>NC_137784.1:121054140-121654140 GCF_963455305.1 Plecotus auritus | reverse complement strand
CATGAATAGAAAGCTCAGACAACAGCTGAGGGCAATTGGATTGTGAGAGGAGGGTCCCTCTTGGCACAAAAGGCAAGAGGGGCTAATATAGAATGCTCAAGTGCCTTCCCAGCGCCCTAATTCCTTCTGAAAGGGATTATATCTGTTCATGTCCTTTTTTTTTTTTTTTTTAAATTGCTGCCAAACATTCCAAGAATTAGTTTGTAAGTTTGTTTGGGATAATTGTACAATATGCTGTTGTAAAATATCTAAAATTATAATGACATTGTAGAATAATATCATGTAAGGATATTCTTTGCTCTAGGCCATGGCAATTAAATTTCAAACTGGCTGTCAATTTCTTTTTGTAACTTTATATAAACTTTGTCAGGGAGGCAAAAACACAAATTATTCCCCCATAACCCCCCAACCCCCACTTATGCCCCACCCCCTTGTTGTCTGTGTCCATTGATTAGGCTCATATGCATGCACACAAGTCCCTTGGTTGATCTCTCCCACTTATCCCCACCCTCCCCTATCTTCCCTGAGGTATGACCTGCTGTTCGACGTTTCTCCGTCTCTGGATCTGTTCTTGTTCATCAGTCTATGCCATTCATTATATTCCACAAATGAGTGAGATCATGTGATATTTATCTTTCTCTGCCTGGCTTATTTCACTTAACATAATACTCTCCATCTCCATCCATGTTGTTGCAAATGGTAGGAACTCCTTTTTTACCGCAGCGTAGTATTCCATTGTGTAGATATACCACAGTTTTTTAATCCACTCATCTGCTGATGGGCACTTAGGCTGTTTCCAAATCTTAGCTATTATAAATTGTGCTGCTATGAACATAGGGGTGCATATATCCTTTCTGATTCGTGTTTCTAGTTTCTTGGGATATATTCCTAGAAGTGGGATCACTGGGTCAAATGGGAGTTCCATTTTTAGTTTTTTGAGGAAACTCCATACTGTTCTCCACAGTGGCTGCACCAGTCTGCATTCCCACCAGCAGTGCAAGATGGTTCCTTTTCTCCACATCCTCAAGAGCACTTGTCATTTGTTGATTTGTTGATAATAGCCATTCTGACAGGTGTGAGATGGTACCGCATTGTTGTTTTGATTTGCATCTCTCTGTTGATTAGTGTCTTTGAGCAGGTTTTCATATGTCTTTTGGCCTTCCTTCTGTTTTCTTTCGAAAAGTGTCTATTTAGATCAGTTGCCCATTTTTTGATTGGGTTGTTTATCTTCTTTTTGTTAAGTTGCATGAGCTCCCTGTAAATGTTGGAGCTCAGGGCCTACACAAGAATGCAAATAATCCTTTCCACTAATATTTACAGGGTAAATTAAGATTGTTGGTAGAGTATTAAATTTGACAGTAAAATAATAATCAAGTTTTCAGATTAATTTAAATAGGCTAATTGAAATAAGTGAATATTCAAGAAAATTTAATTGTACCTGACAAAAGCTGTTCCTAATGTGGTAACTAAAATTTTTATTGGTAGTTCATCTCATGATAAAATTCCTGAACATGCAATGAAACTAAAGCAGTCATATTTTTGTGCAAAAAATTAAAATTTGAAGTTATCAAGACTGCATTATAAAATTTACAAAAGCATCCATTAATCAAAAAGTGGGGGTAGTAGGGTAATATCATGTAAGGAAAAATATCCTATAAGTAAATTACATCTAGAAAACTTTTACTTTACAAAATTAGTTTTCATTTGTAATGCTAACAGCAAGACACCCATGAAAAACACACATGATGTCTAAATAAGGCAAAGGAAAATCGTTTGGGCAACAATAAAAAGAATCCCAAATCAATTATATAGAAAAGATTCCTTTATTAACTTTTGGTAGAGAATATGTTTGTATATTTTCAGAAAACAACTCCAAGACCATGTGGATTCCTGCAACAGAGAGGAATTGACAGATCTGCTCCAACCACGAAGACAAGAGGAGAAACAGTCCAGAGATGGAAGACGCTGAAGACGCCTTGCCACGCTAGCAGTCAGCAGCTGTGTGACGCAACAGGTTGCCTAGGACCAAACCAGGGAGGGCCGGACCTGCATTGCCACCATGTGCCCACCATCCAGATATCATTGCTGACATGTACACTTAAGGAACTATTTGACATTGAAATGGGGACTCAGAACTGTTGGACATTGAAATTGGGACTCAAACATTTTTTGTTATTATATGTTTATTTCTAGTCTGCAGAGGCAAGATTTTTTAAAGGGAAGCAATGGGGAAAAATAGATACAGAGGCAAAGAAGCATTGAACAGACTGTCAAACTACAGCGGGAAGGCAGGGGAGGTTGGCGGGGGCACTGTAAGAGATCAACCGAAGGACTTGTACACATGCATATAGGCATAACCAATGGATAAAAGACAGTGGGGGGGGGGCAGTTAAAGGCATGTACTGGGGGGAAGGGGAGGCCGGGGGTAGGTCAATGGGAGAAAAAAAAGGGAGACATATGTACTACTACTTATAATACTTCAAACAATTAAAAATAAATAAATAAATAAATAAATAAATAAATAAAACACAAAAAACAGCAGCAATTTAAAAAGTATGATCAACCAAATTAAGGAAAATCTTGAAAGAAACTTTAAAGCATTTTGGAAAATTGCTATGTTTTCTTAAGTTTTTATTTATTAACCTTCACCAACATACTGATTAAAATTATATTTGAAAAGGTTTCTGAGAATCATTCTATGTAAGGGGTGGTAATTACATTCCTTGTTGACTTTTTATAACAACCTATTGAAGAGTAATTGACATAGAATAAAATTAACATGCTGCCCAGCCAGTGTGGATCAGTGGTTGAGTGTCAATCTATGAACTAGGTGGTCACAATTTGATTTCCAGGTCAGGGTGCCTGCTAGGGTTGTGGGCTCAAGCCCCAGTAGGGGAAATGTAGGAGGCAGCCAATCAATGATTCTTCTCATTGTTGATGTTTCTATTTCTCTCTCCTTCTCCCTTCCTCTCTGAAATCAATAAAAATATATTTAAAAATACAAAAATAAAATGAACATGCTTAAATATACAATTTGATAAGTTTTGATATATGCATACTCCTGTGAAAGTATCACTACAATCAAGGTAGTGTACATTTCCATCATGACTAATATTTTCTGATGCCTCTTTGTAATTCCTCTCTCCCTTTGTTCCCAAAATCTTTGCTTTAGGCAACCACTGAGCTATTTTTTGGCACCATAGATTAATTTGTCTAGAATTTTATATAAATTGAGTTATATAGTATTCACTCTATTGTCAGGCTTCTTTTACTCAACATAATTATTTTTAGATATGTCCATGTTGTTGCTTCTATCAATATTTTCAGTCTGTACAAACTGAAAACAGAAAACTAAGGGTAGTTAACTAGACATTGTGTAAAGGAGGTAGGATGAGAAAGTTACCATAGGTATTTAAGAAGTTAAAGTTGCATAATGGAAATTTATTGTACAGAATTTGGATAATACATATCTCTACTGATATTTAAATATGCTCATATTAACTTGAAGAATATGTGAAGTGGCAGATTAGGTAATGGGGAACAGTGAGAGACTACAGAATGAACTACTGAATGTGATGGCCATGGAGAATGGCTTGCAGGAAACACCTCTCCCTGCTATGTACATTACTAGTACTGAATATGGTGATATGAGAAGAGGTGGCAGGTCAGGTGTGGAAAGGTCTTTATGTGGTATTAAATAAAAACTCCTCCTTCTCCATCCAAAAATCTTGGCCTCCCAGCACCACACCCTCCCATAAAGTTGTCAGAAGTGGTGGTTTTCTGTGTCTGAGCCATCTCAGGGCTATCATTGGCCCAGGGGGGAAACCATGCCGACCTAACAAAGCTGAAAGGCATGGCTACTCATGTTGTTAATAATTAAAGGGCAGGAGGCCTAGGATAAACCATTACTGACTTCAATGTAGCTAAGATGATCAGGAAACCATCAGAGCTTAGAACAGATAAGGAACAACCAACATCGAGCAACACCTGTGAACCCAGGTACAGAGTTGGTGGCAATGTGAGATGAGTCCACCCAAGATCTTATCCTTGTTGCCTATAGGATCCACCAAACAACTCTTACATGTCCTTGATTGGCATAAATCCTCTCCTCAGCTAGCCACTCCTTTTCATAGAACCCACCTTCCTAGTCAGTCTCCATCTTTTTTCCTCAAATCAATGCTCATGTGGGATCACCTGTTTCCCTACCAGGTACAGAAGATAATGATGCTAAAAGGTCTCCTTTCAGGAACTGCAAGAAAAAATTATACTCAAACAATTACCACCCCTTCAAGAAAACCTAAGGAAAACATAATAAGGCCAACCATATTTATCTGTTATCTCAGGCTGAATAAGACATGAAAATAAAAATTGGAAGATCAGGAGCAAGGGACACTGGAAAAATCCACCATTCCAAGTAATTCCCTATGTATAGCAAGGTCTAGAGACCTAGAACTACCTGCCACGTCTACAGAGGAGGCTGTGGAGAAATGGTCAGCAGCACAGGAAACAAATCTTGTACCAACAGCATGTGTTTATGTTAATAATTAAAATAAAATAAATGAGATGTGAAAAGGAGATACGTGTCTGTGTGTGCACAAGTTTTCTGATGGTGGAGAGGGAGATAAGGGGGTGAAAAGGCAGGTATGTAAAAAAGGAAAAGAATTGGGATCTTGAAGAATTAGGGGCCAGACTTGTAAGATCACAGATAAGCAGACATTAGGGACAAAGGTTGAATGAGGAACGAGAACTTGACAAATTTCCTGGGTTACCAATTTTCTGTTTACCACCTGAAAGGAGTAAAAAGGCTTACCATTTCTACATGTGTGGAGGAGTAGACCCAAATACAGAGAGGTCTGATACAAGTGTGGCGACAATACCATCTACAAAGGAAGTCATAAAGCCCTAACCAGTTTGGCTCAGTGGATAGAGCGTCGGCCTGCAGACTGAAGGGTCCCATGTTCGATTCCAGTCAAGGGCATGTACCTTGGTTGCGAGCACATCCCCAGTAGGTGGTGTGCAGGAGGCAGCTTATCGATGTTTCTCTCTCATCGATGTTTCTGACTCTCTATCCCTCTCTCTTCCTCTCTGTAAAATATCAATAAAATATATTTTTAAAAAGAAGAAGTCATAAAAAATTACTTCCTTGCCAAAACCGGTTTGGCTCAGTGGATAGAGCGTCGGCCTGCGGACTGAAAGGTCCCAGGTTCGATTCCGGTCAAGGGCATGTAACTTGGTTGCGGGCACATCCCCAGTGGGAGGTGTGCAGGAGGCAGCTGATCGATGTTTCTCTCTCATCGATGTTTCTGACTCTCTATCCCTCTTCCTTCCTCTCTGTAAAAAATCAATAAAATATATTTAAAAAAAAAATTACTTCCATACCACATAGCTTATATTGGTGTTTTTTGCATGTCATCTTATATTGTAAACAAATGAAGCACTCAGAGGGACCAATAATATTTCTCCTTACACACCCAAGTACTAAAATAATGGTGTTTGGTGGCCACAAACCCTACACTTATTAGATCATTTCTTAAACCTTAATTATATCTTAATCACTTAATCACTTGATTATATCTAAAAACTGGGGGTGGAGCAGTGCTACCAAAGATGGGGCAATGGAAGTTGTCTACTCTCCATGCAGGCAATAAAGGGAAGCATTGTCTATAGATAATTTTAATAAAAGATAAAGCTGAGTGATATCTGCTCTTATTTTTAATATCGCCTACATGCCTTTATACTCGAGCATTTTTTAGCAATGCCAGTGAAAAAATACTCTCACATATTGTACCCCCAAAATAATCTTTTTTGTGTGCTTGGTGTTTATTAAGTTTCTTAGATGTGTAGGTTGAGTTCAAGTCCATTAATTTGTTCTTCTGCAATATCTAAACTTGTGTTAATCCTATTGATAGTATTTTCAACTCACACATTGTAATTTTTATCTGTAGAAGTTTAATTTGAGTATATTTGTAATAATCTGTGTCTCTACTTAACTTTTGGAACATATGGAATGTAGTTATAATAAATATCTTAATGTCCTTGTCTGTTAATTCTAACATCTGTATATATCTGAGGTTGATTTTGATTGATGAACTTCTTTATTCTTAATGGTTTATATTACCCTGCTTCTTTGAATGTCTGGTTATTTTGCATTGAATGCCAGATGTTATGAATTTTATCTTCTTGAGTGCTGATAGTTTTTATATTCCTATAAATATTATTAAGCATTGCTCTGGGGTGCAGTAGTTATTTGGAAACAGCTTAATCCTTTTGTATCTTGCTTGGATTTACTAGGTGAGACTAACACTGTGTTCAGTCATTGCTAATTATTCCCCACTGCAGAGGCAAAATTCTTTTATGCAATCAACAAACATTTCCATGAATTTTGAGGTTTTCCAGTTTGGTTGATTGGGACTAGCCCTATGTTAGCATTAGATAATGATTCCTCTTATCCTTTCTCATGGTTGTTCTCCCCAAGACCCCTCATCCCAAACCTAGGTTAGTTTTCTCACATACATGCTCTGATTAGTAATATCTTGAATATTCAAGATATATTGTTTGCAGAAGTAGTATTTTCTCTGTACAAATCTCTCCTTTCTGTTCTATGAGCAGTAGCCACTTTTGTTTTGCCAGAATCTCAATAAATCTACTCAGTTTTGTGATTAAAATCTGGCTCCATCTGGGTGTTCCATCCCTGAAATGCAGGCTGTGAATTCTTACAAAGTAGGTGTGTTGGACAATTGTAGGGGTCACCACATTTATTTCTGATCTCACAGGAATCTTTATCTTTCATTGCCTGATGTCCAGTGTTTTGAAAAACATTGTTTCAAATATGTTTTTGCTTTTTGCTTGTTTCAGGAAAGAGGTTGAATTCAATCTCAGCTACTCATTTTTATTTTTAGCAGAAATTTCAAGTCACAGAAAGTACAACGTTTTGTGGTTAGTACTAATTCTTGTCTATAAACAATATAAATTATAATAGTTATTATGTCAGGTACTCTACATACTCGATCTCACTAAACCCTCATACCAACTTCACATAGTAAGTATTATTGTCATTCCCACTGTTCAGATAAGGTAACTGAATTTCAGTGAGATCAAGTAGCTTGCTCAAAGTCACACACCCAGTAAGTACAAGAAGTTCACCTAAGACCTAATTCAAACCTGTCTGAAATCAAAGACTCTGATCTTAATAATGTCACTATCCTTTCATGACTGCCAACTGACCCATAATTTCTGTGTTATCACTAGTACAAAGACAATCATTATCATTTTATGTCATTTAGAAGTATGGATAATTTTTCTCTAGTGCAAAGTGTAAAAGTGCTTATTAAGCCAAAAATAATTATCATACCAGCAATTTTGTATGCCTTGGGTTTAGATAAAAAAATATCTAAATGTCATCTTGTCAAGCTCAAATACCAACATTTGTGTGTGCAGCTTCCAACAACACAACCTTTGGAAAGTTGTTTTTCTTTCATTGCAAAAGATACAAAATCTGTGGGAGTAACAGAATACTAAATGTTGACTGGTGCCAAATGCAGGTAAAACAGCTTGGGAAAAACAAGTACCATTTGAAAGCTGCACCTAGGACTTAGCAGTGTTGTGTCATTTTAGTCACAAGTTACCCAGATTCACTATAAAACTTTATTCCCCCAAATGAAGTGGTTTGGATGGAGCTGGTAAATGCCACTAAACCAACTGATTCCAAATTTCTAGCAATGTGGATGGAATGGCAAATGGGGCCAGGGATGTGGAGAAGTTATGCAAGGACCCATCAGAGACTAGAGAAAGCAAGATCTAGCAGGCAAGTCTGAAAAGTTTAGACCCAATGCCCTGTTGTACCTATCCTTTCTGTCTGAAGAGCTCACTAATCATATGAAAGAATTCATCTTTTTGTGTCTGAAAGTGAGAACAGGGAGAAGGGATGAAGTCTTTCACCCTCCAAATTATCCTCAACACTTCTGCCAGAATCTGAGCATGTAGTTTCCTGACAATAAAAAGCAACTTTAAACTGTTTCTTTACTATGCCACACAAAGGCTTCTGTTCTCTAAATGTACCTTGCTATTCAATGCCAACATGCTTTACTTATCTGCTCTACCTCTTCTTGGCATAGCCTGCCCCTCTCCTTACCTTCCTAGGAAAATCTTCCCTATCGTTCACATGACAACTTACTAGTAAAAGTCTCCTATTTGGTACACATGTCTTTGATTTGCTCAAGGGAAGCCATCACTTCCTCCTTATTCCAATAATGTACCTAACTCTTACCTCAATTATTACATTTACTAGAGGCCCAGTGCATGAAATTCTGGACTCTCTCCAATCCAGAACCCCTGATTGCCCCTAATTGCCTCCTGCTGTTGGCCAGGTCACCCCCAACTGCCCCCCGCCAGCCTGTTCACCCCTTATTGCCTCCCCTGATGGACTGGTCACCCCCAACTGCCCCTTCTGCTGGCCTGGCCGCCCCTAACTGCCCCCCTTCTGGCCTGGTCACCCCCAACTGCACCCCCCCTCTGGCCTGGTCGCTTATTACTGTCCCCTCTGCCAGCTTGGTTGCCCCTAACTGCCCTTCCTGCTGGCCTGGTCACCCCCAACTTCCCCCCTTGCTGGCCTGGTTGCCCCTTGCAGCCTGCTGTTCAGTCATTTGGTCATCCCTCACTAACCCCTCTGCCAGCCTGGTTGCCCACACAACCTGCTTGTTCAGTCATTTGGCCATCCCTCACTAACCCCCTTGCCAGCCTGGTCACCCACGCAGCCTGCTTGTTCAGTGGTTTGGTCGTCCCTCACTAACCCCTCTGACGACCTGGTTGTAGGCAGCCATCTTGAGAGGTTGTGATAGTCAATTTGCATATTACCTCTTTATTATATAGGATTATAATGTCAAGAAATGGAAACACACATGGAAGAGCCCTTAAAAGCAGCTAGTTACCAGGGAAACTTTTCACTTAATAAATGAGAAAACTATATCCAAGAGACATTAATGCTAACCTGCTCAAAATCATACAGTAAACTGACAGGGATGTGGAAACAAGAATTCAGGCCTTCTGATTTCTAGTCAAAGATACCTTTTATCATACACAGGATGGCATATTTGATATACCCAAAATATTTTTACATCACACTGTTCCATAAACAAATCTGTTACAAACACCTTGCAGTTAACAAAAATGATTGAGTTGAGCCAGATGCAAAGCATGAGGAGTGGTTGGCATGGGAGTACACTGGATAGTAAATGCCCCATGTGAAAGGGGCAGCCATCAATTGTTGGTTTTCTTTCTTTCTTTCTTTCTTTCTTTCTTTCTTTCTTTCTTTCTTTCTTTCTTTCTTTCTTTCTTTCTCTTCACCCAAGGATATTTTCCATTGATTTTTATAGAGAGTGGAAAAGAGAGGGAAAAACAGAGAGAAATATCAATGTTAGAGAAACACATCTGTTGGTTGCCTCCTGCATGTGCCCCTGACCAGGGCCTGAGTCTGAGAGGAGCCTATGACCAAGGTACATGCCCTTGACCAGAATTGAACCTGGGACCCTTCGGTCAGCAGGCTGATGCTCTATCCACTGAGCTAAACCAGCTAGGATAATTGATGGTTTTCATATGGGAATACAGATCCAGTGTGTCCTAATCCTCTGATTATTCACACAGAGTCAGAAAACCAATACTAATGTGATATATCTTGATGACAACTAATTATTTTTTTCTTCATTTACATATTGAGCTGGCCATTATTTGCTCATGGGCAGCCCGTACTGTCATTGATCCTGTTTATAAATGTGATACTAAAAGAACATGATTGACAATGAGTAATGTTAACATATCAAAATTGTAATACTTTATAGAAGCTCCAAAAGTGCAACAGTTACCAAAGTGATCACTGTAACTATTATACCATTATTTTACATGACAACTGATGTATGGTATAAAAATATACCATACATATATATCATGTATATAATGATATAAAATATTTCTTCTTGCAAGATAGTTCACTTTAGTTTTCCTTAGTGAACTTCTCTAATGCATTTAAAATAAGAGTCTATTTTATGAAACAATTGATATGCAAACAACTTTTTGGTACTCATCTACCAGCTAAACAGATACATATTTGCACTTTCTAATAACAATTTAGATCTGGCATTAGATTTTTACAGCAAGTCCTGAGTTACTTCCTCTTTTTCTATCAATAATAAAATGATCTACATTTCAGCTTTTGTGTTTAACTATAAGGTATCTCATATATTTGAATTTTATATTATCTTATTTTTTATTTTTAAATTTATCCTTATTGTTGAAAGTATTACAGATGTCCCCCTTTTCCCCACATTTACCCCCTTCTGAATTTTATAATATCATAATATACATTTTCTTCAAAAGTTAGGTAGAAATACAAATGTATAAAATGTGTGAAAATTTAATTTTAGTGTAAACATCATTGAATTATAGATATTAGTAGTTCTCAAAGTAGGAGTTTCCATGACACTTTCAGGAGTCCTGAAGTCAAAAAGCATTTTCATAATAACATAAAAATATTTTTTTAGTATGTTTACATTTTTGATGATGATTCAAAAGCAATAGCAGGGAAAACTTTTGTGACATTAAAATAAATCAAGGGTAGTGTCAAGCTATATTAATCTTTGCATTCTTCACTGCCATACTCACAGAAGATAAAAAAAAAAATCTACCAGTTTCACTTAAGAATATCCTGATGAAGCATTAAAAAAGTTTACTTTCATTAAATCTCCACCCTTGAATGCAACCTTTTAACATTTTGTGTAACAAAATGGGAAGTATACATAAAACAGAGTATTAAAAGTTCATTGATAAGGTTTCAGATTTCCTGTTGTAACTAACCTATAGGAAATTATACTTGTTGAGTTTGGATATTTCAATATCCAAGGAGAATGTCCACAATTATCATAAAAGGCTATATTCCTCACTTTTTTAGCACTGTACCTATACAATGCCCGATTATCTTCATATATATTAGTGAAATCAGAGTATTGCAAATGACTGGATATACTTACTTTAATGAGAATTTCACTTTTCTCAATAGATATTTTTGTTTGCAAAATGGTTTATTTTTCATAAAGTATGGTATTTATGTTAACATGAAATGGACTTATTATTGTTAGTTTTAAATGAACTGGTAAATAAAATCTTTTAAAATGTGTTTTAATTACAAATACAATAAATTTGATAATTTTGATGTAGACAATCTACATAAATAAAAGCTCTGTGGTGTCTCAATTTTAAAAATATAAAGAGGTATTGAGACCAAAAAATTTGCGAATCACTGCCATATATTAAATCATTCAATAAATACTCATTGAAAGTATAATACTCTTGTCAAAGCTAAGAAATAATGTGGTGAGCAAGACAGACATAGTCCATATAGTCATGGAAATGGTGAGCTTGATGGGAAATGCACAATAAACAAGTAACACATTCAACAAAAAATTAATCACAAGTTTAAAAAAGTGCTATTTAAGAAATAACCAGGGTGTAATGTTGGTAAAAAAACAAAATCTTACCTCACCATGCCCTACTTTCCTCCTTCCATTCTCTCACATCTTTCTCTACAATAATCTTGTAGCTTTACAGCTTTTGCCTGCCAACACTTTCCTTTCTATTCTACTGGCTATATCACTGTAATTATTTTTTCTGGGAGCCACCTGTGTAGAAGTGGACATATGACTCAGCCCTAACAGGAGAAGTGTACCATCTCATTGTCCATAGTACTCAGGGAGAGATATATGACACAAGTTGAACTAGAGAGGTCTTCTGGTGAACCCAAATAAAGACCATGTAAGCTTAGAAGCAATACATGGCAAAATAAATAAGGACAGAAAGAAAGATATATACAGGTGAAAAGAAAGGCAGAAGAAGTATTGGAGAGGGTTATTATTTTATTACTAGAGGCCTGGTGCACAAAATTCGTGCATGGGGGGAGGTCCCCTCAGCCCAGCCTGCACCCTCTCCAATCCAGGCCTAAACCAGTAGTCGGACATCCCTCTCACAATCCTGGACTGCTGGCTCCTAATCGCTCACCTGCCTGCCTGCCTGGTTGCCCCCAACTGCCCCCCCCCCCGCTGGCCTAGTTGCCCCTCACTGGCCCCCCTGCCAGCCTAATCGCCCCCAACTGCTCCCCCTCGCCAGCCTGGTCACCCCATGGAGCCTGCTGTTCAGTCGTTTGGTCGTCCCTCACTAACCCCCCTGCTGGCCTGGTCATAGGCAGCCATCTTGTGAGGGTGTGACAGTCTATTTGCATATTATCTATTTATTATATAAGATGAAAGCCAATGTATTACATGTACTGTTTTTCTTTCCTTTTTTGTACAAGCTACCACTACTGCCTTAGCTCAGCTCATATAAATTCATTTTCTTTATGAACCACATTCAACATGAAGAAAGTACCAGGATAATTGTAGCAAACACAGATGCATTTATGATACAGAATAAACAAATAGAGATACAAATGAGTTGTTTTTCATTCTTTTCCCTTTCCTATTTTCTTAGTGGAATCACTATCTTGAAGTTCTTTCTTAAACTTTGTCTATTTTTATACTTTTACATCATAAGGTACATATCAATGATCAATACATAATATAGTTTCTCTGTTTCAAAGTTTATTAAATGAAATACACTGTATATCCATCTGTACCTTGCATTTTCACTTAGTTTATTTTTAAAGGTTTTTATTTGTAAGAACTTTTTTTAACTGCTTTACGGCTTCATTATATAAATTTGCCACAATATATTTATACATTCCTCTATTAATGTATATGTGGAAATGAAATGGTAGGCCATAGCGTACTCTGGGTATGGAACTTTCAACTTGACCAGATATTATTAAACATCTCTCCAAATGGTTGTGACAATCTAGGTGCTAACTTAGAGTAGATGAGAACTTCTGTTTTACCAGTCCCTTATCAGTATTAATATAATCAGCCTTTTTTATTTTTCCTAATTGAATGGAATAAAATGCATCTGAAATGATTGACAGTAAATTGGTAAAAGGTGGTTATTTTAATGAAGTGAGGTATTTCTTCTCCTCTCTTGTTTGTATTTTCTCTTCAGTAAAAATATTTCCCTAGGAAATAAATTGTTTAATTCCATTAACCTCAGATTCCTTATCATAACCCTAAAGGGTGGATGTATTATTTAATATTTAATGAATTTCACAGTGTAGTAGAAAGAACATTTGCTTTGAAGCCATTACAGACTTTAGTTCAATTTGTTGCTGTTATGGTTAATCCTTACCTGAGGATACTTTTCCATTGATTTTTTTATTGTTTAAAGTATTACAAATAGTAGAACATACGTCTCCTTTTTCCCCTTTTGACCTCCCCCTGACCTTCTCCCCGCCCCCACACATGCTCTCACCCCCCTAGTGTCTATGTCCATTGGTTATGCTTATATGCATTTTAGAGAGAGTGGAAGGGGTGAGAGAGAGAGAGAGGGGGAGAGGAAAATATCAATGTGTCTTCACATCAATTGATTGCTTCATGCACACTTCCCGACCAGGCCTGCAATCGAGCGTGCAACCCAGGTACATGCCCTTGACCGATATTGGACCCGGACCCTTCATTCCCTGAGCCAACGCTCTATCTGCTGAGACAAACTGGCTAGGGCAGTTCAAATTTTGTTCTCAGTATTTTCTGGTCATGTGTTCATGTGCCGTTTCTGAACCTTAGTTTCTGCATTTATAAAATTGTAATAATTTTTAAAATTATTGTGTGGAATATATTAAGTGGTATATGTAAAGCAGATAGCATAGTTCTTAGCACATTTAAAATTAGTAAAACATTGTAGTTTTTGTTATTGATGATATGCAGTACTCAAATCATACTGCACAGTCCACTGGGATGAGGACACAGTGCTGTGAAAGACAATGAAATCTCACAGGACACAACTGACAAGATAGCATAGGAAAAACCTCATGTCAGATTTAGGTATGATAGAGATATTGTCTTAAATTATGTTTCCAGCAAAATCATTCCTAACAAATAGTAAAGTAGAATGATGTTTCTAGCAGATATGTTTTTTTTTTTGGGGTGGGGGAGTATGTCCCCAGAACATATGTTGTGCAAATCTACCTTTGTGCATGGTTGTGCACATGTGTGTGCTTGTATTCAATTTAGCTTGTTGTATTGCTCCACAAATAACAGTGCTCAATACATTTTGATTTGAATAGAATGGTGACAATTTATGATATTGAATCACTTTGGGCTAGGTTTCAGAAAATAGGACACTAAAAAGGTCATGTTTTACAGCTAAAATTTACTCTGCTATAATTTTGAATAATAAATCATTGTGGAACTTACCAAAAGTTCAAAGCCATATTTTTCTGTGGTTACCATAGTGAACAGCAAAGAATTTAAAGATTAATTGTATTCCATTTAAAAATAAAACTATATTATAAATTGTATAATGATTATACATAACATTTTGAATTTTTACTAATATTCAAGGATTGTGGTGTGCTAATGCATAAACATAGGTACATAAATAAAGGAACAAATTCCCGTTGTGTGACTCCTGGTGTAAAGAGCCTTTTAAATAACATTCTTTAATGTTATTTAAAAATAAATAAATAGAATTTACCTGGCTTTGAATTATATTTAGGAAGCAGTGAGAAAAACGCAAGCCTTTCAAAGCAATGAAATTGTTTATTTAATGAGAAGTTGTGTTTCAGCCCCAAAAGAACTAACATTGCTCTTGTCTACAGAAGACCTCAGTAGGAATTTTGACCTTGCCACCCACACTCCCATTCTATAGTTTACAAATACCCTACATTCTCAACTTCTTCTTTAGACATCCCTGCTTATTTTTACTGATACTGGATATTCATTGCTCTTTGAAAAATCCTTTCTAAATGGATGCTCATGTTTCCCATTCTCCAACAACTTTAAGGCCACTTCTAGATCATTACTCCACCATGCTCATGCAAAATTTATGTGTGTGTGTGTGTTCTTTTTGAGGCCTATGACATTCAACCATATCACCTTCTAAATCTCCTTGTTTTTCCACCTACTAATTTATTGGTTAATCCCTGAATTTGGGGGTTAACAAACTATATCTCATGGGCCAAATTTATTTTGCCTTATTTTAGAAATCAAATTTTATTGGCATATGTCATGTTTGTTCACTTAATGTAGTGTCTGTACTAGAACAGCTTTTACAGAACAATAAAAAATTTGAGTAATTGAAACAGAGACCATATGACCTACAAAGCCTAAAATGTTTACTATCTGGACCCTGATAGAAGTTTGCTGACATTGAAGTATTCAGTACATTCTCATATTTCTCCCCTTTGCAAGCCTGTCATGCTCTTTCAGGTACAGGTGTTAGAATAACCCAACAGTACTTCTTAGTCCTTTACATTTTTCATTGCCAAAGTCCATCATTTCTACTCTACTCCAGTGACCTACTGCCATGATCATTCCCCAGATCTTGTCAACACCTGAAACTGTTTCACTTATCTAGTTTTAAACTCAAATATATCACTCTTTGTCCACAACTACACTTATTTTTTGTTATGAATAACATTGTAGAAATGGAGTGAGGGATATTTACATAAAAGCAAATACCTGTATTCAAGTGACAAAGAAGTATACCCTAATAGAGAATAAAATGGACAATGCAAAGACAGAACTTTTGGGAATATTCAGGTATTGAGCAATAGAGAAGCCATGGATGGATCCTGAGAAGGAACTATCTAAGAGGTAGGAGGCCTAAGATAATGCAGTATTGTGGAATCCATGGGAGGGCACTTGATTAGATAAGATTGTCAATAATGTTAAATGCTGCAAAGTGAAAATGTATATATACTGAAGTAAAAGTAGTGTCTTTGTCCCATTAACACTGGATAAAATGTTGCCTGAATACAAGAATCTCAGCTGATGTCTTTCTTCTCAAAGACCCTTGTTGATCGATGGCTTTCATTATATTGTGCAAACTTATTTTTCAATGGGCATATATCCTTAATAAAAAAATTACAATTTATAATCTACAGTTATGAAATCACGTGTATACATAAATATTTTTACGATAAAGTATTAACAACATTGAAACAAAAGGAACAGAGGTGAATGTCAAGCAATAAGGGGTATTTTTATATTTGTCAGCCTGTTACATGAACTAAATGCAATACAATAACAGTAAAATAGAACAGAACTGGTTAGACTAAAACATCCTATGTGACTTGCCCTTCTGTCCCTCCCCTTATTACCTCAAGCTCTTTCCCCAAGGATTTACAACAATAAAATTGTGATATTCTCAAATTATTGGCTCTCAAACTACTTCTAAGCATATTGATAGGTTGCTTAGGTTTCTTAAGGTGCAGGACTTTTTTAAAATAAAAAAAGGTATAGAGACATGGTAGAAGCAGCATTCATTCTTTTAATAGTCAGTCTGCCTTGTGAGGAGAGGGGCAACCACTCCAATGTACCACTCAATTGGAAAATGCCAGTTGAATCTATGTTTTTTATTCATTCATACAGATGCTTGGAGGATTATTTGCTCCCTAGTTTAATAGAAACTGTGAATTATTTATGAAAATAATAACATAAAAGAAAATATTCATGAGACCATTGGATCAATAAATATTTAAACACCTGTGACTACTCAAACTTCACTTCTGAAGGCCCTGATATCTCAAAAATAGGATTAAGTTGCAAGATGTGCTTCAAAGAGAGTCCAGCCGTGGGCAAACTACAGCCCGTGGGCCGGATCTGGCCCGTTCGGCTGTTCTATCCGGCCCGCGGAGCCGAAAGAGTGGAGGGTTCTCTTGCTCTCCCCTCCGCTCCTTTACTTTGAATTTATATTAGTTCACACAAACACTCCATCCATGCTTTTGTTCCGGCCCTCCGGTCCAATTTAAGAACCCATTGTGGCCCTCGAGCCAAAAAGTTGCCCACCCCTGGATTAGACTCATGCAAACTGAAAGCAAAACATCAATTCCATATCAAATCTGTTTTCTTACTTAATGCTACAATAGATGGTAGATAAAGAACTATAACTCAATTCTGACATGAGTCACAGGAACATGGCTGTGCTTTGGTGAGAGACAGGGCTTCTGGAAAGCCTGAAAATAAAGATGTTGATAACTTTGGAAAGGAAGAATTTTCCCACCTCCTTGGAAGAGCTGGCTATAATAAGTTAATCTTTGTGTGGGTGTTGGGGATGCCTGTATAAAGCAGAGAAAACCAGTTGTCATTACTGTCAAACTCCATACAGGAATGTAATTCATCTGAATTTTCTCTAGAGCATGTCAAAGAATCAAATAAATCCCAACATGCAGATACCTTAAGGGTTTAGCCATCATTTATTGACTGACACTTACTTTGGCAGAACAGAAACAAGGAGTTGACTATTTAATAAAAAAAAAAAACAAAAAACACAGAGGTAAGGCTGATTTAAGTTAATTATACTTTTATTTTTTTCTTGTTTATTAACTTTTCTTTTTAAACTATTTTTCTATTACATTTATTTTCTTCCAAATCTACACTTTTTCCAATCCCATAATTTAGGCCACAATAATTTTTTACCTAGGATTAGGTAATTATTTCCCAAATGGTGTCCTGCCCCTCTCCAATCACTTTCCACTGCCCGGGGATATTAGAGCAGTTTATTAGAGTTTGCATGTTGAAACTGAGAAGAATATATAACTTTGTACATGCTTTTATTTTACAGAGGGTTGGTGTGAATATCTAAGTTTGGTTAAATGCACAGTCTAAATTAAAACATGATTCTACCAATTTCCAGTGCAGTGTACTTTGCAGGACTTCATTTTTTTTTTTTTGTTACCCATCAGTGCTCTACTAAATCAGCCTCAGTCTCTCTTAAATCCTCTCTCCACTAATAAATAGAAGGCTGCTGAGTCCCGATTCTTCTAGGCTTTATCTGTACTTTAGGTTTCATACATTTGTATATTTTTAGTCTTTGTGGCCTTCTCCCTATGCTACATTCTTTTATTAATCATTGTATCCTTTAATTTTTTTGTGACAATGGAAGTGTACCATATTTACATCCACAAGTAATTTTTCCACAATAAGAAAAGCTCGCTTTGTTGTGGGTGTATTTTTTGTTGTTGCGGTTAATCCTCACTCGAGGATATTTTTCCATTGATTTTTTTTTTTTAGGGAGAGTGGAAAAGAGAGGGAAAGGCAGAGAGAAACATCAATATGATTGCAACATATCAATTGGTTGCCTCCTGCATACGCCGTGACCAGGGCTCAGGCCAGGGAGGATTCTGCAACCAAGGTACATGCCCTTGACCAGAATCGAACCTGGAACCCTTTAATCTGCAGACCAACTCTACCCACTAAGCCAAACCAGCATGTGGGTGTATTTTCACATATGAATGTTGGTTTTGGCTTCTGAAAAATGTAGCTTTTTGACAGCAGCCTGTTCACAAATGTCTACTGCAGCCATAGGATTTATTGGAAAGGCTTTAGCATCTATAGAACAGCCCCACAAAGTCTATTTTCATCAGTCTTTGTGAAAATTTCTCAGTGATGTTTTGGTAGATTAGTGGTCATCATTGTCTTAAGAAGAAACACTCAACATTCTGAACACTCAGAACAATTTGATTTCCATGTGCTATTTTTTTTGCTTATTTTTAACAGTTCTGCAAAATATATGATATCAGATCAACCATAGTGCAGAAAAATTCATTAATCAAATTATGTGGATATTAGGCATTTCTTAGTGGATCAAGACTTATTTCAAATCATTATCTATGAGGTCCATGTGTGCCAATTCATCACTATAGCAATCTTGTCAGTTTGTACCTTTGTAAATAATTATTTCCACATCCAGTCTTCTAAGGGGCTTGGCAGGGTATCTTGCCAGCTGGTCCACATTAATGAAAAAACAAACTGCTTATGATCTATGGCTATGGTTCATTCTAAGCTGAGTGATATCACACTTACATGCACGGTGATTATACTGTTTGAAACTGCATTTTCTCATGAAATAATCTTCTGCGCACTTTGTAGAAAACTATTTTTACTTTGTTAGGAATGACTAGCAGATTGCCAACCTAACAATTGAAAAAATAATAGGTTATTCATATCTGTGATCACACTAATAAAAATAGATTGTTTGTCAGAATAATCATCTCTGGGTCATTTTATGCTTTGTGACTAATATTTATGTGCATTTTAGAATCAGAATATCATGGCCAGACATCAAGAAAGAAACCATTATATTCCTTTTTCAAGACAAATTGTTCTCTATCCACACATTCAATAAAATCATGTCAAGATAAAATCAGGGTTGTTATTCTCCATATATATATACTGTGAGTATAACTTCTTTTGATATTAATAGAAAGATCTCTAGAAAATTATGAACATGTGACTACATAATGCTGTGATGTTTTTATCTGCACATATGTACACACATACTTTTGTTTATTTTCAAATAAAAGATGGACTCTTATCACCAACTTTTGTTTTAGATACGTTTATATTAATCATTTAATTCCCTGTATATATATATATATATCACTAGAAATCTAAAAAGTCACAATGACATTACTTTTTTTTTTTTAATGTGACCTAACCATGAGATTTCTTGTTGCCTAGAAAATGTCATCACAACTCAATCGAGTACCAGCTATATATAGGCAGGAGACACAAACCAAAATGATTGCCTCTAGCAAATGTTATTGCATTTCATCCATATTGCCTTGACTTACTTTGGAGTTTCCTGCAGACAGTTCTAATACAGGGCAATGACTTCCTACATCTGTCTGAGAGTGTTATCTGACCATCCTCCAGATTGGCAGACTATACTTGATGGAAGTTAACACCCTTGTAGCTACTCTGAACAAATGAAGGATAGGAATTGCTGAATAAATATCCCAGCTTCCTCACTCCTTAGTAGGATAATTCTCAATTGTTATTTTAAAATATACTTTTATTTATTTCAGAGAGGAAGGGAGAGTGAGGGGTAGAAACATCAATGTTGAGAGAGAACAATTGATCAGCTGCCTCCTGCATGCCCCACACTGGGGATTGAGCCTGCAACCCAGGCATGTGCCCTGACTTGGAATCTAACCATGACTTCCTGGTTCATAGGTCAATGCTCAACCACTGAGCTGTGCCAGCCGGGCATGGAACCTAAAGTTTTAATCACTACCCTATATTGCTCCTAAAATAGATTCTTTGTAATTCACATCATTGTTAGGCATGGAAGGACTAAAAAAAGGAAGAACCCCGAATAGCCACAGCAATCCTGAGAAAGAAGAGCAAAGTTGGAGGGATCTCAATACCAGATATCAAGCTATATTAGCAAGCCACGGTTCTCAAAACTGCCTGGTACTGCCACAAGAACAGACATATAGACCAGTGGAACAGAACAGAGAACCCAGAAATTGACTCAAGCCACTATGCTCAATTAATATTTGACAAAGAAGGCAAGTGTGTACAATGGAGTCAAAACAGTCTCTTCAATAAATGGTGCTGGGAAATTTGGTGAGATATATGCAAATAAATGAAACTAGATCACCAACTTACACCATACACAAAAACAAACTCAAAATGGATAAAGGACTTAAATATAAGACGGGAAACCATAAAATTTCCATAGGCAGCAAAATATCAGACATTATGTCGTAGCAATATCTTTAACAATACAGCTCCTATTGCAATGCAAACTATAGAGAAAGTAAACAAATGGGACTACAACAAAATAAAAAGCTTCTACACAGCAAAAGAAACCATCAACAAAACAATAAGAAAGCCCACTGCATGGGAGAACATATTTGCCAATGCTATTTCAGATAAGTGTTTAATCTCCAAAATTCACAGAAAACTCATACAACTTAACAAAAGGGAGATAAATAATCCAATAAAAAAATGGGCAAAGGACCTAAATAGACACTTTTCATAAAAGGACATACAGAAGATCCAGAGACATATGAAAACATGCTCAAAGTCACTAATCATCTGAGAGATGCAAACCAAAACGACAATGCGGTACCATCTCACACCTGTCAGAATAGCTATCATCAACAAATCAACAAAGACAAGTGCTGGCCAGGATATGGGAAAAAAGGAACCCTTGTGCACTGCTGGTGGGAATGCAGACTGGTGCAGCCACTGTGGAAAACAGTATGGAGTTTTCTCAAAAAATTAAAAATGGAACTCCCATTTGGCTCAGTAATCCCATTTGGACTATATCCCAAGAAACCAGAAACACCAAGCAGAAAAGATATATGCACCCCTATGTTCATAGCAGCACAATTTACAGTAGCTAAGATTTTGGAAACAGCCTAAGTGCCCATCAGCAGATGAGTGGATTAAATAACTGTGGTATATCTACACAATGGAATACTACACCACTATAAAAAAGAAGGAACTTTTACCATTTGCAACAGCATGAATGGAACTGGAGAGCATTATGCTAAGCGAAATAAGCCAGTTGGAGAAATATATATATCACCTGATCTCACTCATATGTGGGATATAATGATTAACATAAACTGATGAACAAAAATAGATCCAGAGACAAATGGCAGGGGAGGGGTGGGGAGTTAGAGATCAACCAAAGGACTTGCATGCATGCATATTAGCCTAACCAATGGACACAGATATTGGGGCGGTGGGGCTTGCCCTCGGGAGTGGGAGTGGCTGGGGGGGGGTCAATCGGGGAAAAGGAGACATTTGTAATACTTTAAACAATAAAAAATGAAAATATGAGCTAAAAAAAGGGAAGAAATTGGTTTCAATTCCTAAGATTTGATTGTCTCTATACACAGAGAATACTGAATAGGGCTAGTATTTCTGAGAACCATGTAAATTAAGTTAAAAACACTTAGGGTGTCAGTATACTGAAAAAGAGTGTAGTTAGCAATGAAATTCCACATGACTATTACCTAGGATTTGCAAAGGAACCAACAGCGAACTATTTGGACCATTCATTTCTCTACAATGTTTCTGAGAGTGGCAATGAAAGATTAGTTCTCCCTTCTCTCCCTTTGTGGAATCCCAACCCTAGTTACTCTGCAAAATAAATTTGAGAGCTTTGAAAAAAGCTGTTGTCCAAGATCTACCTCCCAGAGGCGCTAAACCAATTGGTCTGGGATAGGGGACAAGGCATGGGTATTTTTAAAAAGTCCCCTCAAATGATTCTAATGTTTAGCCAGAGTTGTAATCCATTGCTCTATCAGATCAACCTAAAAAATTAAGAAATGTAATTTTGTATACCTAAGCTCTCTTTATACAATTGTGCTGCTTCAAATTATGCATGCTCTTTAAGCAATGGTAGTCTATGTCAATCTTAATAACATACTTTCATAATTTATGTTTTATGGAGCTCATACTCTATATTATAATATTAATTTTGAAGTATGACAGTGCATGAACTGTTTTGAAAATTCAGTGCCTTAAGTAGCCAATAATAAATATGTAGAAGGAGAAACCAAGATGGAGGCATAGGTAAGCACCTAGGCTGCTGCCTCGCACAACAATTTCGAAACTACAACTAAAAGACAGAATGGACACCATCCAAAACCACAGGAAAGCTGGCTGAGTGAAAATTCTACAACTAGAAGGAAAGAGAAAAGCTCACAGAGAATTGGAGGTACGGCAAAGGGTCTTTGTGCGCGCAGAGAGGAAGGGCGGCTGAGAACCTGGCTAACTTTCTCTGGCGGAAGGGGGAAGGAAGCCCCCGACCGCACTGAACCCCAGTTCTGACTGCACTGAACCCCAGCTCCAGGTGAGCCCCTGGGGACCCACGCTCTTGTGGGGGGAATCTGGACTCTCGGGCGGAGACTCAGGAGCCGGGGAAGGCAGAGGTCTGAAGGTGCGCACGTGCGGACAAGGGCAAGGCTGACGGGAAGCCAAGACTGTCTGCTCCACCCTGAGACTCCACTCCATCCAAGCTGAGCACAGAGGCTATTGCAATTTGGCAAGTCTAATCCTATAAGGCTGTCTCCAGCACCGAACTTCTCCCAGTGTAGACACAGCTGATCCTTACAGCCAACTGGCCTGGAGGTCAATTCCTCCCAGTGATACCAACAACAATCAAGACTTAATTACAACAAGGCTGTACACACAGTCCACAAAGGGGTGCACCAAGAGTGTCCACCTCAGGTTAACTGGGGAGGCCGACCCACTGGGCCATATAGGAAACCTAGCACACAAATCTACCCTACCAACTCAGGGAAGCAGTGAAAATGCGGCGTCAAAGAAACAGATCACAAACAAAAGAAATGGAGGAAAACAAATGACTGGATATAGAATTCAAAACCACGGTTATAAGGCTTTCCAAGAATATCCTAGAAAAGGCCAATAAATATAATGAGACCCTCGAAGATATGAAAAAGGACCAACTAGAAATTAAACATACACTGACTGAAATAAAAAATATTATACAGAGACCCAAAAACAGACTAGAGGAACACAAGAATCAAGTCAAAGAATTGAAATACAAAGAAGCAAAAAACACTCAACCGAAAAAGCAAAAAGAAAAAAAAATCCAAAAAGTTGAAGATAGTGTAAGAAGACTCTGGGACAACTTCAAGCGTACCAACATCAGAATTATGGGGGTGCCAGAAGAAGAGAGAGAGCAAGATACTGAAAACCTATTGGAAGAAATAATGACAGAAAACTTCCCCCACCTGGTGAAAGAAATAGACTTACAAGTCCAGGAAGCGCACAGAATCCCAAACAAAAGGAACCCAAAGAGGACCACACCAAGACACATCATAAATAAAATGCCAAGAGCAAAAGACAAAGAGAGAATATTAAAAGCAGCAAGAGAAAAACAGTTAATTACCTACAAGGGAGCACCCATACGACTGTCAGCTGATTTCTCAACAGAAACTATGCAGGCCAGATGGGAGTGGCAAGAAATTTTCAATGTGATGAATAGCAAGAACCTACAACCAAGATTACTCTACCCAGCATTCAGAATTGAAGGGCAGATAAAGAGCTTCACAGATAAGAAAAAGCTGAAGGAGTTCATCACCACCAAACCAGTATTATATGAAATGCTGAAAGGTATTCTTAAAGAAGAGGAAGAAGAAAGAAGTAAAGATAAAAATTATGAACAACAAATACATATCTATCAACAAGCAAACCTAAAAATCAAGTGAATTAAAAACCTGAGGAACAGAATAATCTGGTGAATATAATAGAATCAGGGGCATAGAAAGGGAGTGGACTGATAATTCTCAGGGGGAAAGGGGAATGGGGGGATTCAGGAAGAGACTGGACAAAAATCATATACCTATGGATGAGGACAGTGGGGGGGAGGTAAGGGCAGAAGGTGGGGTGGGAACCGGGTGGAGGGGAGCTATGGGGGGAAAAAGGAGAAACAATTGTAATAATCTGAATAAATATTTATTTAAAAAAAAGAAAGAAATATGTAAATTGTGCGACTTTTATGGCTTTTTTAAAAAACAAAAACCAGGAAATTTTGTGAAGCATTTTAAAACAGAATATATAAACAGTGAATCAGCTAGAATGTATTTAATACAATAATTATTTTGCTTTGATTTTAAAGTGCAAAGGTTCCTACTTAGGCTGGAATTTCTTATTCTGATTATGGAGAACAAAGAGAGGAAATATTCACTGAAGGGCTGTCCAAACCCAAGTCATTAAGCAGAATATCAAAGAAAACTCATCCGTGTTTGTCTACTATGTTGCACACCTGAAACTAATATAAAATAATACTGAATATAAACTGTAATTGAAAAATAAAAAAATATATTTAGCCTAGCTGGTGTGGATCGGTGGTTGAATGTCAACCTATGAACTAGGAGGTCATGGTTTGATTTCCAGGTTAGGGCACATGCCTGGGTTGTGGGCTTGATCCCCAGTGTGGGGCGTGCAAGAGGCAGCCAATCAATGATTCCCTCTCATCGATGTTTCTATCTCTCTATCCCTCTCCTTTCCTCTCTCTCTAAAGTCAATTAAAAACATATTTTTTAAAAATTTTGAAATAAAAAAACATAACTAATAAATACTAATTATTTTGAGTAGAACTTATTCTTCTGAAGTTTAAGCCTATCCATCTCTCCTCATATAAGCACTACTATTTCTAAACAGAAAAGTTCATATTGTCATAACATTTTATATCATATATTAAATTTGAGGGAAAATTAAGTCTCAATTTTATAATTCCCATTGTATAGAGCATATATTTCACATGTTAAATAAATGCATATGGACAGTTGATTGTTTTTTCTCAAAAGTTATGACAACTAAAGGGAATATTAACAGTCTGTGTCTGAAAGTCCAGAAGAAAGATTTTCAATTATATTCTGCATTAAAATAGTTTCTTCTGTATTGCCAAGCAATCTTTTATATCCTCTACATTAATCAACTTTTTTTAGTTACCTGAATATGCCTATGCATAAATATTTTACTTTATGTGGATTGAGGTCTTTGTAGAGAAGCATCACTCTTAATATAATAAGCCTCCTTGATATTTCATGACAGTACAAATTAAATATAAAATCAATTTCTGCATCACATTTACATATTGGAAAGAAAGCAGTTGGGTGTAATACATATAGGCTATATATTGTTAATTTTTGGATTTTGATAATGTTTATCTAATATAATAAGATTATCATTATGAACACAAGTCTTCAGAAAACACAGTGAAGATATCTATTGAGAACTAATTCAAATTTATTTTACAAAACACAGTGGTTTTCTTCTTTCTTTCTTTGTTTCTATATGATGCATATCTTTCAAAGTACTTGGTTATTGGTGTTATTTTCCTGTTCACCACTAAACCTGCTCATTAGAGGTGGATCCACAGAGGAACACAGGACGATGTCTAGGTTTAAGAGCATGATTTGTTAAAGGTTGAATATTTACCTGTCTTATGAACAAGAGGCCAATCTAAAACGAAAATCAGTGCAGAACAAAAAAAGAGAGGCATTTAAGGACACTATTCATAGATGTCAATAAAATGCCATGACTTAATTATTAGTGGGACTGGGATGTGTTTCATTGTCATTTTCATTTATGAGACCTGCTTTGTTCTGTGTTCTGACTCTGTCAGAAACTGCGATGAGGAGATTCAGGACGGGTTTGAATTAGCTTGTGCTTACTTCAGTGTTTTGATTCATTTGACCAAAGAAACACAGGGGAAGAAAATGATTGACCTTAGCCATGTCTGCTCTGCTGTGTCATTGCAGCCCTTCTAGGATTCCTAGGAAAGAATCACTCTTGGGGCCTGGAATCAACTTTTATTGTTGCCTGCTGAATGCTAAGAAGACATTGCTTATTTCTGCCAGTGAAGCATGTGCTTCAGTTATTTTTTCATAGTTGTAGAGCTGACCTGTTGTTTTGGCTGAGAATTTGCTAGAAGGGATTAAGATTATGGGCTCTGGAGTCAGGAAGTCTAGCATCAAATCCTGGGTGACTTTGGTCAGATCAGTTAACATCTCTGTGCATCTATTTCCTCATCTGTAAAATAGTTGCAATAGCCCAGCTGGCATGGCTCAGTGGTTGAGTGTTGACCTATGAAGCAGGAGGTCACTGTTTGATTCCAGGTCAGGGCACATGCCCAGATTGTGGGCTTGATCCCCAGTGTAGGGCTTGCAGGAGACAGCCAATCAATGATTCTCTCTCATCATTGATGTTTCTATCTTTCTCTCCTTCTCCCTTCCTCTTTGAAATAAATAAAAATATATTTTAAAAATAAAATAGCTGCAATATCTCATAGGGTTGTGGTAAGGATTAAATTATTTAATATATGGAATGCACTTATAAACTGCTTATAACATTGTAAGTAGTATATAAGAACATTATACATTCCATGACTTGACTTTCTCTTCCTCATATTTGTCTTCTAATCATTACCAAGCCCTAGAAAATTATTCTTCAAGCTCTAGGTGGCAAGTCATTAGTGGTTTGAGGAATCAACTTAGTAGGATATGGCCTGTATTATTATTATTCAATTGAAACAAAATAGGAAATACCAGAATGCATCACACAAAGTTCTAGTATTGTTTCATGAAATATTTGATTCAACTATGAGTGTGTGAATGTTCACTCACAATTTGAAATATATTTTATTCAGTGTATACATTTTATATCTCCCACCAAACAAGAGGAAAAAGGAAAGATTTTGTGGAATATGCAACCATTTATCCATTCCAAACATAATCAAGGTATATGATGCTCTAGTTGATAACTGTGACATTCTTATAGAAGTGCTTCTAATCTAGTTATCTTTGTAGAGGGATAGAACTTAACTCATTCACCCATTGTCTATGATATAAATCCTAGTGAGGTTGTGGGGGAGAGTTATAGGGGTCTGGTATAAATTCCCTGCACTTTTGAGAATCACTGCACTAGACGGTAAGCTCCTTAACATGCAGCACCCTTCTTTATGTGTTGTTGTTTTTCCCTAGTACTCTGCACATTGGAGTGCTTAAGAATGCTGATAACACTTAAAGAAGAAATCCATTCATTAAATAAATCCTATTGAATAACTACTACTGGGGCAAATACGTTTTACAAACAATCTAATCTAAAGGAAGAAAGTTGTCAGATCTGGACAACAGTGAATATTTGCAGAGTAAAAATAACCATGCTTCTTTCTAAGGATGCTGTTCTTTATGATGGATGTTAGCAGTTCTCCTTTGCCAGACAGTCTCCAGAAAAGACATTGCTAAAGTCAGCAATTTGTCTGGCTGCTATCTTGGTTGGAAGCAAATACAAGTGTATCTTGCTTTATACAAGAGATAAATGCACAAAGAATACTTATTAGTTATAAGAGAATTTACAAAAGTAAAAACTCTAAAGTAAAATAACTTTGTGAATTGTGAATAACTTCTGATGACTTTCTCAAAATTTCCTTCTACTTCCTTTGAAGTCTCATCTCTGTTTAAATATAAATAAATTTGCATTTACAGTAATCATGTAGTTTAATAAACTCATCTTTACCTGAAAATTCAGGGCCTCAAAGTTCCTCCAAAGTATGTCTTGGACTTCCCCCCAAAATACCTTGTATGTCCTTACAGATGATCCTCTCAGGATCTTCCTATCAAGTTGCTTTGATTTATAGTCAATATTCAAGAAGCCACATAAGAACAGCATCCCACCCTTGCCTCTGCTACTGGCACCTCCACAACATGTGATTATTTGTATCTAGGGTAGATCCCTAGGTGCTTCCAAAATGGCAAACCCTGGATGGTGTCACATACTGCTGGACTATTGCAGTTTCTACTGCATGGAACTGGAACCGTGTTCTCTTCCCAGTGCTCCCTACACTGGGCTGCATCATCAGACATGGGGTTTCATGAGGAGCTGCTTTGGCCCTTATGCACTTGAATCCTTTGCATCTTCTGGAGTTTCTCTATAAGGTTTCTCTCTTCTGAGGTGTTTATAGGGCTAAGAAGGCTACTGTTTTTAGAAGGCACCACAGGAATTGCACCTAGACCTCAAGGGCTTTGCTAGGGCCTACAAAAAGTTTAAGATTTGAACCTCTAAAATATGAAAAATCAACTGAAAAGTCCAAATTAACATCTGCAAAATATAATCTAAGAAGAGAATAGATTCTGCAATTGGACTATCTGTGCTGAGTCACAAAGAGCTGATTTTCTTCATCGGTAAAATGAGGATAATAACAAAACCTAGTTCATGTTGTGAAAATAAAGTGTGTTAATATAAAGTGCATATATATATATATATATTCTAGTGAACAAAATAAAATGATGAAAAAAATAAATTTAGAAACATAAAAGCATGGAATAGACTGAGGAATCTCAGAGGGAAGGTGAGGGTAGGGGGTGGGAGGGAAAGATCAACCAGAGAATTTATATTCATATATGCATAAACCATGGATACAGACAAGTGTGGTGAAGGCCTGGGAGTGGTGGGTGCGGGGTGAAAGGGGTCAGTGGGGAAAAAAAGGGAAATTTGTAATACTTTCAACAATAAAGATAAAATTTAAAAACTACCTAAGACCATATATATATATATATATATATATATATATATATATATATATATAGCTTAGAAATGTGCATGACAAAAAGTGTTTGCTCAATAAAGACTACCTGATAGTATATTAAATTTTCATCATTGGGAAATAGACAAATTTGTTGCTGTGACTTTATAAGAATTCTTGATTATGAATAACTAGAGGCCCGGTGCACGAAATTCGTGCACGGGGGAGGGGGGTGTCCCTCAGCCCAGCCTGCACCCTCTCCAATCTGGGACCCCATGAGGGATGTCTGACTGCCTGTTTAGGCCCGATCCCAAGAGGCAGTCGGACATCCCTATCACAATCCAGGACTGCTGGCTCCCAACTGCTCACCTGCCTGCCTTCCTGATTGCCCCTAACCACTTCTGCGTGCCAGCCTGATCACCCCCTAATCACTCCCCTGCCAGCCTGTTTGATGCCTAACTGCTCCCCTACCAGCCTGTTTTCCCCTAACTGCCCTCCCCTGCTGGCCTGATTGCCCACAACTGCCCTCCCTTGCAGGCCTGGTCCCTCCCAACTGCCCTCCCTTGCTGACCATCTTGTGGTGGCCATCTTGTGTCCACATGGGGGCAGGATCTTTGACCACATGGGGGCAGCCACCTTGTGTGTTGGAGTGATGGTCAATCTGCGTATTACTCTTTTATTAGATAGGATAGAGGCCTGGTGCATGGGTGGGGGACAGCTGGTTTGCCCTGAAGGGTGTCCCGGATCAGGGTGGGGGTTCCCTTGGGGCGTGGGGCAGCCTGGGCAAGGGGCCTGTGGTAGTTTGCAGGCCGGCCACTCCCCGTGGCGACCCAAGCAGAGGCCCTGGGATCTGGGGTTTATTTATCTTCTACAATTGAAACTTTGTAGCCTGGAGCGGAGCCAAGCCTTCTGCTTGCTCCGAGGCGGCAGCCATTTCTCTTGGGATTTATGTATTTTCTATCATTGAAACTTTGTAGCCTTGAGTGGAGGCCTAGGCTGGCAAGGGCAGGCGGAAAGCTTGGCTTCCTCCATTTCCAGGGAAACCCAAGCCTCCCTCCTGCTCTCTGTGGCTGTAGCCATCTTGGTTGGGTTTATTTGCATATTCGCTCCTGATTGGCTGGTGGGGGTGGCTGGTGGGCGTGGCTTCTGGGTGTAGCAGAGTGATGGTTAATTTGCATATTACTCTTCTATTATATAGGATGATGGTAGAATTATAGCCAGTCTTAAATTAGTTCTTTATTTTAAAATAATTTAAAAAGCATTATAAAGCAAAAATAGACCAAATACAGAATATAAATACCTTTAATATATGTGATACGATGTAGGGTAGGACTTTCATAAATAAAAACGCATATCACTTATTGAGGTCTTGAAACACCCTAGTGTGTGTGTGTGTGTGTGTGTGTGCACGAGTGTGTGTAAGGTGGGGGGTGAATTCAGAAGGATGTGTTTTTCAGTATTCAGCTCCCCCTGAATTAAACAGAAATAAGCTCTTGGTCCAAATCGTTCTTTCTAAGTATATAAACAATATGTTGCATTTTTCACTCTGAAAATCTCCAATTAAAATTTCTGTTTAGGTGGCTAAAGTTCTGAAGTTCAGGATTTCAAGGCACTCTCAAAGTAATTGCTGATTTTTTAGATTGTTATTCCAGAAAAAAAGAGTCCTAAAATGTGAAAAGGTAAATCTCTAATTGAATACTCATAAAACTCCAAGTGAAAATGATTAAGGTGGAGAACAGTGATAACAAAATGAAAATGAAGAACTAATTGGGAAGACTACCTATGCCTCTACAGCCTTTGCTTGATGTCCCTTTAATGATAATATATGATGTGCCAATCATAATTTACAGAGCATGTTCACACTTATAGTTGCTAAATGATCACCACCCTTACTGAAAGTGAAAATGTTACAATACCAAGATCAAACATTCTTGATGGCTAATAATGTAGCAGGTACAATTGTAAGACATTGAACTCATGACATCCCTATCACATTTTGAAGATGAGGCAACTTGCGGGTATTTGACCAAATCAGTCATGCAGTGATAGAGCTACAGTCTGAGCTCAGGTCTTCTGACCACATGTTCAGTGTTCTTTCCCCTAGAAAGCACCAACCTGAAACCTTTAAAAAGTAACCAACCATTTGGCATGCTTTTGTTGTAATGACACTGTATTTATTCTGTTGTTACATAATCACAGGACTAGCGAAGTAGTTGAGTCCATGCTCTGTTTCCAGGCAGAAGAAACTAGAAATCATTCCTGACACATGCAAATCCATCTTGTTTTTAGAGTGTCAAGAGGAAACAGTTTTAAAACCTTCTATAGTAATATCCAGATACAAAGAATAGCTTCTTATATAGCTACAACCTCATAGCATGTTCATAATTAAAGAAGAAAATCTCATTAAAATTCCATTTTATATCACTGAGAAATGTAAAGAAAACTCTAATCAAATACATATCTATACTACTAAAAGGGTGATATGCTAATTAGACTGGGAGACCTTCTGGACGTCCTTCCGGACAAAGCCATGGTGGTGGGGCCAAGGCAGAGGTGGTTAGGAGTGATCAGGCTGGGAGGGCAGGGCAGTTGGGAGCCAGCAGCCTGGCAGGGGTGGGCAGGTGGGGGCAACCTGGCCAGCGGGGGATGGCAGTTGGGGGCAAGCAGGTCAGCAGGGGCAACAGTTGGAGGGAGCAGCCTGGTGGGGGGGCAGTTGGGGGCGAGCAAGCCGGCAGGGGGGCAGTTGGGGTTGATCAGGCCAGCAGGCAGAGTGGTTAGGGGCAATCAGGCAGGCAGGTGAGCAGCTAGGAGCCAACGGTCCCTGATTGTGAGGGGGATGTCCGACTGCTGGTTTAGGCTCGATCCCACCCAGGGGGATCGGGCCTAAACCGGCAGTAGCACATCCCCCAAGGGGTCCCAGATTGGAGAGGGTGCAGTATGGGCTTAGAGACACCACCCCCCATGCACGAATTTTGTGCACTGGGCCACTAGTTTGTTAATAAATGTCAAGACTTTAGAGATAGCTGAAGATCAGTAAAGCTCATATAATTTCATTTTGAGATCAGCAGAAACAAGAAATGATGTGGTTTTTCAACAGAAACACTCAAGTAAAATTAATAAGTAATAAAGGTAATTGTCCACTCAAAACTGGAGAGTGTGTGTTTGCCTTAGGGCAGTGGTCAGCGAACTGTAGCCCAATGATTCAATATGACCCACTACCTGCTTTTGTATATTCTGCAAGCAAAAAAATAAAAAATAAAAAACAAAATAAAAAAACATGTTTTTTTTTGCACTTTATTTTTTTACTTTAATTTTTTTATTGTTTAAAGTATTACATATAGTAGTACATATATCTCTTCCTTTTTTTCCCCATTGACTTTCCCCCAGCCTCCCCTACCACCTGTTGCATGCCATTATCCCAGCCGCCCCCAGTGTCTTGTGTCCATTGGTTGTGCTTATATGCATGCATACAAGTCCTTTGGTTGATCTCTTTCCACCCCTCCCCAACACTCCACAGCCTTCCTGCTGTAATTTGACAGTCTGTTTGATGCTTTGCTGCCTCTGTACTATCTTTTTGTTCATCAGGTTATAATATTCCTTATTTTCCATAAATGAGTGAAATCATGAGGTACTTTTCTTTCACTAACTGGCTTATTTCACTTAACATAATGCTCTCCAGTTCCATCCATGCTGCTGAAAATGGTAAGAATTCCTTCTTTCTTATAGCAGCGTAGTATTCCATTGTGTCGATGTACCATAGTTTTTCAATCCACACATCTGCTGATGGGCATTTAGGCTGTTTCCAAATCTTAGCTATGGTGAACTCTGCTGCTATGAACATAGGGGTGCATATATCCTTTCTGATTGGTGTTTCTAGTTTCTTGGGATATATTCCTAGAAATGGGATTACTGGGTCAAATGGGAGCTCCATTTTTAGTTTTTTAAGGAAACTCCATACTGTTCTCCACAGTGGCTGCACCAGTCTGCATTCCCACCAGAAGTGCACGAGGGTTCCTTTTTCTCCACATCCTCACGAGCACTTGATTTGTTGATGATTGCCATTCTGACAGGTGTGAGATGGTACCTCATTGTCGTTTTGATTTGCATTTCTCCGATAATTAGTGACTTTGAGCATGTTTTCATATGTCTCTTTGCCTTCCTTCTGTATTCTTTCAAAAAGTTACTATTTAGGTCCGTTGCCCATTTTTTTATTGGGTTGTATATCTTCCTTTTGTTAAGTTGTATGAGTTCCCTGTAAATGTTGGAGATTAAACCCTTATCAGAGATAATGTTAGCAAATATGTTCTCACATACAGTGGGCTTTCTTGTTGTTTTGTTGATAGTTTCTTTTGCTGTGCAAAAGCTTTTTATTTTGATGTAGTCCCATTTGTTTATTTTCTCTTTAGTTTCCATTGCCCTAGGAGCAGTATCAGTGAAGAACTTGTTTCCGCATATGTCTGAGATTTTGCTGCCTGTGGATTCCTCTAATATTTTTATGGTTTCCCGTCTTACATTAAAGTCCTTTATCCATTTTGAGTTTATTTGTGTGTATGGTGTAAGTTGGTGGTCCAGTTTCATTTTTTTGCATGTATCTATCCAATTTTGCCAACACCATTTATTGAAGAGACTGTCTTGACTCCATTGTGTGTTCATGCCTCCTTTGTCAAATAATAATTGAGCATAGTGGTTTGGGTCAATATCTGGGTTGTCTATTCTATTCCATTGGTCTATATGTCTGTTCTTTTGCCAGTACCAGGCTGTTTTGAGAAGAGTGGCTTTGTAATACACCTTGAAATCTGGTATTGAGATCCCACCTACTTTGTTCATCTTTCTCAGGATTGCTGTGGCTATTGGAAGTCTTTTTTTATTCCAGGTGAATTTTTGGACAGTTCTCTCTAGGTCCGTGAAATATGCCGTTGGTATTTTAATGGAGAGTGCATTGAATCTATAGATTGCTTTGGGTAGTATGGACATTTTGGTGATGTTGATTATACCAATCCATGAACATGGTATGTTCTTCCATCTGTTTATGTCTTCCTCTATCTCTTATTTCAGTGTCCTGTAGTTTTCCATGTATAGGTCTTTTACCTCCTTAGTTAAGTTTATTCCTAGGTTTTCTAATTTTTTTGGTGTGATGGTAAATGGGATTGCTTTTAGTCTCTCTTTTTGTAAGTTCACTACTGGTGTATAGGAATTCCATAGATTTTTTGGCTTTAATTTTGAATCCTGCTACATTGATGAACTCATTTATTAAGTTTAATAGTTTTTTGATGGAGTCTTTAGGGTGTTTTATGTACAATATCATGCCATCTGCAAATAAGGACAGCTTTACTTCTTCTTTTCTAATTTGCATGCTTTTTATTTCTTCTTCTTTCTGATAGCAATGGCTAGTACTTCCAGTACTATGTTGAACAGGAGCGGTGAGATGGGCATCCTTGTCTTGTTCCTGTTCTTAGGGGAAATGGTTTTAGTTTTTTTCCCATTGAATATGATGTTGACTGTGGGTTTGTCATCTATGGTTTTTATTAAGTTAAGTTATGATCCTTCTATTCCCACCTTGCTGAGAGTTTTTATCAAGACCGGGTGTTGAATTTTGTCAAATGCTTTTTCTGCATCAATTGATATGACTATGTGATTTTTATCTCTCAATTTGTTTATGTGATGTATCACGTTTATTGATTTGCAGATATTGTACCATCCTTGCATCCCTGGGATAAATCATACTTGGTCATAGTGTATGATCGTTTTGATGTACTGCTGAATCTGATTTGCTAGAATTTTGTTGAGGATTTTGGCATTTATGATCATGAGGGATATTGGCCTGTAATTTTCTTTCATTGTGTTGTCTTTATCTGGTTTCAGTATTAGGGTGATGCAGGCTTCATAGAATGAGCTTGGAAGTGTTCTTTCCTCTTGACTTTTTGGGAACAGTCTTAGGAGGATAGGTTTTAGTTCTTCCTTGAATATTTGGTAAAACTCCCTTGTGAAGCCGTCTGGCCCCATGCTTTTGTTTGCTGGAAGCTTTTGATGACTGCTTCAATTTCTTCCATAGTTATTGGCCTATTTAGATTTTTAGATTCTTCTTGATTGAGTTTTGGAAGGTTGTATTTTTCTAGGAATATGTCCATTTCCTCCAGGTTGTCCAGTTTGTTAGAATAGAGTTTTCATAGTATTTTTTAACAATCTTTTGTATTTGTGTGGGGTCTGTTATTTCTCCTCTTTCATTTCTGATTTTGTTTATTTGGGTCCTCTCTCTTTGCTTCTTGATGAGCCCGGCTAGAGGTTCATCAATCTTGTTTATCCTTTCAAAGAACCAGCTCTTGGTTTTGTTGATCTTTCATTTTTTTTTTTTTTGTGGTCTCTATGTCGTTTATCTCCTTTCTGATCTTTATTATTTCCTTCCTTCTGCTTACACTGGGCTTTGCTTGTTGCGTTCTCTCTAACTCTTTGAGTTCTAGGGTTAGGTAATTTATTACCATTGTTTCTTGTTTTTTGCAGTAGGCTTGTAGAGCTATCAACTTCCCTCTCAAGACTGCTTTCGCTGTGTCCCATAGATTTTGGATTGTTGTGTTTTCATTGTCATTTGTTGCCATGATGTTTTTTATTTCTTCTTTGATCTCTCTGGTAACCCAGTCATTGTTTAATAGCATGCTATTTAGTCTCCATTTGTTTGATTTTTTGGATTGTTTTTATTGTAGTTGATTTCCAGTGTTATGCCATTGTGATCTGAGAAGATGCTTGATATGATTTCTATCTTCTTGAATTTGAAGAGACTTTGCCTATGTCCCAACATATGGTCTATCTTTGAAAATAACCCATGTGCACTTGAGAAGAATGTATATTCTGTGGCTTTGGGGTGAAATGTTCTGAAGATGTCAATTAATACCATCTGGTCTAGTGAGTCATTTAGGATTGATGTTTTTTTTGCTGATTTTTTGTTTAGAGGATTTCTCCAATGGTGATAGTGGGGTATTAACGTCCACTACTATGATTTTATTCCTGTCAATCTCTCCCTTGATATCCTCCAGGAATTTTTTTTTTTTTTTTTGGTGTATTTGGGTGCTCCTGTATTGGGTGCGTATATGTTTACATGAGTTATTTCTTATCTGTTTGCCCCCTTTAGTATTATGAAGTGGCCTTACTTATCTCTTTTTATGTCCTTCACTTTGAGATCTAATTTGTCAGATATATTAATTGCTACCCCACTTTTTTTCATTTCCATTTGCCTGAAAAACCTTTTTCCATCCCTTCACAATCAGTCTGTGTGCATCTTTTTTTCTGAGGTGGGTTTCCTGTAGACAGCAGATATATGGGTCATGTTTTCTTATCCACAGTTACCCTATGTATTTTGATTGGGGCATTCAATCCATTTACATTTAAAGTTATTATTGATAGGGACTTGTTTGTTGCCATTTTTATTCTTTAACCCTGAGTTCCTTCTTAGCTTCCTATTTCTTCTTTTTACATCAGACCCTTTAGCATTTCTTACATTGCTCATTTGGTGGTAATAAACTCCCTCTATGCTTTTTTGTCGGTGAAACTCCTGATCTCACCCTCAATTTTGATTGATAGCCTTGCTGGGTACAGTATTCTTGGATTCAGACCCTTCCTTTGCATGACTTTGTATATTTCATTCCATTCCCTTCTGGCCTGATGTGTTTCTGTTGAGAAATCAGTTGCTAGTCTGATGGGGGATCCTTTGTAGGTAACTTTCTGTCTTTCTCTGGCCGCTTTTAAGATTCTTACTTTGTCATTGGTGTTTGCCAATTTAATTATAATGTGCCTTGGCGTCGGTCTTTTGGGGTTCATTTTGCTTGGGAATCTGTGAGCTTCTTGTATTTATGTGGGTTTTTTCTTCCCTATATCAGGGACGTTTTCTGTCATTATTTCTTCAAACAGGTTTTCTATTCCTTTCTCAGTTTCCTCTCCTTCTGGCACCCTTATTATGCAGATGGTGTTTCATTTTGTGTTGTCCCATAGTTCCCTTAGGCTCTCCTCCTGCTTTTTATTTTTATTTTCTAGAACCTGCTGTACTTGGGTATTTTTTCCTACCTTGTCTTCTAACTCATTGATGCGGTCCTCTGCTTCTTCTAGTCTACTCTTGATGCTTTCTATTGAGTTCTTTACAGCAGCAATGTCATTTTTCATTTCTTCTTGGTTCTTCATTTCCTCTTGGTTCTTACACATATTGTTGAATTTGTCTTGCATTCTTTTCATCCACCTTATGACCATTTCTCTGAATTCTTTCTCTGACAGGTTGCTTGCCTCCATTTCATTTACTTCCTCTTCAAGGCACAATGCACAAGGCACTGAACACAAATGTATTCATGATATTAATAACCCCAAATACAGGTGGCCTCCAGAGAAAGGCGAATTAGAGGATAAGAAAGAAAGAAGAAGAGGAAAAAAAGGACTGCAAAAATGAAATTAGGAAAAGGGGGAAAAAAAGTAAGAGAGAATAGAAAGAGAGTAAAAAAGAAGAGGAGAATAAACTATTTATATAGGGAAAAAACTCCAATAGAACTGCCAATAATCCCAACAAATGCCAGCAACAAATACCTATAGATGAATTCAAACTACAAACAACAACTAATATCCAGCGAGGAGAGGGAAAACAGAAGGAAAAAAACAAACAAAAACAAAACAAACAAACAAAAAGAAAAAGCGAAACAATCTCACAAACAAGCATAAAAATGATATAATCAAAAATCAAGCAAACAACAACAAAAGGACAGAGAGAGAAAAAATTAGATAGTGAAGAAAGAGAAGAGAGAGGTGTGTATGGACTTGGAGCAGGGGATTGGAAATTAGATATATAAGTAGGGTGACATTTTAACGGGTGAAAAGAATGAAAAGGGAAAATCTAAAGCAGGAATAGGGTAAGAGAAAAAGGACAACAAAAGGTGAAAAGTGAGGAAGAGAGTGTTGGCATAAAGGTAAATTTGAGATAGAGTAAAATGATGCTAAAGAAAAGATGAAAATAGACTGTTGAACACTAATGCTAAAGTAAAATAAAGAGAAAATGACACTTTTAAAAAAAAGGTAATATAGTAGTAGTAATAATACTGATTGAACATAAAAATGTAATAATTAAAAAGATAAAATCAAGTGTGGAAAAAAGAAAAAAAGATTAGTTTCTTAAGTAAAAGATAAAAAAAATAAAAATAAAAATGTGCATTAGCAAAGGTCAATTCACTACCTCTACTTTTCTGTTTGGCATGCCTGTTTCCTAGTCAGGACCGTATTGAAGTTCCCTGCGTTCCACTGCTCCTCAGTGTTGCAGTCCACAGTCCTGATTTTCAAGCAGGCAGTACGTCTTTATTTCTTATACTCCTTTATTTGTGTTTACACAAGAGTCAATTTGTGATTTAACCCCTGGGTGGCATTGTTTCTAGATTGACTTCTGGGTCTATAGGTCCTCTCTAGCTAGTGCTTATATTTTGTTTTCCCTGGGCCACTTAATAATGGTTTGGGGGAATGGGTTGCCCCAGAGCTGGTTTTCTGATCGTTATTCCCGCTCTGATCCCCAGGTTCCACAAAAACAACTTTCCCCTGCAGTCTCTTAGAGTATCCCCAATTGGGTGATCCTATGTATTGGGCTTAGTAATCAAAAGCAAGGATTTAAAGAGAAAAAAAGAGAGAGAGAGAGAGGGAAAAGGCCAGAGTAAGTGTGTGAACTGAGGCGCTGCGCGCAAGTCTGTGCAGTCTTTTTTCCCCTTGGGTCTAAGCAGCTGGTACACTTTTAAAATTTTTAGGCTGTCCTTTTGCTTCCAGTTCAGCTATGGGTTCCTTTTTAGAGTTCCCTTTTGTTAGCAGCTCTGTGGACCCCCTTCCACATTCGCAGATCATGCCAGCCCCAACGGCCACAGATTGTTCTGGGCGCAGACTTCCCCAAGTCCTCCAGCTCCTGCGTGAGTGTTTTTCTCTCCTGTCTGGACCATAGACCTCACCTTACCCCAGGCGAAATCTGACCTTTCCGTGATGGGGTGCAGAGCTCTCTGAATCCGCATGCTTGTGCCCCTTCGTGACCGGTGTTCTCAGGTTCACAGCTGTTCACTGGGTGCTGTAGTTGTAGATTCCCGGGATTTTCAGGCTTCCTATAACATCCACTTTCCTCTTCAAAATGGCATGGTCTCTGCGCCAGAGCCGGTCATTCCAGGAGGCAGCAGTGGGGGCTGCCTGGTCATGGGAACCCCATCCGGCAGTCCCCCACAGTCTCCTGGAGTATTGCTGTCCCTCAACTCACCAACAAATATGCCCCATGCAACCACACACTCTCCCTTTGTTCTCTCACTCACACACTATCTTGCAGTCTGCCTTCCCATTAGCAGCCATTTTCCCTTCTCCTTTTTTGTACTTTAAATGGTTGAAAAGTATACTAGTAAAAAGAATAATGTTTTATGGCAAGTAAATTATGTAAAATTCAAATGTCATTGTTCAACAATGAAGTTTTATTGGAATACAGCCATCCCCATTCTCTTATGAATCATCTATGTCATGCTACAATAGAAGAGATGAGTCATAATGACAATGACCATATTGCCTGAAAAGAATGAAATATGTACTACCTGATCCTTTGCAGAAAAAGTTTGCTGATCTCTGGCAGAGAGGAAAATTAAAACAATTACTTTTTTTTTTTTTTACCACTTCCTTTCTTTCAGATGAAGGAGGGCATGAAGCATTTGAAAGCAATAAGGTCCTAAGCATCAATAAGACCTCACTGGGCCTTGAGTGTGAGTCCTGCCTTGGTTTCATTTATATTTGGGCACCATGGTACCAGATTCGTTCTTGCTCAAAAAACTCCCTTGCTACCCCCACAGTTGAGGGCCCTTTTGCGTTGCTTGACAGAGATAAGAGGAAACACATGTAACTTCCAGTGTCCTCATTGCTAATTGCAGATTAAAATATATAAATGCTACATAATTTTGTATATTTAAGGTTATTTTCACCTTTCAATTATATAGAGAGAGTCTTCTCTAGTTAACTGATATCTCCATCTTTAGACAACACCACTGATGGATACTAAATGGCATTTGTGATTAAATCAACTTAATTTACACATTTTGGATGATAAGTATTCCTTAATTTTTTCTCTAAATCTGCATGGCTGTAAGCATGTCTGTCATCTCATCTATTAACTGGCAAGCTTCATGTAGTCTTCAGAATATAAGGACCAATAAAGACATACTCCCTGTTCTTAAAGAGCTCACAGTCCAAAAGAGAGAGAGAGAGATTTATCTTCTATGTGCTAATTGCATTGTTAATATTCTAAATTTAGCTTCCTGAGATCAGAGAAGAGAGAACAATAACTTCTGTTTGGGGAATGACACTGGAGCTGGGCCTTAGAATATCAATTGTATTTTAATAGGGAATGGGAGAGTGAGGGGAGATGGAATGATCACCACCAGGAATTTGAAAGGACATTTAAAATTATGTAAATGTAAATAGTCCTAAAAACGACCAGAGGTGCTCACTGACTATAGTGTCCATCCAGAGAGTGATATGGGAAGGTGATTTAAAAGGAGGGAAAATGGCAAAAGAAAAGGGGAGGGGTGGTGGGGCTCCAAAGACAAAAAATATGTTCAGGTAATGGAAGGTCTTGAATAGCAAGATAAGTACTTTATACTTTAGGACATTGATGATTTTTTAAAAGCCTCAAATATTTAAGCACAGGCATGAAATAATTCAACTTTACAATTTAGCCTAACTATTTAGAAAATGGCATTTCCATATTGTACCACGTTATATAACAAGTAGCATTTTATTTTAGTAATTTTTATAATGCTGTAACAAACAACTCCAAATCTTAGTGGCTTACAATAGTTGATGGAGATTTTTTCATTAACTGTACATTTCTTCCATGGATTGGCTATGATGTTTTCCTGTGCCTTCTTTGTTGTCCAGACCCAGGATGCATGAGTAGCTTCTATCTGGGCCATTCTGGGTTCATGTAAACAGGAAAAAGAGTGATGACAGAACTAAGTGGTGGTTCTTTAAGTTTTTCTTCAGAGATTGTTTGTGTCAACCCCATTCAATTTTTATTGGCCAAAGCATGTCACAACTTAGTCAAATGGAGAGGGGTGTAAATATGCTTTTTTCACAGTGAGGGGGACAAATATTAAAAGCAAATATATAATTCACCAGGGTGTTAAGTATATAAACTAATGCTTGACACCTAGGTTCAGATCCCAGCTCTGCTGCTTAGTAGCTATAAAACTTTTGGCAACTTTCTTAACATCTTTGTGATATTTGTTATTAGAATGATTTAAATAATAACAATTGAAATGAATACTTCTATTTATGAATATAATATTTGGCTTTGAAAATTGATCTGTAACCTTGTACTCCCCCAAGAAAACCTTCCCAGGTCCCAAACCATGTGTGCCTCCATAGTGCTTTATACATATACCAGCCCATGATCACATATGGCTCAAAGGCCAAAACAACTTAGATCTGTCTTTGTAGTCCAAACTGTGCTTATCAGAGTACTTTTTTCCCCAGTAGGGATTCAACAATATCAGCTTTACTGAATGGGATTTGAGCTGCTGCAGCTCTCTGGAAAACTGCCAAGAGCAATGATTTGGACTTCCATTTGACAGTACTGAGACTGACAAATTTAGCCACTATAGTGTTTTTAGCACAATGAGAAGGAAATATAACTCCTTTAGTCTAGCTATATTGTTATTGGACCACTTTCATGCCTGGGGCTGGCCCTGCCCCCGCATGATCTGGAAACTTTTGAGTGTCAGGTGACTTTCAGGGTCTTGACTCACCCAGGAAAAATTTCAAGAATTAGCCAGATGAGTTTTATTCAGGTAGAGAAAAAGAAAGTGTCAGGGTGCAGTGCTGCTGTGAAAGAAGCAAAGGTACCATCAGAGTGGACATGGGCCAACTGACAAGTGAATTGCACACATGGTCAGTTTTGGGATTTTATGTATTTCCAAGGTGGGGGGGTTGTCTCCAAGATTTGTGGCACCAAATTCTGACTCCACCTTATGATTGGGAGAGGGTCTTGTTCCTAATATGGTCCATTCTAGAAGCATCATGGTCTTCGTCCTTCTTGACCCTCCTTCTATTTGCGGTGTCAATTTTCATTATAATGATGATAGAGTGAGTTTTGGGGTCATCCTCTGGTCAATTTTTCTCCATCTTGGATTTGTCCAGATGTAACTCATTTTTGTTTTCTACCTCCCTGATTAAACCCTCTGCTCTTAGGTATCTTCACTTAGGGAGGATAGGGTCTTGTGATTTATGAGCTGGCTGCTAATTGCTCAGCTGTCTGGCAGTTTGTTCAGCCAATTGCCTAAGTTTCTTTATTCCACTTGCCAGGGAATTTTCATAGTTTCTTACTAATCTCCCTCAATATTAGCAAATAGCATTTATATGTCGCCGAAACCGGTTTGGCTCAGTGGATAGAGCGTCGGCCTGTGGACTGAAGGGTCCCAGGTTCGATTCCGGTCAAAGGCATGTACCTTGGTTGCGGGCACAACCCCGGTGGGGGGTGTGCAGGAGGCGGCTGATCGATGTTTCTCTCTCATCAATGTTTCTAGCTCTCTATCCCTCTCCCTTCCTCTCTGTAGAATATCAATAAAATATATTTAAAAAAAAACATTTATATGTCACTTCTGTGTGAAAGGTATTCCATGTGCACTATCTCATTTTATAGTCATAACCTTCCTGCTGCAAATGTTTCACCATTCTTACTTTACAGACAAGGAAAAATAGGCACAGAGATGTTAAGCAAGTTTTCTAAGGTCATATAACTTGGGAATAGGAGAAACAGGATTCAAATGCTGACAGACTAGTTCAAGATTCCATGATCTTAATGATGGCACAATTCTATTCCCATAACAGCAGTCATTACCAACTGACTGTTAAAATGTTAAAATTAGAAGGGCCCTTTGAGAGGTAACTACTCCAGGGGGTTTCAAACTGTGTCCAATACAACTTTAGGTTCTGTGGAGATTACTTTCTATTACAATTTTTCTGGATACTTAGGGCTATAGCTATAATCTATGATTTCAAATTTTCATATGATTAAAAGATCCTTACTGTCCTCTTTGGTCCATGTTATATTATTATTATACACTTTAACTTATGAAATAAATTAATGCTAAGAATTGCCTGCCTGCATTTTTTTGGTCAGAGATCTGTATAACAGTTTATTAGGAAAAAGAGTTCTGCAAAAAGAGTTGAAACTACTGATCATTTCTAACTTTTTTCCTTGATAGTTAAAGAAACTCAAGTCTCAGGGACAGAAGCAAGGAGATGATGGTTCCTAAAAACCAGTTTTTCAGATCAGGACTCTTGACTCTCAGTCCCAAGTATTGTTAGTTGTATCCTGCTGTTTCAAGAAGTAAAATTCTACCTTGAGTTATATGCAATATGTTATTGCAAGAAATGACCACATCAACTCACCCTTCCTTTGTGTATAGTCCCAAGCCATGAGAAAGAGATTCATTTTCATAAAATTGGATTGATCTATTTGAATTTATCTTACACGAGGATATGATAGGGTATGATTTTTTCTCTACTTCTTCTTATTAATAATATCTTAGTAGCCACCCTGGAGGCAGCAGTGGATTCTCAAGTTTTACATTACACAATATAGATGGCTTTTCAATAATTTACATTGTAATGTTTATAATGAGTGCACAGGTATTAAAAATTAATGAAGAATAAATAATATTCTAACAATGAAACTGGCTAGATAGAATTATCCACCAAGGAATGGGACTGTAAAAATGTATATTAAACTTCTTGATTAGAGCAACATTTTAAATAGGTTTGTCTGATAATTTTTAAAAAGAAATGGGATACATGGTATAAAAAACATTCTAGATCACTTCTCCATTGGCATCATGCTGCCTAATAAAATGGATCTTTTAAAATATAAAAGCAAATTCTGAGATTCCACCACTCCTATGCACATCTCAGCTCCTTTACCACCTAAAAGTCATAAACTCGTATTCTTTCTTTTTCAAGACTTCATCAAAGTATCTGCTTGTATTAATTTATCTACGTTATCTTTTCTCCTTTCAAACTTCCAATCCCCTTCCCCCAATTATTAACAACAAATTTATGAGCAATATACCTTATCTTCCTGAAAGTTTCATACTCATTCATTAAAGCACAATTAAATTGTCATTTCTGATGTAAAGCTTTTCCTACCATTAGAATCAGTAGAATTTTTTTCTTTTGTTTGCACTCATGTATAAATTTGAGTGTTCTGATTAAAGCAACTATTTTATATATATATAGTTATTTATACACCTTCCATGTCAGACTATAAGACCTTTGAGGGTGGGTGTTGTCTAATCTTCCTTTGAATGCTTGATGCATAGCACAGTGTTCAATACATTTTCTTTGAAAGGTAATTATTTTAAAATATGAAAATTCTCATAAGAGGCAAGAGTTCAAAATTTTGATCAAAAATGTACTTATTTTTAATCCTATGAGGAAGAATATGAACTTTATATATCTAAAGAGTTCTAGGCTGGTTTTAACTTTTATAGGCAGAAGAGAGATTACCTTTCAGAATTTTTTTTTTGCCAGATTAATGAAGATTTATTCACTTACTTTGACAAGCTACTGTATAAAATGCTGTCATTTTTCATCCACAAAGAATTACATCAAGGATACTACATTTCATTTGGTCCTCATATTTCTTTAGGTTCCTCTGCCTGTGATAGTTTTCAGACATTCCTTGTTTTTGATAATCTTAAAGTTTTTGAAAAATATTCATCAGCTATTTTGTAGAAAGTCTCTCAGCTGGTGTTTTCCCATGATTATACTAAAGTTAAGGGTTTTGGAAAGGTAGATGATAAAGTTAAAGTTCCATTTTTATTGTGTCATATCAACATGACTTATTGTTGTTAGTGGTGATCTTGACCACCCAGCTGAGGTAGTTCTTGGCAGATTCTTTACTGCAAAATCATTCTTTTTGTCCCATTTCCATACTATACTCTTTGGAACAAAGTCACTTATGGGCAGCCCAAACTTAAGGAGTGATGAATTATGCTCTCCCCTCCTTGAGGGTGTAGCATCTGCATGAATGTTTTGGAATTTTTCTTCAAAGGAAATAACATGTCTATTGTATTCTATTTACTTATTCAATCATTTATTTTTATCAGTATGGACTCATGAATATTAATTTTATACTTTTGTTTATAATCTGATACTACTCTATTTGCTTGCTCAAATTGTTTCAGATTTGGCCATTGGGAGCTCTTTCAGTTGACTTCAGAGTCCCTTTGATGTGCCCCCTTCACTGTGGGTTCTTTTAAGGAATTTCTTACTTTCTGGAACTACAAGATACTCCAGCCTCATCTTGTATATTTGCTGGGCTAGTCCTAGAATCAGCTCTGACTCCAAGGATCCCTGTTCCTTTTATTGGAGAATGACCATTTAGTTATCTTTTTAAAAACAGTGGCACAATGATGTAGTGGAGAGATGCCATGACACAATTTGTTCTTCGATGATTTCTGATAAGTTATGCATCACACACTGTCTCACTGGAAAAGAATTGTGTTCAGTCCAAGCAGATATTCTTATAATTTACCTGTAATATAAGCAGCACAAAGAAATTCTTCTATGAGTTCTGAAAGACTTCAAAGACCCTCTGGATTCTCATCTTTTCATTCTTAAGCCAGTTATTTTAAATTCTTCACATTCACAGAGAAGCCATAGACAATTATTCTTTGAGATAAAATATGATAAAAAAAGAAAGTAACCTTTTAACCAGACCATTTGGTAAAACAATCTCTCAAATAATAGTAATTATATAGTTAGCCAGTTGCATGGTGGGTATAATTAAGGTGACTAAATAACTCTGTAATAATTATGATGCCAATTTTAGTTGTTAGATTTTGTAGCATTGTGCAAATTTTGACTGAAAGACAAAACTAATCATTTATGCAATCTATTTCTTCATATGGTATTTATAGTACAATTAAAAAATTCATTGCTGCACTTATCAAAAGATATATAAATCTTATATGACATTGATATATGCTTTAAATAAATATCATTGCTAATGATTGTAACCTGAACTTTTCATTAATATAAAGGTATATTATATTATTGGGACATAAACAGATGAATGACAAAAGATACCATGGCATTTTAGAGGCACTATTTTTTTTGGAAGTCCCCTGGTTGACAAGGGTTTTCTTATAGCAACATTATGAAGCGATATGATTAAAAACAAATGAAGGTTAAGCATTCTTTCCACTTTATTAGGCTTGAAATAAAATTAGCCAAATGACCTTTTCACAATTATATAAAATTACTATATTTTTATCTGTAGCCTAGAAATACACAACTGAAAGAAAAGCAAATACTGTTTAATCAAATGTTGAACCAGTCCACCAGTGCTATTTATTTTCCATTGTTTCTTTCAGCCTTTGTCATTTCTCATTAGTACAGTTGCACAGATCTCAACTACATTTTTGACCTCACAGATGCTTTGTTTTCCAATAAGGAAAGTCAATGGGTCTTCTGTCTGAAACCTTTATCATATTGTCTGAAGAATCTCCAAAAATAAATACGCCGACAGTGGAGCCAAGTAAATGTTGGTGATGTTCGGATTCTCCTGCCAAATTACCATGAGCCTGTGCTGATAATGTTTTGAAGTGGGGTTAGAATGGAGGAGCACTTGACTTTTAAGAAATGGTCTATGCAAAAGCAATGGCATCAGGGTCACTGATAAACTAGTGACCATTTTCTAATCACTAAAACCACCTATTAGAAACAGGTGACAATGGACCAGGCAAGAAGAAATGATCTTGTTACTCAACCAGAGACAGGATGTCAGGGTGCCAGAAATTGAATTTCAGCCCAGGGTAGGAAAGTGAGCTGGGCAAACTCTTAGATCTCTTTCAATTCTCAGGTTGTTTCTTTTTTTAGAATGCTAGTGAATTCTAGATATTTGAAAACTGGTTGGAGAAATGAGATCTTGGCAAATCTAAATCTAAATTTTAAAATATGGTGTCTATAGTAAGTTGGGAGTTATTGTTATATTGGAAAAATTCTTAATCATATTATTCTCTCATACATAGGGTATGCCAAAAAAGTATACACACACTTTGAATAATTACAAAGGCATTGTTTATTAAAATGCATTTGATTTTCAAAATTGAGCTATCAGCTATTAAAGTGTGTATAAATTTTGGGGGACACCCTGTATATTTAAAAACACTCTGTCCACTGATTTTGCACCATAGTAATGAAATGTAACTGCTTTACTAAGTCTTATTTTACTCTTTGACAAGTTCAAGTGAATACATTCTTATTGAATACATATTATACAGTATGTTTCAATTTCCTCTGAATTCTGGAGGAGGCATGTATGATATGAACAGATCCCCAGTGTGGGGCGTGCAGGAGGCAGATGATCAATGATTCTCTCTCATAATTGATCTCTCTCTCTCTCTCTCTTCCTCTCTGAAATCAATAATATATTTCATTAATATATATATATATATATATATATATATATATATATATATATATATATGGAACTGCCTGGGCCCTGGCAGATGAATTAGTTTGTGGGAGCATCCTATACCAAAAGGTTGTACATTTGTTTTCCCACCAGGACACATACCTAGTTTGTGGGTTTGATTCCCAGTTGGGCTGGATATGGGATGTAACTGATCTATGTTTCTCTCTCACATCCATGTTTCTCTTTCTAATTCTCCCTTCTTCTTTCTCTAAAAACTCAGTAAAATATGTCCTTGGATGAGGATAAAAAAAGAAGAAGAACTGCCTGGGACTCCAGCAGCACTCCTTCTCAGCCTCAATTCTACTGGTTTTTACAGCCAGAATTTATGGGAACTTCTGTTCCCAATACTGGAACCCTGGTTTTGGGGACATGGTGTGGAGCTGGGATTTCTCAATCCTTGGGAGGACCTCTGCATCAGAGATATCCCTTCTGACTTTCATCTGCCACATGTGAGTGTGGGACCAGCTTTGCCACTCCTACCAAACTTGATGTAGCTTCTTGTCTTATCCCTAGTTGTAGGACTTCCATTCAGATAGATTTTAGGCAGTTTTGAATGATGGTTGTTAGCTTAGTTGTAATTTTGATATGATTGTGGATGTGAGTACCATGTTTACCTATGCCACCATTTTTATCAGAAGTCTATCAATATTTATTATTTTTATGAATGACAGGTATGTGGGATTATATTAGATGACTATGTATGATAAGTCTTATCATTCTGAGTTATGTAGCTACATACTTACCTATGCTTTCTTTTATGACTTTTTGGTGTCTTGTGCTGCATTTGCAAAGCCCAGAAAGATTAATATTTTAAATAATACATTGTTTTCTAGTATTTTATTATTTATATTTTAGTATAAGTACCAAGGTAATAATTAGTTCTATTTTTCCCCCAAATGATTAGTCACTTCTACTGACACAATTTATTAAAACATTCCCTCAGTGATTTGAAATGCCACTTTCATCATAATCTAAATTCTTATATGTAGTTAGTATCCTATATAATAAAAGGCTAATATGCAAATAGACTGAATGGCAGAACAACCAAACAACCTGTCGTTATGACGGGCGCTGACCACCAAAGGGTGCACATGGAACACGGTAGGCATCAGCAGCAGGCGGCAGGGTGCGGAACATGGCGGGCATCAGCCACAGCGGGATGGTGGAGCAGGTGAGTGGGGGCTCCAGACCAAGGCGGGGAGCTGGTCACTATGATCAGTATGAGCCTCCTGTGGTTACTGAAAATTCTTTGCACCCGCACGCTGTGGTCCTGCCCGGCACTCACACCTGCTGCCAGCTCCTGGCCCTGGCCCCAGTTGCCCCTCAGGACTTCTCCACCTCCCCCTGCTCTTGAGGGGCGATCAGGGATGACAGCCACATCTCATACCCACTGCCAGTGATGGCCCCGCTTGCACCCGCAGCTGGCAATGGAGCCACCTCTTGCACCTGCTGCTGGCGCCAGGTACTGATCCTGATCGCTCGGCACCATCAGTGGGTGTGAGCAGTGTCTTCCAGCTCTGATCGACCCTAAGTGCTTCTCCACCTTCCCTTGCTCCTGAGGGGAGATCAGGGCACCAGCTGCTGCTCACAGGTTCTGCTGGCACTGGCCTCAATCGCTCCACACCATCAGCGGGTGTGAATGGGGCCTGCGCCGTCAGCTTGTGGGAGCGGTGGTGTTGGAAGCAGGGCTGCCTGCCAGCAGACAGGGGACCTGGGGCCACAGTGGGAGGGGCTGGGCGGGGGCATGAAAGATGGGTGGAGACCCACCCCTGTGCCCAGGGCAGCCTTGCAGGCCACAGTTCCTTTCAAGGTGCATGAATTGGTGCACAGGGCCCCTCGTAGTTACATATGTGTCTGGATTATGTACTCTGTTACATTCATCTGTCTGTTTTTGTGTGCGTGCTTATAATTTAAAAATGTAGACAGGCTCCTTGGATTAAAATTTTGTTATGTAGATGGAGCCTAAATGAAAAGACACAGATTGGTTCAGTTATGCAGTGAGGCAGAAGATCTAGTCCTACCACAGAGGTATTGAAAATATAGTCACTATTATTGTAACTTAGCCTAAAAGAAGTAATTGACAAGAGTCAGAGGCCTGTGTTATATGTGCTGCTGGGTGGATAATAGCAGGGAGATGTGGTGGGTGAAAGACTTGAGAAAGAAATAAAAGTTGAAGACAGCTCATGAAGGAGTTTATTCATACTAAGAAGTTTGCTCTTTATTTTGTTGACAGTAGGAAACCTTTGACAAATTTAAAGGTAAGGTAGGACACAGTCAGAACTCTGTTTTAGCAAGATCATTCCAGTGGCAGAATAGAGTATTGAGACTGAATAAAGGTAGCATTGTAAGATAAAAGTTCTGTATGTAGATTTTTGTGTGTTTTCCCCCAGAAAACTCTTAATAGGAAGCTAAAATCTTTTACTTATCTAGTCATTAAGTGACTTCAGGCATTTAATGCCCATGGTATTATAGTTCTCTCTTCTGAGAATAATGCTTTTGTGACTTAAGAGTTTAAAACTATGAGCTAATTTGATGACCCTTAAAGTAAGATTCTTTGGCAAAGGAGAATACACTTCTTTTTAGCCAGAGTTACCTTTTGTTCTGTTGTCTGATCAAAGAATCAAACAAGGTGTCAAGAAAAACCCTTATAGGATTTTTATAGCATGGTGGGCTTTCACTCGAATAGTACCCTGAAGGAAACCTATTTGAACAGGAAATTTGAAATAACTTTCAAAGAAAATTCTTTTTCACAGCTAAATGTCAAGGAAAAAAAAGGATTTCTTATGTTCATATTTCCAAAGCAGCAATATTGGAAAGATTTACTTTTCCAAGTCTCTATCTAGAAAGCAAAGAGCACTATTATGAGTTAGGATAGGAGCTATAAATTACATAGTGAAAAAACACTAAAAACATGAGTTTTATTTTGGGTAAAGTTTGCAATATATGCCTTTATTGCCCCTTCAACAATGTTTATTTTAATTTCAAGGCAGGAATATTTAACTCAATTATTTCATGTTAGTCCAAAAACAAACCGTATTAAAACCTTAGTTTCAATTATAAGTTTGAAAAAAATGTAAAGATTTTGTTTCTGAAAATTACTGTGATATATGTATGGCCTCTAAAATAGGTCCTCAAAATGGGTCCCCAAAGGTGGCTAGCAGCAAATAAAAGACATGAGTGGGGGAAAGGCAGGCTGGGTTTTCAAATGCAAGAAAAAAAGAGGCTTTGAACTGCTGCAAATAGCACAAATACCCTCATCCAAATTAGCATTCAGTTTCATGTGTAATATCCTCTCCATGAGCATAAGATGGCTTTATTGATTTACTTTTAACAATTAAAATATGACAGAATTTATGGTATGCCACTTCTGAGATTAAGTTTTTAAAATATCTTGACTTTTGATTTAGGTGCTTTCTCTCACTCTCTATTGAATCAGTCACCCTTAAGTGAAGATAGGTGCTATGTTGTCAGGTGATTGAGGTTGGAAATTACTTCTTTCCTTCTCTAGTTGAACCATCAGAAGTAATCCCAGCCCTAGTTGACTGCTTGACTGCAACCTCATAAGAGACTTTGAGCCAGAGACCTTGATAAGTTGTCCCCAGATTCCTGGATCACAGACACTTTGAAACATTTGTTTTTTTAACCTATTAAGTTTTGAATTAATTTATTACACAAGAGTTGATAACTAACACACTGACTGTATCCATAATATGGCTGTCAATTCTATTTGAGAGTGGGCCCTTGATTCACACTCAGGTTTCCTTATGAAAAAGACCAAATAGTACTCAGAAATATTTCCTGTATTGTTAATGTGTTTTTAAAATCACATCATAAGAAAATAACCTTAAAATAAATTGATTGAAACTCAAAAAATACCACCCTTCTCTACCTTATTACATGACAATGGCAAACCTAGTCATTAATTATGTACTTGCCCTCTTCCTTCTCCATGTAGAAGATACTGTTAATGCTCAATGATAACCATCTTCACTTTTACATTTCCCAGCCTCCTTTCAATTAGATTGTCCTTGTGACTAGTTTGCACCATTAGAATGTCAGTGGAAGTTTAGTACCAGGTACAGAACAAAGTTAAAGGATATGGTATGATTTCTTCAAAACTGCCCACAACCTCCTACTGACTATTTGATGCCAGGGCAATAGTAAGCCCCAGGATAGAAGCAGCCTGAGTCTCTAAGCCAGTGCTTACCAGAAAACTTCCTAGCTTGTAATTGATTGGTCCCAGAGCTGGTCATTTTTGCTATAGCAACATTTACAATTTTATTTGATGAGCACCACTGTCTCAAACCCTACCCCCTCACTTTAATCTTGTAAGGGAGGAGGATCCTTTGTTACTCTAACATTGAAATTGTCTAAGCTTTTGCTGTAACTGGGGTAGTATGTTTGAGCTGCTAAATTGTTGCCAGCAGTAAAAGTTAAAATGTCAAAAAGTAAAAGAGACAAAGTTGGTCATTATATTAATACCTAGAGGCCCGATGCATAAAAATTCAGGCAAGAATAGGCATTCCTTCCGCAGGCTGCCAGCACCAGCTTGCCTTCAGCACCCGGGACCTGGGCTGCTTCCCTCCTCCGGCCGCCAGCATGCACGGACTGGCTTCCCTCCAGCCCCGGCTTGGTCAGGAAGGACGTCTGTCTAATTAGCATATTACTCTTTTATTTTTATAGATAAAAGTGTCAATTCACCAGGAAGATATAGCAATGGTTAGTATATATGCACCCAACATTGGAACATCTATATATATTTAGCAAATGTTAACAGATCTGAAGGCAGAAGTAAAAAGAAATGCAATAACAGAAGGAGACCTCAGCACCACATTTTCAACAATGATTGGATCATCGAAACAGAAAATAATTAAGGAAATGTTAGACTTAAACTATAGATTAGACCAAATGAACCTAACAGATATTTACAGAACATTTCATTGAACATCAACATTCTTCTTAAGCACACAATGAGTATTCTCCATAATAGATCATGTCTTTGGTTATAAAACAAGTCTTAGCAAATTTAAGATGAGTGAAAGCTCACAAAGTATTATTTCTGACCACAATGGGAGGAAACTAGAAATCAATAATAGAAGGAAAGCAGAAAAATCCACAAATATGTAGAAATTAAACACACTCTTGAAGACCTGGTAGGTCAAAGAAAAAATAAAAAGATAAATCAAATTGTCTTGAGACCAAAAAAAAAGAAAACACAACATAACAAAACTTATGGTATGCAGCAAAAGCAATTCTAAAAGGGGAGTTTATAAATATATACATTAAGAAGAAAGAAAGCTCTCAAATAAATAACTTTATACCTGAAGGAACCAAAAAATACAGAAGAAACTAAATCCAAAGTTAGCAGAAGGGAGGAAATAACAAAGGTCAAACAGAAATGAATGAAATAGAGACTAGAAAAATAATTGAAAAGATCAATGAAGCTAAGAACTATGGGTTTTTTTTCCTTAAAAAAATAAGTAAAATTTGATTTTATAGGGGTTTATAGTCCACTTTAAGGCCTTTGGATTTTATTCTAAGTGTACCCACAAGTCATTGGGAGGTTTGGGACATGGGACTGTCATGAATTAATTATTGTTTTTAAAAGGTTACTTTACCTGCTATATGAAGGAAAGGTTCTGTGAAACTGGGGGTAGCGGTCAAGAATAGAAGCAGGGAGACCAGCGAGGAAGCTATTGCTGAGGCCTAAGTAGTTAGGTGATGGTGTGACCACTCGCATTTCCAGTGCACCGTACTTCTTAGTTTCAATTATCTTATAAATATCTAATGAAGATCAGTGAAGGCAAAATGAAAAAAAAGCCAAGAAGAAATCTGTGCCAGTATAAAACAGACTCCAGTCACCTGACCACTCCATGCCCCCATCTCTTGTGACCTCATCATGCATTATCCTTATTATTTGTATTTAAAGACAAATCAAGAATATCTCTATTGAATTGCTCTGGTTTACTTTAATTTAATATTTCTATAAATATCCCTGAACTTTCTTTCCAGGTTACTCATTCCACACATTGTGTTCTCCCTAGAAAATGGTTCCACCCAGACCATGCTCAAGTCTTAAAACTATTAGAGTATCACTGGAAAGCCTTCTTCAGTGAATGCTACATAGCACTTCTCAAGGAATGGAGCTACAATCAGTTGCTTCTCTGCCACAAGCCCAAATCCCTTTAGATACTAAAACTGGGAATCAGAATCGAGCAGTGGTAAACTCAAGCTAATTGTTTTCTAGGCAGTTAACATCTTGAGGACCAAGACTGGGATTGCTTTATCTCTATCTACTCTTAAAACACAACCATGGCAAGGCACATAGTAGCAATTTAGAGATGAGTGTTGGACTGATTCATTGGCTACTTGCAGGGGATGGCCAGCAGACCCTGAGCAATGGATGAATGGATTACCCCGACACAACATTTGCTGTGAAAGAAAGGCTAAAGGACAGCCTGACCAAAGGGACCAGGCAGCCTCAATTGCCTGCCTCATTAGATTTTTATTGTAGTTTTTATCTTTAGATACAATCAGTAGGGTGAGTAATCTTGGGAAGACACATGTGTTTGCATTGTCCTCAAGGCAAGGGCACCAAAGATTGGGCATAAGGATCCCAGTAAACACCCAGGGGTCTGCACATGCACAGACTTGTTTGGAAAGGTCAAGGAATAATTAGGGGCACAGCCTTCGGCACTCCCCTAAGTCTTCCCTAAGTCAGAATTCTGATAAACAGGGCAGGCAGCCTTCCACACACTTCCCTTTTATCAGAATGTCCTCCTTACAAACTTTCCAACCAAGTCTCCTGTGCTCCCCAGTATCTCCCCTTTTTTGTTTTTCTGAATGTAGAAGACAGAGGGAGGTAGTGAACTTTCTGCTTTAGAATGTCAGGGTCCCTGAAGTGCATTTACTGCTCCACATCCAATTTTACGGACTGTAAGAAAAGCAAAAAGAGCAATGGTTAGTTATCTGGAATACATGGAGTGTGAGTATGCTCCAATAATTGCTCAGCCTCTGCTGTCAGCTTCTTCATCATTCCCCAGGTTATTCTGGGGGGCGTCTGGGTCCGGTGAAGGCACATCATTCGGGGCTGTGGAGTCTTCAGGCCCAAATTCTTCTCATTTCTGGAAGAGGATTGGTCCCGTGCCATGCCATGGCAGGGTTTAATCTAGCAAGCTGGAAACTACAGCTGCCATATGGAGGTAGAAACCCATGCATGTCCTCTCCCCCATGTTAATAATTCATTGGGTCCCATCCAGATATTAGTGTCCACATCTCACCATAACATTTGTGGTTTCTGAGATGGGGTTAGAGAGGATTGAAAATGATCATTCAGATTTTAAAAATTAAGGAAAAGATTGTTTTAGATAACATTATAGTTGGGTCCTTGAGTCCCATATTCCCCCTTTTTTTTGTTTTACTAGCATACCCTTCAAGGTAGCATGGACACGTTCAACGATGGCCTGCCCTGTGGGGTGTAAGGAATTCCTCATAGCCATATGAATAGGCAAAAAAGACTCTTCTTTCAAATTTTAGAATGCTAGATTGTCAGAAACCATATAGTTCAGTGTTTCATATTGTGTCAAGTATGGAGCCTTTATAAAGAGAAAAATAATAGTATCTTATCTTTAGTGTTGACCAAAACAATGTTTATGTTGAAGTAAGTTACTTAAGTTTGTGCTGACTTAACAATAGGTATAAAGTCCTTACACTTTTAGTTCGTATGTGACTGTAACATAAAAACATACTGGGGAATTAAACACAAAACAAAACTAAAGAAAATGAAGAATATTAAAATAGTCACATTAATATAATGGAAGACATACCACTGAAACTAAAATTGTAGCTCACCATGTGAATATAGTGCTGGTTGCTATAGTACAAACTCCTGGGAGTTCTGTGTGATTATGTTGAGGTGTAATTCAATGCTCCCACCACTTTCTGTATTCACACTATGAAACCTTTGTTTATTCAGATGACATATGATGACATCATTTGGCTTCATTTGTCAGAAAGACATCAACACAGGTCAGTTGTGTCTTATAACTCTGCACTTCAAATTATAGCTATGGTATCAATGGCATCATGACCAAAACCCATACAGGGGTCCTGAAATCACATGCAGTACTTATGTCTAAGATGACCATGCAGATGATAAGGGGTAGACTTAGATAACTTATGTTATATTATGTTATGTTATGTTATGTTATGTTATGTTATGTTATGTTATGTTATGTTATTTATAACCATCAAAATAAACACACACACACATACACACACACATACACACACACACACACACACACCATCATATAGGAAATTTCAAAGTCCATGAAATGTAATTTAAGAATACAGTTTATAAATAATGATTTATACTGGTTGAAAATTGTGCCTGTAAGATATAAAGTTATTACATTTCAGCTTTGTAGGGTTTCATAGATTACTAGGTCTGAGACTTTTTAGGAAATCAGAGTATTAGCTAGAGTTGCTTAATAATATTGCATTTTAAGACCCATCCATTGTTTGATATGTTCAAGCACTGGAATAACAGTCCAAATTCTGGAATGCTAATGCTGGCCCCATCTCTTATTCTAACATGCAAAACATCAACTCCCATAGCCTATTTATCTCTTCCATAAAATGAGTATCATAGTCTCTATCCTGCAAGCCTCACAGAGTAGATGTAGAGGCCATTTGAAATGACAGCTGTGAAAAGGATTTGCAAATAATAAAGGACTGTGTGCTTGTGGGCCTCATTATTTTTATACCTTTTACCTTTTGATAAAATTCAACCTGAAAACAGAAACAAAAGAAGATTCAGTCTTTATTTTACCAGTTGGCCCACATCTGAGATGATCAGAGGGAGAATTTGAGTTTACTCAATACTAATATTTAGCATCACCTTCTTCAAAGGATAAAGTAAACTTTACACTGGAATTAAGTTTATTTTGTTCCTATCCACTTGGGTTCACTAAGATATACATAGGAGCACTTGCTAAATGGCCACCTTTCTCCAATGTTTTAATTTTGCTCTGAAAGGTTCAGATAACCACATTGACTTTGAAATAACCAATGCGAAAAGGTATCCAGAGAAAGAATAAACAATTCTCTAACCACTATTATCAATATTGCTATATCCAAATTGTTGATATCCCTGCATTTCTTGGAGCTTTGTGTGTGAACTATGTTCAGTTCAAATGATTTGGGCTAGTATCCACAACTATTAATTTTGTTCTGAAATATTTTAGAAACTTAAGCTGGCAGGTTATGTAACTCCCATGGTCCTTATTGAATGCAATCACACTTGAAAAACTTAAAGGCAAGCTGAAAATCAGCCAGACACAATGCAATGTACCAAAAATTATGTGTATTTAAGTGGTAGAATTTAACAAACCCAGTAAAAAGTGGTTTTATTCATATTCATGGTTCCCAGGACACTCCACATTCTCTGTGTCTCCTTTCATTATTTCTACAAGTTGCTCCACTGGCTTGAATAGTTTTCTTTCTTTTATACTATCACTCCTCCACATTTTATATAGCTAAATTCTCCTGTGTCTCAAGGCTAATGTAAGATATACCCTCTCCCAATTAGCTCTTAACAGCCTTTCTGATTCTATCAAGTAGTGTCTAGGTATTCCTCCATGTATTTCTTTCTATTCATGTAATCAATACTAAATTTATCTATATATGTGCTTTATTTTTTCTATGCATGAATGAACAAAAATATTGAAGTGCTATTCATTATGGCATCTAACATGCTTAACAATATTTACCTCATAGAGTTACTGTGAGCATTAAATAAAATAATGTACTTTATGGGTTAAATTTTTGTCCTCCCTCCAGTACTGCAGAATATGACCTTACTTGGATATGGGATCTTTACAGATGTAATCAAGTTAAAATGAGGTCATCAAGGTGGGACTTAATCTAATATGCTTGGTGTTCTTATGAAAAGGATAAATTTGTACATAGAGACACACCTTGAAGAAAAATGAATGTGAAGAGACATGGGGAGAATATGTTTTTCTACTAGCTAAGGAGAGAAGCATAGAATAAATTATTCCCTCACAGCCCTCAGAAATAATCAACCTTGCCCAGCTGGTGTGGCTCAGTGGTTGAGTGTCAACCTAGGAACCAGGAGGTCATAGTTTTATTCCAAGTCTGGGCACATGCCCAGGTTGTGGGCTAGATCCCTAGTGTAGGGTGTGCAGGAGGCAGCCAATCAATGATTCTCTGTCATCATTGATGTTTCTATATCTCTCCCTCTCTGAAATCAATAAAAAATATATTTTAAAAAAGTAAAGAAATAAGCAACCCTGACTATGCTTTGATTTTAAAATTCTAGCCTCCAGATTGTGAGACAATACATTTCTATTGTTTAAGCCACCCACTTTGTGGTACTTTGTTATGGAAGCCTTAGGAAACTAATACATTCATGTGAAGCTTCTGGCCCACTATTGGTAAATATGTACAGTCTTTTTAAATTTGACCTTTGCAGTAAAGCCTTCCCTGTCCTCTCTGTTTATATATAATCCCATACTTTGACACTTGCTGTCCTCCTTCCCTCCTTTATTTTTCTCTATTGCATTTAACATCTAAGTACAACCTGTTTTACTGATTTTGTTATCTTGTTTCCTGTACTGGAATGCAAGCTCCATGAGGACAGAGATATGTATCCGTTTTGTTCCTTGGAAGAATGCCTGGCATGTAGTAGGCATTTGGTAAATATTAATTATGTGGCAGCTACTGTTGCTGTTACTGATAGAAGATGAATTGTCTCCCACAACAATACCCCTAAATACTTGCATATATTCATTCAGCCTACTTAGTGCCAGGCACTGAGCTAGATGCTAGGGGTATAGAAAAACTAAGATGTAGTTTCTCTTCACAAAAAAGCTTAATTTTATTGGAGGAAAACAGACATGAAGGCAAACCAATGTTCCAAAGATTCTGTCCAGGGTAGGGTGGTGGCATATTAGCCCTTGAGGATATTTTATAAAGGGAGTGGTTCTCTTCACAAACTTATGATGACATCCTTTATTTATTTTGTGTTGAACTGTCCACAAAAAGGATTTATAGATTTAAAGTCTACTTATTGAAGGTCTCTTTGTTGCCCGTACACTTCTTTCAGTGTTGCTAGCCTTTACAAGTGCTCACAGCATTTTCTTCTCTACCATTGGTTTTGCACTTGGACACTGAAGGCAATAGAGAGGAGAGTCAGCCATAGACAGGAACAATAATTATATTTTATTTTTCTCTACATTATTTTGTAAAGTTAATCTCAGAAGTAACTATCATATATCCCAAAGAATACTGGACTAAAGCTTAGAGGGTTTTGAGTCAAAATCTTCGCTCCTTCAATTTCTAGATGTATCATTGTGAGGAAGTCATTTTAATTGAGTCACTATTTCCTCATATGTAAAATACAGTTAGAATACCTGCCCTATTACTTTTATGATTGCTTTTTGTCATTGGGGACCTACAGAATGTTAGAGGACCTTAGAAGTCATCTAAGCTATTCATTCCGCAAATGAACAAACTTAGATTAGAAGAGGTTAAACCAATTTATCCCAGGGGTACAGCTAATGAGGTCAGAATTCAGTCACACATTTCTTCAGTCATTCCACTATATCCCAAGACTTCCCATGCTCTATTGTAAACTCATATCTTAAAATTGACAGGTAAGTGCCTCTTGACAACTGGTAAGAAAATCACAAAGCAGCAAGTCTGTATTCTAGAGTCTACAGTGGTTAAATGTTTATACTGAGCCAAGTTTTAAAAAACTTAATTCAGCTTTATGCCAATAACATTACTTACAATTACTGAATTCAATGAAAAATTTTATAGAATAGAAAAGATCAGAACAGGAACATTTTTTTAAAAATGTACTTTGTCCCTTATTGCTTACATTTAAATGACAAATTATCTTCTATGCTAAGGAAGATTTAGCTGAAATAAATGTATTTCCTATTCAGAAGAGGAAATATTTTCTATTCATGAAACAAAGCTTAAAATTGAATTAAAATAATTCAATTACACTATATAATTACCTTCCACAATCTTTAAAGTCAAGAAGCCCAGGGGATCTGGCTATTTGTAGAGATGTTTAAGCCTTTTTTACTTTACTATTCATTAAACAAAGGTAATTCCTTCCCAGTTCCCCTCTGACACACATTATGTCTCTAAAGAAGAAAAGAACTTTGTAAACAAAGTCCTTTTTTTAAATAGAGCTGCTGAGTATGTCAAATTATTCAGGTAAGAACTCACTGAAAAAACTAAAAGAATAGCTTCAAACAAATGGCACTGTGTTTCAAGAACAAAAATATGTTAAATAAACTGTTGGGACATGAATTAAGCTAACATTGGGAAATCCCAGTGAGCTGCAAATTCATGCCTGAAATTTTAATATCATTTCAAAGTTCATCCTTAACTTAAAAGTCATTTATGCAAATCTACACCAAATTAAGGGAAGAAAAACAGTAGAGGTGACTGAGACACACAAAAAAATATGAAAAATCTAGTTCACAGTTCCAAGACTCCTTAATTTCTAATATATTGAGATGGATGATGAATTGCTTTCCTTTGAAATCTAGGACCCCTGGCCACTGAAGTTGTACTAATTGTACTTTATTTTATTGCCTAATCTATCTCCTTCTTTAGTTAGAAAACATAGATGGATCATGTCAAGAGTCAATTTGAGAGAAGAGAGGATTAAGAGAAGATGGCAGGAGAGAGAGAGAGAGAGAGAGAGAGAGAGAGAGAGTCAGTCTCCTGGGAGGAGAATTTCTGTGTCATAGTGTCAAATACATATTTGATTTTATTCAAAATGCTATTTTTTCCAAAATGGGAACACAATTTTAAACTTCAACAGTAATGTATTAAAGTGTCAGTTGTTTTATATCTTTGCCCAATTCTTGTATTTTTAGTAATGTAAGCAATTCCAATGTATGTGTAGTGGTATCTCATTTTTGCTCAATTTAAATTTTTCTATGTAATAATTCTAAGTATCCATGCATGAGCTAATAGGCCAGTTCTGTATCTTCTTTTGTAAAATATTTCTTCAAATGTTTTTTTCTAATTTTATACAGTTGTTTATTATTTATTTGTAAGAGTTCTGTAAACATTCAGATACAAGTCCTTTGTCAGATGTATGCATTGCAAATATGTTTCCATGTTTATAATTTGACTTTTTATTTTCTTAACTAGAGGCTTGGTGCACAAAATTTGTGCACAGGGTTGGGGGATGTCCTTCAGCCCAGCTTGCACCCTCTCCAATCTGAGACCCCTCAGGGGATGTCCGACTTCCAGAATAGGGCCTAGACCGGCAGTTGGACATCCCTCTCACGATCTGTGACCACTGGCTCCTAACTGCTTGCCTGCCTGCCTGCCTGGTCACCCCTAACCACCCCTGCCTGACTGCCTGATCACCCCCTAACTGCCCTCCCCTGCCAGCCTGATAGCCCCTAACTGGTTGCTCTCCTGCTTTCCTGATAGTCCCTAGCAACTTGCTCCCCTGTGGCCTGATTGCCCCTAACCGCCTCTGCCCCTGCCACCATGGCTTTGTCCAGAAGGAAGTCAGACATCTGGAAGATGTCCAGTCTATCTGGTCTAATTAGCATATTACCCTTTTATTAGTATAGTTTCTTTTGATGAGAAGAGTTTTTTTAAAGTATGAAATTAATTTATTTATTTTATATTCATTCATTTAAAATACGAAATCCAAATTTATTTATTTTGTATTCATTTCTATTTGTTTCCTTAGAAAGGTTGGCTAGGTGTTCTGCCCATTTTTTTAAATTTTTAGCTTAACTTATTGGGTTATAAAATTGGTTAATAAAATTATATAGTTTTCAGGTGTACATCTGTATGATATATGATCTTTATATTGCGTTGTGTGCCCAACCCACAAAGTCAAATCTCCTTCCGTCACCATATATTTGTCTCCCTTTACCCTTCACTGTCTTCCACCCCACTTATCTCTGGTAACCACCACACTGTTGTCTGTGCCTATGAATTTCAGTTTTACATCCTAGATATGAGTGAAATCATATGATTGTTAGCTTTTTCTCACTGACTTATTTCACTTAGCATGATATTCTCAAGGTCCATCCATGTTGTTGCAAATGGCACTATTCCATCTTTCTTTATGGCTGAGTAATATTCTATTGTATATATGTGCCATATCTTCTTTATACAATCATCTATGGAAGGACATTTCAGCTGTTTGCATGTCTTGGCCACCATGAATAATGCTGCAATGAGCTTTTCAATTCCTGCTATAATAACATCTCATTCCTTAGATTTTCCTTTCATATATATTTTTGTTAATCTCCTGCTCCCTCCAACTGATATCATCACCACTTCAGGCAGATGGAATATTATGCAAGTGTTACTGATTGTTTTTAACAAATGCCCTAAGAACAGGACAACTTTCATTGACCATGTTCTGAGCCAGGTCAAATAAAAACAAGTTATTTAAGTGGGGTTTTCCCAGGTCAAAACAGTGACAATTTTTTATACATGTGGATTTGGTGCCAGCTCCAAACTCTTTGTACCTCCTCCAGTGACTGCTCAACTGTTGGTTTTCATAGCTACCGTTGTTGTAAGACTGTCATCTAACTTTCTTGAATTTATCTTTGTACATTTATTTCTCTAGCTGTAATAGAAAAATAATGAAACAGAAAATAATTTTGCTAATTCTAGCTCTGTTACTGTGCCCCTCCTACATTTTTAAGCACCTCATTAAAGATAGATAAAAACTTCACTACCCAATGTCACCCTAGTCAATTTAATAAAATTTAAATTTTTACTAGACTAAAGTGTCTTTTCATGCATAATATGCTTTATTGTTATTACAAATAGCATTTTAAAGCATCTATGGTATTAATTTTCAAAAAAATTATCCTTCAATGCATCAATACAATCCAGTATCCCTGGCCAAGGAGAACTGGATTTTAAGAGCTTTGCAATTGCATCATAGATATTATCTGGCATCTTTACCCTTTCTCAGTGGAAAAATAAATAATTCTATCCCACCAATTGGTTTGATGTGCATTATACCAACTAGTAGAATAATTGTTAGTTAAGCAATTGCTTTGTCTTTGAATGCAAATAAGCTGTTTGTAAAATTAACTCAATTAGAAGTATAATAATTTTAAAGAATATCAGATTTGAAACATATTTCATTGAGTCTGCGTCTGTTAACAAAGATTGTTTCCTCCATTTGGTAAGGCTCTCTTTCTTTTTTAAAAAAATTATCTTAATTGTTGAAAGTATTATAGATGTCCCCCTTTTTTCCCTTAATGACACCCTCTGCCCAACTCTCAACCCCCCAGGCCTTCACCACACTATCTATCCATCGGTTATGCATATATGCATACAAGTTCTTTGGTTAATCTCTTCTCACCCTTCCACCTCCCCGCTTAAGGATTAAAGAGAATTCCTTTCCTCTACCACTCACCACATTTTACTTCACAGTAATCAAGTATGTTGTTGCTATTGTCTGAAAGTTTAGGTCCCCTCAAAATTCATATGTTGAAATCTTAACCCCCAAAGTTAATGATATTAGGAGGTTGGTAATTTTTGAGATGCTTATGTCATGAGTGTGGAGCCCACATTCATGGGATAAATGCCTTATACGATAGACTCCAGAGAGATTCCTTATCCCTTCTACCATGTGAGGACCATCACCCTTCCACCTGGAACCTTGATCTTGTGCTTCCAGCCTCCAGAACTGTGAGAAATAAATCTTTGTTGTTTATAGGCTAATTAGTCTTGTAGCATTTTATTATAGTAGCTCAAACAAACTAAGACAGTAATAATGATTGTGTTGTTTGTAGTGGTGGTGGTAGTAGTAGCAGTAAACATGTGTGATTGTCTACTGTATCAAACTGTTACACATTTACATGCATTATCTCAATTACTTTACCTAATGACTTTGAGGTAAGTTTTATTATTATTCCTATTTTACAAATAAAAAAATGATGAATTTATTCAAGTTTTCACAACTAGAAAATGTTAAGTTCAAGATTCAACCTAAGGTTGACTATGTGTCTATGAAGTATAAATATTTACCACCACTTTTCCATAGTGCATATAAAATAAATCAAATAAATGAAATCTGAGAGTGTGATATTCAGGCTGGTGTACAACACCAGGGATAGAGGAATTCAGGAGAGCTTCTATAATGGAAATGTGTAAGGCTATGAGATTTGAGCATCTTCTAGACAAAGTCACATATAGGTAATGGCTTTAAATTCAACTGATAAATTATTTGCTACCAAAAGTTTTGTTTTCCTGACTAATCACTACCTTGGAAGGTAAGTTAGTGTGAAAGGAACAATTTAATTTTACCCCCATAACTGAACCTTCCATATAAAAATCTCTTTAGAAGCTGTCTACCAAGAAAGCAGTTGAGGCTGACTTAAACCTAGAACACAAACTTGAATTTCTAGAAAAATTATGTTTGCTTTTTACAAAGTGGATGGCATACACACAGGAATGCATGTGTACATGCACGTGTGTGCAGGCGCGTGCGCACACACACACACGCGCGCACACAAACTTTAAGCCTTTAAACAAAATCAATGTTGCATTTTCAATGAGTGCATGAATATAAAATGCTCAAAATTTTTAACTCTCCTAATCACATTGCACATCTATATTTTTGAAGTTATTCTTTAGTCTGACCATTGATTTCTTTTTATTCTATTGATTTCCCTGTGCATTTAAGCTTCTTTTTGTGAAGCACATAAATAATGGAGATATCATCGGCATATAAATAATGGAGATATCATCTCAATGGGCGTTGTCATTGTCCATCTATAAAATCTCCTTTTTTATATGTTATTGGCAACTTTATTATTATGGTACTGACAAAGCATGAAGGTAGAGAGATAAATTTATGATTTATTGAATGTGTTAATTTCAAAATGCAGGCAACCTGAAGAAGGTCTAAATTTCTGTGTAAGACTGTATCTACACAATAGCAAGTAAATAACTTTTCCTAAAATTGCTCAGTAAGTACAATCACTCCCTTTCTTTTCTATTGGATAATGTTTTTCTGAAGATAGAAGTGCTCTAATTTGGCTTTCAGTTATTCAGATACTACTTTTCACTTGGAAGTAGTATGATTATATGGCTCCCTAGCTTTCTTCAAATAATTAAACTATTTAATCCCCAAAGTGTAAATATGCTAACACTTGCTAATTTTGACCACACACACTAGGCTGTAACATCTCCTTTGAACTAGTATTTAAAGTCTACACACCTGTGGAGAAAGAAGAACTAATAAAGCAATGATTATCCATCTTTATAAAGTCCTAGATCATCCAAGGGATATGGTATATACCTGTCCATAAAGATGACTGACTAGAACAGTAATTAGTAATGACATCTCTGTGAAGGCAATGATTACCATATCTCCCCTATGTATGACATATTTGAATTGCGTGGTGGTATGCTTACTAGTCAATCGCAAGGAAACAGGACCTCTGTTTCATTACTAAAGGGAATATAAAAGCCCTGCTAAGATGTATTAAAATGAAAAAATACACATTATTTTTTAAAGCTTTTTAATAAATCCTCCCAGGGGGATATAAGTTTTCATTGATTTCAGAGAAAGAGAGAGAGAGAGGAAGGAAGAGAGAGGGAGAGAGGGAGAGAGAGAGAGAGATGTGTGTGTGAGAGATAAATATTAATCATCTGCAGCCTATATGCTCCTGACCGGGGGTCAAATCCCCAACCATTCTGTGTATGTGATGATGCTCCTACCAACCAAGCCACACAGCCATAGCAATGCACAATATTTTAAAAATATTTTTCTTTTTATTGATTTCAGAGAGGAAGGGAGAAGGAGAGAGAGATAGAAACATCAATGATGAGAGAGAATCATTGATCGGCTGCCTCCTGCACGCCCCCTACTGGGGATCGACCCTGCAACCCAGGCATGTGCCCTTGTCCAGAATCGAACCTGGGACCTATACACTAAGCCAACCCAGCAAGGGCAATGCATACTATTTTTAACTTACCATTTCCACTATTGAGTATTTATCACACAGAAATAAGGAAACAGTACATACCTATATCTAAGTATATTCTTTTTAGTGCACAATCACATACACACAGCACATGAAAATTAAGATAAACAACTTCTAAAAACTTAAAATTAGGCAAATTTTATGTACTAATATACAGGTATTTTAAAATGAGTTAGGTTTATAGCTATTAATTGGGAGAAGTTTCTTTAAATTAAGTGTATAAATTTTATGTTAAAAAAGGGAAATTTTCCTGTATACTCATATATAATAGGTAGATGATAGATGATAGATGATTGATAGATGATAGATAGAAAGATAGAAGGGAAAATAGAGATAAATATATATATCTATCCTATCTAATAAAAGAGTAATATGCAAATTAACCATCACTCCGCTACACCCACAAGCCACGCCCACCATCCACCCCCAGCAGCCAATCAGGAGCAAATATGCAAATAAACCCAACCAAGATGGCTACAGCTACAGAGAGCAGGAGAGAGGCTTGGGTTTCCCTGGCAATGGAGGAAGCCAAGCTTTCCACCTGACCTTGCCGGCCTAGGCCTCCACTCAAGGCTACAAAGTTTCAATGGTAGAAGATACATAAATCCAAACAGAAATGGTGGCAGCCACGGAGCTGGAAAGAGCAGGAGGCTAGGGTTGCCCCCGGTGATGGAGGAAGCTAAGCTTTCCGCACACCCTGGCTGGCCCAGGCCTCCGCTTAAGGCTACAAAGTTTCAATTATAGAAGATACATAAATCCCAACAAAAATGGCTGCCGCCTCGGAGCAAGCAGAAGGCTTGGCTCCGCTCCAGGCTACAAAGTTTCAATTGTAGAAGATAAATAAACCCCAGATCCCAGGGTCTCTGCTAGGGTCGCCAGGGGGCGTGGCTGGCCTGCAAACCACGACAGGCCCCTCGCCCAAGCTGCCCCACGCCCCAAGGGAACCCCCACCCTGATCTGGGACACCCTTCAGGGCAAACCAGCTGGCCCTCACCTGTGCACCAGGCCTCTATCCTATCTAATAAAAGAGTAATATGCAGATTGACCATCACTCCAACACACAAGATGGCTGCCCCCAGGTGGTCAAAGATCCTGCCCCCATGTGGACACAAGATGGCCACCACAAGATGGCCAGCAAGGGAGGGCAGTGGGGAGGGACCAGGTCTGCAAGGGAGGGCAGTTGTGGGCGATCAGGCCAGCAGTGGAGGGCAGTTGGGAGGGACTGGGCCTGCAAGCTAGGGCAGTAGAGGGCGATTAAGCCTGCAGGGAAGGGCAGTTAAGGGTGACCAAGCTGGCAGAGGAGGGAAGTTGGGGGTGACCAGGCCTGCAGGGAAAGGCAGTTGGGAGGGACCAAGGCCTGCAGGGGAGAGCAGTTAGGAGTGACCAGGCCTGCAGGGGAGTGCAGTTAGGGGTGACCAGGCCTGCAGGGGAGGGCAGTTGGGGGTGACCAAGCCGGCAGAGGAGGGAAGTTGGGGGTGACCAGGCCTGCAGGGAAAGGCAGTTGGGAGGGACCAAGGCCTGCAGGGGAGAGCAGTTGGGGGGGACCAGGCCTGCAGGGGAGTGCAGTTAGGGGTGACCAGGCCTGCAGGGGAGGGCAGTTGGGGGGACCCAGGCCTGCAGGGGAGGGCAGTTAGGGGTGACCATGCCTGCAGGGGAGTGCAGTTAAGGGAAAACAGGCTGACAGGGGAGCAGTTAGGCATCAATCAGGCTGGCAGGGGAGTGGTTAGGGGGTGATCAGGCTGGCAGGCAGAAGCGGTTAGGGGCAGTCAGGAAGGCAGGCAGGTGAGCAGTTGGGAGCCAGCAGTCCTGGATTGTGATAGGGATGTCCGACTGCCTGTTTAGGCCCGATCCCAGTGGGATCGGGCCTAAACAGGCAGTCGGACATCCCTTGAGGGGTCCCAGATTGGAGAGGGTGCAGGCTGGGCTGAGGGACACTCCCCTCTTCTGTGCACGAATTTCATGCACCGGGCCTCTAGTTTGTATATAATCATTGAGAAAATGTTTATTAGTATAGTGATAGGGAATGGGATTGAGTGTTTTATATATTTATGAATAGTTTAACTTGATAGGGTACTAAGACATTAACTTAAAATTAACAAGTAATTTAAAAAGGAGAGTCACCTCCATGATAATTCTGCTCTACCTCCTCTACTAAGCCACTCATTCCCTACTGAGAATAACTGGACCACAATATGGTTGGAAAAGACTCAAAATGCTCACAAGGCCATCCTTAAAATTATGTAGGATTCAGTAATAATACCACCGAAGGGAAGCTTAGAGATCATTTTATTAAATACTCATATTTTCCATATGAGAACATAGATTGTTTTGTCCTATAATTGCTATGATTTTTGAAGCATTCACTCTCATGCCCACTTTCAAGCCTTCTATGATGGCTATCTTCCAGTAACATATTCTGCTCAACCTTTTCCTCTGAGTTTCAGACGACTTTACAACTCCATTCATGTTACCTAGGAAACCTCAAATGAGTTGTCTTCTTCATCTTTACCACCTCTTCTTTGGTTTTTATTCTTCACAATACATGGAAATTATTACTTTCATAGTCACCAGTGACTGCTATGTCTTCAAATCCAAAATTCCATTCTCAGACCCCATTATACTTGAACAACAAGTAACATTTATTTCAGTTCATCCCTCTCATCTCTGAAATATTTTCTTCTGCCTTTGATATTTTCATTTGCATGTGAAACTTAGAAATACAGCAGTCATCTTTTAACTCTGACACAAATAATCTCCACATTGAACATAATAGAGTAGAAAAGTAAAAATAATTCAGGTCTTTATTATTATAGATGAGTTGCTAAATTAAACTTGAAATTGCTCATCACTGAATTTCTTGTTATAGGAGAGAACAACTTCTGATTATTGGGCATACATTCAGTTGGCTCTTCTGTTAATTAAAGCTAAAGTCAGACTAATTGATATATTCCCAAATATATACCTCTGACCCAGATTTCCTTGGTATAATTTACATTCATATATTCAGCTGCCTACTGTATATCCCTAATTGGATAACTAATAAACATTTGAAATTTAGCAAGTCCAAAGTTGGACTCCTGTTTAACATAGTGCCATGAAACTTGCTCCTCTTCTAGGTTTCCTGCATCTTAATAAATGGCATTTAAAAGTCCTTATATGCTTCTTCTAACCAATTTGCTCCTTTGCCATCTCCAGAATAAAATGCCGTAGCTATCCTGCAGGTCTCAGGAATATAATGAGAAACTTGTGAAGTGGAGCCACTCATATGTCACAGCCTGAAGCAAAGCTGCACTAGCCAACCCACAGACCTGCTGTAGAGAGCAGATCCATCTAGCTAAGACCAAACTAAATCACACGGATGTGTGTGCAATAGGGAATGAGTATAGGTGTAAATTACTGAATTGGTGGTGCTTTGTTAAGTGGTGTATTAGAGTTTTCCAGAGAAACAGAACCAATAGAAGATATAGATAAATATCCTATCTAAGAAAGATGGAATATGCTAATTGACCATCACACCCTCACAAAATATGGCGGCGCCTACAGCCAATAAGGAGGGAATATGCTAATTGACTGCCACATCCTCAAAGATGGTGGTGCCCACAGCCACAAGATGGCAGCGCCCAATCCCCTCAGCCCTGCTGGGGCAGCAGGTACGCAGCATGGCCGGGCCTGCCCCCAGGTGGGTGCGGCCACTCCACAGGCCTGCCTCCAGAGTCCCCCACTCCCCTCTTAGCCCCAGCTGCCCAGGGCTGGCCTGAGGTGCAGGCAAGCCTCAGATGGTAGCTGCCCAGATGACTCCTGAGGTGCAGGCAAGCCTCAAATGGTGGCTGCCCAGGATGGCAGCTGCCCAGCCGACGCCTGAGGCACAGGCAAGCCACAGATGGCAGCTGTCCAGCTGCCCAGGGCCAGCTTGAGACACAGACAAGCCTCGGATGGTGGCTGCTTAGCCACCCAGGGCCAGCCCAAGACATAGGCAAGCCTCGTAAGGTGGCTGCCTAGCTGCCCAGGGCTGGTCCAAAGTGGAGGCAAGCCTCAGATGATGGCTGCCCAGCCGATGCCCGAAGTTCAGGCAAGCCTCAGATGGCAGCTTCCCAGCTGCCCAGGGCTGGCCCGAGGTGCAGGCAAGCCTTGGATGGCGACTGCCCAGCCAATGCCTGAGGTGCAGGCAAGCCTCATATGGCAGCTACCCAGCCACCCAGGGATAGCCCAAGGCACAGACAAGCCTTGGATGGCAGCTGCTCAGCCGCCCCGGGCCACCCAAGGTTCAGGTAACCAGGGCCGGCCAAGGCTTGCGCTGCTGGTAGTGGCAGAAGCAGAGATATGATGGGGGCATCGCCTTCCCCTGATCACCAGGTCACATCCCACCCCTGAGGGTTCCTGAACTGTGAGAGTGGGAAGGCCGGCCTGAGGGACCCCCTCCAGTGCATGAATTTTCATGCACCAGGCCTCTAGTAGATATATAAGAGGAGATTTATTATAAGAACTTGCTAACATCATTATGGAGGCTGATAACATTATTATGATCTGCTGTCTGCAAGCTGGAGAGCCAGGAAAGCTGATGGTTTAATTCAGTCCAAGTCCAAAGACCTGAGAACCAGGGAAGCTAGTTGATGGTGTAAGTCTGAAACCAAAGGTCTGTGAATCAGGAAACCGAGGGCCAATGGTATATGTCCTGATCTGAGAATGAAGGTCTGAGAATCAAGAGACAAAAGGGAAAGTTGAACTCTTCATGTAATGTATTTCATCTGTTTCAATAAATGTATATATTCATCTCTAATCCAAATGCATACATTTCAATTATAACATAGAAGATTTATTAAACCACAAATAATAAATACTAACTAGTCATCAACCAGTTTTGATAGTGTCTACCTAAACACACACATGCACATACATATGCACATGTTTGCACATACATATTCGTTTGGGGTAAAATGATGAATTTGGCCAAGCAATCACTTCTTACTTGAACCATTTCTATGCAGTTCCTACCCATTTTTTTTTATTCAATTGCTGTCTTCAAAATACATAAACAGCTGAAAGATATTTTTCAAAGTATCTTGGTGTAGGTAGTCTCGATTTCACATTGACAATACATTTTGTGGTCAATTCTTTTTTCTGCAAGTCAGATTATAAATCTCTGTGAATTTTTTGTTATGTTTGCTTTCTCTATCAGTTTTCCTTGCTACCCTTGCAGTCTCTTGCCTAGAGCTCTCCATACACTATATACTGCATAAATGCCTGTTGACAGATAATTAATGACTCATGGTTTTTATTGCAGAGTATGACGGATAATACAGAATACTGGCTAACAGCCCAGTTTGATCTTCCCTTTGGCATCAAGACTGCTTTATTCAGCAGATATGTCGACTCTATAATTCTATATATTCTTTTTGGCAGAAGAATTACATTGGACATTAGATAAGATCTCAGGTACTGGAATCAAAGTTTTGAGTTTGAATGCCTGCTCTCTTATAGTTACCTGCACTAATAAAAGAGAAAGATGCAAATTGACTGTACCTTCACAACACCCACCAGCCAATCAGGAGTATGCAAATTAACCCAACAAAGATGGAAGATTAATTTGCATACATGGACACCAAGCGGCCGGGGGGCAGGATGCTTGTGTCATCACCATGGCAACAACGCAGGCATTCTGCACCACCCCAGCTGCTCAGGACCTCTGGGCAGTGTGGGAAAGTGGAAAGGCAGCTCTGGGCGGAGCAAAGGCAGAAAGGTGGCTCCGGGCCAGAGCAAAGGCGGTGCCGGCAGCCAGGGGAAGGAAGGCCCATTCTTGCATGAATCTTCATGCATCAGGCCTCTAGTGTTAAATATATGACATTAGTTGCCATATTCTCAGGCTAATGGCTCTTGAATGAACCTACTTTCCTTCCACTATCCCTTGTCTCTTGATTATTGGCTTTCTATAGCAGACAGCCGAACCTAGGTTCAGTATCGTCAACATACTGTGCCTTGGTGTCCATATCTTTAAAATATGAATGATAAATAATACCACCTATCTCTGAAGTTTTCTGTAAGGATTAAATAAAACAATGTATGACAAGTATAATTTATTACAGTACCCAATGCATAATAAGAGTTTAGAACAGTAGCTGTAGTGTTATTATTATATATCAAATTAAAACTGCCTTTCTTTCTGATACAAATAGTAGTTTTAGTGTTCTCTAAGTGGTCAGAACTGAAATGCTTTCTCTTTTTTTATTAAAACAATTTAATGTTGACATAATTGCAGGTGTCCCCTCCCCTCCCTCTTTGCTTATCTCTACCCCCTTTTCCCCCTCCTTTGGCCTTCACTAAATTATTGTCCTATTGTCTGTGTCCATGGGGTATGAGTACATATTCTTTAGCTAATCCCTTCACCTTCTTTATTTGTTCACCCCCAACCCCTCTCCTTGGGTACTGGCCAGTCTGTTCCACGTGTCCATGCTTCCAGTTTCATTTTGTTCCTCAGTTTATTTTGTTCATTAGATTCTAAATGTTAATGAGTTCATATGATATTTGTCTTTCTCTGATTGGCTTATTTTGCTAAAAATTAAAATAGAACTGCCTTTTGATACAGTGATCCCATTTCTGGGAATATACCCTAAGAATATTGAAATACCAATCAGAAAGACTATATGCATCCCTAAGTTTATAACAGCATTCTGTACAACTAGGGGCCCAGTGCACAAATTTGTGCACCTTGAAAGGAACTGTGGGCCACAAGGCTGTGGTGGGCACAGGGGCGGGTCTTGACCCATCCTCCATGCCCCCACCCGGCCCCTCCAGCTGTGGCCTCTGGTCCCCTGTCTGCCAGCAGCTCCACTCCCACTGCTGCTGCTCCCATGCACTGATAGTGTGGAGTGACGGGGGCCCAGTGCCAGCAGTGGGTGCAAGCAGCAGCTGCTGCCCCAATTGCCCCTCAGGAGCCGGGGGAGGTAGAGAAGCCCTCAGGGGTGATCAGGGCTATCAGCTGCCCCTCATACCCACTGACAGTGCTGAGCGATAGGGACCAGGGCAGGGCACCAGCAGCAGGTGTGAGTGGGAGCTCTGGCACCAGCTGCAGGTGCAAGTGGGGCCATCGCCAGCAGCGGGTTCGAGAGGCAGCTGCCAGGCCCCATCGCCCCTCAGGAGCTGGGGGAAGTGGAGAAGCCCTGAGGGGCAATCAGGGCCAGCAGCCATCACTCACACCCACTGACAGCGCCAAGTGATCAGGCCTGGCACCAGGCACCAGTAGCAGGTGCAAGTGGCAGCTCCTGCACCGGCAGTGGGTGTGAGTGCCCAGCAGGACCGTGGTGCGTGGGAGCAAAGAATTTTCAGTAACCACCAGAGACTCACCTTGATGACAGCGACTGGCCCCCACTCACCTGCTCCACCATCCCACCACAGCTGACACCCACCATGTTCTGTGCGCACCCCCTAGTGGTCAGCACACATCATAACAACTGGTTGCTCGGTTGTTCAATTGTTCTGCCATTCAGTCCATTTGCATATTAGGGTTTTATATATATAGATAGCCAAGATCTGGAAACAGCCCGAGTGCCCATCAGCAGATGAGTGGATAAGAAAACTAAGGCACAGTTACACAATGGAATGCTCTGTGGCTATAAAAAGAGGGAACTCTTACCCTTTGCCACAGAATGGATTGACCTGGACAGCACTGATATTCTTTTTGACTTTATTTATAGAAAACCAGAAATGTCAAAGCCAGTGAGTAAAAGGAAAAAACTGGACTGCATAAAATGAGAATTGTGATTGTTTCCAAGCTCTTATTTTGAATGAAATGGAGATAATAACATTTGATCTCATGGTTACATCTGGACAATAGAATTTTATTTATTATTCACATTTGGGACTCTGACAGAAACAGAATATTTATTGGCAATGTGCCTCTTCTAAACTGCAGAATTCCCCAGTTTGAAACAGCTTGATAAAATCATGTGTAGAAAAATAGCATTGATTTGTTAAAGTTAAGGCTCATATTTACTGCAGTTGTAACTCACTTTACTGTGCTTTTTTTTATTGCACCTCCCAAATGTTGCATTATTTTTACAAACTAAAGACCTTCCACAAGCAAAAAGATTGTGGCTCATTTTATTGTGATACTTGCTTTATTGTGTTCTGAAATGGAACCCACAATATCTCTGAAATATGTCTGTAGTTAGTTCCTTTCCAAAACCTGGATGAGTATCATAAAATTTAATCCAGGACTTTCAATTTTGTTAAAAATTTTTCTTTTTAATATTCATTTATTTATTTGTATTTTAAATTTGTTTCAGATGTAAAGTGTAATGGTTAGACAATGATATAGTTTATGAAATGATCATCCAGATAATTCTAACACCCACTTGGCAAATGCACAAAAATTAAAATATATCTATACTAATAAAAGCCTAGGTGACCCTCGTGTGTGACATCATCACAAGATGGCTACCACAAGATGGCCACCACAAGATGGCCACCACAAGATGACCAAGTGCACAGTGGAGATGGGGCCTGGCAGCCGCTCTGCACAGTGAAGCCTTGGGGTCCTGCGGCTCCACGTGAGGTGGAGGAGGCCAGTCCCAGCGTCTCCACCACCTCACACAGAGGAGGTGGGTCACGGCTGGGGAGGGCAGTTGGGGGCGATCAGGCCAGCAGGAAAGGCAGTTGGGGGTGATCGGGCTGGCAGGAGAGAGGTTAGGAGCCAGTGGTCCCTGATTGTGAGAAGCATTGGACCTAAACTGGCAGTTGGACATCCCCTGAGGGGTCCCAGATTGGAGAGTGTGCAGGCCAGGCTGAGGGAAACCCCCATGCACGAATTTCATGCACCAGGCCACTAGTATGTCTATATTTTATTTTCGTAAAACAATTGGTCTATGCAGCCAGTGCTATCATATTATAGTGCTGTGTGTTTGATGTGAAATGTTCTTGTCAATATGCTAAGAGTCCAAAGACCATGGGTGTCTTCCCAACTCTGTAACTACTTTCTGGGTGATTGCAAGATAAACCATTTCAACTTTTTTTGGTTCAGTTTCCTCTTCTGTCAAAAGGCTGCTAATGCCACCTCTTTTCTTCAAAGGTTCTGTTAAGAGAGGAAATTAGATATTCATCCAATTTGTAACAGTATCTAGGCTGCACTTCTTTTTTTCCTAATTCTAAATCTGGGTTAGTTTATTCCGTTGGTTGGGTCTTGATATTAATGAGGGACATGACACGTTTTGCACATAGGGAAATACTGCACTCTGCTGTAAAGCCACAACTGTAAAGCCCATTTGTTAAATAAATATATGTCTTCAATCACAAAGGCTAAGCAAGGACAGCTGAGAGAGCCTAAATGCTTTAGCATTGTGTAGTGGAAAGAGCAAAGGCTTCTTAAGTCACGACAGTTCTGTCCTGGCTAGCTGTGGGATCTTGGGCACATTGCTAACCTCTATGCCTCTCAGCTATTTCATCTGCAAAATGGAGACAAATATACACATAATGCTTAGATTATTTTTTGTACTGAAATGATATAAAGTATGTGAACAACCTTGTGGAGGTTCCTGTGTCAACTGACAATGGTTGACAAATTTATTTTTCTCCCCTGCCCCACATTTAATATTATCTGCAACCCTATCAAGAATGGACTTCACTTGGCCAGCGTGGCTCAGTGGTTGATCACTGATCTATGAACCAGAAGGTCATGGTTCAATTCCCAGTCAGGGCACATGCCCAGGTTGCAGGCTTGAGACCCAGTAGGGGGTAAGCAGGAGGCAGCCAATCAATGATTCTCTGTCATCATTGACGTTTCTATCCCTCCCTCTCTCTTCAACTCTGAAATCAATAAAACATATATTTTTTGAAAAAAAAATACACCTCCAAATTTTCTTCTTCATTATAGCTATCAGTTATATGAATGCTAATAGGGATTAAGCATCTTTGAATATTATCCAAATTATATTTAAAGAGAGAAAAAATGTTTCTTAGTATTCTACAAAACAGCATGCATTCTTTGTCCTTTTCATGGGAAAAAATAGACAAAATTATTTGCTCTATTTGGTAACTTTGCCCATTCTGATTTGTGAGATTTATTCCACCAATTTTAAGCAGTGACCTCATGGTTATTGCATTCAACTTTCAATTAATCCAGATAATGTGAGAAACTATTAGCATAGACAATACAATTAATTAAATAATCTATTTAGGACATTGTACATTTCTACTTTACTGTCCAAGTTCCAAAGACCTCATAATGATGATAGACTCAATCAAGGTTGATAAGAAGGAGGGTCTGGGGCTGGCAAATTCTAATATTTTCCTCTTGCCCTGCTTATTAAAACTCTCTGATACCAAAAGTACTCATGAAAAAACCATGATAGTAAAATGAGAGCAATACAAACCAATAAACATAATGGGCTCTGGTGAAAAGGAAGTAGCCTATAAAATAATGAGTAGACAGGAGGACAAGCAGACAACAATTAAAGGGCTGATTTCCCCATGATCATATGTTGAGTCAGTAAAACTGATACCAGACCCGATGCTTGTCTTTACATCAGCATTCTTAGAGTCATCATACTATAGGGAAAATTATATAGACTTTGTAAATGTCTGACAAACTATAGGATAAATTACAATTTTATTCTAGGAATTAGTGTGGCCTTGGGCAAGTTACTTGACCTTTATAATCTTATATCCAGAAAATGAAAATTATTGAATTAGACAATGTATTTTAAAAGCCCAGATAAAAAGATTTTTTAATGAATTTAAAGAAAATTTAGGATAAAGTGTTCATGTAACTCTCAGACAGACTTTGTTGCTATGGTCACCTTATCCTAGGAAGTCTCCAAATCTAACAATCTGGCATCAAAAGTAACTGCAGCTCTTAGGAGAAACATTGCATTTAGTTGCTCAAAAGTGAGATATTGCATCTGTCAGATACAATGGACTCAAGACACTGCCCCATATCACCAATGTGTGGATAGACCTAAGCTAAAGCTCTTATTAAATGTTTTTGCTGTATAAATACTCTGAAAGGAACTGTTAATAGGTAGATTTTATTTTGCCCTTAAAAATGTTTACAGGAGTACTAGCAATCAAAAAACACAAAGTGCTCTTATTTGACAAAGTGTACTCTTTGAATCAAACCAATTTTTCCTTTTCTCTGTATTGAAATGACAAGCACATGTCTTTCTCAGATATCTGGCACCTCTTGTGATTATTTCTTCATGTCAAAATGACAAGCTCTTAATTACCAGGGCTACTTGATCCTTTCTTGTAACAATTCATCATGACATTTTTACCCTAATGTCATTCCTCCTAAGCTACTATTTGGTGTTCAGTCAGAAGTAAGGATGCAGGGCTATACTTAAGAGTTTTTACATTGTAGCCTTGCAAGGGTTTTTTGTTTTTTTTTTTCAGTTAAACATATGTGAGATCTATGATGTATATCATGTATTTTTAAAAGATTATTGACATCTCTAGCACAACCATTCTAGCTGTATTCATGGTATATCCTTTTGAATCCAGTTCCTATAGGAAGCCAAATGATAACCCATACAGGATCCAAAGTGTCATTCAATTGTAAGTGTACAGTGAAGCAGTGGAGAGCACTAGCAACAACCCCAGATTCCAGAACGGGAAACGTGTGGATGCATTTCTTGCTAAGCATTTACATTATTGACATTTCTAAGAGTGCCTAGAAGAATCCATTCTCTAGAGGCTGTTTACTTGATTAAAATGAACTCAATTTATTCTAATATGTCCTATGTTATTTGTGAGGATTTTTTTTTTTTATTTTACTTGTTATCGAGCATGCCTTACTGATCTGATCTTTGGAGATTTTCTTCAATTAAGTGAATTTGCTTTCCATGAGATAAAACCAAGCAGATCTAAGAATTTTCAAAGGACTTTGACTTTATCTGTTTTATTTTTATATTTAAAATAATATTTCAAAGCTAAAAATGTCTTAGGATCCAAGTGCAATAAAAAATATATTGATCTCTTTCACACACCCAGTAGCAATGTGATATAGATGTCCCCAAAGAACAGTGGCTTCACTCTGTGGATTGGCTAAGTGTGGGCCCTTGTATAAAGTGAATAGCATCCTATATAATAAAAGGCTAATATGCAAATCGACCGGTTGCTATGATGTGCACTGACCACCAGGGGGCAGACGCTCAATGCAGGACCACAGGGGGAGTGTTGCTCAGGCTCATGGCTGGTGAACGCAGCTGCCATGGCAGCACTAAGGATGTCCAGGAGTGGGCCTAAGCCGTCAGTTGGACATCCCCCGAAGGCTCCTGGACTGTGAGAGGTCTCAGGCTGGGCTGAAGGACCCCCGAGTGCATGAATTTCATGCACCAGGCCTCTAGTATCTAATAATCACCTCTTTTCAAACGTTCATTAATGCTAAATGTTGGAATCAAAGAATATGAGTGTTATAAAGGCTTTTGATGAATTTTGTCATTTTTCCCAGAAACTCTGTATTACTTGACATTCCCATAATAAGCAATATATGAAAGTATCCTTCTCATTTCTCATTTGCCAGCAAAGAATGTTGATGTTTTTAAATTTTTGCTATTTTTATATTAAAAGTGATGTTATGGTGACCTCAATTTAAATCCCTTTGCTTATTATTGAGGACTGAACATTTTTCATCCATAATAACAATGCATATTTCTCGTTCTGTGAATAGTCTCTTAATTTATATTCCTACTTCTGCATTTTTTTGCCAAGTGCAGCTATACTTATTCCAAATCTAAGAAATGGAAAATTTCACCATTATTCCTTCTTGGGATTCCATTTCACTAAAATTAAAATTCACAGAGAAAATCAATGAAGGCGGGACCTCCAATTCCTGAGTCTACAGACTCTAAATCAGTAATCTGATCTTCCTTGCAGCTGTGCTGACTTTGAGACTGTGAATGTTTCCCTTCTCAGAACTTTGGCATCTGTGAAAGCATTTAGATCTACTAATAACGTGTCTGCTTCTTAACATGTGTTCTTTCAGAGGTGTTCAAATGCACTGAAAGCAGCACATATTTGAAAGCAAGTCACTTGACAACAGACACAGCCTAGAATAATTTTCCTGCAACAGGTCTCATGTGGAGAAGAAAAGAAAAATGAACAAGCCAATTAGTTGTGAAAAGAAAAACGTTGGCTATTTCTAAGGGTGAATAGTTACCATTTGAAAATGTATTTGTCTGTGAACCAGAATTAGAAAGCCAATATTTAATTTATTCCCCAATTCAGTATATAACATTTTAAAATAGTTATCCAATGTACATATATTTTGTATTGATCATTTCTCTATATCCTGTTGGGTGTCTTGAGGATTGTTTTCATTTTTGAAAATGAGAAGCCTTTTCTTTGAGAAGGAGCCTACTGCAGGACCTTTCACTGCTCATGGAGCTTGAGAATCCAATAGCTATTCAGCTACTTAATCAATATTAGCTTATTATCCACCAAAGACCAAGTAACTCTACCTGTGGAAATAATTTTGATTATTTGAAGAAACTCATTTCACTTGTCATTTCTTGAACATTCTTTTCTCTCACATTTAGTATTTTTTGGTAGCACATGACAGGTTAGCTTCTTTGGGAAATAGCTCTAATTCATCTCATCAAAATGTTAGGCATCTGGAAAAGAAAAAATAAAGTAGAGAACCTAAGATTTCATTAGATAAATGTGAAAAAATTATGAAATTTATTTTTGTACTGTAGCTATCTGAGTTGTAGATGTTATTATGGAATGCTTATTCAAGACTATTTGGAAGAGTTAAATAGTTTGCATTCACACATGAGAAATATTGATCTGGATAATTCAGGCCATACACATTTGAGATATCCAGGCTTTTATAAAACAAAACTGATTGCTCAGCGGGAATTGTATTTTTTACTTCCATTTGATGTGTAGTTTTCAATGAATGCTAGAAGGTCAACTATTATGAATAAATAGACAGTCTTTTCTATCAAATAATTGATGGAAGGATTGGTGGTAGTAAATTTTATGGAATTTTTTCCTTTAAGTAACTTTAAGAGTCTAGGATTTCCAAAATGTTTTGCACTCTCTGTCTGATAGACTAAAAAAGAAATGTTTTCCCACTTGGAATTTCATGATATGCCACTAATAATTATTGCCTTATTTTTTCATAATGACTTCATACAAAATGTACTTTGTACCCTAAAGAACTACTAGACTAGCTAAATAAAATGTGCATACTTGGACTCTATTGTTATTTATGTGATCTCTTATTGATAACATCAAGTTCTAGATCTTTTCACTGATTCATATGCTATGATTTTAGATAGATAAACCATGCAACTTACCATGTGTCAAGCCATAGATAGTGATAACAAAGTACAAAGTAGGAGCCCACTCTGTATTTACTGAATTAATAAAAAAGGAGAAAGGGAAAGAAGTGAGTAATGTTATTTCTTACCAAGAAACAAAGTATTAGCTGTTCTTGACATGGTTTGATGCCTTTTATAATTTGTATTTCCCTGAACTCTGAGACTTTTCTATACATTTTCATCTTCCAGAAAACAATTACTATCTTTCCCTTCTTAAGGTATAGATTTTGTTGATCACTGAATATTTAGAAAGGGTTAAACATTGCCCTACTTCTAGCAATCAGTACATTAAAGTCTTCTCCCACCCCTGTTAATTTTTGCATTCTTCTGGTAGTATTGAAGTTTTGATGGGTTGCACAATGTGTTTTGTCCACTGGGGGATTTTGTCTTGCTTAATTTTGCCTCAGTATAATGTGCCGATGGCACACTTTTTACACTGATTGATTTTTAAAATATTGTCATAGGGCTTGTAGCTTTCTTTTGAGAGCTTCTCATTTCAAAGGACAGAGAGGCAGTAGGGATTCAGTAGTTATATCTGAAGCAACATCACAAATCCTATTGAGAGATAAAAGAATCAATGACATATTTCAGCAGGAACAATATCTCTTGGCAAGAGTCTTTGACCCTTACTTTTAAAAAACAGATAGAAAATTTTACTTTCCAGACATTACAATATACTGCTGGAAAGTCATAATGCAAGAGGACATGTCTAACCTTGCTCTGTTAGGAGAAACCCCCTCTCCTCTTTCACTTCTCCCCTGGTTTCCGTGGTGTTCTTTGCAAAGAGGAAAGTAGTTTATTATCCTAAACAAAGTGCTCTTCCACTGTTTCAAGCCCCAATAAATGGAACAACAATTCATCCAAATGTCCAAGCAAGAAATCTAGAAGATATTCTGGTTATGACTCTCCCTCACCAATTCTCCATAATCAGTGAAGAGATAATATCAACTAATTATTTCCTAAACTATCTCCCAAATAACATGCTTCTCTCTCCATTTCCATCATCTCCTCTAATCTAAGCAATTATCATTGTTCACCTGGACTAATGCAATAGCCTCCTAACTAGTTTCTTTTTTTTCTTCTCTTGCACTTCTCCAACTCATTATTCAGATTCCATCTTAAAATAGCAGGTGTAACTCATCCAATGTTTTCAATGGTGACACATGTCACAACTATTCATCAAATTGTATAAGTCAGAGAACTTGGACTCTCTCTTTATACCTCATGCTTCTTTACTCACTCATATTCAATTCATCACCAAATATTAGTGCTCTTTACTCTAAAATATACAGCAAATTTATATGTACATTTTTTCTTTTATACCACTATCCTCCTAGTCATATAATCTCTAGTATGGTCTAATATAGTAGTCTATTTTCTATTTTACCTAAATCCTGTCTTGCTCTTCATCATTCCATCCTCCACATAATGTGCATAACATACTTTAAAAATGTAAATCAAATTACAAAAAGAAAAATAGGAGCTCTAAAATGGATCCAAAGCCCCCCTATAATAGGTGGTGTTATTCTGCATATGGGGAAATATATATTTAAAATAGATTTAAAAATAAATAAAATGGATTTACAAACATGAGCAAGGAATATCACTAATGTTTTATTTCCTTCATGTTTTTAATTTAAAAATTTTATTGTAGATGTCCCCCATCTCTCCCTTTGCCCACTTCCGCCTAGCTTCTGCCCACCCTCCCTTGGCCCTCACCATATTATTGTCTGTGTCCATGGGCTATACATATGTTCTTTAGCTAATCTTATACCACACTGATCATGCCCGATCTTGTCTGATATCACAGATATTTTGAGGATTCTACATTATTTTATAAACACCACTGTATGTATCACATGGATCCCTAAAGATAAATAGCCCACTGAGTGTGCTAAGCATGAAGTAAGTTGAAGTCACTACTTCATTAGCATCATATATTATAAGCAACACTAGAGGCCCAGTGCACAAAACTCGTGAATGGGAGGAGGGGGTCCCTCAGCCTGGCCTGCACCCTCTCACAATCCGGGACCGCTGGCTCCTAACCGCTCACCTGCCTGCCTGCCTAATCACCCCTAACTGCTCTGACTGCCTGCCTGATCATCCCTAACCACTCACCTGCCTGCCTGATCACCCCAACTGCTCTGCATGTCTGCTGATCACCCCTAACCACTCACATGCCTGCCTGATCACCCCTAACTGCTCGCCTGTCTGCCTGAACAGCCTAACTACCTCTGCCTCGGACCCAGCCACTGCAGCTTCATCAGGAAGGACGTCCAGAATGATGTCCAGAAGGTCATTCGGCTGTTCGGTCTAATTAGCATATTATGCTTTTATTATTATAGATTAACTTTATTTATTTATTTATTTATTTATTTATATGTAGACAAGGAAAGGAGGCATTCCTCCCCCCACCCCTGCCGCAGCTTTATTGAGATGTAATTTACATTAAATACTGTATAAGTTTAAGGTGAATGATATGATTATTTGATACACATATCTTTAAAAATGTTTACCATAATACGGTTTGTTAACACATCCTTCACTTCCATTGTTATCACTTTTTTGGGTTAGGGAGAACATTTAAAATCTTCTCTATTAGCAAGTTTCAAGTATACAATACTGTATTGCTAACTATAGTCACCATACTGTACATTAGATACCCAGAATTCATCCTCCTTATAACTGGAAATTAGTGGCCTTTGACCAACATCTCCTCATTTCCCCCACCCCCCAGCCACTGGAAGTTACCCATATACTCTGTTTTTATGAGTTTGGCTTTTTTAGATTCAACAAGTGAGGTCATACTCTATTTTTGCCTTTGTCTGACTTATTTCACTTAGTGTAATGCCCTCAAGGTCCATCCATGCTGTCAACAATGGCAGAATTTCCTTCCTTTTTAATGGCTGAGTAATATGCCATTAAACTTATTGGGGTGACATTGGTTAACATGACCATATGGCTTTCAATGTTAAAGGATCTGTATATTGCATACAAAGGCAAATCTCTCTGGCTATCACCACACTGCTGTTTATGTTCATGAGTTTCACTTTTACGTCCCACATATGAGTGAAATTATATGGTTCTTAATTTTTTCTGACTTATTTCATTGAGCATAATGTTCTCAAATCCATCCATCTTGTTGCAGATGGCGCTATTTTATCCTTTATTATGGCTGAGTAATATTCAATTATGTATATGTAACATATCCTCTTTTCCAGTCCTCTATCACAGGATACTTTGGTTGTTTCCATGTCTTGGCCACCATGGATAATGCTGCAATGAACATAGGGGTGCATATATCTTTGCAAATACATGATTTTGAGTTTTTTGGGGTATATACTCAGGAGAGGGCTTGCTGAGTCGTATGGTAGCTCCATTCTTAATTTTCTGAGGAATCACCAGACTGATTTGCATATTGGTTGTATATTCCCATCAGCAATGAATGAGGGTTCCTCTTTTTCCACAACCTCTCTAACTCTTGTTACTGCTTGTCTTGTTGATAATGGCCACTCTAACAGGTGTGAGGTTGTATCTCATTGCAGTTTTGATTTGCATTTCCATAATTGCCAGTGAGGTTAAACATCTTTTCATATATCTATTGGCTGTTCATATGTTTTCTTGGGAGAATTGTATTTTCAGGTCCTCTGCCCACTTTTTGATTGGGTCGTTTGTTTGGTATTGAGTTTTATGAGTTCTTCATATATATTGGAAATTGAACCTTTGTCGAAGCTACTGTTTGCAAATATTAATTTACATCTAATTGGCTGCCTCTGTTTTGTTGTCAGTTTCTTTTGTTGTGCATAAGCTTTTTAGTTTGATATAGTCCCATTCACTTATTTTTGCCTTTTCTTCCCTTACCATTGGGGTCAAATTCATAAAATGTTCTCTACAACTAAGGTCCACAAGTTGTTCAGTACCTATGTTTCCTTCTATGAAAATTATCATTTCAGATCTTATATTTAGATCTTTCTTTCATTTCCCATGCCAATCTTATAATGAGAATGTTTTTGACTCTGGTTTTGTGTATAGCTGAACTCTAAATACAAAGTGATTGTGACTTTTGAATCTAATTTGCATGGTACATATGATTTACTCACTCATTAACTCAACAAATAATTATTCAAAATAAATTATGTTCCAAGCCTTGTGATATAATCTGGGTAAATAAAACACTTAATATCCTTTATTTCATAGAATGTGTAGCCCAAGAAGGGAGATAGATATATAATGATTATACACACAAGCATATGGATGATTACAATTTGTGGTAGGTCTTATGAGGAAATTATGAGAGAGAAGCATGGCACACCTAAGTTAAAGAAATGAGGGTGATGAGGGAAGCCAACTCCAAGGCAGTGAATTAAAGCTAAGACCTGAAATCTGAATAGGAATTACCCATGTGGACCCTACAGCCTCTCTGGACAAAGACTTGCTACCACAGCTGCAGATCCACAGATACAGAGACTCCAGCCATCCCTGCTGCAGGCCCCTGTGAGTCACAGAGCACATCCCCCTCCCACTGGCCTGCCACAGCAGCATAGGGCCTGCACAACACGCAGCACATGAGTGGGCCTCCCGCAGACACAGGGCAGCCTTGCAACCTTGTCCCCTAGCAGGCCCATGAAAGAGAATTACAGACCAATATCCCTCATGAACATACACTGAGTGGCCAGATTATTATGATCTCTGAATGCATAATAATCTGGCCACTCAGTGTGTGTGTGTGTGTGTGTGTGTGTGTGTGTTAGAGGCCCAGTGCATGAATTCATGCATGGGTGGGGTCCAGCCAGCCTGGCCAGGGGGAGGGGACATGGGCAGTTGGCCGGCCTGCCTGCTGGTTAAACTCCTGGTGGTGGGGACAATTTGCATATTAGCCTTTTATTATATAGGATATACACTGAGTGGTCAGATTATTATGCATTCAGAGATCATAATAATATGGCCACTCAGTGTAGATGCCAAAATTCTCAACAAAATTCTAGCAAATCAGATCCAGCATTACATTAGAAAGATCATACACCATGACCAAGTGGGATTTATTCCAGGCATGCAAGGATGGTACAATATCCGCAAATCAATAAATGTGATACATCACATAAATAAATTGAAAGACAAAAATCACATAATCATATCAATCGATGCAGAAAACGCATTTGACAAAATCCAACACCCTTTCTTGATAAAAACTCTCAGCAAAATGGGAATAGAAGGATCATACCTCAACATAATAAACAAAAAAAAAAAAGATATAAAGACAAAGAAGCATTGAACAGACTGTCAAACTTAAGCAAAAGTCAGGGGAGGGCTGGGGGTTGGGTAAAAGTTCAACCAAAGGGGGCTTGTATGCATGCATGTAAGCATATCCAATGGACACATACACTAGGGGGATGAGGGCATGTGCTGGGGGTTGGGGGGTGGGAAAGGCCGAAGGAGGCACATGGGGGGGAAAGGAGACATATGTACTACTATTTGTAATACTTTAAACAATAAAAGAAATGAGGGTTACCTTTTAACTTTGCTTCTTAGTATCTGTGTAACCTTGGGCATGTGAATTAACCTATGTAAGCTTCAGCTGAGATCTACACTGAGTGGCTAGATTATTATGATCTCTGAACTCATAATGATCTGGCCACTCAGTGTATATCTTATATAATAAAAGGCTAATATGTAAATTGTCCCCTCAACCAGGAGTTCGACCAGCAGGCAGGCTGGCCAACCACCCATGTCCCCTCCCCCTGGTCTGGCTGGCTGGACCCCACCCATGCACGAATTCATGCACTGGGTCTCTAATATATATATATATATATATATATATATATATATATATATATGCACATACACACTGAGTGGCCAGATTATTATGCATTCAGAGATCATAATAATCTGGCCACTCAGTGTATAAAGTGGGGATAATAATGGTACCTACTTGATAGAGTAAAAAACATGATGAACAAATGAGATGATACATGTTAAACATTTGGCGCAATCCCTGATACATTCAGTATTCAAATTTAATGTTATTTAATATCAATTCATAATAAACTAGTTTTTAAAAATTTATATATATATATATATGTATATAGATAGATAGATATAGATATAGGTATAGGTATAGATATAGATATAGATATAGATATAGATATAGATATAGATATAGATATAGATATAGATATAGATTCCACAGGGGGTTATTCAAAGGTACTAATATATTTGGAAGTTCTTTTTCCCCTACCCAACTTGAATTCTTCAAACATTTAATAACCATGCACCAACCTTCCAGATGACCAATTCTATATCTAGTAAAGTAACATTTAGATTTTCAGTTTCAATTGTACACTCTCAGAGGCATGTGTACAATTTTGTTAGGTGACAAGACATGATTCTGTAATTGACTGTCACCTGATTCAACAATGTACAATTGAAACTAGCTAGACTGGATAAGAGGTCTATAACCATAAGATGTTTTAGAGGGGGTCAGTATGTTCTCTACTGCTGTATTCTGTGTACTTTTCCCTAATTTAATTAGGCACAATGTTCTCAGGTTAAAGAAACAGAAGTTTAGGGTCATGAAGATGAAATGACTTTCTCACAGTTGCTAGGAGAGTTGACTTAATACCTCTCAGTTGAGAACTCTGGTTGCTAGAGCATCCTTTCAAGATGATATTTATAATTAATAATTATTCATCCATTAATATATTATATTGTCACCTAGTAAAATTCTACACATTCCTCTGAGGATGAACATATATATATGTGTGTGTGTGTGTGTATATATATATATATGTTTGGGGTCTGGGGACCTGGAGGTGCTCAGTCTCAGGCAGCTGTGCGGGTCAAGTTCTCCATTGGTGGAAGTGGACCCAGGATCAGGGCACTGGAGTCAGGGATGGGGTGGGGAGGCTTTCCTGGCGGCCACAGCAGTCCCCTCAAGCCACGCACAGCACCCAGGTTTCTGGCCCCAGTCGTAACAGTGGCAGGAATAGGGGCCGCAGGGCGCAGAGGGCTGCGGCTCACAGGAGCCAGGAGGCACAAGGCCTGACCTGGGCTCTTACCCCGCCTACTTGGCCCAGCAGCACCAGCAGGTGGGCCATAGTGTGCAGCGAGGTACTGGGCCGCCAACTAGAGGGGAAGTGAGCCAGGAGGACAGGGCCTGCACCAACCAGAGCCCCGAGCAGTGTGGGCAGGACTGGAGCTGAAAACCCTGGTGGAGTGGGTGAGGCTGCATCCCTGTGCCTTTTCGGCTTGGCCTTGGAATTCTGTGGGAAACCAGTGTACTGTCTACCAGCGTGTCAGAGGTCAGCCCTACCTCGAGAGAGAGTACGTGGTGGAAAGTGGCAAGGTCACAGGAGGGATGGGAAATGTTTTGGCCATCTTTGAAAAACACAGCTGCCAATGTCTTTGGTAACTATGAACAGATAATCTTTGGTCTCGGTTCTACAGAAGAGGAAGCTTAGTCTCAAAGAAGGGAGCTTTCCGCATCACCTCACCCACTTCTCATACCTGACCCTATGCAGCATTGTTTTCATTGAAAGTAGAGGATCCAAATGTTTTTAGATCTTTGCTATTTTAAGCAGGAAAGAATTCAGCACAGGGAATTGGTGCTTGGGAAATCATCAGAAAGCTGGAGGAGTGGGTATTAGGCTGGCCCCCCAGGGAAAGACTCCCTGACCAGCGGGAGGAGCTGCCCCCTCAGTCACAACTGAATTCTGGTACACTCTGACACAACTTTGACCTGGGGGTTGGGAAACCACTGCCCCCACAAGTGCCCTCCAGCTCCCACAAAGCAGGTCACTGGACACTGCCTCTGCCACAATTGTGCACAGCCTGGATTCCACTACAGAAAACCTCCACATCTCTACAAACATGATCACAAGCAGCAAAGAGCCCAAACTGCGGGAAGATGCCTCTGTCCCACATCTGCCTTCAAAATATTGTACAAGCACATCCCCAATCAGCAGAAATGAATTCATATCCAGAAACCTAGCTGCAAAGGAGTTTGGGCAATTTCAGACTTTTATCTAGGAATGAGATCTTGGCAATATACCTCATGTGCCTGGTATTGATAAAAATGGGGCCCAGCTGGTGGGGTTCAGTGGTTGAGCATTGATCTATGTACCAGGAGGTCATGATATGATTCCTGGTCATGTTTTGGGCTCGATCCTCAGTAGGGGGGTGCAGGAGGCAGCTGATCAATGATTCTTTCTCATCACTGATGTTTCTATCTATGTCTCCCTCTCCCTCTGAAATCTATAAATATTTTTTAAATGGGGTCATGCTGTATATATGTGTTATAACAAGTTTTTCACTTCATAGATAAATGTCTTTCCTGTTAAAACCATACTTATAGAACATCATTTACTTATCATTCATTTTAATTGATCTCTGAGAGAAGAAGGCAGAGAGAGAGAGAAACATTGTTCCATTGTTTCCTGCACTCACTGGACTGGGTATTGAATCTGCAACCTGGGCATGTGCCCTGACTGGTAATCAATCCACTACTTTCTGGTGTATGGGATGATGCTATGCTGGTACCCTGTCTCAAAATTCCAGCCTCCAGAACTGTGAGAAAAATACATTTCTGTTCTTTAACCCACACAAATTTATGATATTTTGTTATGGCTGTCTGAACTGACTAATCCTATATAATAAAAGCCCAACAACTGAATGGCAGAATGACTGGAATGACCAGAACAACTGCAGCCCCTCACTCTGGTCGGCCCTGCCCCTGATAGGCCCCCATCGGGGCAGGCCAACTGGACCCCACCAGTGCACAAATTCATGCACTAGGCCTCTAGTATAGTTAATAATAATATTAATTATATATATATAATTTTATATATATATAAAAACCCAGCTACCAGAATGGCAGAATGACCAGAATGACTGGTGGGTATGATGTGCACTGCGGCAGCCAACCAGCCTGATCTGGGCCCTGATTGGCATCCCAGCCCAGTCCTGATCGACCCACAACACCCAGATCAGGGGCGGGGCCAGCTGCCAACTACCCGTGGCCCCTCTCCTGACCGGCCCTGCCCATGGCCCCGCCCCTGGCTGGCCATGCCCCCAATTGTGCCCCACCCCAATTGGGGGTGGGGCCAGTTCAGCCAACCACACAGGGCCCCTCCCCCTCACCTGCCAGGCCTGATGGGCTCCCATTGGGGCTGGCCAGCCACTCACCACTTGTGCATGAATTTGTGTGCACTCAGCCTCTAGTATCATAGTAATTTTGTATGGTGACAGATGATTACTAGATTTATCATGGTAATTTTGGCTAGGTCTTATGAGGACCTACCATATCATCCTATATAATAAAAGCCTAATATGCTAAGTGCCCAGTCGACTGGTCAGCTGTTCAACCAATCAAAACGTAATATGCTAATGATATGCTAAGGCCACTCAACTGTTTACTCTGATGTGCACTGACGACCAGGGAGCAGATGCTCCAACCAGTAGGTTAGCTTGCTGCTGGGGTCTGGCCTATTGGGACTGAGCGAGATGGGCTGAACATGCCCTGGAGCCCTCCTGCAGTCCTTCCACAGCTGGCTAACCTCCCGCATCACTCCCCAGCCTGGTCATGCACCAGTGGGGTCCCTCAGCCTGGCCTGTACCCTCTTGCAATCCGGGACTCCTCAGGGAATGTTGGAGAGCCTGTTTCTGCCTGATCCCACAGGCCAGGCCGAGGGACCCCACTGGTGCACGTATTTGTGCACCAGGCCTCTAGTAAGGTTTATAAACTATTGAATCACTATGCTGTACAACTGAAATTAATATAATATTGTATGTCAACTATACATAAATAAAAAACAAAATACACATATGAGTGTCTTTCTCAGACCATCTCACTCTCAGATTTTACTTATCAGGTCCTTTTCCTCTCCTCTACCTTTGAGGAATTTCCTCTCATCTCATTTTCCAAGTTTAAGTCCCATACTTGATTTTGTTCTGTTCTTCTCTTTGCCCCCTCTCCCTCTACTCCAACTCTCCTGCTTTTCATTTTTTTACATCACTGGCACCTTCCTCTCTTTCAAAACTTATGCTCAACTATCATTTTTTCAAAATAATACAAAATATCCTCTGATTCATCCACTCACACACAGGGGCAAGCTCATGAAAAGATAAACTATGTATTTTTTATTCTACTTTCTCAGTGCAGACCTTCTCACCACCCTTTGGAAATCTTACTCCTATCCACATCACTCTACTGAAACTGCTCTAGAGAAGTCAGCAAACATTTTCTAATTTTCAAATATAACATTATTTACTCTCTCCTCACTTATCTGGATTTGTCTGGGGCATTTTTGCTTCAGCTTTGTCTATTCTTTTCCCTAATAGTTCTTTCACTACTTTAATTACACATTTTCTTTTTCCCTTTACAAATTATGCAACTTATAATACAAAACAGCATACACATGTAAAATGTATCATATATTATTTATGCATAACTATATAGTCTATAAATATTATATCATATTTTATAAAATATATAACTCTCAGAGGTTTCATGTGAGACTACAATGTGTGTATAATTCATGCATGACATATAAAGTTAACATTTAATATATTAACAATATATTCTTTATGATATATGATTTATAGATATGCATTTATATATGTGTGTGTACATATTTAATCCACACAACTATTGAGATATATACATTTTTTCTCAATTTTACAGATAGAAAAACTGAGTCACAGAGAGGATGGCTCACTTGCCCAAGATCACAGAGTTGGTTAAGTGTCTGAGCTAGGATTCAAACTGGTGTATTCTGCGTAAAGGGCTTGTAACTATTCTATTATACACTGTCTTTCAGTTTCCAGAGAGAGAATATAGCAAAAAAAAAGTAGATGTTCTGCTATTTCAATCAGAGACAATGAGTTCCAAACTGAAGCCAACTTCTCCTGGAGTAACACAGGCCTTCACTACAGCCCTATTTATGCTGAGACTCTCATGAATATTACAGGTTTAAATCTCATTAAAGTACAAATGTTGATGTTATTTGATAGCTTCTTTTCCTTCCTTCTGATCAGATTATCAGTGGCTGTGATAACTTTTTACACACCTACCCTTTTTTCTTTCTTGATAATACCACACTAGTTCAAGCCCAGGTTTCCTTTAGCCTCATCTACAACATCAACCTCATATATGGGCTCTTCTTGCTTTAATCCATTTTACACAACTACCATGATTATCTTTCCAAGAAGCATTCCAATTGTATCATCCCCTTCCTCAAAAACATTTAATGGCTTCATATTGCCTATGAAAGTAAAAACAAAACACTTAACAGATGTTAAAGATCCTTTGGAGTATCTCATAGCTACCTTACTTTTCCCTAACATTATGATTCAGCTGTTGGAAGTATTCTTTGTCCTTTATACTCTCTTCATGCAATTCCCATTTTCTCTTTTCAAGGTCCTGCCTAACTAAAGACTTCTGTTAAATACCTGTCTCATCACAGAAAGTGATCAATCTTGGGGATTTTCACTGTGTCCTGAGCACCTATAACAGAATCTGGCACATAGTAGATTTGTAGCATATATATCTTGTAAAACATAAATGAAAGGTTATTGAATGATGTTACACATAGTGACTACTGTAAGGGAATCAGTATTAATTTAGAAGAATTCATTCTAATGAGAGTATTAATTAACTATTTTGAGTGATGGCTATACTTTACTCAAATATTTAAATTTTTCTTAGGATCGTATATACTAGTCTTGATATTTCTTGGTAATATTACTTAATAGAGAAAAACAAACAATAGTATTAAAGTCCGTTGTCAACCAAAAATGTCAAAATACATGTAGCTATTTTTTTTTCTGTAAGATTACAAAATCTGTATTCACAACTGAGTTGGATTATCTGATGCTTTTTTAGCAAATGTAATCTCAGGATTGTCTTAGGCTGAAGAACATCAGTTTATGTAATTCTGGCACGCTATTGTTGGTCAAATCTACACAGTGTTATCACTAAAGATCACAGTAAAGCTTATTTTACTCTATTTCTGACTGAGAGGAAAAAAATGTCTTGTGTAGTGGCCTCATATTACCAACAATACTTAAAACCTCACTTCTTACAAGCAATACATCTTCTATTGATTTAATAGTTATATAAACAAATGTACATATATAATTTTCATATATGCATTATCTGTGGTTATATTCACATGTACTGTGTGCAATCATTTTTGTTCTTATATTTTTATTATTTAATTTTATTAAATTTATTGGGGTAACATTAGTCAATAAAATTATGTTTCAAGTGTACAATTCTATGATACATTATCTGCATATTGCATTGTTTTTTCACCAACCAATTTCAAGTCTCCTTCCATCACCATTTATTTTACACCTTTACCTTCTCTTTTCCACTCATCCTTTCCTCGGTCTGTGTCTATGAGGTGTTTTGTTTGTTTTGTTTATTTGTTTGTTGTTTCTTGTTTTATATCCCACATATGAGTAAAAGCATATGGTTTTGTATTTTTCCATGTAACTTATTTCACTTAGCATGATATTTACAAGACCTATCCATGTTTCTCTCTCATCAATGTTTTTATCTCTCTCTCTCTCCCTTACTCTCTCTCTAAAAATCAATAAAAACACATCATACAGAAAAGAAGGAAAGTGTTAACTATGCTTGATGATAGATAATTAATTAGATGGTTGTGATTATTTCACAATGTATACATATACCAAAACATTAGGTTATACACTTTAAATATATGCAATATTATTTGACCACTAGAGGCCTGGTGCATGAAATTCATGCACTGGGGGGTGCCTCTCAGCCCAGCCTGCACCCTCTCCAATCTGGGACACCTCAGGGGATGTCTGACTGCCAGTTTAGGCCTAAACAAGCAGTCAGACATCCCTTTCACAATCCGGGACTGCTGGCTCCCAACCACTCGCCTCCCTGCCTGCCTGGTTGCCCCTAATCGCTTCTGCCTGCCAGCTTGATCACCCCCTAACCACTCCCCTGCCAGCCTGATTAACACCTAACTGCTCCCCTGCCAGCCCGATCGCCCCTAACTGCCCTCCCCTGCTGGCCAGGTCACCCCCAACTGCTCTCCCCAGCATCCTGGTCCCTCCCAACTGCCCTCCCCTGCTGGCCTGATGGCCCCCAACTGCCCTTCCCTGCAGGCCTGGTCCCCACCAATTCCCCTCCCCTGCCAGCCTGGTTGCCCCCAACTGCCCTCCTCTACCGGCCTGATCGCACCCCTAACTGCCCTTCCCTGCTGGCCTGATCACCTCTAACTGCCTCTGCCTGCCTGATCACCCCTAACTGCCCTCCCCTTCCAGCCTGATCTTGCCCCCAACTGCCCTCCCCTGCAGGCCTGATATTGCCCCCAACTGCCATCCTTTGCTGGCCAATTTGGTTCTGATTGGTTGGTTTCTATGCCAGTCAGTATCAAAAGCTCCGCCTCCTAGGCAGCCATTGGCTCCTTGTAATTAACAGATTTGGTTCTGATTGGTCGGTATCTATTCCAGTCATCATCTCTGGGCCTATCTCCAAGTCTGATCATAGAGACAGGGCTGATCAGCAGCTGCCCCAGGCTGCTGGCAGCAGCTGAACTGCTGACCTCTGGGAGAGAGAGAGAGGCTTGGCTGCTGGTGAGGGAGAGAGAAGCAGACCCTGCTTCTCTCTCCCAGCCTCGCCAGCAGCCATTGCCACTGCTGATCAGCCCCACCTCTTTCTTTCTCTGAGAGGTCAGCAGTTCAGCCCGCTTGCCTGCTACGTGCACAGCCTGGCAAATGGTCGAGCCTCCCAGATGTTGCGGATGTGAGAGACCCAGAGATTTTATATATTAGGATGATACCTAAAAAAAAAACTGAAAACAATGGCATAAGAATTCATTACAATTCACCCCTGAAGTTTGAGTGATAAATAAAACATTCCACAGTTAATTTAATTTATTTTGGACTTGTTTAAGCAATTATGGTACTGGAATCCTGAGACCAGTTATAAAGGTGGATGTTCCATTGATTATCTTGTTCCACAGCCCAGCATTATGAACTGTGAGAAGTAAAATGAGTGCCTTGGTCACTATCAAAGATGTATAGAATTCAGAAAGGATAAGGAGTAGCATGTGAGACCTTGTAGTCTGGCTTTAATATATACAGAGTAATATGGGGCCCATTTATATTTTTGGAATCTGTGAGGCAAGATATTCCAAAAGATCTTTAGCCCAAATAAGCCAAACTTGGATAGGAATTGTTTGTATTGACCAGACCAGATGGTCAGACCTTTGGCTATAGCCCAGAGAGCTATAAAAATGTACCCATGAGACCAATTGTTGTCCAAGACATCCAGTGGTAAGATGACTGCCTAAAGTTCAGCCAACTGAGCTGACCCTTGGGTTCTGTCCTTTATCAAGAATATACTGGTTAAGGGATAAAAAGCAGAAGCTCTTAAATAAGTTCCTTTAAGTTTGATAGTGATAAAATCATTGCTTAAGTGAATGGGCTCCTTTTGATATGGGCTCTGTAGATCCTAATATGCCCCCAGGTATCCAAGGGTTCTAAGAGAAAGATGAACTTTTCTTGTACTGTGGCATCTGGGAAGAGAATGGGCATAGGAGAAGTTACACTGTCCAGTAGATAGGGTATGCAGAGGAATCACCCTGTAGCAAGGAAGCTCAATAGCCATGCTGAGCTTGCAGAATTTTGCCTCCATGATCAAAGGCAGAAGGGATAGTTGAACATAGAGGGTCATAGGTTCAGGACCTGAGATTGCCTTTACTTTTAGCAAAGTCCAGTATATGGCCATCAATTGCCATACTAATGGCATAAAACATTGGTGCGTGGAGGGCAGTTTCTTGAACCAGAAGACCATTGGCAACTAATGGTTATCATGAATGGTCCTGAGACTCCAAGAGGTATGAGAGAAAGTTGTTAAAGCTTCTACAATTAAGGAGTTTCTAAAAGGCCGTATCAGGACTGATTGTTCTAGAGTAATTTAGACAGATTTTAAAGCTGTATGTTACAAGAGTCCTATTCAAGGTAAGCCAGTCTGCAAGTAACATATCTAATGGAATTAAATAAAATTTATTAGGCATGTCGCTTCCATAATCCAAAAAACTGCAAAAGATGGTGGGCTTCTTTTCACAATGTGGGTACTAAGGAGGATAAAAGCTGTTTCCTGATATACTCAGGATTAGAGCAGCCCTCAGATTAACAAATCATTGTCAGAAATTTAACTTAGGCAGTGGGGCCTTTTCTGTGAGTAGGGGTACTAGACACCCCCTTCGTGAGCTCATTTGTTTTTAGGCCCTGAATAAGTGTATCATATGAATCTCCTCAAAGGAGGATGTCATTGGTGTAATGTCATACTGTGTACCTGGAAAAATCTAGATGTGGTGAAGATACTGGCTGCAAAGATAATGTGAGATAACAGGACTGGAGAGATACCCTACTGAGTACCCAGGTAAAGGTGTATTATGTATCTTTAAATGTGTGAGATAACTGTAGCTAGTCTGTTGAAATAGGTACTGAGTAGAAGATGTCAGTTAAATACATTGTTATGGCTGCTAATTATTTACCAGTTTCTCATTGGGTAGAATCAGCAATTTCAAAAATATTAAATATGGATTCCTAATGAGTGGGACCATGACATTAATCATCTGAAAATTCACAGAGGCACAAATCATGCTTTTCAGATTTATGAGGAAGTTTAATTTGGCTGGTAAATTCAGAAGCAGTAGGGATAATTATACCTTCTCAAACTAGGTCTTATATAATGGTTGTATACCAGTGAAGGTCCTGTTTTCATTTACATTGGGTACTTTTTCAAAAAGGGTGAAAGGTGTTATTTTATAAATAGGGAGGAAGGTCACAGGGTAACATTTTCTCAAGCTTATTATAAGGGCAAAAGGTTTATTTTACTACTAATTGGATCAGATTGTCATTATGCACTAGAAAATATTTAAGGACAATAAGTGCTTTGGCTATGGGAACTTGAGGCAATACAATAGTTCTAATGGTTAAGTTTAGACTTCTTTGTTTCTATTTTATGATCAGAAAGTCCTTTTTTATCAGTTTGTCCAAATGTTGGCTGAACAGGGAAGAGAATGGAATGAGGCTTACAGCTGTCAATAGTCTAACATCTAAAATTGAAATCAGATTCATTATTACACACTGCCAACCTCACATAACACCCTGTTCCCCATCTCCCCTACCACCACCATCACCCCCCAATGCCAAACACAAGGAGGCACAACAACTTCTTTTCTTCCTTGCCAGTATAATAAAGTGTTAAGGAAAAACTCATTTTCAGTCTTCTCCTTGTCCTTATTCTAAGTGTCTGGCTATCTATGGAATTGCTGTTCTTGTGCCCAAACTTGTAGAATTCTATGTCCCTCCCTTTTCACATACCTGCCCCCTCCTTTGCTCCTTCCCCATCATCAGAGAACACACAGAGATACAAATACATTTCCTTTATACACATGCTAGTATTTATTCAAGGACACCATTTAGGTTTTGATACATACATAATGACCAATTCTCAAGGATTTTCTCTAGAGAGGCAACACATACTTAAAGGTCTTCCTCTTCAGGTAGACCCTGGGCATCACTTATGGTAGAATTCCTTCTTCTTCATCATCTCTTTCTCCTCCTTCTCCTTCCCCTTCCCCTTCTCCTTCTCCTTCTCCTTCTCCTTCACCTTCTTCTCCCTCTCCTTCTTCTTCTTCCCCTTCCTCTTCTCCTCTTTCTCCTTCTCCTCCTTCTCCTCCTTCGACTTCTTCACCCTCTTCGCCTTCTCCTTCTTCATCTTCATCATCTTCTTCATCATCATCATCATCATCTTCTTCTTCTTCTTCTTCTCCTTCTCCTGATCCTTCCCCTTCTCCTTCATCATCTTCATCATCTTCTTCTTCATCATAATCTTCTCCTTCTCCTTCATCTTCTTCTCCTTCATCATCATCTTCTTCTTCATCATAACCTTCTCCTTCTCCATCTTCTCCTTCATCTTCATCATCTGCTTCTTCATCATAATCTTCTTCTTCTCCTTCTTCTTCTCCGTCTCCTCCTTCTTCCTCTTCTTCTTCTTCTCCTCCTTCTTCATCTTCTTCTTCATCTCCTTCTCCTTCTTCTTCTCCTTCTTCTTCCACTTCATCATTAATTTTTTCATCGTCCTCATCCTCATAGTCTTCCTCATCCTCGTCATCCTCAATTGGCTGGTTTATTGTGGGTCTCTTACCTTTCCTGTAGTGAAATATGAATATCTGCCTCTTCCTTTTTCTCCCATTTTCTCCAATCGATTGAAAGACTGAATTTGCATTACCCAATATCTTCATTATCTAGTGGGGAAACAAGAGAAACCCATAAAGAAATTGGTTTGGGGAAAGAAATTGGGAAGTGAGTGGAAAGTGGGATTGTAATAGAATGACAGTGGATTGATTGAGGAGGTGTTTAAGCTACACAAGGGCAGGGTCAGAGTCTATGGTGGGGAATCAATGGGGAAGAAGACTAGGCATATGAGTAGGGTATTCTCACCTTATCCTTGTCTTTGTCATTGAATTCAGAAACGGAAATCGTATTCTCTTCACTACTTGAAGATTCTTGGCCCATCCTTGTGGTTGGAGTCTCTGATCCAGTATCTAAACTAACTTTTGGTATTTTCTTAGTAACCTTGGCTTTGTTGTAGAGACTGTGGCCTACTCCAGAGCTCCTGACCTCTATATATACTCTCCAGGACAATGAGGAGCCACACCCTTCAAATCTGATTGGCCAAGTCAGTGGTTGCCATGGTATGGCTTGACATCACAAAGCCTTAGCTTGACCATCCATGGGGGGTGGGGAAGAGGATGCAGAGGAGTCAGATGCTCTGGATAGAGAAAGGGGAGCTTCCTCAATAGCTCTTAAAATATTTCCCAAACTGACCTCTCACTCCTTCATTTCCTCTAGTTCAATTATTGTCCAGCCCATGGCAGGGAGTGGGTGTTTCAAGCCATTTCTCCTACCACCCTATCCATTCAGTGGTTCATTCTACTATTCCCCAGCTATTATCATTATCTAGTATTTTGTGTGTTGTTTTAATGGGTGTTTTATTTTAGAATAGTTTTAGATTTACAGAAAAATCTTGATGATAATACCCATATCCTCCATACCCAATCTCTCTTATTATTAATATCTTACATTGGTATTGTGTGATTTTTACAGGTGGTGAACTATCAGTGAAACCGTTACATTCAAACCTCAGTTCTCGAATATCTCCAATATCGAACAATTTGTTTCTAGACTAAGTTGTTCAAGGAAAAAATGTATTAGTTGTGAAACAAAACTTCAGTTCTTGACCTTATAGCTCTTTCATGCTGATACCTTTACATGACACAAAGCATCTCTAGTGCAACAAACAAAGAAAAGAATATTTTTGTTGCTGGCAACCTTTATGGTTAGCACAATTTTAAAACATAAGGAAGTAATCAAGAATGCTAATGTAGCCAAAGGTGTGAAAGTGCTCACAAAACAACAATCACCAGCAATTGAACACTTAGAAAAATTGTTGTTGATTTGGATAAATGAAAAGCGTTTAGCCAGTGATAGCATTTAGGAAGCAATGATATGTGGAAAGGTGAAGATGGTGCCTTCTGACCTTCTGAAGGATACCCCTGAAAGAAGTGCTGAATGTGATTCATTTAAGTCTAACAGGGGGTGATTCCGTAACTTTAAGAAAATAAGCACTTCTTTTTAGATTAAACAGTACTTTAGACATGTACTCTATATAAAAAAGTTAAAACAGGGAATCATTTGTGTGTTTTGGATGGATTCATACAATTTACATTTATATCTAATTGGAAAAATTATTTGGATTTCTTTTTTTATATTTTGACTAGCAGCCTGGTGCATGAAACCAGTGCATGGGTGGTTTCCCTAGGCCTGGCCAGCAATCAGGGCCAATCGTGGCCGGGGCTATCTGGGTCTGCTGGTGAGAGGAGGACCTGGGGGAGGGATGGGGCATGGGAGCTTGGCCACCAGCCCTGAGAATGGAGCTGGCCCTTGGCCCCCCTGTGAAAGGGGCTGCATCCGCTGCCACCCACCCAAAGTTCCTTCTCTCAGCCTGGGGCCAGAAGGCCCCAGTGTGGTCAGGAAAGAAGGTGATAGTGGCTGGGGTGTGGGACCTGGATCGGGAGGTTGGCTGCTGTCCCAAGGAGGGAGCCAGCCCTTGGCACCCCTGGGAGAGGGGACACGTCCACCACCTCCCATCCCCAGTTCCCCATCCCAGCCAGGGGTCCAGCCCCCATCAGGTGATTAGAGCCTGCAGGCCGTGGGGAGGAATTGTGGGAGATTAGCCAGCCAGTGGAGTTTGTCTGTGGGAGTGCACTGACCACCAGGGGGCAGCCCCTGCATTAAGGGTCTGCCTCCTGGTGGTCAGTGAACTTCATAAAGATCAGTCATTCCAGTCGTTCCAGACATTCTGATTCTTCAGTCTTAAAGGTCGCTTACAATTTTATATATATAGAATAATTTCAAAAGAGGAAGGCGCAGTGAGAGGGAGATAGAAACATCAGTGATGCCAGAGAATCATTGATTGGCTGCCTCCTGACGCCCCCTACTGGGGATTGAGTCCACAACCCAGGCATGTACCTTTCGCAAGAAACAAACCTGGGAACCATCAGTTCACTGAGTCAAACTGGCTATGGATGATTTGGTTCTTGAACAAATCACTTCTCAAACAGCCTTCTGAAACAAATTAAGTTCAAGAAGTGAGGTTCTACAGTATTGAGGTCTTTATTTTATTATGATTTCCTTCGTTTTTACTTAATGTGCTTTTTCTGCCCCAGGATCCCATACTTAATTTTAGTTAGTCATCATGTCATGCCTCATTGTGATCCTCATGGTTGTAAAGTATTCTAGACTTCTTGTTTTAGAGAACCTTAAGCTTTTGGTTTGTTTGTTTGTTTTTTACATTAAATCCTCAGATGTTATTGATGTTATAGGTGAAGGTTTGTACCCTTTACCAAGCTGTACCTATTTTCTCCACCCCTCAGCCCCGGGCAAACAGTTTTCCACTCTGTGTTCTCTGTGTTGCAATGAGTTTGACTTTTTCTATTTTTAATAATTCACACGTAAGTGATATGATGCAGTGTGAGGGCTATGTATATGTGTGTGTGCATAACATCTTCTTTATCCATTTATCTATTAATGAACACTTACATTGGCTATTGTGAAAAATGCAGCACATTGCCTACTATTTTGGATGTCTTACCTAAAACCCCACAGAACTAAATACCCATTTCTGTTTCAATAAAGACATGAATTATCACACTTCCCTCCAACATTTGGCTCTTCCAGGCAACTTTCCCAGGTTGCATGTAGGGTATGTATCTTTACCGGATATACTTCACTGGTTTCCTCCACTACCATCTTCATATTTATTTCTTTTTCTTCTGGAGAACCTCAAACCAAGTCATTACCATCAATGTTATGGAACACTCCATTATAGTGGTGGATTAATCCCCTGGCTTTGTCACAGGGGTGTCATGGATGTTTCTCTCTAGAAACTTGAGGGTCAGGATCCTGTGTGTTTGTGTGTGTGTGTGTGTGTGTGTGTGTGTGTGTGTGTGTGTAAGACGAGAGAGAGAGAGAGAGAGAGAGAGAGAGAGAGAGAGAGAGAGAGGCAGAAACATTTTGCAAGGTCCTAGTGAGTCTTCTGCTGTCAGGTGTGTGACATTAGCATCCCATATAGTAACAGCATTTCTCCATGAGAGACTGAGTACCCAATGGACTTGTATATTGAACAGACTATCCAACCAAACTCTATGTAGAAAGGGGACCAACATCTGGTTAAGAAACAACAAATGTTCACAAGGTAAAAGTAATTCCCTTAGACACAGTGTCCGTCACATCTTACTTTGGAACTGAGCCACATGATTCAATATGAGACTCACAAATAGGTCCAGGTTGAGACACATGATTGAGGACTACTTTAAGGAGGCCTCCTGTCACTCTATATTAATTTGCTAACTGACTTACGCAGGTCAAATCTTTAGTAGATGCTTGGTAAGACTCACTAATGCAGTGCAAGGAATAGCAGTTGAAAGCACAAGCTTGCCACCAGGCAATGGCTCAAAGTGTATGCCTACCAGCATGTAGCAGAGTCAGTTAGGAAGCCAAAGCAAGATAAGAAAGATCCCTGGCAGTATGGACAGTACCCTTATGTCCTCCTCACATGGCCATTTGTTGTGATCACTCCACAGACACAGGATGGATCCTACACCTAAAATTTCTTCTGGATGTCAAGACTGATGACCCAGGCACAGGAGAGTATGAAAAAGTGTATTACTCACATAATGAGGCTTTCTTGAGGCATCAGGGAAGGTTCTCAAGCAGATTCAAGAATGTATGTATACAAGTGAAACTAAGTAAAATAATATTGATTGACACCTGTAATTTCAAATTATTTTAATAGAAGAGAGAGAGAGAGAGAGAGAGAGAGAGAGAGAGAGAGAGACTTGGCTTTTGTGATAGTAAGAGGATGAATCAAGAATGAGTGTTCCATATAGGTTAGGGTTTGCATGTTCTGAACCTCCTGCTGGCCCTACAGAAAGGTGTAACTGGCCTTTCTTATCAGATATAGGTCAGTAGGGAAAGAGGAAGTGGTGGGACTCTTTTATAGAATAATGTTTTGTAAATGCAAGATGTTCTAGCACAATTTACTATTCTCATAACCCATATAACCACCCTTCTATTGTTTTTGCTTAAACTGCTTTTCATAGATAAACATTTATCAAATTATGATCCTTTATATGTTTTTAAAGTAGCTTAGAATTATTTTCATTCAACAGAGAAACTGTGTAGAAAGAGAAAAGACTTCTAGCATCAACAGGTCTGACACTCTGCCTACAAGAGTGCAGACTTAGTTATACTATTTGCTGAATTATGTGGGGTTATTTACATTTTTTCTATTCTAGATGATTACTATAAATATTGTAATATTTATAATAATAGAAACTAACATTTATTGACCACTGACTGTATGTAGAAATTATAATAAATATCCATGTCCCCATTTAATCTTCATCACATCCCTATTAAGGTAAGTGACAAAACAATATTTTCTGGCAGCTTTGCTGGGACTCCTGTGATTATCTCCATTCAAATACAGAAAAAGAAAAGAGTATGGTGTAGGGCACATTGCAACATTTATTGGCTATACTCATTATAGAGAGGCATGCATTGCTCCTGCTCACATTTCATTGGAAAAAACTCACATAGCCACATACGCAGGCACACTCTCCCCAGACAGGAATAATCTAAAGTTTATTAGTGCTAACGTCATTATGAATGATTGCAGCACTTGCTGTGTGGCTTATTTGGCTATAACATTATCCTGTGCACTATAAGGTTGAGGGTTCTATTCAAGGTCAGGGCAAATACCTCAGTTGCGGTTTTGATCCTGGGTCGGGGTGCATAAGGAATGCAACTGATCAATATTTACCTCTCACATCCATGTTTCTCTATCTCTCCCTCTTCCCCTGTCTCTTTCTTTTAAAAAAATCAATAAACACATATTCTTGTGTCAGGATTAAGCAAAAATGTTGTGGTCCATATTTGGATTTCCTTCTGGACTTTCTCTTCACTTCCATTAAAATATGTGTCTATCCTCAAACAATAACATTTTGTCTTGATTACTGTAGCAATATAGTGAATTGAACAGTATGATTCTTTCAATTTTATTTTAATTTTAAAAATTGGTTTAGAGAGAGACAAAATGCCAGCGGAATAGACGGACATGTCCTGAGCCTTGTTCCGGAGCAAATAGAATGAGCAGCTGAAACGAATAACATCGAACTCCAATTGGCAAAGGAGATTCAGCTGGTGAGACAGGTGGCAGCCGGGAAGAGCAGAGAACACAAGGAGAAAGGTAAAATCAAGAATCTGGGCAGGAGAGTCTGCCAGACCTCTGAGCCCAGAGGGTCAGAGGGAATCTGCACAGCACCAAGCTGCGTCCCTGTGGAAAGACTGTGGAAAGAAGGTCCACAGGATTCCTGGATGGTAGGGCATTCTAGATCTGGGTCCACAGTCATGAAAGGCTGTGCCCAGATGGGGCAGCCTGAAGGGCTGACCAGACTGCGCAGTGCCAGCAGGAGAGGAGCTCACAGAGGCTCAATTTTTCCCCTCTCTGTGGCTTGTGCCTTTCTTCACTGAACCTAGTTCATAGGAACTTTTGTATACAGACACTTACCCGTGGCTGAGGTGCAGGAGAAGGTGCAGACTTGTGGAATCTGGGGAGAGGTGGGGGTCCAGGATAAGTGGCAGTGAGTCTGGTGCTGAGTCATGCCTGAGCCCAGGACCTTGGCAGCCATTTTGTCCTGAAGAGATAGCCCCTTTCTCCAGTCTCCAGGCAACCAATACAGCCACACCCAGATTCCACCCTGAATGGTACCAAGGATTTAAAAAAAAATCTAAATAGTTAATGAGAGTCCAAAGAGACTGGCCTAAAGAGAGACCTTCAGTCAGAACAACAGGAAACTGAGAAACAGTACAGTACAGAAGACTGCGATCTTAAGCCAGCCAAAGGAATGACACTTTACTTTTTCATTTTTATTTATTATTATTATTTTATCTCTTTTTTTCTTCTTTTTTCTTTGTTCTCCTGTTTTTCTTTGTTGCTTTATTTTCTATTTCTTTTCACATTATTTCCCTATCACTCTATTTTATTTTATTTTTATTTGCTATTTTTTAAATTTTGATACCATTTTTGAAATCATTTTTTGTAAATTTATTATTATTATTATTTTCTTCTCATTCTCTTTCTTCTTATCCAATCATCCGCCACAAGATGGCCAGCAGGGGATGGCAGTTGGTAGGGACCAGGCCTGCAAGGGAGGGCAGTTGCGGGTGATCGAGCCTGCTGGGGAGGGCAGTTAGGGGTGACCCGGCTGGCAGTGGAGGGAAGTTGGGGGTGACTGGGTCTGCAGGGAAGGGCAGTTAGGGGTGACCAGGCCTGTAGGGGAGGGCAGTTAGGAGTGACCAGGTCTGCAGGGAAAGGCAGTTAGGGGCAAACAGGCTGGCAGGGGAGCAGTTAGGCATCAATCAGGCTGTCAGGGAGTGGTTAGGAGGTGATCAGGCTGGCAGGCAGAAGTGGTTAGGGGCAATCAGGAAGGCAGGCAGGTGAACAGTTGGGAGCCAGCAGTCCTGGATTGTGAGAGGAATGTCCGACTGCCCATTTAGGCCCGATTGGGGTCCCAGATTGGAGAGGGTGCAGGCTGGGCTGAGGGACACCCCCCCCCATGCACGAATTTCATGCACCGGGCCTCTAGTGTGTGTGTATGTGTATATATATATATATATATATATATATATATATATATATATATTCTCCTTTCTCTTCCTTTTTCTTTTCTCTCTTATCTTTTTCTTTCTCTTCGATATCATTTGTGCTCTCTTTTCTCTTCCCTAATTCTCTTTTCTCAGGTGGTCACTTATAGTGGGGTTATTGGTGTCATGAGTATATTTGTGCTTTATTCCCTTTCTGTTGTGTCTTGTCGAGGTGAATTTTATCCTGTCTGGCCAGGTGTTAGAGAGCGAGGCACATAACCAAACACCTGGAGAAGAAACTCCATCCACGAATGGGTCAATAACACCCCAGACCCAACTACAAAGGCAGGAAGAAGGTGGCAGTGATGGAGAGAGTGTGAGTGAGGGAGTAAAAGAAGAATGTGAGGTCATGTGGGGGGGTGTGAGGTAGAGTTAGATCCTGCAGGACCTTTGGGGACAGGCTAACTGGGCTCACCTAACTAGGCAGCCTCTGCTACCATTGTGAAAAGTTCCAGGAGGCCAGCTCATCCTCAAAGGCCTAGGCTTTTTGAAGGAGAGAGATGCTATAACTAGTAGCCCAGCCTCAGATCCACCCAGAGTGCCCTCAGAGAACACCTTGGACTCTATAGCCATCCCTGCCAAGGACCTTCTACCTCAGCTGTGGTCCCACGGTGAATGAGCCTCCAGCTACCCTGGGCGCAGGCTCCTGTGAGTTCTGAAGCATGCTCCCCTCTGCCCAGCCCAATGCTTTAGCCCAGGGCACTGCAATGGCGCAATCAGCAGACACAAGAGCAGCTCACTCCTGTCCAAGGAGCAGAAGCCCCACGAGCAGCCCACCCCAGGCCTAAGATCATCAGCCTCACGTGGCCTGCCCCTGTCCAAGGAGCAGCAGCTGTGTGAGCAGCTCACTCCCCCATCTGAGGAGCAGCAGCTGCACTCTGCCTGCACCCTGCACCTCTCCAAAAAGCAGCAGCCACATGAGCAGCCTGCCCCCATGCAAGGAGCAGTAGCTGTGTGAACAGCACCCACCCTGGTCCAAGGAGTACCAGCCACACAAGCAGACTGCCCATGTCTGAGGAGCAGCAGCCCTGTGCAGTCCACACTGGTATGAGGAGCAGCAGCCACATGCAGCCTGCACCTGTCCAATGAACAGCAGCTGTGTGAAGAGTCCGCCCTCATCCAAGGAGCAGCAGCTGCATGTGCAACTCACTCCTGCCCGAGGAGCAACAGCCACACAAGCAGCCCATCCCCTGTTCGAGGAGCAGCAGCCGCCCAGGAAGCCCACCCTGGTCCAAGGAGCAGAAGCCACAGGAGCAGACCGCCTACATCCAAGCAGCTGCAGCCCTGCGCAGCCAGCACTGGTTTGAGGAGCAGCAGCCACATCAGCCTGTACCTGTCCAACGAGCAGCAGCTGGTGATCCACCCGCCCCCATCCAAGGAGAAGCAACCGCACATGCAGCTCACTCCCGCCCTAAGAGTAGCAGCCACGAAAGCAACCCATTCCCCATCTGAGGAGCAGCAGCTGTGCGAGCAGCATGCACCTGTATGAGGAGCAGCAGCCCTGCAAGCAACCTGCCCCTGACCAAGAAGCGGCAGCCTCACAAGCAGCCCACCCCATCTGAGGAACATCAGCACTGTGAAATCAGCCCCGATCCAAGAACCAGCAGCCACGTGAGCAGTCCGTCCCCGTCCAAGGAGCAAAAGCCGCATGCAGCCCACCCCAATCCAAGGAGCAGCAGCCTCGTGGACAGCCCAACCCCATCCCAGGAACAGCAGCTGTGCAAGCAGCCTCCCACACCAGCCAGAGGAGACACAACTGCTGTGAACAGTACCCACCAGAGGAACAGCTGTCAACTGAGGAACAACCACAGCCCGAGGAGCCAGTGCTACCAAAGGAGCAGCCCCTGCACGACTCGACATCTAGATCAGTCGGTGAAACCAAAAATGGATAGACAAAGAAACCCCCAAAGGAAAGAAGGACTCGCCAGAAAAGCAGCTAAGTGAAACAGAGGCAGGCAATATGTCAGAAAAAAATTCAGAAGGAGGGTCATACAGTTCATAAACCAGATGGAGGAAAAAATGAACAATTTATGTAAGAATCAAGAAGAAATGAAGAGTGATATAGCTGCAATAAAAAACACCATGGAAAGTTTCAACAGTAGAATAAGAGAAGTGGAGGACCAAATTAGCTAATTAGAAGACAGGGAAGCAAAACACACCCAAACTGAATTGGAGAAAAAAAATAAAGGTAGGAGGAAAGCCTAAGGGAGCTATGTAACTACATGAAATGAAGCAAGATACAAATAATAGAGGTGCCAGAACAGGAAGAGGAACAAGCGTTAGTAAACCTATTTGAAGAAATAATGTCAGAAAACTTCCCAGATGTGGGGAAGAAAAAAGTCACAAAAGCACAGAGAGTCCCAAACAAGATAAACCCTAAAAAGACTGACACCAAGAAACACCATAATTATGATGGCAAATGTTCAGGAAAAAGAGAGAATCTTAAAGGCTGCAAGAGAGAGACAGAAAGTTACATACAAGGGATCTCCCATTCGATTCTCAAATGATTTCTCAACAGAAACACATCAGGCCAGAAAAGAATGGAAGGAAATTTACAAACCAATGCAAAGCAGGAAACTGAATCCAAGAATACTCTATCCAGCAAGGCTATCACTCAAAATTGAGGGGGAAATAAGGAGCTTCACTGACAAAAAAAAGACTAAGGGAGTTTATCACTACAAAGCCAACCATGTAAGAAATGCTAAAAGGACTGGTGTAAAAAGAGGAAATAAAAGGCTAAGAAGGAACACAGGCACAAAAAATAAAAAAATATTACAAACAAGTACCTTTCAATAATAACTTTAAATGTAAATAGACTAAATGCTCCAATCCAAAGACATTGAGGGGCTGAATGGATAAAAAAAAAAAAATGACCCACATATATGCTGTCTAAAAGAGACCCACCTCAGAACAAGTGACTCATACAGACTTAAAGTGAAGGGATGGAAAAATATCTTTCAGGCAAAGAGAAATGAAAGAAAAGCTGGGGTAGCAATACTTATATCTAACAAAATACACCTTAAAGTGAAGGCCATCACAAGAGATAAGGAAGGCCACTTCATACTACTAAAGGGGTCAATACAACAAGAGGATATAACCCTGATAAACATATAGGCACCCAATGTAGTAGCACCCAAATACATAAAAAAAAACAACTCCTGGAAGATATCAAGGGAGAGATCGACAATAATACAATCATAGTAGGAGATTTTAATACACCACTGACATCATTGGATAAATCCTCTAGACAAAAAATCAGCAAAGAAACAGCAATCCTAAATGACTCACTAGATCAGATGTACTTAATTGATATCTTCAGAACATTTCACCCCAAAGTCACAGAATATAGGTTCTTCTCAAGTACACATGGGACATTTTCAAAAATAGGCCACATATTGGGTCACAAGCAAAGTCTCCCCAAATTCAAGAAGATTGAAATCATATCAAGCATTTCTTCAGACCACAATGACATGATCCTATCTAATAAAAGGATAATATGCAAATTGACCATCACTCTAACACAAAAGATGGCCACCCCCATGTGAACACAAGATGGCTGCCACAAGATGGCAAGCAGAGGAGGGCAGTTGTGGGCAATCAGGCCAGCAAGGGAGGGCAGTTGTGGACGATCAGGCCAGCAGGGGAAGGCAGTTGGGAGGGACCAGGTCTGCAGGGGAGGGCAGTTGTGGGGGTCCAGACCTGCAGGGGAGGGCAGTTGGGGGCAACCAGGCCTGCATGGGAGGGCAGTTGGCGGTGACCAGGCCAGCAAGGGAGGGAAGTTGGGGGTAATTGGGCCAGGCAGGGAGGGCAGTTGGGGGTGACCAGGCCAGTAGGGGAGGACAGTTAGGGGTGACCAGGTAGGCAGGAGAGAGCAGTTACGGGTAATCAGGCTGGCAGGGGAGGGCAGTTGGGGGCAACCAGGCCAGCAGGGGAGGGCAGTTGGGGGCAACCAGGCCAGCAGGGGAGGGCAGTTAAGGGTGATCAGGCCGGCAGGGAAGGGCAGTTAGGGGCAATTGGGCTGGCAGGGGAGCAGTGAGACTGATCTGGCTGGCCGGGGAGTGGTTAGAGGGTGATTAGGCTGGTAGGCAGAAGTGGTTAGGGGCAATCAGGCAGGCAGGCAGGTGAGTGGTTGGGAGCCAGCAGTCCTGGATTGTGAGAGGGATGTCCTACTGTGCGTTTAGGCCCAATCCTAGTGGGATAGGGCCTAAACGGGCAGTTGGACATCACTTGAGGGGTCCCAGATTGGAGAGGGTGCAGATTGGGTTGAGGGAAACATATCCCCCGCACCCATGCATGAATTTTGTGCACCGGGCCTCTAGTATGGGAATAAACTACAATAAAATTGGCCCAAAAAATTCAAACACTTGGAAGCTGAATATCATGCTATCAAACAGTGATTGGGTTACCAAAGAGATCAAAGAAGAAATTAAAAACATCCTGGAAACTAATGACAATAAAAACACAACAATCCAAAATCTATGGGACACAATGAAAGCAGCCCTGACAGGGAATTTTATAGCTCTACAGGTCTACCTCAAAAAACAAGAAAAAATGCTAATAAATCATCTAACTCTACAACTCAAAGAATTAGAGAGCAACAAAAAAAGGCCAGAGTGAGCAGAAGGAAGCACAAAATAAAGATCAGAGCAGAAATGAATGACATAGAGACCAAAAAAAAAAAAAAAAAAAATACAAAATAACAATGAAACCAAGAGCTGGTTCTTTGAAAGGATAAACAAGATCGATGAACCTATAGCCTTATAACAAAGAAGCAAAGAGAGAGGACCCAAATAAATAAAATCAGAAATGAAAGAAGCGAAATAACAACAGACCCCACAAAAATACAAAGGATTGTTAAAATATACTATGGACAACTCTATTCTAACAAACTAGACAACTTAGAGGAAATGGACATATTCCTAGAAACATACAACCTTCCAAAACTCAATCAGGAAGATAATAAAAATCAAAAATTATTAGACTTAATAAATGAATTTGGCAGTGTAGCAGGATACAAAATTAGCACCAAAAATCTATGGTATTTCTATACAACAATTATGAACTAACAGAAAGAGAGACTAAAAAAGCAATACCATTTACCATAGCACCAAAAAAAAAATTAAGATAACTAGAAATAAACTTAACTAAGGAGGTAAAAGACCTATATGCAGAAAACTACAGGACACTGAAAAAAGAGATAGAGGAAGACATAAAAAGATGAAAGAACATACCATGTTCATGGATTGGTAGATTCACCATCATCAAAAGGTTCATATAACCCAAAGAAATCTATAGATTCAATGGACTCCCCATTAAAATACCAACGGCATATTTCACAAACCTAGAACTAACTTTCCAAAAATTCATCTGGAATAAAAATAGACCCCAAATAGCTGCAGCAATCCTGAGAAAAAACAACAAAGTAGGTGGGATCTCAATACCAGATATCAAGCTGTATTACAAAGCCACTGTTGTCAAAACAGCCTGGTACTGGAACAAGAACAGACATATAGATCAATGGAATAGAATAGAGAAATCAGAAATCAACCCAAACCAGTATGCTCACTTAATATTCAACAAAGGAGGCATGAATATACAATGGAGTCAAGACAGTTTCTTCAATAAATGGTGTTGGGAAAATTGGATACATGTAAAAAAAATGAAACTAGACCACCCACTTACACCATACACAAAAATAAACTCAGAATGGATAAAGGACTTAATCATAAGACAGGAAACCATAAAAATACCATAGGAATCCACAGGCAGCAAAATCTCAGACATATGCCAAAGCAATTTCTTCACTGTTACTGCTCCTAGGGCAATGGAAACTAAAGAGAAAATAAACAAATGGGACTACATGAAAATAAAAAGCTTTTGCACAGCAAAGGAAACCATCAATAAAACAACAAGAAAGCCCACTGCATAGGAGAACATATTTGCTAATGATATCAACGATAAGGGTTTAATCTCCAACATTTACAGGGAACTCATGCAGCTTAACAAAAAGAAGATAAACAACCCAATCAAAAAATGGGCAACTGATCTAAATAGACACTTTTCAAAAGAAGACAGAAGGAAAGCCAAGAGACATATGAAAACCTGCTCAAAGTCACTAATCATCAGAGAGATGCAAATCAAAACAACAATGCAGTACCATCTCACACCTGTCAGAATGGCTATTATCAACAAATCAACAAATGAGAAGTGCTGGGACAATGGGGGGATAAGGACACATAGGTAATACCTTAATCAATAAAGAAGTTTAAAAAAAATGGTTTAGAAACCTAACAAAATAAGTACAAGGTCTATGTGAGGAAGACTATAAAATTGTAATTAATGAAATCAAATAAATCTTTCATGTGCATGAAAGACTCAATATTGTTAAGATATTCACTCTCCTCAACTTGATCTATATAGATTTCATGCAATCATAATAAAAATACCAGCAGGTTATTTTCTGGATATCAAAAAACTGATTAGAGCTATAACAGAAAATCATGTATACATTAGTGTATAAACATTAGTTTTTATTTCTGCCAGGCATGTGATTGATTAGTCAAATGATAAATGTGTATATATATATATATATATATACATATATATATATATATATATATATATATATATATACACACACACACACACACACACACACATATATATGTATGTATGTGTGTGTGTGTGTGTGTATATATACTAGAGGCCTGGTGCACAAAATTCTTGAAAAGGGGTGTGTGTCCCTCAGCCCAGCCTGCACCCTCTCCAATCTGGGACCCCTCAAGGGATGTCCGACTGCCCGTTTAGGCCCGATCCCACTGGGATCGGGCCTAAACGGGCAGTCGGACATCCCTCTCACAATCCAGGACCACTGGCTCCCAACTGCTCGCCTGCCTGCCTTCCTGATTGCCCCTAACTGCTTCTGCCTGCCAGCCTGATCACCCCCTAACCACTCCCCTGCCAGCCTGATTGATGCCTAACTTCTCCCCTGCCAGCCTGTTTTCCCCTAACTGCCCTCACCTGCAGGCTGGTCACCCCTAACTGCCCTTCCCTGCAGGCCTGGTCACCCCCAACTGCCCTTCCCTGCAGGCCCGGTAACCCCCAACTTCCCTCCTCTGCCGGCCTGGTCACCCTTAACTGCCCTCCCCTGCAGGGTTGATCACCCCCAACTGCCCTCCCTTGCAGGCCTGGTCCCTCCCAACTACCCTCCCCTGCTGGCCATCTTTTTTTGGCCAACTTGTGTCCACATGGGGGCAGCCATCTTTTACCATATCGGGCAACCATATTGTGTGTTGGAGTGATGGTCAATTTGCACATTTCTCTTTTATTAGATATGATAGAGGCCTGCTGCACAGGTGGGGGCCTGCTGGTTTTCCTTGAAGGGTGTCCCAGATCAGGGTGGGGGTTCCCTTGGGGAGTGGGGCGGCCTGGGTGAGGGGCCTGTGGTGGTTTGCAGGCCAGCCACGCCCCTGGTGACTCAAGGGGAGGCCCTGGTATCTGGGATTTATTTATCTTCTATAATTGAAACTTTGTAGCCTTGAGTGGATGCCTGGGCCCGCCAGGGTGTTCGGAAAGCTTGGCTTCTTCCATTGCTGGGGAAACCCAAGCTTCCTGCCTGCAGCCATCTTGGCTGGTTTAATTTGCATAGTCGCTCCTGATTGGCTGGTGGGCTTGGCTTATGGGTGTAGCAGAGTGATGGTTAATTTGCATATTACTCTTTTATTAGATAGGAGATAGATATATATATGAAATTACAATCATTTCCCCCAGTGAGTGCTCAGCATTATATACATACTGGCAATGCATGAGTGTCCAAATTTTACCTCATGTTTGCTAGCACTTGGTAATGTCACTATTATTTTTTAAATCTGGTCTCAAAAGTAAGTTGCACCTTAGCGTTTTTTAATTGAATTTTCTCTAATTATTAATGGTGTAGAAAAATTTTTCAAGGACTTATTAACATGCATATGTTAATTTTATTGATATACATTCTTCCCATTTTTAAAATTGTCTAGTTCCTTTTTGGAAAAATTTGAGAGACTTCTTTGTATTTTGGATACAGATCCTTAGTTAATTTGCAAAGATTTTTCTCTAGTCCATAGCTTTAAATTGTCTGCTCTTAATTGTGTCTTTCTCAGATAAATATTTTAAAGAATATATTAGAGATCTCTGATTTATTATTTTTAACAAATTTTAGACTTTCTTCCCTTCTTAGAAGTCATTAGATTTTTCACTATGCTTTTGTATTCAAGGTTTATACCTTTCCATTTGCCCTGTTTTCTCTTATCTTGACAAGTCATCAGGGGTGAAATTAAGGAAGGACTGAGGAAACCTGCAACCTCAGATGAAGGAGCCCAAGCCCCTCCTGATACTACTGTTAGGTAAGAACAGCACCAGGATGGGCCCCCCAGTGAGAATCTTGAGATCCTTTGAAGGGACATGATGCAGGTCAGTAGAGGAAGGAGTCCAGGTTCCTCTTAGGTTTCAAAATGGGGCCTCTGAAAAGGAACAGAAGGGACCTTTGACCACAGATATAGTGAACTTCAGTCCCACTCCACCTCTGATATCAACCTCAAAAAGTCCCAGGCAAGATCCCTGGATGTGTTGTCTCTGTACTTCCATGTTGGCAGCTTGAGGAACCAGATGGAAAGCTTCCTCTGCAAGGTGTGGCTTCAAGTCAGCAGGTGAGAGTTCTCATCCAGCCAGGCTTCAAGTTGAGGATTCTGAGGAAGGACTGAGGGACCTCTCTGAGGGATAGTGCCACAGCCCAGCCCTGCCCCTGATGATTGCTCTGGGAAGTCCCAAGCAATTTTCAGATATATGGTATATCTGGACCTCCATCTTGGGAACCTGAGGGAGATAGGGCATTTTCTGAAGTGTATGACCTCAGTTCTGCAGAGGGCAGAGTCCTGAGCATCGCCTTGCACCAAGGTGAGAATTCAAAAGGAAGACATAGAGGACCTCTCATTGCAGACAGAAAGAACCTCACAGAAACCTACATCTAGTATCAGCCCTGAGAGGACCCGTGCATGAACATCAGGTAAAGAGAACCCTCTGCATTCCCTTGACTTCTTTTTCTGGCATTTCAGTGAGATGGTGGCATTGACCTGAGGTTACCATCCTCAGGTAATCAGATGGGAGGGGATGTATGCCCTGTCAGGAGTCAATATGATGATCTTGAGGAGCACAGATGGGACCTCCCTTACTAGTACACACAGGACCTCACAGAACCCAGCGTTCCTCTGCTATCAGCCCTGGGAAGGAAATATTTTTGTTAATATTGAGGATGCCTAATATATCATTTTTTGTTTGAATCATGAATTTAATTTGAATTTGTCTATTGGCTAATGATGTGGAGGAATTTTTCATGTGCTTAGTCAACATCCATATGTCAGCTTTACTGAATTATGTATTGATGTGTTTTGCTCATTTAAAAAATTAGGTTGTTTGTTTTTCTAATTTTTCTATGTTGATGACTATTTTTATATACTATGTACAGTTTTTTTGTTGGATATTTGATTTGCAAATGTTTTCTTCCAGTGTGTAGCTTTAGTACACATTTGTGAATATGTTAACATCATATGTCATTAGGGAATTAAAACAACATCGAGGTACCACTACACAGTCATTCAAATTGCGAAAATTCAAAACACTATAAACATCAGATGCTGATGAGTATGTATAGCAAAGGAACTCTCAGTAATTGCTGGTGAGAAGGCAAATTAATATAGCCACTTTTGTAAATAGTTCAGCAGTTTCTTCCAAAACTAAGCATAATCAAAAATTGATTAGTGATGCTCTTAATATTTATGAAAAATATAATAAGAGTAACTTTACCACTGAGATAACAATCTTTAACCTAAACAATAGCCTGAATATATAAATGTCCATTATCTGTGCACTGAATTTTAATTTTGGGGCAAAAATGAGTTTAAGGTTTATTGTAATGGCTTTGTGGAAATAAGATTTCACTTAAGTTTTATGGCTCCCAAGTCATTCCTCAGAATATTAAGAATGTTGCTTATCTGACTTCCATATGATAGAGGAAAACACAGCTGATGATTTACATGGGTTTTTCCAAACCAACAAAGCTGTAACAAGAATCTCAAAGCTCCTGGCAGTCATTCTTTTGAACAACACCTCCCTGTAAAAACAAAACATAAATCTCACTAGGCACACATGTCCCATTTTGGTGAATACAACATTCAAAAAAAGTAAAGAACTTTCTGAATTTCACCAACAATGATTGAAGAAAGGAAAGAGCTAAGATTTTCAATAAAATGCAGGTTCAACAGAAATACACTTGATAAAATGATGTATTGACATTTATGAAGCAGAAATAACTAATAGAGTTGAAACTACACAGAGGTGCAATGTTCAACTTACATTAAACATTTTAAATGAAAATATATGCAAATCAGTTGTGTGCAATTTAAAACTATGATCAAATGTATAATTTAGATGCTTAATTAAACTTTTTATTTAATTTTCACAATAATTCTGCCTGATATATATGTATAAATAACTTATTGAAACTATCATTCCAAAATAAATCTATATATTTTAGAAAGATTGTCCATGTTGATTACAGTGTACTACACATACCAATAACCAAATGACTTTTACTAGTAGTTAAGCTTTTTACATAGAAGTTTTAAGAACTGAGTCTTCTGGTAATTTTCATTTAAAAAATATATATATTTAGTTCTGGTTCTGATAATGGCAGAGTAGTTTGAATCAGAATAATCCTTCCACAGATATTTATAAACTGAGGACTTTTTTTTTCAAATGTAACAATTTGAAGACATTATGGCAAGATTGAAAGCAGAAAGAAACTGGAGGGGATTTGTCCTTTGAAATAAGGGAGTGCCCTGGGTAAGATGAATGATTATAGGCCTTTTCCCCTATGGCACTCCTCTTCATAAAAGGATGCAAGAACTGAAACAGAAAATCATCATCTTACTGGCTTAAAGTGTCAGAAGTGGGAGGACTTAATTGGCAGAGTTAATAGAAACTGAAGAGGGATATCCCAGAAAGAAAGAAACAAAACAGCCCTAACTGGTTTGGCTCAGTGGATAGAGCGTCAGCCTGTGGACTGAGAGGTCCAAGGTTCGATTCCGGTCAAGGGCATGTACCTGGGTTGCGGGCACATCCCCAGTAGGAGGTGTGCAGGAGGCAGATGATCGATGTTTCTCTCTCATCGATGTTTCTAACTCTCTATTTCTCTCCCTTCCTCTCTGTAAAAAACCAATAAAATATATTTTTAAAAAGAAAGAAACAAAACATGCATATGAAGTCCCTTCAAATGTTTGGTTGAACTATGAACTGAGATTGCATAATATAAAGTCCAAAGAGCCCAATGGAAAAACTACAGTTGGAAGGCTGAAAAACCCAAGCAAAGATTCAGTGGTTGCTTGCTACAGGAGTGACAGAGTTCAGAGTTTGAATCTAAAAAGTTTAGACTGACTCTTGGCCGGTATGGCTCAGTTGATTGGGTGTCATCCCATTCACCAAAAGGTTGCTGGTTCGATTCCTGATCAGGGCGCATGCTGGGTTGCAGGCTCAATTCCTGTTAGAGGGCCTGCAGGAGGCAGCAGATAGATGTTTTGCTCTCAGCTCTCACATCCTTGTTTCTCTGTCTCTCCTTCCTCTCTCTCTCAAAAATAATAACAATATTAATAAAAAAATAAAAAGGTTAGAATGACTTGGTAAAAATCTGGATTTTCACAGACCAATGCTAAGAAAGAGTAAGATGTAGCTTTCACAAGGCAAAGGTGATCACTCAATAATTTAACTGCCTGAAAGAACAGAAACAAACAATCTTCAAAAAAGGACAACAAAATTCATCATGTCTATATGGTAAAAATCACATGTCTAGCATACAATAACAATTAGTAGGCATATAAAGAAGCAGTAATGAAGGTTTTAGTCAGAAGACACAAAGTTTTAGTTATGCAAGATGCATAAGTCCCAGAGATCTATTACATAACATAATGCCTATAGTTAATACTCTACTGTACGTTTTAAAATTGTTCTAAGTGAGTAGACTTAAGTGGTCTCATCATAAAATAATAATAATAATAATGGTAATAATAATAATAATAGCCCTAATCGATTTGGCTCAGTGGATAGAACGTCGGCCTGCAGACTGAAGGGTTCCAGGTTTGATTCTGGTCAAGGGCATGTACCTTGGTTGCGGGCACATCCCCAGTAGGGGGTATGCAGGAGGAAGCTGATCGATGTTTCTCTCTCATTGATGTTTCTAGCTCTCTATCCCTCTCCCTTCCTCTCTGTAAAAAATCAATAAAATATATTTTAAAATAATAATAATAATAATAATAATAATAATGACAATATAAAACTTTTGGCATAGATTGTGGTGATGGTTGTAGACATATGTCCAAATTCTTCAAGTTGTATAAATTAAGTATATATAGCTTTTTCTATGTCAATCCTACCTCAATAAGTTGGGATTAAGCAAAGGATATTGGTGAGGCACCAGCTTGGACATGATGCCCCTTGTGGATGGGGTGCTATTCTTCAGAATATGTGTTATTCTTTAAAATTACAAACAAGATAGTGGGATGTGTCCTTAATAGTATATATGGAACTAAAGGGTGGAAATTAAGAGCTGTCCATAAAATTCACCATCATTCCCAAAGATGAACTTTGGAAATGTGCTTCCCTTTGCCTCCACTTTAGGCTTCTGTGGTTGTAGATGTCTTTTTATAAGAATTGAACTATAAGAAACAGTAAGATTCCTGCACAATTAAAGTTCACAGCCACTGCCTGTTCATTTTATATCCCTTCTGCTAGTAGACAAGCAGGTACAAAAAAAAGTTCCCATGTTAGCACAAGTAATTGATCCTGATCATCATGAGCAAGTAGGATTGCTGTTACATAGTGGGGGCAGGGTGAAGTCTGTGTGGCATTCAGGTTATGTACTTAAGGCATCTCTTGGTACTCTCATGCTCAAGCATAACTATAAATGGGCAAAAGCAGCAACCACAGAACTGATAACAAATTGGGAACTGGGGCTTAGATTATTTCAAGATGAAGGTCTAGGTTACATGACTAGAAAAGCCACCCAAACCAACAGAAGTAATCACTGGAGTTAAGAAAAATATAGAATGTACTAGTAGCCCAGTGCACAAAATTCATGCACGGGGGGGGGGGGGGGGCGTGTTCCTCAGCCCAGCCTGCACCCTCTCCAATCTGGGACTCCTCGAAGGATGTCCTACTGCCGATTTACAGGGATTGGGCCTAAACCGGAAGTCAGACATCCCTCTCAAAATCCTGGACTGCTGGCTCCAGTCACTCACCTGCCTGCCTGCCTGCCTGATTGCTCCTAACCATTCTGCCGGCCGGCCTGCTCGCCCCCAACTGCCCCCCGCTGCTGGCCTGCTCTCCCCCAAATGCCCCCCTGCCAGCCTGATCACCCTCAACTGCTCCCCCTGCTGGCCTGCTCACCCCCACCTCCCCTCCCCACTGGCCTGCTCACCTCCAACTGCCACCCTGCTGGCCTGCTCACTCAAAACTGCCCCCCTGCTGTCCTGATCACCTTCAACTGACCCCCACTGATGGCCTGTTCACCCCCAACTAGCCCCCTGCTGATCTGCTTACCTCCAATGGCCCCTGCCGTCCCATCCTGGCCTGATCACCCCTCAGTGACCCAAGGTCCCAGCCCCTTCTTTTTTTCTTTTTCTTTTTTTTTTTCAGCGACTCTTTGAGCTGAGGCCAGGCCCGATGGAAGGAAGTATCTAGGATTTATTTATCTTCTATAATTGAAACTTTGTAACCTTGAGTGGAGGCCAGGGCCAGCCAGGGCGGGTGGGAAGCTTGGCTTCCTCCATCACCTGGGGCAAACCAAGCCTCCTGCTGGCTCCAGCTCCATGGCTGGCTGCCATCTTGGTTGGGTTAATTTGCATACTCGCTCCTGATTGGCTGGTGGGTGTGGCTTGGCATAGCAGAGTGATGGTTAATTTGCATGTTTCTCTTTTACTAGTGTAGATGACAGAGAAGGATAAGGATTTATGGAGAATATATACTGAGTGGTCAGATTATTATGATCTCTGAACACATAATAATCTGGCCACTCAGTGTGTGTGTGTGTGTGTGTGTGTGTGTGTGTGTATTAGAGGCCCAGTGCATGAATTCATGCATGGGTGGGGTCCAGCCAGCCTGACCAGGGGGAGGGGACATAAGCAGTTGGCTGGCCTGCCTGCTGGTCGAAGTCCTGGTCAAGGGGACAATTTGCATATTAGCCTTTTATTATATAGGATATATACTGAGTAGCCAGATTATTGTGTGTTCAGAGATCATAATAATCTGGCCACTCAGTGTGTGTATGTGTGTATATTCATGCACTGGTAGGCTCCTTAGTGGCTGCCAGCAACTGGCCAGGGCCTCCCTCCCTTCCCTCTGTCAGACCCGCCCCCTGGTTGAAATCCAGGTTGAGGGAACAATTTGCATACTACACTTTTATTATATAGGATTCTTTTTATTTAACTGGTCACACATCCTTCCAGCTGCTGTAAGGATGCCCTCTTGCCTGGAAAGTTACATCTCCTGAGTGTGACCCACAACTATTGACTAAAGGATAGAAGAGTATAAAAGACTGGATCATTTATTTAAAATAAAGATATCCAAGAGGTAACGTTCATACTCAAGAGGTTTTCTCCATGGAGGACCTGGACTAGACTTTTTTTTTTAGACCACATCCCTGCTGTGCTCTTTCTGCTTCTTTATCCTGCCTCATTCCCTCCCTTATGGGTGTTTACTAAGGAATATCCCTCTGGTAAATCACTTTGACAACAATCCTATCTAATAAAAGAGTAATATGCAAATTAACCATTACTCGGCTACACCCAAGAGCCACGCCCACCAGCCACGCCCACCAGTCAATCAGGAGTGAATATGCAAATAAACCCAACCAAGATGGCTACAGCCACAGAGAGCAGGAGGGAGGCTTGGGTTCCCTGGCAATGGAGGAAGCCAAGCTTTCCGCCTGCCCTTGCTGGCCTAGGCTTCCACTCAAGGCTACAAAGTTTCAATGATAGAAGATACATAAACCCAAACAGAAATGGAGGCAGCCACGGAGCTGGAAAGAGCAGGAGGATAGGGTTGCCCCCAGGCGATGGAGAAAGCCAAGATTTCCACACACCCTGGCCGGCCCAGGCCTCCGCTTAAGGCTACAAAGTTTCAATTATAAAAGATACATAAATCCCAATAGAAATGGCTGCCACCACAGAACAAGCAGAAGGCTTGGCTCCGCTCCAGGCTACAAAGTTTCAATTGTAGAAGATAAATAAACCCCAGATACCAGGGTCTCCGCTTGGGTCGCCAGGGGGCATGGCTGGCCTGAAAACCACCACTGGCCCCTCTCCCAGGCCGCCCCACGCCCCAAGGGAACCCCCACCCTGATCCGGGACACCCTTCAGGGCAAACCAGCTGGCCCCGACCCGTGCACCAGGCCTCTATCCTATCTAATAAAAGAGTAATATGCAGGTTGACCATCACTCCAACACCCAAGATGGCTGCCCCCATGTGGTCAAAGATGGCCACCCAAAGATGGCCAGCAGGGGAGGGTAGTTGGGAGGGACCAAGCCTGCAAGGGAGGGCAGTTGGGAGCGATCAAGCCTGCAGGGGAGGGCAGTTAGGGGTGACCAAGCTGGCAGAGGAGGGAAGTTGGGGGCAACCAGGCCTGCAGGGAAAAGCAGTTGGGAGGGACCCAGGCCTTCAGGGGAGGGCAGTTAGGAGTGACCAGGCCTGCAGGGGATGGCAATTAGGGGCAAACAGGCTGGCAGGGGAGCAGTTAGGCATCAATCAGGCTAGCAGGGGAGTGGTTAGGGGGTGATCAGGCTGGCAGGCAGAAGCGGTTAGGGGCAATCAGGAAGGCAGGCAGGCGAGTAGTTGGGAGCCAGCAGTCCTGGATTCTGAAAGGGATGTCCGACTGATCCCCCCGGGATCGGGCCTAAACGGGCAGTCGGACATCCCTCTCGGGTTCCCAGATTGGAGAGGGTGCAGGCTGGGCTGAGGGACACCCCCCCATGCAAGAATTTCATGCACCGGGCCTCTAGTCTCTATTATATTGTCTGCTTTTAGCAACCACACCAAAGAAATTTTTATAATCTGAGTTAATATTCAGTTTGGGGGGGAGGGGTGATAATATATTTATGCTAATTAATGGAACAAGGCCCACAAAAGGGAAAGACAAGAATGAGATCTCAAGTCAGTTTTAGGGAATCATATTCCAATTACCACAAAATAAAGGAAACATGCATGCTACTAACATACTTGAATGTGGAGAGCCACAAAAACTGATGGGGGAATAAAACTCCACAAGGAACATCCAACTCAAGGCATGCTTTTCAATTTAAAACATTATGAAAGTTTATCATGGCTTTGCTCTTATGGAACTTTTTAGTGTCACTACATGACTTATTTTATTCAGTGTCCTCAGTGAGGCATTTCTCTTTCCTACTGTCTCTAGGAATATACAGTGTTAAAATGGATGCATATATTTAAGCATTACATCTTATTAAAAATTCAAAAATAGCACAAAACAAAACTTATACAACTCAAATCCACCACAGGATTTCATAGTACCTTGAGGATAGGAAACAAACAAACTCCCAAACTATGATTTTTCAAGTGCTGTGTATCTTTTCCTAATTATGTTCTTTTAAGCCACATGCTGAGTATTGTGAACACAAGATCTGTTATGCTTTAAGAGTTAGAGAGGTGGGTTAAAAATAAGTGGTTTTAATAAAACAATGTATTTGGGGAAATTTAAGGGGAATTATATTTCCTAATATTCCCAGTAATGTTATTCCAAGCCCTAATCCATCAGTTTTATGAAAAACAAGATTAAACAAGATGTTTTCCAATTTTCACAAGTATTTGAAGTACTCATTATGTAATAAAGTAGTTCAATACAAGTGAGTATATTGTTTGGTAATATACATTCTTATTGCATGAAAATAAAAACTGCACTAAATTAAAATATATTTTCAGTTCTAAAATTTTTATTTGTTTCTTCTCTGTACTTCTTTTATTTTGGTGAGATGTGATATTTTTCCATTTGTTCCAAGCATGTTCATAACTGCTTGTTAAAGCATTTGTATGATATCTACTTTAAAAATCTTCTTTAGATAATTCCAACATCTGTGTCATTTCAATATTATTGTCTGTTTTCTTCTCTCAAGTTCAGATTTTCCTGGTTCTTGATATGGTGAGTGTGATTTTTTAAAATTGTATTCTGGACAACTGGGGTATTTTGCTATAAGACCCTGGATCTTGTTTAAATCTTTTGCTTTGGCAAGCCTCCTCTGACACTGTGCCAAATGGGGGAAGTCGGTTTACATATAATTATTTCCAGATGAGGTGTGACTCTATCTGGCTTCTGATTACAACCCAGAAGGAAGGGTGCCTTGTTACTTCCAGATGAAGTTGGAAGTTTAGTCTTTCCTCATGGCCCCCGCTGACACTCTGGGGATGGCAAAGTTTCATTACTGTCAGGTGGGCATAAAAGTCATTCCTTTCCACTAGCCCTTCACTGACACCACCCTACCTTGGAAGTAAAACAGTGTCTCAATGCTGCTCTCCACATTGCCTCCACTCCTCCTCCTCTGATACCACCTCAGGGTCAGAGATAACTTGTTAATATTGGGTAAGAGGGTGGGAGTTCGGGCTCCCACCATGAATTCCATGGACGCTAGGGGAAGGAGGTCTTGTTTCCACCAGGTAGGATAAAAGTCCTGGATATCAGTGGGCCTTCTCTGATTATCCCAGCAGTAATCTGTCTCAGGAAGGGTATACACTAGAATCTCTGAAGTCTTTCTTATCCCTGTGATTCTGAACTTTGTATAGTGGAGAAAGTGATGATTTGGATTTGTTTGAGGAGAAGGAGAGATAGATGTTTATGTGTGAGGGAGCTTTGCAAAAGCACTGCCTCTGGTTAAAATATATTTTCAAAACATAATGTGTAATGTATAAATTTTCTGTCTCTCTAAAGTCCCACTTTTTAAAAAATATTTTTATTGATTTCAGCGAAGAAGAGAGAGGGAGAGAGAGGTAGAAGCATCAATAATGAGAGAGAATCATTGATTGACTACCTCCTACACACCCCCAACTGGGGATTGAGACTGAAACTCAGGCATGAGACCTGACCTGGAATTAAACTGTGACCTCCTGGCTCATAGGTTGATGCTCAACCACTGAGCCACACCAGCAGGCCTGAAGTCCTACTTTTTAAAAATAATTGTGCTTAAGTAATAATGATATACATTGACCCTGATTTTCTATATTTACACTCCCACATAGTAAATTACACACATGACCAAGGATCTAATACAATTGTATAAAAATAATCACAAGTCCATATTTAAAAAACATTATACAAATGACATGCTGGAAGAATAAAAGCTTTGTAAAATATATGTAACACTCAATGAAATAGGGAAAAGGGAACTGTCAGAGACAGAAATAACTCACTGTAATATTTTATATATTAATTATATAGTTTTTTCTCTTATGACTTCCCAATTTCTTCCTTTTTTAAACAACACCCTTAAAAGTGAAAATAATATATACTTGCTGAAATCATGGGATCCACAAGGCTTTCTTTAGAATAGTTGTTAAGAGATATTTTTGAGGCAATTCCAGAAGAAAAATAAGCACAAGCAATGATTTTTGAGAAGCAGGTCAGAAATATTTGCCTTAGGATTCCTTATCAATCATTGCAATTTTTGTCTAGAGGCAGGTACAGGAATGTATGTTCAAGGTGGTCATTCTCTCACATTTAAGTGATACTTTTTTTTCCTGGGATTCTTTTTTAAGAAAATAGTTGTACAAAAATTAGCTTGGAATATTTGATTATATAAGTTTGGTGCTGGAATGGATATCTACAAATTAGGTTTGAGTAGTGAGCAATATGTAGACTATGAAGATTGTCATGTTAGCTTTTATTCTGTAAGCAGTCGGGTACTACTGAACACTCTTAAAACCATGGCTTAACCTAGAAAGTCAGGAGTTGCTATGAAGATTCATGATACACAATTCATGAGATATTTAAGAAGTAATATCAATAGACCTTGGTGAGGGAAAATGGAGAAAGAAAAGTCACAGTGGATCTCGAGGTTTTGACCCAGTCATCTGTGGGGATAATGTTGGCACTCACTAAAATAAAGCACAGCACAGAGGAACGGGATTTTTGTAGTGTGATGATGCTTTGACTTTGGACTTTTTTACCTTAATCTGCCTATGGGACACATATAGAATTTACTAGTAAGCAGTTACTTTTCTGGGTTTGAGGTTTGCTACTTCTCAAACTCAGAAAGACAACATTGAGTAAAGAAAGAACAAAGGAGACAAAGCAAAATGTATCTAAATTCCAGAGAAGCCATAGGTCAGAACCCTGTGTTCACATAGTCCTTTACCCCTTAGCTGATTTATTTATCTTTACTATATAAATAACTGACCTGTATAAGAGCCTCAAAACCCTAACCACAATTTATACTCAATTTTTCTGTATAGTAGATCATTCAGTAAAATTACAGCTTGACACCAAACACAACAATGTTGGATGTTTAAAGGCCATATCACTGCTTAAAAACAAAATATGCATCTCCATAACCTACTAGTAGATATGGAACAGAACATGCAGCCCATTAGGTTCCAAGTATAAAAATATGCAAACCCACCTTCCTCCCTGTGTCATAACCACCCTTCCATCACCAATGGAAAAATGTGTGATCACAATGTAAGTTTATAACTGTGTATGTTAGTGGCTAAGGGAAACAGAGAGAGTTGCAGCACCAGGATCTACGTCAAACCTTAGCTTGTCACACAATATTGGAGAAGGCAGAAATTCAGTCCCTTGGTTTGTGTGATAAGGATCCTTTGGCTGCCAATACCGGTCCATTTCTAGACATATGGTTCCCAAGGGCCAGCGAAGAGACAACCAAAAACTACTAGACACAGAGAAAGAGCAGAAGAAAAGATGTATTTCAACCAAAGGGAAGGAGTAAGATATAAGAACAGTGATGTACAAACAATGTTTAAATATGTAGGTAACAATTGCCACTGTGTAAAAAAAAATATATAGCTTATATTTTAGCTAACACAATAAGTTGAACTGTACCCAGACAAAAATAATAAGGATAACTACTGGGAAGGGGGTGGGAGAATGGAATTCAGTGAATGGCTAAAGTGTGTTTTATTCTTTATAATCATCTATCTTATAAAGTCACAGTATGCGTTAGCAGGAAATGATATAATCAAAAATATATATAGGGTGTCCCAAAATATGTATACATACTTTGAATGATTATGAAGTAAGTGTGTATTAACATACAGTTCATTTTCAAAATTTAAAAGAATCTACAGCAATAAATAATTGTTTTGTTGATGCCTGTTTTCAAAAGCATGGCTGTTCTAGTCCAGGCACTGCTGATAATGTGAAGCAGTGGAATCACAAACATCAATAATCATTTCCTTTCATATTTGTGCACCCTTAATTGGTTGACTGTTGCCAGTTTTGTACCATAAACTTTATCTTTTATGCATCCCCATAAAAAAGTCTAGTGGCACTTTAAGATAAATTTTCTTTGTTCAAAGCTTAGTCTGGCTTCACCCATTATTTTAAATCAGTTAATCCAGAAAAGCAGTGAAAATTAAGTGAGTTATCAGCTGTTAAAGTGTGTATATATTTTTGGGACACCCTATATGTTTTGGTACATATATATAACCTACTTACCAGTACATAGTAAAAGTATTTACAAAAGGATATTCATGGCAGTGTTTGCTTTTGGAAAAAAAAAAGGACGATAAATGATAATACTGAGGGAACATTTAGTTTTATTTATGATGTTTTATTTCCCTAAGAACAACTAAAGATCTGAAGCTGATATAAAAACAAAGAAACAATAGTAAACACAAAAGAAAAGACAGGAATGTGAAAGAAAGTAAAAGAAAATAATCAAAACTGCAAAAGAAGTTAACAACCATCAGAATGCCAACGAATTTCCCATAGGCTATCAGAAATGCATATGAAACATAGAATCCATAATTTTCTTCTATTCTAAAGGCAAGCACAAAGGCGATGAAATGTTATTAATTCTGAATAAGACTGGAGAACTCTGGGGGATCCCAGATGGTGGCCGACAGGATGGCAGTGAAGGAGAGAGTGTACATGAGTGAGGGAGTGAAAGGGGAGAGCAATTACATTCTGCAGGACTGTTGGGAGCTGAGGGACCAGGCTCCCCTAGCTGGGCAGCCTCTACTACCACTGAAATCTCTCCTGGAGCAGCAGGCTCTGCTGCAGAGGCCATGTCATCTTGAAAGGGAGAGCAGCTGTGACTGGGAGCCCAGCCTCACCTCAACCCAGGGAGACATCGAATGCCACCTGGGACCCTACAGCCATACGGCCAGGAACCAGCTGCCTCAGCTGCGAACCCACGAACACTGAGACTCCAGCCACCCCAGTCACCGGCTCCTAAAAAGTTTGTGCAGGGGGAGACAAAGTGTTGGCCGAATTGGCAGATGTGTCCTGCGCCTTCTCAAGGAGCAGATAGAAGGAACAGCTGGATTGAATAACATCCGCCCGGAACTGGCAAATTAAACACAGCTGGTGAGACAATCCATGGCCAGAAAGGACAGAGGACGCCTGGAGAACAGTAGGATTGGGGATCTGGGCTGGAGGGAGAGACGTGCAATCTGGACTAGAGGGTCAGAAGGAAACTGCACTGCACCAAATACATGTCCCGTGGGGATATGCATAACACTCAGCTGCAAAAGGGAGTCCACATGGCTGCTGGCAGCTGGGGACTCTATATCTCAATCCACAGCCGTGGTACACTGTGCCCAGAAAGGCAGCCTGAAGTTCTATACCGGCCGCCCAGTGCTGGGGGAGAGAGACGCGCAGCAGCACAGTCGCTCTGTCTTTATATTTTCCTTGCTTTTACTCACTAAACCCAGTACATACGATCTTTTAATTACAAAGACTCGCCGAGGCTGTGGTACAGGAGAAGGTGGTTTTGTGGAAGCTGGGGAGCAAAATACCGAGAGGTGACCAGGAAGCCAGCTCTGGGACAGTCCGATCTCTCCGACCCTCAACAGTTATTTTTCTCCAGAAGAGCCAGCCCCTCCTAGCAGTGCAACTGCACCCAGCCTTGAGCTCAGCAGGGAAACAAGGATTCTGAATACCCACAGGGAGCCCTCTGGGACTAGGTTGAGGGGCCATTCAGTCCCGGAAACTAATACAGCAACATCTCCACCTAGAGGCCATGTGAGAAATAGACGCTTGTGTAAATATGACTGAAAGCAGGCAGATTGATCCCGCCTGCCTGAAACCAAGGCTGTAGAGTGTGACAGGAGCAGTGGATCTCTGGGAACTTCAATACAGTGCTGAAAACCTAACAGGAAACTGAGACGTAGCTGACAGAACACTAGAGAGGGCTCATAAACCAACCCCCATTGGACATTAAAACTCAGCTGAAGCAAATGAACTTCACTAAGTTTTTATTTATTTTTTTATTTTTTATTTTTTTTTAATATATTTTATTGATTTTTTACAGAGAGGAAGGGAGAGGGATAGAAAGCTAGAAACATCGATGAGAGAGAAACATCGATCAGCTGCCTCCTGCACACCTCCCACTGGAGATGTGCCCGCAACCAAGGCACATGCCCTTGACCGGAATCGAACCCGGGACCCTTCAGTCCGCAGGCCGACGCTCTACCCACTGAGCCAAACCGGTTTTGGCAAGTTTTTATTTTTTATCCTTTACTTAAGAAACTATTTTTTTCTCTTTTCTAAATTTTGTGTTTTTTATTTTATTTATTATTATTTAGCTTTTCTTTTTAAAATTTTCATTTTTTGGATTAGTATTCTACATTCTGTTTTCATTTTTATCATTATTTTACTCTATCTCATGTTTTCCTTTAGACAAACCTTTCTTCCTCACTTCTCCATTTTTCATCCTGTTTCTCTTCTCTTTTTCCTGCTTTAGTTTTTCTCTCTCCTTTCTTTTTACTCCTTGCTAAAAATTGAACTTCTTTATCTGCTTTATTGATGCACTACTATTATAGGAGTCTCTGTTGGCTTACTCATATATCTAATTTCCTCTCCCCCCCTGCTCCAAGTTTATGTACCTTTATCTTTCCCCTTCTTCACTGGCCATTTTTTTTTCTTTTAAAGTTGTTCCTCTTTGTTTGAGTGTTTGTTAGTTTGTTTGTGTTTGTTTCTTTATTTTATTTTATGCTTTTGTTTTTCCTCTCCTTGCTTGTTCTCATCTTCTGCTAATAGCTTAATTAGTTTCACTAATCAAAGTCAGGCCTATCGGCTCTCTACTCTATTCTCCTTTTTCAAAACTAGATGAATATATAGCTAGATAGATTGAAGAAAGGGAAATATTTTTTTCATTTTAATATATATAAATTTTCTTTTATATGTATTTTAATATATACATATTTAATTATTATTATTTTTTACTTATTAATTATTTTATTTTTATTTTTATTGAGTATTTTACTTTTCTTCTTACGCACTCATTCTCTTTCTACCTCCTCTATACTGAAACTTGGCCTTTCCCCCACTCATTCGATTCCTTTACATTACCTTCTGGAAATAAGCTCTGCTTCTTCAGATTCAGCTCCCTCCTTTTTTTCTAGGTGTTTGTTGCTTGAACTTTTTGGATTATTTATTGGTTTTGTGGCATTTTCTCCCCATATACGTATATTTTCCCCCTCATTTTTTTTTCTTTTTCCTTTCTCTCTTATCTTTTTTCCTTTCCTCTATATCATTTTTGTACTCTTTTCTCTCCCCTAACTCTCTTTTCTCTGGTGGTCACCTTTAATAGGGGTTACTGGTGTTGTGAATACATTCATGATTTGTACCCTCTGTGTCATGTCTTGGTGAGTTGTATTTTGTGCCTTTTGGTCACTGTGGTTAAGAATGAGCCACATAACCAGACACACTGAGAGAAGCAATAATGGGGAGACAAAGAAACATCCCCCATACAAAAGAAAAGGAGGAATCACCAGAAATGGGAAGTAAATGAAATGGAGGCAAGCAATTTGTCAGAGAAAGAATTCAGAACAATGGTCATAAGGACTCTGGAAAGGATGCAAGACAAATTCAACAACATGTGTAAGAATGAAGAGGAAATGAAGAGGAACCAAGTATAAATGAAGAATAACATAGCTGCAATGAAGAACACAATAGAAAGCATCAACAGAGACTAGAAGAAGCTGAGGACTGCATCAGTGAACTAGAATATGAGGTAGTAAAAAACACCCAAGCAGAGCAGCAACTAGAAAAAAATAAAAAAAACTTAAAAAGCAGAAGGAGAGCCTAACGGAGATTTGGGACAACATGAAACAAAACAACATCCATGTAATAAGGGTGGCAGAAGGAGAGGAAACTGAGTAAGGGATAGAAAACCTGTTTGAAGAAATAATGACAGAAAACTCCCTGATATAGGGAAGAAAAAACTCACACAAGTCCAAGAAGCTCACAGAGTCCCAAACAAGATGAAACCATAAAGACTGACACCAAGATATATCATAATTAAATTGGCAAACACCAATGACAAAGTAAGAATCTTAAAGGCAGTCAGAGAGAGACAGAAAGTTACGTATAAGGAATCTCCCATTAGACTATCAAAGGATTTCTTAATAAAAACATGTCAGGCAAGAAGGGAATGGAATGAAATTTACAAAGTGATGAAAAACAAGGAACTGAATCCAAGAATACTATACCAGGCAAGGCTATCATTCAAAATTGAAGGTGAAATTAGGAGCTTCACATACAAAAAAGGCCTAAGGGAGTTTATGACCACCAAACCAGCAATGCAAGAAATGCAAAGGGACTGATGTAAAAAGAAAAAAATAGGAAGGGAAGAAAGAACACAGGCATAAAGAATAAAAATGGCGACAAACAAATACATATCCTATATAATAAAAGCCTAATGTGCAAATTGACTGAACAGCGGAATGACTGGTCACCATGATGCACACTGACCACCAGGGGGCAGTCGCTCAATGCAGGAGCTGCCCCCTAGTGGTCAGTGCACTTCCACCGGGGGAGCGCCACTCAGCCAGAAGCCGGGCTCACAGCTGACAAGCGCAGCAGCGATGGTGAGAGCCTCTCCCACCTCCACAGCAGTGCTAAAGACCTGTAGCTGGATGTCCAACAGCGAGCTTAGGCGGGCTCCCTGCTCTTAAGCTGGCAGTTGAACATACCATGAGGGGTCCCAAACTGTGAGAGAGTACAGGCCATGCTGAGGGCCCCTCCCCCCCACAGTGCACAATTGTCATGCACCAGGCGTCTAGTCAATAATAACTTTAAACATAAATGGATTAAATGTTACAATCAAAAGACATAAGGTAGCTGAATGGATAAGAAAACATGACCCATGTATCCGCTGTCTACAAGAGACCCACCTCAAAATATAGGACTCACACAGACTGATAGTGAAGGGATGAAAAAAATCTTTTTCAGGTGAAAGATAATGAAAAAAAAAGCTGGGGTACCAATATTATATTTGACAAATTAGACCTCAAAGTGAAGGCCATAACAAGAGATTAGGAAGGCCACATCATAATACTAAAGGGAGCAATTTAACAAGAGGATATAACTCTGATAAACATACATGCACCCAATACAGGAGCACCCAAATGCATTTAAAAAAAAAATTAGGAAGGTATCAAAGGAGAGATCAACAGCAATACAGTCATAGTAGGTGACTGTCAAACCCCATTGACACCACTGGATAAATCCTCTAAACAAAAAATCACCAAAAAAACATCAATCCTAAATGATTCACTAGATCAGATGGAATCAATTGACATCTTCAGAACATTTCACCCCAAAGCCACAGATTATACATTCTTCTCAAGAGCACATGGGTCATTTTCAAAGATAAACTACATATTGGGGTATAGGCAATTCGTCTTCAAATTCAAGAAGATAAAAATCATATCAAGCATCTTCTCATATCACAATTGCATAAAATTACAATAAAAACAATGAAAAATATCAAACACTTGGAGGCTAAATAGCATGCTATTAAACATTGATTGGGTTACCAAAGAGATCAAAGAAGAAATAAAATGCTTCATAGCAACAAACGACAATGAAAACACAACATTCCAAAATCTATGGGTCACAAGGAAAGCAGTCTTGAGAGAGAAGTTCATAGCTCTACAGGCCTACTTCAAAAAAAGAAAAAGAAAAAAAATGACAAAATGGTAATAGATTATCTAACCCTGCAACTCAAAGAGTTAGAAAGAGAGCAACAAGAAAAGCCCAGCATAACCAGAAGGAAGGAAATAATAAAGATCAGAGTGAAAATAAATGACATAGAGACCCAAGAAACAATACAGAAAATCAACAAAACCAAAACCAAGAGCTGGTTATTTGAAAGGATAAACAAGATTGATGAACATCTAGCCAGGCTCACCAAGAAGCAAAATGAGAGGACCCAAATAAAATCAGAAATCAAAGAGGTGAAGTAACAACCAATCCCACAGAAATACAAATGATTATGAAAAAATACATTGAACAGCTATATTCCAACAAACTGGACAACCTAGATGAAATGGACATATTCTTAGAAAAAAACAAGCTCCCAAAACTCAATAAGGAAGAATCAAAAAACCTGAATAGGCCAATACCCACTGAAGAAATTGAAGCAGTGATCAAAAACCCCCAGCAAGCAAAAGCCCTGGTCCGGATGGCTGTAAAGGAGAGTTCTACCAAGCATTCAAAGAAGAACTAAAACCTATCTTGCTCAGACTATTTCAAAAAATTCAAGAGGAAAGGACACTTTCAAGCTCTGTCTATGAAGCCAGCATTACTCTTATTCAAAAATCAGATAAAGACACCACAAAAAAAGAAAACTACAGGCCAATATCCTTGATGAATGTGATACTAAAATCCTCAACACAATTCTAGCAAACCGGATCCAGCATTACATTAGAAAGATCATACATCATGACCAAGTGGGATTTATTCCAGAATTGCAAGGATGGTACAATATCTGCAAATCAATGAATGTAATACATCACATAAACAAACTGAGAGACAAAAATCACATAATCATATCAATTGATGCAGAAAAAGCATTTGACAAAATCCTACACCCTTTCTTGATAAAAACTCTCAGCAAAGTGGAAATAGAGGGATCATATCTCAACATAATAAAAGCCTTATGTCATAAACCTACAGCCAATATCATATGCAATAGAGAAAATCTAAACTCATTTACCCTAAGAATGGGAACAAGAAAGGGATGCCCACTTTCAACACTCCTGTTCATTATAGTACTGGAAGTGCCATTCACAGCAATGAGACAAATAGAAGAAATAAAAGGCATCCAAACTGGAAAAAAAGTAAAACTGTCCTTATTCTCAGATGATATGATACTGTATGTAGAAAACCCCAAGAACCAAAAAATCTAATGGACCTAATAAACGAATTCAGCAATGTAGCAGAATACAAAATTAACACCCAGAAATCTATGGCTTTTTATACAGCAACTAAGGTCCTGTTGCATGAAATTTGTTCATGGGTGGAGGGTTCCCTCAGCCCAGCCAGCACCCTGTCCAATCGGGGTCCCCTTGGGGGATTTCTGACCGCCAGTTTAGGCCTGATCCCTCTTGCAGTCTGGGGCTGCTGGCTTCTAACTGCTCACCTGCCTGCCTGCCAGAACACCCCTAACTGCCTCTACCTGCCTGCCTTATGGCCCCTAACTGCTCTCCCCTGCCAGCCTGATCACACCCCCAAAGGCCCTCCTCTGCCTGCCTGATCTTGCCTCCACTGCCCTCCCCTGCCAGCCTGGTTACACCCAACTGCCCTACCCTGCCGTCCTGATCTCGCCCCCAACTGCCCTCTCCTGCTGGCCTGATTGCCCCTAACCCCCTGCCAGCCTGATCTCACCCCCAACTGCCCTTCCCTGCCTGCCTGATTTCCCCTAACTGCCTCTGCCTCAGCCCCCACCACCATGGTTTTGTCTGGAAAATGGCTAGTTGACTCAGTCTAATTAGCTTATTACCCTTCTAGTAGTATAGATAGATTATATAGGAAAGGATTGCTTAAATGGGAGGGGGGAACCTTTTTCAGCAGGAGGAGATGCTCTTGGCATACAAAAGCACATAATCCCTATATCTGGAATGGTAGCCAGCCATATGCACTATACTACCAAACCGTTCATGAAAAAATTGAACCACTTTCTTACAACTTTTACCAAACAGCTGTCACCATTAAAACCCCTCCTCAGCCCCCACCTTAGGTTCTGCCTTCACAGTTCACCCAGATTTGGTTCTGATTGGTCGGTTTCTGTGCCAATCAGTGTCAAAAGCTCTGCCTCCTAGGCAGCCATTGGCTCCTGGCACTTCACCCAGATTTGATACTGATTGGTCGGTTTCTATGCCAGTCAGCGTCTCCAAGCCTATCTTTGGGCCTGATCAAAGAGGCAAGGCTGATCAGCAGTCCCTGAGGAGGCACGGAGAGAAACAGAGGTGCTGCTGCTGTTGAAGCTGGAAGAGCCGCAATGGCTGATCAATAGCTGCCACGGAAGCTAGGGATCATACCCTGCCTCTCTCTCTGCAGGCCTCTCTCTGGGCCTGATCCACAGCCCCCTCAGCAGTCAGTGCTTCGTCGCTGCACCAGCACCGGCTGCAGTCAGTGCTGGGTTGCCATGGCAACCCAGCCCTGACTTCTGGTGTTCGGAGGACCCTTGGTCATTATGGACCCTAGCTCTTTATATATATATAGATAATGAACTCACAGAAAGAGAAACTAAAAAACCAATCCCATTTTACCATTGCACACAACAAAATTAAGATTTTTTTGCCCCTAACCCCCTGCCAGCCTGATTAAGATACCTGCGATTAAACTTAATTAAAGAGGTAAAATAACGGTACTCGGACATTGAAAAAAGAGATAGAGGAAGACATAAATAAACAAATTTAAGAACATAAAATATTCATGGATTTGTAGAATCAGCATCATTAAAATGTCCATACTACCCAAAGCAATTTATAGATTCAATGCAATCCCCATTAAGATACCAATTGCATACTTCAAAGTCCTAGAACAAACTCTCCAAAAATTCATCTGGAATAAAAAAAGACCCTGAATAGCCACAGCAATCCTGAGAAAAAAGAAATAAGTTGGAGAGTTTACAATAGCAGATCTCAAGCTATATTACCAAGCCATGGTTCTCAAAATTGCCTAGTACTGGAACAAGAATAGACATATAGACCCATGGAACTGAACAGAGAACCTAGAAATCAACCCAAGCCATTATGCTCAATTAATATTTGACAAAGGAACCAAGAGCATACAATGAAGTCAAGACAGTCTCTTTAATAAATGGTGTTGGGAAATTTGGTCAGATACATGCAAAAAAAAATGAAACTGGACCACCAACTTACACCAGACACAAAAACAAACTCAAAATGGTTAAAGGACTCAAATGTAAGATGAAAAACCATAAAAATCCTATAAGATTCCATACGCAGCAAAATAGCAGACATATGTCGTAGCAATATCTTTACAGACACAGCTCCTAGAGCAAGAGAGACTAAGGAGAAAATAAACAAATGAGACTACATCAAAATAAAAAGCTTCTACACAGCAAAATAAACCATCAATCAAAGAGCAAGAAAGCCCACTGCATGGGATAACATATTTGCCAGTGATATTTCAGATAAGGGTTTAATCTCCAAAATGTACAGAGAATACAACTTAACAAAAAGAAGATATACAATCTAATCAACAAATGGGCAAAGGACCTAATTAGACACTTTTTGAAAGAGGACATACAGAAGGTCAAGAGACATATCAAAACATGCTCAAAGTCACTAATCATCTGAGAGATGCAAATCAAAACAACAATGAGGTACCATCTCACATCTGTCAGAATGGCTATCATCAACAAATCAATAAATGACAAGTGCTGGCGAGGATGGGGAGAAAAAGGAACCCTCTTGTGCTGCTGGTGGAAATGCAGACTGGTGCAATCACTGTGGAAAACAGTATTGAGTTTCCTCAAAAAGTTAAAAATGGAACTCCCATTTGACCCAGTGATCCCATTTCTAGGAATATATCTCAAGAAAACAGAAGCACCAATCAAAAAGGATGTATGTGCCTCTATGTTTATAGCAGCATAATTTACAACAGATAAGATTTGGACACAGCTAAAGTGCCCATCAGCAGATGAGTGGATTAGAAAACTGTGGTACATCTACACAATGTAATACTATGCTGCTGTAAAAATGAAAGAACTCTTATCATTTACTAGAGGCCCAGTGCACAAAATTTGTGAATGGATGGGGGTTCCCTTAGCCCAGCCTGCACCCTCTCTAATTGGGGACCCCTTGGGGGGACATCCCTCTAGCAATCTGGGAACGCTGGCTCCTAACTGCTCACCTGCTTGCCTGCCCGATCGCCCCTAACTGCCTCTGCCTGCCGGCCCGATCAAGCCTCAGTCGTTACTGGTCATTACAAGCCAGAGTTTTTATATATTAGGATGACAGCATGGATGGATCTGGAGAGCATTATGCTTAGTAAAATAAGACAGTCAGAGAATGATAAACATCACATGATCTCACTCATTTGTGGAATATAATGAACAACATAAACTGATGAACAAAAATAGAGCCAGAGGAAAAATATTTTAGAATATAATAGAAGTAATCTTGTTATTTGCAGATTTTTAATATTTCCTACAACTTTTATTATATTATATGATGTTAGTACAGTTTTGGTAATATTATTATATTTAAAATCTTTTTTCTTGAAAAATTAATGTTTATTGAATGTAACATTATTATATTTAAAATCATTTTTCTTGGAATATTGTTTATTGCATGTTAAAAAATAAAATAAAATACTCTAACATTTTTAATGTCTAGATAATAATCTAAGTAGATGGACGCACCTTGACATCCTAAACTTCCATGTCTTTGCAAATGGAGGGACATCTAAGTCAGTTTCAGTGTGTCACTAATTATACATAACTAGTGGCCTGGTGCAAGAAATTCGTGCACGGGGGGTGTCCCTCAGCTGGGACCCCTTGAAGGATGTCCTACTGCTGTTTTTAGGGATCAGGCTTAAACTGGCAGTCAGACATCCCTCTCGCAATACAGGACTGCTGGCTCCTAACTGCTCACCTGCCTGCCTGCCTGATTGCCCCTAACCACTCTGCCTGCCTGCCTGCTTGCCCCCAAATGCCCCCCACACCAGCCTGATCACCCCCAACTGTCCCTTGTACCAGTGTGCTCACCCCCAACTGCCCCCCCTGCTGGCCTGCTTGCCCCCACCCGCCCTCCCCACTGGCCTGATCACCCACAACCGCCATTCCATCCTGGCCTAATCACCCACAACTGCCCTCCCCTCTTGGCCTCTAACCGCCTCTACCTCCACCCCGCCACCATGGCTTTGTCCAGAAGAACGTCTGGAAGATCTCCAGGAAGGTCTCCCAGTCTAATCAGCATTTTACCCTTTTATTAGTATAGATAGAGGCCTGGTGGACGGGTGGGGGCCTGCTGGTTTGCCCTGAAGGGTGTCCCGGATCAGGGTCGGGGTTCCCTTGGAGTGTGGGGCAGCCTGGGCAAGGGGCCTGCAGTGGTTTTCAGGCTGGCCATGCCCCCATGGGGTGAGGGTCCCCACTGGGGGGGCTTGGCCAGCCTGGGTGAGGGGCTGAGGGCTGTTTTCAAGCTGGCCACACCCCCTTCAGGGTGGGAGGTCCTGCTGGGGTGCCTAGCCAGCCTGGGTGAGGGGCTCATGGCTGTTTGTAGGCTGGTCACCCCCCCAGCAGGGACCCTCACACCATGGGGGTGTGGCCAGCCTGGGTAAGGGGCTGAAGGCCATTTTCAGGTTAGCCACGTCCCCTGGCGACCCAGACTCCCAGACCTTATCTGGTTGATAATGCTGTATGTTTAAACTGATTTTTGTAAATTAAGACCCTTTTAAGGTTCTGAAATCTGTGCAGTTGCCCCTTGACTGACCTTGTGAGCTACTCACAAAATATTTTTAAAATATTTCATTCTTTAAAATAACATATTTGTCCATTGTATATTTAATTATCATCAATGTCTTTAAAACAAGGGACATGATACCTTGCTCATTTACTTCTGAAAAATGTTCCTCTTCCCAAGCCTTGCCTTGCCCCATCACATCACTATTAGCTTTATTACCCTCCTACTTTCTAGAACAAGCTAGACAATAGTAAAAAACACCTATAAGACAAATACTATTGATCAATCATCTTCTGTGAACTAGATCTGATCAAGAAAGACTGAGATATTCAGCCTATATATGGTTAGGGTTAGGGATAGAGAGTGGCACTGAATTTATACATCTCTGGGCCTTAATTTCCTTATTAGTACATCGAGAGATACAGAAATTAATATATCAGTCTCCATAACAGGCCCAATTAGTTCAGTGGAAAAAACATAGCCTTTGGACTTTGTTACTGTTTTAGCCTGTTTACTGTTGGAGAGTTAGAAAGTAACTGTGAAGAAGCAAAACCAAACTTTAACACTATAAATGCCATGTGTCCTTAAGGACAAACTCACAAATTTAAATCATTCAGAAATTCACACTAGGTCAGAAAGCATCTATAAGATTCTATAGGATGTAAATTCTTTCTTGATGATGAGAGTTAATAGTATATAGAATAGTTACGTAACCCATCTATTTCATAATTTTTCTTTGTAGTATCTTTTTCATTAGCCAACACTGTTGATGCTATATACCAAATTTTGCTGTCCTTTAACTAAAATTCAGTCCCTAAAGACAGATTTAACTTAAATATATTATGTTTCTTTAACACAACTCCAAATTGGAACTAAGTAGTCTTTTAAACGATAATATTTAATTTTTAGAAGAAAATAATATAATGTAATAACTGGGTAATCTTGTTGAATCTTGTGCTGTGATGTTGTCTCTGCTATGAAATGTTCCCTTATCTTCATTTTGCCACATTTATTGCCCCAACACAATACCAAAAAAGAACAAATTACTACCTGCAACAAATGCCCTGATATATTTAATAAATCCACTAAGGCAGCTTCTAACACGCATTGTTGGGTTGTTACTTTAAGGAAAAGCATCCTTTCATTTTGCTTCTCTTTCTTTTTTTTGAAAGCTGAATCAAGCAGTTGAATCTGACAACCTGTAGTCTTTTACTATCAAACAAATAAGAAGATGAAAACTGGGGTCAATAGCCCATTACCAATCTATGAAATGCAATTGGCTTTGTCTTGCATCATACCAGTGCACAGCAGAACAGAAAGTAATTACAGGGCACAGGCATTTGTGCAAGTGAAAATATGTATGAACAACAAAGGCTGATATTACCTAGGAAAGTCCCTGCCTCTGGTCATTTTTAGGAGAATGGGGAGACAGATTGTTTTCTGGGATCGTTTGAATGCTGGCCTGAGGACAGAGGGAAGCATGATGCCATTTCTTAAGGGCTTTCATAGTCTCCCAATTTTATGTAGCACCAGACTTAGGTAGATGAACAGTACTTCCCTTTGTCTGCTAGAAGATGGAAAATATGGTAAAAAAAAAAAAAAAAAAAAGGATGTCTGATATATGCCAAAGAACCTCTGTTGGATGAACATTGGGACAACCTAAAAGTGCTAAACCTCAGTTTCTTTGCAAATAAAGTTCAGCTTGGTTGGTTGAACATTTCCACACCCTTAATTTTATGTCCGGTTTTCTGTAACAATACTAGGGCAGGTAAGAGTTGAAGTTGGAGGACCAGTTAGGAGGTTATAAAATAAGCCAGGTGAGAGATAAATAAACTTGAACTAAGTTGGTTATGATGGAGATAAGTTCCACATCAAGGTTTATACATAGAGAAACCTCTCTCTTGAAAGGAATATAATTCCCATATTTAGCATTGTTTGACTCTGTTTTTAGTTCCTGTTCTCACATTTTAAAAATCCATTTTCTTAATATCCATACTATCCTGACAATGTATAGACAGTGGGCATATTTCGTTAGTTCATTCAAGGCATTCTGCATTTCCAAACTAAACTGCTAACAGCATCCCACCAGTTTAATAACATTCCATTTAAAATTAAACTGGGAAAAAAATGTTGATAACCCTGGGCAAACTTGAACAGAATTCCCTACTCCCATTCCATCTCCTAGGAGGAGCTCCAGGGAATTATAAAAGAACCTCTGGGCTTCCTGCTTTCAATAAAGTTTGAGAGTTTTAATTTCTATTCAGATTCCCAATTATAACCTTTTAGGTCCTTAAGATAGAGTTATGTCTCCAAAGTTTAGTCCACTATCACATTTTTTGGGTAGCAGTTAACCACAAAGAACATAAGCTTTGAAACAAACAAGGATTTAATTCCCTGCATTTGTCACTTACTTGCCATGTGATACCAAATCATCAGATTTTTGCACATCAGTTTTCTTGTGCATAAAATGGAAATAATCTATAATAATAAAAGCATAATATGCTAATTAAACTGGACTTTCTTCTGGACAAAGCCAGGGCTGCGAGGGAAGCCCGGTCCCGGGTGCCAGAAGGAAGCCGGTGACGGCAGCTGGGGGAAGGAAGGCCTACTCTTGCATGAATTTCGTGCATCTGACCTCTAGTGTTTGTTAATAACTTTCTAGAATCCTTGTGAGGCCAACTGAAGATAAAATTGTAAGGCAACAGAAAAATACCTGGCATGTAGATCTTCAACTATTAATATTAGTAAAGTATACAATGCAAGAATGACTATCAGATGTAGTTATGATAATTCTTATATTACAGATGAAGAAATAGGTTCAGAAGCATTGTTTCTTGTCCAAAGTCACAGTTTCTCAGACCATTAGCCAAAGAGTTACCCTTGACTTCTCTTGTTTCCCTCATTCCTACTCCCTCTTAAAATCTAACCCATCAGCAAGTTCTACCCTAAAATTTGATTTCAAATCCTGCTATTTATCATCATCTCCATCATAACCAACTTAGTTCAAGTTTATTTATCTCTCACCTGGCTTATTTTATAACCTCCTAGCTGGTCCTCCAACTTCAACTCTTACCTGCCCTACTATTGTTACAGAAAACTGGAGAAGAACCAAGCAACGCTTAGAGAGATGGAGTTACATTTATTATTATTATTATTATCATTATTATTATTATTATTATTATTATTATTATTATTACATGCAGGCCCAGAGGAAAATGTCTCTCAAATTCTGGGCCCTGTCACACAGGAAGTTTCCCTATGTTTTTTACCTTTGTTGTCTCCCAAATATGGGGTGTTTCTGGTCCCCTTTGCAAGTTCCTAAAGAGCCTAATGTGCTGGGGTTTTGAGACCTCAACCAAAGGCTTGGCCTGGTGCCAGCACTGATAACTTTGCCTGGGGAAGGTTTAATGGCCTCTCTGAAATGAGAGTAGTCTTATTTTCCTTATTATTTAAACAAGCAAGCATTTACAGAAGCCAAAATAGCAGGGTTAAAATTTTAAACAGCAGTTTTTATATAAGATGGATGCTTCATTCCCCACTGGTTTTATGTACATGAGTCAAATCATTGACTGTTGGTCATTTTCAGGGAGGGAGTTATACTTACCTTTTAGGACTATAATCTTAATTTTCTGCCTAATAAAGTTAGTGGGCCTGCTTATAAAATAAGGGCCTGGAATGAGGGCCAGGCGTAATCTTTAGAGAGTCCAAAGAGTCCTGGACTCTTTATATTGCCTGGGCTGTCTTAAGCCAGGTGTGAAGCTATGTTGGGATTCCGTTGACCTTGACTGCTGTGGAGGGGGTCCTTTCCAGGTAGGAGTCAGTCCTTGGGTGGCAAATTGGTTTACCCAAACAGTCACCAGGGTGGAAGGGATGAACCAGATCAGAAGTTGGTACAGGCAGAGCATCTCTGACGTGCTTCTGGATTGCTTCCCGGGTAGACTGTAAAGCCTGTAAGAACTTGAGTAAAGACTGGTTATGGATTTCAGCTTTTCTAGATTGGGTAGGTCAGGGTCTGGAAGAGTCACTAGAATCTGTAGAAGCCCCACTGGTTTTAAGGCAGCCTCCCGGGACACTTCATCTGTGGCCCGGTTCCCTCTTGCTTCTGTGGAGTCCCCTTACCTTGTAAATAGCACTATGTACGTGAGCCATTGTAAATGCATACCTGCTATCAGTATAAATTGTTACTGATTTTTCTTTTGTTCATCAGAGAGCCTGAAACTTGGTGACTGGAGTGTTTGACATCCAGCACTCCAGTGTGTTCTGGAGTAAAGCCTTGACCTCATGTGGGGCAGTTAGGATTAGCTCCTGCCCTAGGGTTAACTTATTTGCTTTTTCGATAAGCATAGCTGTGGCTGCTACCGCCCGGAGGCAAGTATGTCACCCAAATGCAAAGGGGTCAAGTCTTTTGGACAAATAGGCTACTGGCCTTTTCTAGGGGCTGAGACTTTGGGTGAGTACCTCTTTGGCTATGCCCCTTGTCTCACATACCTAGAGGTGGAAAGACTTAGTTACATCTGGTAGCGCTAGTTGGCCCATTGTCCTTGCTCTGCTCATGTCTGTCTAACTGCCTACTATATATTACTTCAAGGATCCTGGCTCTGAATTCTTTCAGGGAAAATGGACGTTGGTGGGGTCCTCTGACTACTTCAATGCTGAAGGGGGACTGATTTTTCTTTCAGAGCCAAGAGATCCTTGTTGTCTGTCAGAGGGACAATGAGGCCTGGCACAGAAGGAGATGCGCTTGTAACCTGGCAGAGACAAATTGTAACAAATGGTCCAGTGGAAGGGAAAGAAAACATTTCAGTTTTAATTAGCTCTATTGAAATAGAATTTTTCGCCTCAAAATTATCTCTATGTTTATCAAAAGAGCCAGATCAAGATCAATTTATCTATTGTATTCAATTTGGCCTGATTGTTTGCATAAACACAACAAGAATGGTAACTGACTACCTTTGCTGGAATGTCATGATTGAATCTTAGTGTGCCCCATAGGGCCAGGAAGCCAAGCTATCCAGCTGCCATCAGGCCTGCCTGCAGTATCTGCTGAGTTAGGTGAATTCCTCACCTGCAGAGACTCCACCTGGTCCCACGCCCTAGGCTTCAAGGACCATCTCAGCAGCCCTCCTATTCGTTGCGGCTTAGAGTGCATGGTGGTTCCGCAGGGACGCAGAGGAGCCCTTATTGCTTCCCTTCTACTCTGACCAACTGCCAGCAATGGTAAGGCATGGGCCTGAAGCTTCAGTGCCAGCCATTTTCAGGGCTCCCAAGCAGGATACCAAGCTTTTTCTGTGGCACTCTTAATTGGCTTCAAGTCTTCAGAGTCCAGACAGAGCTCTTTAAAACATGATACTCCAGTCAAAGTTTTTGGTTAATAAAACCACTATTGGAAACCTGTCTTATTGAATTTATGCAAAGAAATGTATTGCCATGATTTATTAAGCATTGCCAAATTTCAGAGGAATTGTATAAGGAAAAAATATACTGACCTGCTTTAAGATCTTCTGATTTTCCTTGTCAGTCCTTTTCATGGACTCTTTAGAGTAATATAACTATCTTCAAATGGCAAGAAGAAATTCAAAATGTGTCTGTATTCAAGTAGACATTTACAGCTGTCCCTGTAGTAGGGTTCCCCCTAGTTTACTTGTCCTTTAAATTACATATGGTCTCTGGGAGGCGTGACACACCCTCTCAGAATGGACTAAAGGAGTTTTATCCCTTCACAGAGTCTCACGTGTCACAGGACCTCACAGGGTCTGTAATTCCTGTAACAGAGGGATGGTACTTACCACTTCCCTCTGTTCCACACAGGCCTTCCCCAGTTTCCTAAAGTTGAGGTTTGTGCCACCCCTGACATGGACATGGTCACACAGGCTTGTAAGGCAGTATACAGGCTGCCAACTGTCTTTCAATAGACACCAAAACCAGATGAGAATTTTCCTTGCCCATTTGGGCACCTGCCCTTTTGGCAACTGCATTCAAATCTGTAAGGTTAATGCAATATTATTAACACAATGAAGTACAATATTGGCACTGTGGCCACCTTAGGTAACCAAATCTTCTGCTACTATATATGACACATGGTTTGGCTATACAAATATCTTAGGGAGGTGACTAAAGTCTATTCTTGACCTTCCCACACAAAGCAAAATTGTTCTTGTCTCTCTGGAGCCATGTCCATGAAGATGCAGGCACCATCTAAGTCTATTATACAGTTTTCTGCAGGCCACTGTCAGGGCTGTGCGTGGTGGCCAGTTCTTCTTTCTAGCCACAAACACAGTCTGTCCAATTTCCCTAAAATGTATTCTGGCACCGGAGAAAGTTGTTTTGCTGTACACAGGCAGCTTAACCCCTATACAACTGGGCCTGGATCTCTACCTAGCAAACTGCAGTCTATAAGTTCAATATACAGCCTCAGGTCCTCCTAACTCAACAGGGTCTCGGCCAGTCCCTCAGTCAGACTTCTCCTCTCTTAGGAATCTCAAAGTCCTGAAGGCTCCCTGGTCCAGGGAGAGCGCCTTTCCTTTGCCCTTTTTGTTAACCCTGTTTACTAGTTATAGGGCCCTGCCATAAGCTACCAGTCTAAAACAGCCAGAGTTGCAGTTAGAAACAGCTTTGCATATTGCAAAGCATTCCTGTGGCAGTGGCTTGGGTATTAGGCCCCTCTACCTTCTTTTGCCTGCTCTTGCTTCTCTGGCTAAGGTCTTTCCCAAGCCTCCTGCTCCCCGCTGCTCTTTGGGGATCTGGTTCCAAGTCCTCAAGGGGTGGGGAGTCAACATGATCTCCCCGACAGGGCACTTACCTCCAAAATCCTGTACTGACACCTAGTGTTGAGAGCACTGTATGCTACTGGGACCCGCACATCTAGGTCCTGCCAGCAAGGCCAAGTGTCAGAGCAGCAAGGGCACAGCTGCTCTGAGTTGTTCTGAGTTCCTATATTTTTATTAATTTTTGTAAAATATTTATAATTTACTGGGCACAGCTCAGGTGTCAGGTTACTGTCTGTCATACCCCACTTATCTCCCTGCTGCTGTTGTTTCTTCCAGGGCCTCTGCAGGCGGCTCAGGCATCCAACCCTCACCCCCTTCCCCTCCACTTTCTTCTTACACCTGGCTCTGGGGGGGGGGGGGGGCGGGGGGGCGCTAAGTCTGCCTAGCAACCAGTTCTAAATCAACAGAGTAGCTGTGAACTTCAGCTCCGTTTCTCCTCTGCTTGGCTCCTGGGAGTTTAGGTTTTTTGTTTTGTTTTGTTTTGTTTTTGTTTTTGTTTTTTTAAATGTATTAGAATTCTTTATTTTTAGAAACCTCAATCCTTTAATGATTACCAAAAGTGAACAGTCAGCATTTTTAGATTAATATTTATGAATTTCAAGTATATTTTATCGGTCTAATTTAATATTGAAAGCGTTAAAAAGAATAAAATGGGGCAGAGAAAGATTAATTATGCTTGCAGAAAGCTTGCGACCTTGAATCTAGTGTAGTTCTGATAAGGCACCTGGTGGTAAGCTATGGACCAGGCCCCTATGCTAGCCGAGAGGTCTGCAGCCAGTAAAAATCAACAAAAACCTGTCTCTCCCTGCTTCATAATTAACTGCCAAGACCTCCCCCCCCCCCACTTTTTGCATTAACCATTTACTCTGTCCTGAAACAAGGCAAATGGTCTGAGATCCTGTATATTTAGGCTTTTTACATTTAAGAATACTTTTTCTGTCTGTAATAGTTGTTTTCCTTCATACATTTTTCCTCTTTACTCTAAGCCCCTAGAGCAGTGGTTCTCAACCTTTCTAATGCCACGACCCTTTAATACAGTTCCTCATGTTGTGGTGACCCCCAACCATAAAATTATTTTCGTTGCTACTACATAACTGTAATTTTGCTACTGTTAATGAATTGTAATGTAAATATCTGTGTTTTCCGATGGTCTTAGGCTCTACAGCAGCGGTTCTCAACCTGTGGTCTTAGGCTCTACAGATGCTATCAGAATCAAAATGAGGGAAGAAGGGAAAGACCAGATTATGTCCTCTATGAGGATCCTAATAAATAACTGAAAACGGCAAGTCAAATAAAACACACAACCATGAAAACAATAGACTGCACAAAACACACAACCAGGGTTAACAATGCCCATAGATAGTTAATAATAACTTCAGCCTTAGTTCTGCCTCAGGTAGCTCACGTTGGACTAGGATGTCACAGGCATGGACAGGGCCTGTAAATCTCTCTGCCCTGTGGAGCTGTAAGCCCTGCCCCTGGAAGTCTCTGACCACCAAAAGAGATAAGAAAAGCTATAAATAAAAGTTCTTTGTTCTTTGAAATTTCAAAAATGTATACCTTTAAATCTACCCCAGAACTTCAAAATTTCAATTTAATACAGCAAATTCACAACTCAGGGAAGAGCAAACGATAGACATAAATTTTTATTAGCTAAGTGGGCCGATTCCCTCTCTGACAGAGAGCAAAAGACGCTGAGAAAAATAAATCTCACAGCTGCTAGAGACTTTTGCATTTCCTCACAGCAGGTCCACCCTATCTTTAAACAAATTAAACAATAGAAAGAGATAAAAAATACCCTCATGTGTACAGCCAGAAGGCACAAAGTATGAGCAGATTATTATGCCAAGACAGACAAACATTCATACTCACACTCTCTCAGTAGACTAGCCCAGATTGGAGCTGAGCAGATAAATGAAACAATGCCCAACTCCCCAGATGGGCATGGGGGCACTCCCAGCACCCATGCCCCAGAACAGAATTCTTGACCAACGTCTTGGTGAGAACCTACCGGAGAAGTTAAGACTGTGTCCATTCCCTTTTCTCGGTAGCAAATTAGCTAGTCCCACACAAACAAACAGCAGAGTGAACTCATAATTACTTAATCGAATCTGAATTCACTCACCTGCAGAGTCCCACATTTATATACCAGACAGTCTGAGTTTTTGACTTCTACCAGATATTTACCCAGAGTTTAAACAGTCTACCTGATTCCTAATTAATTTGCCTGAGGAAGTCCTTCACTTCCTGGGAGGTGATCAAGCTCCCCCTTCCACTCACTCCAAGTGGGCCTGACTGATAAGGGCCCCTTCCTTACTGATTCTGTCGACAGGTCCAGAAGTGTCTGTCCACTCTCTCCAGATGCCGGCCTGGTCCTGGGCTGAGGTCTGGGAGCGCCTGGAGTCCCCTGATTCAATTCTGCTAAATCAGCAGAGCAGCGCCTCCCGGAGGCCTATCCAGCTCCCCTGGGCCCCAAACCTGGCCTACTCACCGGAAGCCAAAAGGCCAAGCACAGTTATTTCTTGGTCAGGGAATCATTAATGTTACAGAAAACCGGACAAGAACCAAGCAACGCTTAGAGAGATGGAGTTACATTTATTATTTTTATTATTACACACGGGCCCAGAGGAAAATGTCTCTCAAATTCTGGGCCCCGGCCAAAACGGGTTTGGCTCAGTGGATAGAGCGTCGGCCTGTGGACTCAAGGGTCCCAGGTTCGATTCTGGTCAAGGGCATGTACCTTGGTTGCGGGCACATCCCCAGTAGGGGGCGTGCAGGAGGCAGCTGATTGATGTTTCTCTCTCATCGATGTTTCTAACTCTCTATCCCTCTCCCTTCCTCTCTTCCTCTCTGTAAAAAAATCAATAAAATATATTTTAAAAAAAATTCTGGGCCCCATCACACAGGAAGTTTCCCTAATTATATGTTTTTACCTTCTTTGTCTCCCAAATATGGGGTGTTTCTGGTCCCCTTTGCAAGTTCTTAAAGAGCCCTATGTGCTGGGGCTTTGAGACCTCAACCAAAGGCCTGGCCTGGTGACAGCACTGATAACTTCATCTGGGGAAGGTTTAATGGCCTCTCTGAAATGGGAGTAGTCTTATTTTCCTTATTATTGAGCAATCAAGCATTTACAGAAGCCAAAATAGCAGGGCTAAAATTTTAAACAGCAGATTTTACATAAGATGGATGCTTCACTATCTGTTGTAAACACAGCAGACAGGATAAACCATAAATGAAACCATGCCACTTCCCTGCTTAAAATGTAAAAATGACCCCCACTGCACTTAGAATCAAACCCAAAACCCTTATCAGAGACTTCAGGAATTTGTAGTCTCTGATCTCTATCTAGACCTCTAATTTATTCTCTTACCAAACTTCCTCTTGTTTACTGTTTCATTCACATAAGTTTAATTTTGTTTGTGGCTCCTCATGCAGCTTCAGAGCTTTTATACTTGCCATTCCTCTGCTTGGAAGTACTCCCACCACTTCATAAAGTTTTCCTTATCACTCAGATCTCTGATTAAATATCTCAAGTGGCCTTCTCTGACCACCTTTTTTAAAAATAGCATTATGTCCCTATCCAGTCATGGACTCTTAATCTTGCCTTATTTTCTTCCTAGCTCTTACTACTATCTAAAATTACTGTGTTTATTTGCTTAATGATTTACCTTTTTATTTTCAGCCCCACCCTACTACCAAAAGCCATGCCTTTTTAATAGGAAAAAAAAAAGACAAAAAACAAAGTTTAAAAAAAAATCATTTAAGTGGGATGGGGGATCAGTTAAATCTATTTAGTATTTTAAACTTATCTAGCAAATCTATTTGATCCCAGCTAACTGATTAGCTTCCCATCATAGATGCAGTCTAAGGCAGGCATGTTTACAAGTCATTCAAACCCTCAGGACACTATGTAGGAAAGAGGAAATAAGCTAGCCTTCTGCTCACTTGGGAATCAGGAGTAGGAATAACATGGATGATTACTTCTCATTTTATCCACTAGTTGGAAACACTCATCCAAGTATTTTGCCAGAACTATTAATAAGAAGCCAAACTGACTAATTTGATTTTCACCTTCTCTCCCAATCCTTGTACAGTGTGTATTCGAGGTGCTAATGAACAATAAAGTGGCTCAAACCACAATCACAGGCTGTCAGAAGAGGAAGAGAGCAGAAATTCCTGACTTGTTGGCTAATAAGGTTTGTATTTCTCATCTGCTTTCTTGGCTAGGGATGTGACGCTTACCCTTGAATATGTACTGATACAGGGAGGTGAGTAGCTCAGTGGGAATCAACAAGAAATGGAGATGTGGCTCAGGGTCAGCTCAGCCACCCAGAGAACAAGAAAAAGCAGATATCTAAGTTTAAGATAAACACATTTTACACATAAGTAACTCAGGGCTTCACCAATACTTTAATGTGGGGAGTTCACATCAGTTTCATACTGCAGTAAGTCTGTACATGATTGTTAGTGCTTTACAAAATAAACTGCTTAGTAAACACTATAATTCACTTTATAATGGTGTTGTTTACTTAACTAATTCTGAACAAGTACATCTCGTCAGTGGCTAAAGCCACTTCTCAGAATGGGTGTATGGAATTAGCAGAATGGTCACTGGGTAAGAACTTTTTGGATGGGTCACCCATCAATTCCTACCACATATGTCCTCATGATTAAAGCCAAAGCTCACAGTAGCTGGGAAAATCTGGTTTTGGTTTATGAGATTGGAATTGGAATTCTTGTATCAGCCAAATGATTTTGAAAGGCTGTCTGACATAAACCCAAACATGCTGGAAAGTTCCAAGGGAACTTTCTCACTAATAAAGGTGTCCTCCCAGATATAAAGAAAAAAAAAAATGGTGTGGCTTCTTTATTTATGAACCACATAGTGCTTGTCTTTACCTGAGCTGCAGTTCTGAAAATTGGAGTAAAATGTTGGTGATCATCTAATTTATTTGGAGCTCTGAGTTTTCTAATTTAGTCATGTACAATGTATAAAGAAATTAATAGTAGGTCAGAGTTTGTGCTGTGTTGGCAAGACAGCCTCAGAATCCCAGATTTCTACAAATGTAAGATTTACACTGCTCAGCCGACACTGCAGTGCACCTTGTCCTGCATTTCTATTTAAACAAGTGTTTGGATAAATGCTCAGATGTCACTGCTCAAAATAGAGGCTGCTGCAAGACCCAACTGCAAGGATTTGTTTAATATTCTGTGCACATATCCCTACAAAACTAGCACATTTCCAAAGTTACTTAATAGCACTAATCTTCATCACAAGAGAAGAGTTAGGTCCCCATACAACTTGAAGTCTCTGGAACATTTCCTCCTGGCCACTAATTTGTCATGTTACAGGGTTAGGGAGCTATGTCTTTATTTTCCATGTCAGTCCACTCATCTGTTCCAAGTACTTCTGGCTCTGAAGCAATCACTGCTTTTGTCTTGTGATAAAATATCCTTGTCCTCTCCCAAAGAAGCCATGACTCCTTAACTAAGGACAGAGTTTAGATCTTTATTAATTTACACTTATCTATACATTACAATCATAGGAATAAAAATAACTATTCCTTTTGGGCTCCTAGTCTGTGCTACATAATTTGTGGGGCTCAATGTAAAATGAAAATATGGAACCTGTTCAAAATAATTAAGAATTTCAAGATGGTGACACTAAAGGATTAAAAGAAATTCAGGACCTAATAAGTGCAGTGCTCTGGGCAATCTCACAGACCATGTGCCCATGAAACCAATCCTGCTTAAAGCTAATTTATTCTTTTAAAACTTCTTTGTGGAAATCATAATTATTTCTAGTTTACAAAGGCAGAAACCAAAACTCAGAGAATTAAAGTACAATGAAAAATTAGATAGCTAGGAAGTGCTAGAACCAAGTCTATCTAACTAAAAATTTTATCTATCTTCTTTTCCCTACGCTAGAAGTTGCAAACTATTGCCCACAGGCCACATACAGCCCAGAGACTAAAAAATGTTTTTTACATTATTAAGTGGTTGAATAAAACCAAAAGAAGAAGAATATTTAATGACAGTTAAAATTATCCAAAATTCAAATTTCAAAGTCCATAAAAAAAGTTTTGTTGGGACACAGGCACAAGCATTTGTTACTGTCTGTGACTACTTTTGTACTCTAACAGCAGTGTTGAGTAATTGCACCTAAGACCTTATGGCCCACAACCTGAAATATTAACACTTTACAGAAAATGTTTCCCAATTCCTGCCCTACACCATACAGCTAATGAGGATACAGTTGTTTGAAAGAAAAATAAATGTGTATGCATATATTTAATTGGATATTTTCTTATCCTTAATGTATTAAGGATACATTAATACATTTCCTAGGGCTGCTGTAACAAGGTACCACAACAGAAATTTTTTTCACAGTGTGAAGGCTAAGTTTGAAAATGAGGTGTTGATAGGGTTGATACCTTCTGAGAATTCCGAGGAAGAATCTATTGCATGCCTCTTTCCCAGTTTCTGGTGGTTTGTTGGCAATATTTCTCATTCTTTTGCTTAGAGCTGCAGAACTCCAATCTCACATCACATGGCATTCTTCCTGTGTCTTCACATGGTCATTTTCTCATAGGGACACTAGTCATATTGGGTTAGAGACCCATTCTACTCTAGTATGACCTCATCTCAATTAATTACATCAGCAGATACTTTTACTTTCAAATATGGTGACAATCACAGGTACTGAGGATTAAGACATACCTTTTTTTGAGGGGACACAACTTGCCCCAGAACATTTACTGCAATAAATAAATAGTAAACATGAAAATAAATAAATGAGCAAACAACCTGCAACCTCATATCATTCCTCAATCTGTTTTCCCCATTCCTGACCAGACCACAAGCCATGCAGGAAGTATTTCTAGAACATCTCCAAATCAATGTTCTTAGACCTACTTTCAGCCTTCGTCTTAACTAATTTGGCCAATCCTTGTGGCATTGTTGATGTGCTGTAGACTCTACTTTCAAACTCATTTGTTCTAGTATTTATAACTCAAGATAAAACAATGCAGTAGAAAGTTTTTAGCTCACACACATTCTGAAAATTGGAATGTGCACCATGATGGGGCTCCTTGCTTCATTCAATCTGTCTAATTAAATCCCATTTTTTATCCTGAATATGTGTCTTGTTTCTTAAATGATATATACTTGATAACAGAATAATACTTTATTAGAAATTCAAAGCTATCAAGCACTTTATTGTGTCACTTGAATTTTCAACAAAGGCCTTTTGTAATTCTAAAGCATTATGGTGTGCCCTCAATTCATGGCACAGTATTGTAGAATGCATTGACTGGACAACTGTTGGATACTTATTTAGCACTTTAATACTCAGCAACTACTTTCATCCTCAAAGCACTGCTTCCTGACTTAGTCATTCTAATTTTCCCTGAAGTGTTCTATCCTTCTTCCTTTTTTATATTAAGGGAAAGTGAAGTAACAAGAGGGAATCACTTATAGAGCATTACAGATAATTCTTGATGAGTTAGAAGCTATTTAAGGTTTCCTGAGTTTTGGGATAGCAAGGAGGATATTGGTATCAGAGGCATCCTCATAGAATTGCTAATTTTTCTTATATGGACCTCACACTCATTGCATACCCTTACCCAGCAGAGAATGGCTGCTTAATAAATATTGGGTCAATGAATGAAAGGAAATAAAATACATTTTTAATATCTGGAATGAATTAAGCACCAACTTAAGTCATGTATGCTCTACTTGTTTTTTTTCGTTTGTTTGTTTGTTTGTTTTATTCTGTTGTAAGGACAGTATACTTACACAAGTAATTTGTAAAATGAATTCCTCATACTGCCTACTTAGTCTCTGCTGTTTTAGTGCCTCAGTCTCTGATACAACTACATGGAAGTTTCAATAATTGTGTGCCATGTCCAAAGTGCCTTCAAAGCCTTGTATATAATGAAACCAACCAACCCAATTTCTGCTGAAGGTACAGTCCCAAGTACTCATGATCCCTGTATACCTGCCTTCTCATCCCTTGTATGCTCTCTGGCTATAGTTAATCAGATAAGAGGCAGGAACATGAACCAAAGATTAACTAGGATGTGGTCTGCCACACACAGGAAAAAAGTGACCAAACAAACAGGAATAGGTTGAGCCAATCTGTTTCTTGTTCTTAGCAATTTGAACTGAAAAACAATATAGGGAATGAAGCCATTAACAGGAGCTAAATGTGAAAGACTATACAGAGAACCCATGAACAGATGAGAGTTATGAGATTTAGGAGAAAACAGAAGCTATAATTATACTGGAATTACAAAGTAATTGAAAATACTTGGGATCAAAGATTTCCCCCACATTCATATAGATTTTAGCACCTAAATCTCCTTGTTGCTTTCTAGCCATATATTGTCATCAATTTGGCAACTTCAAAGTTGACATAGGTAATCCTTGGCTTCTTAGTTCCTTGGCCTTTTCACTTCCAATGTACTTGGCCTCCATTTCACCTTGGTGAAGTTACAATACTAGCCTTAAAGTTGTCATCCCTGTAACTGCTTCACTGCAAAAACTGAATTTACACAAATCATCCAGTTTGGGCTATTACAATAGTTATGGCAAAATATGATAATTGCTCCAACTAGTGGGGTAGCAGTAGAAATGGTTATAGGAGTGATAACTTTTGGGTAAGTTTATAATTTGGGACAATATCACTTGGGATATGTTTTGATGGTAGAGTCCACAGGATTTGCTAGTGCTCTGGATGAGTGTAATGGTGAAGAAAGAAATCAAGGATTTGTCCTGAGCAACTGGGTGAATATCATCTACTGTGGTGAAGAAGCAGTTCTTGGGGAGAAACACAGAGTTCAGTTTGGAAAAAATACATGTTAAGTAGGCAGTTTCATATATGAGTGTGAAGTTCAAAAAGGGATATAAAAGGCACAGATGTAAATTTGGAAAATAATACCAATTGAGGATAGTTAAATATAACAAAACTAAAATCACCAAGGTTGCAAGTGTAGAGAGCACAGAGAAATGAATGAAGCATTGGAGAAATCTAACTTTTGTCATTCAGGAAGAGGAGGAGGAACTAGAGAAGATGGGTGGGGATCACAGTTTTTCATCATTTTTTAAAAATCCAAAACCAAAAAATAACTTACTCTTTTGTTCTTTTCCAAGTAGACTACTTCTCTGATTTTACAATGTGAACCAAGAAAATCAGATTTGTTTTATGGATACTAATTTTGAAAGTATCTTAATATGCAGATATTCCAAAGCAAATATATTAACCACAGTTCCTATACTTCTTCCACCAGTCCTTAGTGCCAAATAGGTTTCCTTCTTATGTCCATATTTAGGTACCCAATTTATTAAAAAATATTGTTGGGCCTGAAATCCTGCACACTTTAAGCCCTATAATAAAGGCGGACAAGGAGGCCCAGGATGCTTCCTCTGGATAAAGAATTAATTATTAATTTTTATTTACATTTGTTCAGCTAACAGAACTATTGACAAGTTTGTAGTATTTTATCTTTTGAAATTACACTTCTTAGTCATTGTTATGTTACTTGTGTAACCAAGTTAAAACATATGTTACATGTGCACTAACTTCTGAGTTTGTTTTTAATTGAGTTCTTGTAAAAGTCACTTTAAATTTATAATGATGGCTGACCTCCAGGGAATACAACTGTCAAGACATAAAGAATGCTGCCCAAGGACTGAGATACATACAAGCCTTCATTATGCAAAGATTGTGCTTTCTAGTTCAGTTATTTAGTCATTCTAGTTTAGTTCAATTATTCTTTTATTGCCCTAAAATACATAAATATTTTAATTGTAGCTTTTACTCAGAAGAAACCCAAGAGCTTGTATTCTGGTTGGTAAAAGGTCCCTAAAGAATATTAAGTAGAGAGACACATGTGAAGAATATTCCATATTTTTAAAACACATTTCAATAGACAAGGATATCCCACATGTCTGTCCTCTACCTCAATAGTCTAACACAGGCATTAGGGTAGTGTTAAAGACAAAGAAAGCTGAGAATCTTATCTGAAGGCTTCAGGAAACTCAGAGCCAGAGCCCATGTTCTATTTATTCTAGGTCCTCATAGATCATTTTGCAGTTGGAAACCTACTCTGAATCCCCCAAAGAGACATATACTAGTACATGCTTTTGTACCTGTCTAGACCTGCTTACATTTTGAAATATTCCTCAGGAATCATCCTGAGCTTACAGAAATGCTAGAGGTCATGCTGGAATGAAATTCACATTAAGTTGTCATGCTAAAATACAAGGAAATACATATAACTATTAGAAAACTAAAAGAACTCTTAGTAGTGACAAGGAGAATCAGGAACAAGGGAGAATGAGAGTAGGTGGGCAGGTTTATGATTCCCTCATTATTCTCTCACCTCCAAATTATTACTATGCCATATTTATGCTGCAAACACTTATGTGAATACACAGTAAGCACCTATGTGCCAATAACAGTGTTGTCTTCTTTAGGGGATCTGATAGGTGGGTAATACTTAAGGCCTATAGAACCAGACTGTGTTTGAATCTCAGTCTCAACATTTCCTAGTTTGGGTAAGCTTCTAAACTTCCTTGAGTCCAATTGTTCATCTATATAATACCATGCACCTGTTGACTGCAGAATAATGGCCCCATCAACATGTTCATGCCTTAAAATCCCCAAAGCCAGTGAATGTGTTATTTACATAGCAGAAGGGACATTGCAGATGTTATTTAAGGATTTTAAGAGATGAGGTTATCCTAAATTAGTTGGGTTACCTCCATGTAATCCCATAGGTCATTAAAAGTGGAGAATCTTATGTGGAATCTAATAAACAAACTGAAAAATAGAGACAGACTCATAGACAAGGAACAGGCTGACAGCTCTAGGGGTAGGATTTGGGTGGGTGGAGGGATTGAGAAAAAGAAAACACAAAGAAAGACTCCATGGAGGTTGAAACAATGAAATATGTACTAATAGCCACTATATCTTTAGTGTATCTATATTATATTTAGACATATACTATATTATATAGCTTAATTTCTGTCAATCTTGGTAGCCATGTACTTGGCTTCTCAGACTTGATTACGGGGATGGATTGCTATGGCAAGTAGTACTATATAATTTTAAGTAACTGTACATTCAGGAAGCCATATTTTTCTGACTTCTAGACCCTTGCTTGAGCTCCTCTTCAGTCAACTTCCATCACCCCTACATACACACTCTCTAGTGTTGCATATCAAACTTACCCTTCAAAATGCAGTTCATGGTCCACAAAATCCATGACAACTCTCAATATTCCATTTTTTTTATGTTTTCCCTCTGTCCAGAACTGGCTTCAACACAATTTGTTCATTTCCGCTGGTGGGCTTTTGCATATTATATTTTCTCTCATTCTACCAATCCCTCACATCCTCTTTCCACCACTAACATCAGCAAACTCCTAGTCTCACCAATCTTATGAAGTCTTTTACTGCTAGAACCATTGGTGACTTCAGTGAAGAACTTGACCTCTATTATTATGCTTTTGTAAATATACAGTCATGCTCTTCATGACTTGTCAAGAGATGATGCTGTAATTTCAGATGTTTGTGACTGCAGTATCTCCTAAAAGTTTTGATTATCATCAAATCTTAGTTTTTCTAGATGGGACAGTCACATGGATGAGTGCACTTCCTCAGGCAGCCCCTATTCAGGAAGTTCAGAAGAAGCTTGGTGTTACCTCACCAGTAACCCTCTTAAATTATATCCAGAAGATTTGTAAGTGTGTACTGCCCCTTTTATGAAGTACTGTAATCCCTATGTTTAGACTCTTCCTTAATACAAGACCTGCTAATGAAGTTATTACCTCCTAAATGTGAATGTCATGTGCTGTTTGTAAATTATCTACCTGATCTACAAACATGGCAGCAATCTCCATGGAAAACATCATTGAAATATTCCTTCTAAGTTAATAGATCTTCTTACTGCCCAAGGAAGAATAGCAAGCATTGGCTGTCAGGAATCCTCTGTAAGGACTATATATTATATATTATTAGACCTTTCAAATGCAAGTCTCTGTGTACCAGGCAGAAACCTGGGTTTGTCTACTTTGTTCATGGTTAGCTCTGTAAACAACACAAGTAGTAACAACCTCATATGAAGTATCTGTTTCAAACAGCTCATTCCAATGCCTCCCATACGTCACACAAACAGGGCTCTACTTTTTTACCTGCTTAGATCGAATTACTAACCATACACACAGGATGATAAAAATGAGCCTGGAGATCAGGAAAGAGGACTGGTCAGTATAGAAGGATTTGGAGGCACACTGTATGAATTGTAGTTGATGATGCAGAACTGTATGAGAGTAAAAAAAAGTAGGAGAAGACAATGCAGGAGACAAAACTCTGGGAAAGGTCAAAATTTAAATTTCTGATAAAGGAAGAGTGAAAATTAAACATTTTTTAAAATGTTGTTCAAGGCAACCAGAAGTTTAGGGAAGGAAAACAGGGTTGTTTTTATTGTCGTTGCTAGTCTGTTTCATTTTGTGGTTTTGCTTTGTTTTATTTTTACTATTATACCTGGGCTTTATATTTCCACCTATAATTCAAACCAATCTGAAAGTTTTACTAGAGAAAATTTGTTTTTTGATAAGTTAAATAAAAGAATAAGAATTATTTTTAAAAGTATGAGCTATTCTTCAGACTAAAACTTTATATTCCAATAATATTTTATAGCATATCCTTGTGATTTAATTTACTTGGGATCATAATTATAATGTTGTTTCTAGGAAAACACTGATAGCAGGTATTAAAGAGTCTTCATGATAAGAAAAAAGTCCAGTAAAATTTGAGCTTAATTGTTTTTGACAGCTCATAGTTAAAGCAACTGTGATACTTAGTGGACACAAATCATCTGTCATCAGCAAGTCTAATTCATCTAGTCTTTACACACCAATATACATCTTTTGTGGTTGATTGTCTCACTAAATTGAAGTTGAAGACTATTGAGAGTGTTTAGAAAAAATAAGTGATAACCTATAAGAATGCACTGATCTGAACCAACCTAAGACAGATGCAAAAGATGAGGGAAGAACTGAATTGCAACATGAATACACTTCTGATAAGACAGAGATTTTGGTCTCTGTGATGTTTGCCAATGCTACTAATGTTTTGTCATTTTATTTTTTATAATGCAGATGTTCTTTTATAAAATTGAAAAGAAAATTCTGCTCTACTCTCAGACAACCATTCAGAAAATTTGTCTTAAATACATCAGCATTTTTTATTCATATTGTCAGTGAAGATAAACATGTATTAATAATAAAACACTTAAGATTTCCATGATGGATTAGACAAGGAAAAGTATATTCTAGAGAGTTTTATTAAAGGACAATGCACCTTATATGTCAGCGAAGAATAATTAACATAATAGAAGGCCAGCAAAAATCACGTTTTGCCTATTTAAAAATGGTTGCTCTATCACCTTACATTTCTGCCTAAGGCAGTCCAATTTGGTTTCATTTTGTATTACCTCCCCAATTATTTTTTTCTCCTCTATTCGACAACTCTCATTTTAATTACCCAGAGAAACTACATATTCTCCTAGGAGAGTTTTTTTCCGGTCAGGAAGTATACAGAAGGCAACCAATCAATGTTTCTCTCTCACATTGATCTTTCTCTTTCTCTTTCTCCTTTCCTCTCTCTCTAACAAATCAATACAAACATATCCTCAGGTGAAGATTAAAAATATCTATTCTGAATAATAATAATATAGCATTAGCTATCTTTGGAGAAGAAGCAAGTACTGATTTAAAATCAATCTTATTCCAGGTTCTCAAAGTTGCCTGTTTCTTTCTAACTTCCACTTAGGATTTAAAGATATAATTTTTACATGCATGATAATTTCCTGGAAGAAAGCATTACACGGACTGATAGTAAGAAGAAAACTCTTCTTCTATTCTCAAAACATTCTTAGAGAACATCGATAAATACCTTTACAACAATCATATGTCATACTTCACAGGTGTATAATTCTTTATAATTCATCCGGTGGATCCTTACAAAAAAAATTTTAGGATGTTAAGGCTGATATTGGGATTTCCATTTTTCATTAAAAAACTAATTACATTAGGAGAAATCATTTTACATTATAAGGGATAAAAGATCATCTTTGATCATATACCTAGTAAATGACTGAACCAAGACCAGAATCTAGGTTCAAGATTCCCAATTATGTGTTCTCCTTCCATAAATATAAAACTTTTCCCCTTATTCTTTAAATGATGATTATCTGTATTTAAATGGGTGTTTTATTGATTTTTATACAGTATATTAAGTGCATATATTTGAAACAAAGCCTCTCTGCAGTTGCAGGTAGTGTCATAAAGAGACAAGAGAGTCTGAATTCTGAAACAGATGGCATTTCAACATCTGAAAAGAGAACTGTCAATTGTACAATGCTTTGATTTTAGCTGCTGTTGCTGCTGCTGCTGCTGCTGCTATTACCACTAGAGGCAATAACATGATTTGTAACACTAATGGCAGCATTAAGCAGGATACAATGTCAGATACAAATGTAAGTCAACACTTCAGGGAGGGAAGACACATCTGGGAGGTATCCCATGACTATAGGACAACTGCTAACAGCCATAATGAGACTAGGAGAGACGCCCCATGTATGTTAGTGATTAGAGGGTTGGGAACAGGAAGCAGCAAAGGAAGAGGAGAAAGCTGAAAATATACTTCCACTAATCTCAAGCCTGTTTCTCTTCTCTCTGGATATTACTCCCCATTGGTATTTAGATCATGATAAGAAATGGTTTTAAGAATAGGGCTCCCATTAACTGAAAAGGATGATGGAGGCAGAAAATATGCTGGAGTGTATGGAGCTTAAGTTTGGATATCACATGTAGCTTCAGAATCTGACTCTGTTATTTTCAAAGTTTGTGATTGTGAGCAAATCACTTAGATTTCTGAGCCTTTCTTTGACTGTGAAATTAATATAATAGTAACTGGGTCAGAGACAATCTTATTTACTCATATCACTTTTGTCACTCCTCCTAACTTTCGATATTTGTGACCATTTTAGAATGAGATACTCAAGAATAAGCATATGGGGGTGATAGTGTGAGTGTGAGGTGGAGGGAGTGTTGCTACTATTTCATTTATCAGTTTCCAGGCGCTAAGTATTTTTTGCATATTAACTTACTTATACCTTGTAAAACATCTCTACATCCCTGATTTACAGATGAGAAATTTGAGAAAGGATAAGTTAAATGACTTGTCTTAAGTCACAGAGCTCTTAAATAATCGAGGCAAGATTTGAATCTGAAAGTCTCACTCTTAACCTAAATGCTATAATATTGTTTTCCACAAGATCTTAAATTTTGAAAATTTGTTGCCTGCCTGCATGAAACAAACCAGTAGCTCCTTTTAAGTTTTACCAAGCATTGAAGCCAGATAAGAACAAATAATCCTCACATTCTACCTTAGTCATTTTAAAGCTTATTAGTGCCTAGAGGAAAATATACCATCTTTGAAATTTATAGCTCACTCATAAAAATGAGTGTTTGATTCTTATATTTTTATTATTTCTTAAGAGAATACTATTTAAATTATTTTAATTTTACATTATTACTACTATTTTATATGGAGCTGGTTATTGAAGTCTCCACTGACTTTCATTAAATTATCTCCATATACAGCTGATCTGGATAAATATTTATAATAAACTCAGAAATCTTATTTCTTGAAAAAGCTTTATTTCTCTAGCCCACTTTCTCCATCCCCTTTCCTTTCCTGCCCTACCACTACAGAAGAAAAGCACAGTGCTTCCTTTTGTTCTTCATAACCGACAATATCAAGCAACAAACCTGTCTTGTTTATCTTTATTTCAAAACAAAAAATATAGAAAACTATATTTCTCTACATGAAATAAGTATTTAGAAAATATTATTTAAAATTAATATTGTGAAGGGACATCAGAATAACGTTAGTGTGAGAGCACACTTTGTCCTGTCCCCCTGAAATTTCAATAAGTTAACCAACTATAATTCAATAAAGAAATTCCTTCTCAACACAGATGCATGCCTGAGAATCCTGCTCATTGAAATATCTAAGGGTGGGCAACCGGCAATAAACAGAGAGACAAGAAGGGAAGAAAGCGCAGAAGGCCCACAGATGCAGTCCTGTAGCCAGGAGCTCATGGCTCAGCAGGGAGAGGGGAGAAAGCCAGGGGTAGTAGGTGCTTCCTTAGGCCCAGAGGAACAGAGAACTGTGGAGGGTGTGGGAACAGCCCACACAGCAAGCACTGAGGAAGCAAATAGTGTCTGAGTCAGCAGATGCCTGACAGAGCACAGGGTTCTCCCATGCGGCTTTCCACTATCAGCTAGCAGTGGTGTTTCAGACAAAGATATGGAAACACAGAGTCCTGCCACTGTGTGAACTTACAAAACTCACCTCTTGTTGCCCTTGGAGTTGGGTCCAGGAACATATTATCTGTAAACCAAGAGCTATTGCAGTAGAATGGCTGTTTCCTTCTGTGACTGATCCCCAAGAGGGGTACTTGGGATGGGAACTCACGGAGGGCAGGGGTCACCATTATAAGTAGGGCAAAACAAACCCCAAACCCAAGCAGCACAGCTGTACTCTTACGGAAGCCGACAAAGTTCAAGAATGGGAGATCATAGAGGTAAAAGTCTTATGATTTAGTACCATCTACAGAAAATAGTAGAAAAACCTCTTCAGACAAAGCTTCTATCAGACATAAATATAGGGAGGTAAAGGAGTAGGCAAAGGAGAACAGCAACTATCATGAATAACCATGGAGGATGACCAGAAAGAAAACGAAAAATCCCTAGAAAGCAAGCTAGAATACATGGAGATATCTATATAAAAGCCTAAGTGATTGTCGCAACTGAATGGACAACCAAATAGGCTGCGTGGGGTGACCAGGCTGGCAGGGGGGTTAGTGAGGGACAACCAAACGACTGAGCAGCAGGCTGCATGGGGCAACCAGGCTGGCGGTGGGGAGGGGGGGCAGTTGGGGTCAATCAGGCCGGCAGGCAGAGGCAGTTAGGGGTGATCATGCTGGCAGGGGGGGCAGTTAGGGGTGATCAGGCAGGCAGGCAGGAAGGTGAGCAGTTAGGAGCCAGCAGTCCAGGATTGTAAGAGGGATGTCCAAGTGCCAGTTTAGGCCCGATCCCCAGGATTGGGCCTAAACTGGCAGTCGGACATTCCCCGAGGGGTTCTGGATTGGAGAGGGTGCAGGCTGGGCTGAGGAGACCCTCCCCCCCCCCATGCACGAATTTCATGCACTGGGCCTCTAGTGTGATATAAATGGCAGACATTTCAAGATTGCAGTTCTGAAAATATTCAATGAGATACAACAAAATACTGTCAGGCAATTCAAAGCACTCAGAAAACAAATGAAAGTAATTAGTACCTTATTAAAGAGATTGAAACTTTTAAAAATAACCGGAAATCCTGGAAATGAAGCATGCATTTAATAAGATTAAGAGCAAACTACAGAGCATAGAAAACAGAACCAATGAGGTGGAAGAAAGAATTAGCAATATCAAAGATAGGAATCTAGAAATGATGGAGAGGGAAAAAGAGAGAGACCTGAGCATAAAGAAAAATGAAAGAACTCTATAAGAACTGTCTGACTCCATCAGAAAAAGCATTATTAGAGTTATAGGTATTCCAGAGGAGCAAGAGAGGGAATAGGAAATGGAGAGCCTATCAAACAAATAGTGGATGAACTTCCCAAGCCCACTTACCTCAATTCAAATAGGCCCTCCCCAAGGCACTTGGTATTAAAGTTGTCAAAAATTAGCAACAAGGAAAAAATTCTCAAGCCAGTGAAAAGAAGGAAGTGAGCTACAAAGGAATACCCATCAGAATTTTACCCAACTTTTCAGCAGAAACTCTACAAGCCGGAAGAGAGCAGAACCAAATATTCTAATGTCTGAAAGAAATAAATCACCAGCCAAAAATAATATATCCAGCACAATTGTCCTTTAAATATGAAAAAAAAAATAAAGACATTCCAAGACATACAGAAGCTGAGGAATTTTATCACCAGAAAATTTCTATTGCAGGAAATACTGAAGGGAGTTATTCTACTTGAAACAAAGATCATAAGGTCATAACACTACAAATAAGATCACCAAAACACTTACAGCATAAACAGGGATACTTTGTGACAACAAACACATAAAAAGGGAGGTGGTAAAGGTCTGAACTGGCAAAAGAGAATGAAGATCGGATGCACTCAAAAGATAAAAAAATGACAGTTTAATTTTTATAAACCTAAAGGTAACCACACACAAAAATCCCCAAACCAGGATATATAGCTTAAAGAAATAGGAAACAGAGGAAAGAGTATGGAATACCACCAAACAAAAACAACAGACAGAAACACAAAGGAAAAGAATCAAAGGAGGTACAGAGCTATCAGAAAACAAAAGATAAAATGATTGTTGGAAATCCTCATACATAAATAATTACCCTAAAGTGAAATTTTATTTCCACACAACCATTAAAATAAACCTTAAACTCATTTTTGCCCCCAAATTAAAATGCAATGCACAGATAATGGACATTTATATATTCAGGCTATTGTTTAGGTTAAAGATTCTTATCTCAGTGGTAAAGTTTCCCTTATTCTATTTTTGATTATGCTTACTTTTGGAAGAAACTGCTGAACTATCTACAAAAGTAGCTATATTAATTTGCCTTCTCACCAGCAATTACTGAGAGTTCCTTTACTATACATCTTCATCAGCATCTGATGTTTAGAGTGTTTTGAATAACTATGTAGTGGTACCTCAATGTTGTTTTAACTTGAAATTCCCTAATGACATATGATGTTGAACATTTTCACAAATGTGTACTAATGCAACAGACTGGAAGAAACATTTGCAAATCAAGTATCCAACAAAAAAAACACACACCTGTATCTAGTATATAAAAATAGTCATCAAAATAGAAAAATTAGAAAAATAAACAACCTAATTTTTCAAATAAGCAAAACACAATCCTATACAATAAAGAGGCAATATGCAAATTTACCCTCACACCGTCACAAAGATGGCTACACCCACAGTGGAGGCGTGGTTCCTATAACGAGCCATAATGAGCTATCAGCAGAGACCTGATACTGTGTGGAGCCGGGCCGAGGTGGGGGACCTGAGACTGTGCCCCCCTCGCCCAGCGGGCTTGACTGGGGACATCAGGCCATGCCCCCTGCCCAGCAGGGCTGGACGGGGTACCTCAGTCCGTGTCTCCCACCCAGTGGGGCTAAATGGGGGACCTCAGGCCGTGCCTTTCACCCCAGGCTGGGGGACCAGAGGCCACACCCTCTGCTCCCATGTCCGGCTGGGGGACCTCAGGCCATGCCCCCCACCAAAATGCCAGACTGGGGGACCTCAGGCCATGTCCCCCACCCAGTGGGGCTTGACGGGGGACCTCAAGCCATGCCCCTTGCCCAGCAGGGCTTGATGAGGGACCTCAGGCTTTGCTCTCCACCCAGCAGGGCTTGATGGGGGACCTCAAGGCGGGCCCCCACCCCAACACTGGGCCGGGGGACCTCAGGCTGCGCCCCATGCCCAGTGGGTCTTGACAGGGGACCTCAGGTCATGTCTTTTGCCCCAGGCTGGGGGACCAGAGGCCACGCCCGCCATCCCAGCGCCGGGTCAGGGGGCCTCAGGCCACACCCCCACCCCAGAGCCGGGCTGGGGGACCTCAGGCCGTGTCCCCAACCCAGTGGGACTTGATGGGGACCTGAATCTATGCCCCTTGCCTGGTGCTGGGCCAGGGGACCTGAGGTTGCACCCCCTGCCCGGCGGGGCTTGACAGGAGTGGGGCCAGCCGGGTTTGGATCTCGCCCAATGGGAGTGGGGCCAGCCGGGTCTGGGTCACGCATGATTTCAAGGTGTGCGTGGGTGGGCGGGGACTTAACTCTGGGTCCCGAGGCACGCCCCAGGCTCTGACAGGAGGAAGACTTTCATATACATTTTATTAATTTTCTTTCATCTCTGACACTTCTATTACAGTGAAAGGCAAATAACAATATTAAAATATTTCCTCTAATTAATTCCCTTTAAATGTACACAAATTTCATGCAAAGGGCCACTAGTATATAATAAAAGCCTGATATGCTAAGTGTCCGGTCATCTGGTGACCAGTCTACTATTCAACCAATCAAAGAGTAATATGCTAATGATATGCTAAGGCCGCTCAACTGCTTGTTATGACATGCACTTACCACAATGGGGCAGAGGCTCCAAATAGTAGGTTAGCTTGCTGCTGGGGTCTGGCTGATCAGAACTGGGCAATTGGGGCCAGATACTCCCTAGAGCCCTCCTATGGTCCCTCCCCGGGCCTGATCATGCCCTGGTGGGGTCCCTTGGCCTGGCCTGTACCCTCTTACAATCTGGGACCTCTCAGGGAATGTTGGAGAGCCAGTTTCAGCCCGATCCCGTAGGCCACTCCCCTCAGGAGGGCGCCAGATGCAGCAGTGTGAGCCTCTCCATATCTGGACAGATTGGGCACAAGCCTGCAGCAGTAGCAATGGAGCTGGGATGAGCAGGAGTGGCAGGTAGGAGCTGCAGGCAGCATTGGACTGAGGAATTCGGCCTGAATCCTGCAGGCCACCCAGAGGGGCCCCACCCATGCAAGAATACATGCACCAGGCCTCTAGTCAATACATAATTCAACAAAGCTAACATACGGATGTTGAATAAGCACATTAAAAATTCCTCCACATCATTAGCCAATAGACAAATTCAAATTAAATTCATGATTCAAACAAAAAATGATATATTAGGCATCCTCAATATTTTAAAAAAAGTATATATTTCCTTGCCAGGGCTGATAGCAGAGAAACGCTGGGGTCTGTGGGGTCCTCTGTGTACTAGTAAGGGAGGTCTCCTCTGTGCTCCACAAGATCATCATATTGACTCCTGATAGTCCCCTCTCACCTGTTTATCTGAGGATGGTAACCTCAGGTCAATGCCACCATCTCACTGAAATGCCAGAAAAAGAAGTCAAGGGAATGCAGAGGGTTCTCTTTACCTGATGTTCATGCACGGGTCCTCTCAGGGCTGATACTAGATGTAGGTTTCTGTGAGGTTCTTTCTGTCTGCAATGAGAGGTCCTCTATGTCTTCCTTTTGAATCCTCACCTTGGTGCAAGGCGATGCTCAGGACTCTGCCCTCTGCAGAACTGAGGTCATACACTTCAGAAAATGCCTTATCTCCCTCAGGTTCCCAAGATGGAGGTCCAGATATACCATATATCTGAAAATTGCTTGGGACTTCCCAGAGCAATCATCAGGGGCAGGGCTGGGCTGTGGCACTATCCCTCAGAGAGGTCCCTCAGTCCTTCCTCAGAATCCTCAACTTGAAGCCTGGCTGGATGAGAACTCTCACCTGCTGACTTGAAGCCACACCTTGCAGAGGAAGCTTTCCATCTGGTTCCTCAAGCTGCCAACATGGAAGTACAGAGACAACACATCCAGGGATCTTGCCTGGGACTTTTTGAGGTTGATATCAGAGGTGGAGTGGGACTGAAGTTCACTATATCTGTGGTCAAAGGTCCCTTCTGTTCCTTTTCAGAGGCCCCATTTTGAAACCTAAGAGGAACCTGGACTCCTTCCTCTACTGACCTGCATCATGTCCCTTCAAAGGATCTCAAGATTCTCACTGGGGGGCCCATCCTGGTGCTGTTCTTACCTAACAGTAGTATCAGGAGGGGCTTGGGCTCCTTCATCTGAGGTTGCAGGTTTCCTCATTCCTTCCTTAATATTCATCCCTGATGACTTGTCAAGATAAGAGAAAACAGGGCAAATGGAAAGGTATAAACCTTGAATACAAAAGCATAGTGAAAAATCTAATGACTTCTAAGAAGGGAAGAAAGTCCAAATTTGTTAAAAACAATAAATCGGACATCTCTAATATATTCCTTAAAATATTTCTCTAAGACACAATTAAGAGCAGACAAGTTAAAGCTATGGACTAGAGAAAAATCTTTGCAAATTAACTAAAGATCTGTATCCAAAATACAAAGAAGTCTCTTAAATTTTTCAAAAAAGGAGCTAGAGAATGTTAAAAATGGGAAGAACGTATATCACTAAAATTAACATATGCATGTTAATAAGTCCTTGAAAAATTTTTCTACACCATTAATAATTAGAGAAAAGTCAATTAAAAGCACGCTAAGGTGCAACTTAATTTTGAGACCAGATTTAAAAAATAATACATTACTAAGTGCTAGCAAAGATGAGGTACAATTTGAACACTCATGCATTGCCACTATGTATATAAAGCTGAGCACTCACTGTGGGAAACGATTGTAATTTCTTATATACATATACATTTATCATTGGACTCATCAATCAAATGCCTGGCAGAAATGAAAGCTAATGTTTATACACAAATCTATACATGATTTTCTGTTATAGCTCCATACGTATTTGACAATAGGTGAAACACTCAAATATCCTTGAATGGGTGAATAGATAAACAAAATCAATACACACTCCACATAAACATTGCCTCTCTAGATAAACTCCTTATTCAGTTTGTTGATATCCAGAAAATAACCTGCTGATATTTGTATTATGATTGCATGTAATCTATATAGATCAAGTTGAGGAGAGTAATTATCTTAAAAATATTGAGTCTTTCATGCACATGAAAGATTTATTTGATTTAATTACAATTTTATAGTTTTCGTCACATAGACCTTGTACTTATTTTGTTAGGTTTCTAAACCAATTTTTAAAACTAAAATAAAATTGAAAGAATATTTTTGCTTAATCCTGACAAAAGAATATGTGTTTATTGATTTTTTAATAGAAAGAGACAGGGGAAGAGGGAGAGATAGAGAAACATGGATGTGAGAGGTAAATATTGATCAGTTGCATTCCTTATGCACCCCGACCCAGGATCAAAACCGCAACTGAGGTATTTGCCCTGACCTTGAATAGAACCTTCAACCTTATAGTGCACAGGATAATGTTATAGCCAAATAAGCCACACAGCAAGTGCTACAATCATTCATAATGACGTTAGCACTAATAAACTTTAGATTATTCCTGTCTGGGGTGAGTGTGCCTGCGTATGTGGCTATGTGAGTTTTTTCCAATGAAATGTGAGCAGGAGCAATGCATGCCTCTCTATAATGAGTATAGCCAATAAATGTTGCAATGTGCCCTACACCATACTCTTTTCTTTTTCTGTATTTGAATGGAGATAATCACAGGAGTCCCAGCAAAGCTGCCAGAAAATATTGTTTTGTCACTTACCTTAATAGGGATGTGATGAAGATTAAATAGGGACATGGATATTTATTATAATTTCTACATACAGTCAGTGGTCAATAAATGTTAGTTTCTATTATTATAAATATTACAATCTTTGTATGTTATAGTAATCATGTAGAATAGGAAAAATGTAAGTAACCCCACATAATTCAACAAATAGTATAACCAAGTCTGCACTCTTGTAGGCAGAGTGTCAGACTTATTGATGCTAGCAGTCTTTTCTCTTTCTACACAGATTCTCTGTTGAATGAAAATAATGCTAAGCTACTTTAAAAACATATAAAGGATCATAAATTGATAAATATTTATCTATGAAAAGCAGTTTAAGCAAAAACAATAGAAGGTTGGTTATATGAGTTATGAGAATACTAAATTGTGTTAGAACATCTTGCATTTACAGAACATTATTCTATAAAAGAGTCCCGCCATTCCCTCTTTCCCTACTGACCTATATCTGATAAGAAAACCCAGGTACACCTTTTTGTAGGTCCAGCAGGAGGTTCAGAACATGCAAACCCTAACCTATATGGAACACTCATTCTTGATTCATTCTCTTACTATCACAAAAGCCAAGTCTCCTATCTCTCTCTCTCTCTCTCTCTCTCTCTCTCTCTCTCTCTCTCTCTCTCTCTCTCTCTCCATTCTATTAAAATAATTTGAAATTACAGGTGACAATCAATATTATTTTACACTAGAGGCCCAGTGCACGAAATTCGTGCACAGGGGTGTGTGTCCCTCAGCCCAGCCTGCACCCTCTCCAATCTGGGACTACTGGCTCCCAACTGCTCGCCTGCCTGCCTTCCTGATTGCCCCTAACTGCTTCTGCCTGCCAGCCTGATCACCCCCTAACCACTCCCCTGCCAGCCTGATTGATGCCTAACTGCTCCCCTGCCAGCCTGTTTTCCCCTAACTGCCCTCCCCTGCAGGCCTGGTCACCCCTAACTGCCCTCCCCTGCAGGCCTTGTCCCTCCTAACTGCTCTCCCCTGCAGGCCTGGGTCCCCCACAACTGCCCTCCTCTGCAGGCCTGGTCACCCCTAACTGCCCTACCCTGCAAGCCTGCTTGCCCCCAACATCCCTCCTCTGCTGGCTTGGTCACCCCTAACTGCCCTCCCCTGCAGGCTTGATCGCCCCCAACTGCCCTCCCTTGCAGGCCTGGTCCCTCCCAACTGCCCTCCCTTGCTGTCCATCTTGTGGTGGCCATCTTGTGTCCACATGGGGGCAGCCATCTTGTGTGTTGGAGTGATGGTCCATCTGCATATTACTCTTTTATTAGATAGGATAGAGGCCTGGTGCATGGGTGGGGCCAGCTGGTTTGCCCTGAAGGGTGTCCTGGATCAGGGTGGGGGTTCCCTTGGGGCATGAGGTGGCCTGGGGGAGGGGCCTGTGGTGGTTTGCAGGCTGGCCAAGCCCCCTGGCGACCCAAGCAGAGGCCCTGGTATCTGGGGTTTATTTATCTTCTACAATTAAAACTTTGTAGCCTGGAGCAGAGCCAAGTCTTCTGCTTGCTCCATGGTGGCAGCCATTTTGGGGGGGATTTATGTATCTTCTATAATTGAAACTTTGTAGCCTTATGCGGAGGCCTGGGCCAGCCAGGGTGTGTGGAAAGCTTGGCTTACTCCATCGCCGCGGGCAACCCTAGCCTCCTGCTCTTCCAGCTCCTTGGCTGCCACCATTTCTGTTTGGGTTTATGTATCTTCTATCATTGAAACTTTGTAGCCTTGAGTGAAGGCCTAGGCCAGCAAGGGCAGACAGAAAGCTTGGCTTCCTCCATTGCCGGGGAAACCCAAGCCTCCCTCCTGCTCTATGTGGCCATAGCCATCTTGGTTGCATATTTGCTCCTGATTGGCTTGTGGGTGTGGCTTGTGGGTGTGGCTTGTGGGTGTAGAGAAGTGATGGTTAATTTGCATATTACTCTTTTATTAGATAGGATTAGATTCAGTTCTATACATACATTCATTTTTTTTTTTTTAGGATTTTATTGTTTATATTACTTTTCATCTCTTAATTGTTAAGAATTTCATGAGGATCCTGGAGGGATAATGGATCTTACAATTACTTGGTTAGTTTGAAATCCTGGCTGAGTCACTTAATACTGGCATTCTTTTGTTTTCCTTTTTTTTAATTTTTATTTTTTAAAATTTATTTATTTATTTATTTATTTATTTATTTATTTATTTTAATTGTTTGAAGTATTACATATAGTAGTACATATGTCTCCTTTTTTTTCCCATTGACTTCCCCCCGGACTCCCCTACCCCTCAGTACATGCCTTTACCTTCCCCCCCCACCAGTGTCTTGTACCCATTGGTTATGCTTATATGCATGCCTACAAGTCCTTCGGTTGATCTCTTACAGCCCCCTCCCCCAACCTCCCCTGCCTTCCCACTGTAGTTTGACAGTCTGTTCAATGCTTCTTTGCCTCTGTATCTATTTATTCCCCATTTCTTCCCTTTAAAAAATCTTGCCTCTGCAGACTAGAAATAAAGATATAATAACAAAAAAATGTTTGTTATTTCAATTTCAATGTCCAACAGTTCTGAGTCCCCGTTTCAATGTCAAACAGTTCCTTATGTGTACATGTCAGCAATGATATCTGGATGGTGGGCACATGGTGGCAATGCAGGTCCGACCCTCTCTGGTTAGGTCCTAGGCAAGCTGCTGCGATGCACAGCTGCTGACTGCTAGCGTGTCAAGGCGTCGTCAGCATCTTCCATGTCTGGACTGTTTCTCCTCTTGTCTTCGTGGTTGGAGCAGACCTGTCAATTCCTCTCTTTTGCAGGAATCCACATGGTCTTGGAGTTGTTTTCTGAAAATATACAAACATATTCTCGACCAAAAGTTAATAAAGCAATCTTTTCTATATAATTGATTTGGGATCCTTTTTTATTTTTGCCCAAACGATTTTCCTTTGTCTTATTTAGACATCATGTGTGTTTTTAATGGGTGTCTTGCTGTTAGCATTACAAATGAAAATTAATTTTGTAAAGTAAAAATTTTCTAGATGTAATTTACTTATAGGATATTTTTCCTTACATGATATTACCCTACTATCCCCCCCATTTTTGATTAATGGAGGCTTTTGTAAATTTTATAATGCAGTCTTGATAACTTTAAATTTTAATTTTTGCACAAAAATATGACTGCTTTAGTTTCATTTCATGTTCAGGAATTTTACCATGATATGAACTACCAATAGAAATTTTAGTTACCACTTTAGGAACAGCTTTTTGTCCAGTACAATTAAATTTTCTTGAATATTCACTTATTTCAATTAGCCTATTTAAATTAATCTGAAAACTTGATTATTATTTTACTGTCAAATTTAATACTCTACCAACAATCTTAGTTTACCCTGTAAATCAGGCGTCCTCAAACTACGGCCCACGGGCCACATATGGCCCAATGAGGACATTTATTCAGCCCACCAGGTGCTGCTGCCTGTCCTGCTTGTCAGCCAACTTGTCCCTAGCCCACAGTGCGCATAGGAATTTGTTCATTGTTGTTTTTCTAAACTATAGTCTGGCCCTCCAATGGTCTGAAGGACAGTGAACTGGCCTCCTGTTTAAAAAGTTTGAGGACCCCTGCTGTAAATATTAGTGGAAAGGATTATTTGCATTCTTGAGTAGGCCCTGAGCATTCCTGGTGTTAGGCTGGATTTAGATATAGAGCAGCTGCTGTTGGCCAAGTCTCTGTCTGTTACCTGGGTCCCAATCTGAGCTGGGCCAAGTCACTGTCTGTCACCTGTGTCCCGATCTGAGCTGGGCGTGGGAAGCAAAGCAGCCATGGGGGCAGGAGACCTCCCTTAGATGGGGTGGGGGTTCAGGCCCCAGCAAGGTTGGGGGGGTGAGGGTCTGTGCCCCACCTCTGTTGATCCCCGAGATCTCTGCTGATGGGCCCTCTGTGACTGTGCCTGTCTTAGGTTGTTCCTTCCCTGAGTAATCTTACCCGTCTCTGGCTAAGCAGTCATCCTCCGGGGCCAAGCATGGTGATGTGAGGTTCAGTTCTGTCTCCTTGGTAGCCTATGCCCCCGTAGCCTCCATGCCCAGCACCTGCCTTGGGATCCCCTGGCCTGCTGGCGGGACCCCAGCACTGATCACATATCTCAAGGAACTCAGGTTTCTTCTCCAGGGAGAGCCCAGCTCACAGGATTGGGCAAGAGACAGATCCATGGTACCAGCCACCACAAGGCTTCAAGCTCAGCATGAACAGAAAGCTCAGGCAACAGCTTAGGGCAATTGGATTGTGAGAAGAGGGTCCCTCTTGGCACAAAAGGCAAGAGGTGCCAATATAGAATACTCAGGTGCCTTCACAGTGCCTTAATTCCTTCTGAAAGGGATTAAATCCCTTCATGTACTTTTTTGTTTAAATTGCTGCCAACATTCAGAGAACTAGTTTGTAAGATTGTTTGGGATAATTGTACAATATGCTGTTGTAAAATATCTAAAATTATAATGACATTGTAGAATAATGTCATGTAAGGATATTCTCTACTCTAGGCCATGGCAATTCAATTTCAAACTGGTTGTCAATTTCTTTTTGTAACTTTATATAAACTTTGTCAGGGAGGTAAAAACACAAATTACTTACCTTAGTTCAAGAGGCCAAATATATTGAATTTCAATTACAATCCTTACGACTTTTGAAGGAAACTTCTCTTTGTTTCCTTCCAAAATAATTTTCGGGCTACAGAGAGCTTCATTTAAAAATCTTTTTCACATGAAACAGTTTTTCTTAAGGTTATGGAGACCACTAGTATGAATTAGATTTAATATTTATTTTAATTTAATTTTATTTTTTCATAATTTTTTAAATTTTTTTCTAAATTTTTATTTTTTACATGTGTCCTTATTGTCCCATAAGCCCCAACCCCCCACTTATGCCCCACCCCCTTGTTGTCTATGTCCATTGATTAGGCTCATATGCATGCACACAAGTCCCTTTGTTGATCTCTCCACCTTACCCCCACCCTCACTACCTTCCCTGAGGTATGACGTGCTAATCCACGTTTCTCAGTCTCTGGATCTGTCCTTGTTCATCAGTTTATGCCATTCATTGTATTGAACAAATGAGTGAGATCGTGTGATATTTATCTTTCTCTGCCTGGCTTATTTCACTTAACATAATACTCTCCATCTCCATCCATGTTGTTGCAAATGGTAGGAACTCCTTCTTTTTTACCGCAGCGTAGTATGTCATTGTGTAGATATACCACAGATTTTTAATCCACTCATTGCTGATGGGCATTAAGGTTGTTTCCAAATCTTAGCTATGGTGAATTGTGCTGCTATGAACATAGGGGCGCATATATTCTTTCTGATTCGTGTTTCTAGTTTCTTGGGATATATTCCTAGAAGTGGGATCACTGGGTCATATGGGAGTACCATTTTTAGTTTTTTGAGGAAACTCCATACTGTTCTCCACAGTGGCTGCACCAGTCTGCATTCCCACCAGCAGTGCACGAGGGTTCCTTTTTCTCCACATCCTCACCAGAACTTGACATTTGTTGGTTTGTGGATAATAGCCATTCTGACAGGTGTGAGATGGTACTGCATTGTTATTTTGATTTGCATCTCTCTGATGATTAGTGACTTTGAGCAGGTTTTCATATGTCTCTTGGCCTTCCTTCTATCTTCTTTCAAAAAGTGTCTATTTAGATCAGTTGCCCATTTTTTTATTGGGTTATCTTCTTTTTGTTAAGCTGCATGAGTTTCCTGTAAATGTTGGAGATTAAACCCTTATCGTTGATATCATTAGCAAATATGTTCTCCCATGCAGTGGGCTTTCTTGTTGTTTTATTGATGGTTTCCTTTGCTGTGCCAAAGCTTTTTATTTTCATGTGGTCCCATTTGTTTATTTTCTCTTTAGGTTCCATTGCCCTAGGAGCAGTAACAGTGAAGAAATTGCTTTGGCATATGTGTGAGATTTCACTGCCTGTGGATTCCTCTAGAATTCTTATGGTTTCCCGTCTTATGATTAAGTCCTTTATCCATTTAGAGTTTATTTTTTGTATGGTGTAAGTTGGTGATCTAGCTTCATTTTTTTGCATGTATCTGTCCAATTTTCCCAACACCATGTGTTGAAAAGACTGTCTTGACTCTATTGTATGTTTGTGCCTCCTTTGTCAAATATTAATTGAGCATAGTGATTTGGGTCAATTTCTGTTTTCTCTATTCTATTCCATTGATCTATATGTCTGTTCTTGTGCCAGTACCAGGCTGTTTTAAGAACAGTGGCTTTGTAATACAGCTTGATATCCGGTATTGAGATCCCACCTACTTTGTTCTTCTTTATCAGGATTGCTGCAGCTATTGGGGGTCTTTTTTTATTCCAGATAAATTTTTGTAAAGGTCATTCTAGATCTGTGAAATATGTCGTTGGTATTTTAATGGGAAGTGCACTGAATTTATAGATTGCTTTGGGTAGTATGGACATTTTGATGATATTGATTCTACCAATCCATGAACATGGTATGTTCTTCCATCTGTTTATGTCTTCCTCTATCTCTTTTTTCAGTGTCGTGTAGTTTTCCATGTATAGGTCTTTTACCTCCTTAGTTAAGTTCATTCCTAGGTATCTTAATATATTTGGTACAATGGTAAATGGGATTGCTTTTTTAGTCTCTCTTCCTGTAAGGTCATTATTGGTGTATAGAAATGCCATACATTTCTTGGCATTAATTTTGTATCCTGCTACATTGCCGAATTCATATATTAAGTCTAGCAATTTTTTGATGGAGTCTTTAGGGTTTTCTATATACAGTATCATGTCATCTGCGAATAAGGACAGTTTTACTTCTTCTTTTCCAATTTGGATGCCTTTTATTTCTTCTTCTTGTCTGATCGCAATGGCTAGTACTTCCAGCAATATATTGAACAGGAGTGGTGAGAGTGGGCATCCCAGTCTTGTTCCTGTTCTTAGGGGAAATGGTTTCAGTTTTTTCCCATTGAGTATGATGTTGGCTGTGGGTTTGTCATATATGGCTTTTATTATGTTCAGGTATGAACCTTCTAATCCCACGTTGCTGAGAGTTTTTATCAAGAAAGGGTGTTAGATTTTGTCAAAATCTTTTTCTGCATCAACTGATAGGACAATATGGTTTTTATCTCAATTTGTTTACGTGATGTATCACATTTATTGATTTGCGAATATAGTACCATCCTTGCATCCCCGGGATAAATCCTACCTGGCAATGGTGTATGATCTTTCTGATGCACTGCTGGATTTGATTTCCTAGAATTTTGTTGAGGATTTTGGCATCTATATTCATGAGTGATATTGGCCTGCAATTCTCTTTCATTGTGTTATCTTTATCTGGTTTTGGTATTACGGTGATGCTGGCTTCATAGAAGGAGCTTGGAAGTGTTCCTTCCTCTTGAATTTTCTGGAATAGTCTGAGGAGGATAGGTTTTAGTTCTTCCTTGAATGTTTGGTAAAACTCCCCTGTGAAACCGTCTGGCCCCGGCTTTTGTTTGCTGGAAGCTTTTTGATGACTGCTTCAATTTCTTCCATAGTTATCAGCCTATTGAGATTTTTAGATTCTTCCTTATTGAGTTTTAGAAGGTTGTATTTTTCTAGGAATGTGTCCATTTTCTCCAGGTTGTGTACTTTGTTAGAATAGAGTTGTTCATAGTATTTTTTAACAATCCTTTGTATTTCTGTGGGGTCTGTTGTTATTTCACCTCTTTCATTTCTGATTTTGTTTATTTGGGTCCTCTCTCTTTGCTTCTTGGTGAGCCTGGCTGGAGGTCCATCAATGTTGTTTATCCTTTTGAAGAACCAGCTCCTGGTTTTGTTGATCTTTTGTAGTGTTTTTTTGGTCTCTATGTCATTCATTTCTGCCCTGATCTTTATTATGTCCTTCCTTCTGCTCACTGTGGGCTTTTCTTGTTGCTCTCTTTCTAATTCTTTGAGTTGTTGAGTTAGATCATTTATTAGCATTTTTTCTTGTTTTTTTGAGGTAGGCCTGTAGAGCTATAAACTTCCCTCTCAGGACTGCTTTCATTGTGTCCCATAGCATTTGCATTGTTGTGTTTTTATTGTCATTCGTCTCCAGGATGTTTTTAATTTCTTCTTTGATCTCATTGCTCACCCAATCATTGTTTAATAGTATGCTATTCAGCTTCCAAATGTTTGAATTTTTTGGAATGTTTTTATTATAGTTTATTTCTAACATTATGCGATTGTGGTCTGAGAAAATGCTTGATATGATTTCAATCTTTTTGAGTTTGGGGAGACTTTGCTTGTTACCCAGTATGTGGTCTATTTTTGAAAATGTCCCATGTGCACTTGAAAAGAACTTATATTCCATGGCTTTGGGGTGAAATGCTCTGATGATGTCAATTAGGTCCATTTGATCTAGTGTGTCATTTAGAATTGCTATTTCTTTGCTGATTTTTTGTCTATAGGATTTTTCCAGTGATGTCAGTGGTGTATTAAAGTCTCCTACTATGATTGAATTGTTGTCGATTTCTCCCTTGATATCTTCCAGGAGGTTTTTTTTTTATGTATTTTGGTGCTCCTGCATTGGGTGCATATATGTTTATCAAAGTTATATCGTCTTGTTGAATTGCTACCTTTAGTATTAGGTAGTGGCCTTCCTTATCTGTTGTTATGGCCTTTACTTTGAGGTCTATTTTATCAGAGATAAGTATCGCAACCCCAGCTTTCTTCTCATTTCCATTTGCCTGAAAAATGTTTTTCCATTCCTTCACTCTCAGTCTGTGTGAATCCTTTGCTCTGAGGTGGGTCTCTTGTAGACAGCAAATATATGGGTCACGTTTTCTTATCCATTCTGCTACCCTATGTCTTTAGATTGGTGCATTTAATCCATTTACGTTTAATGTTATTATTGACAAGTACATGTTTGTTGTCATATTTTTCCTTAGTGTTTGTGTTTCTTTTTGCCTTTCTCTTTCTTCTTTTTACAGCAGTCCCTTTAACATCTCTTGCATTGCTGGCTTGGTAGTGATAAACTCTCTTAGCCCTTTTTTGTCTGTGAAGCTCCTGATTCCACCTTCAATTTTGAATGATAGCCTTGCTGGGTATAGTATTCTTGGATTCAGACCCTTGCTTTGCATCACTTTGTATATTTTATTCCATTCCCTTCTGGCCTGGTGTGTTTCTGTTGAGAAATCAGTTGATATTCTAATAGGAGATCCCTTGTAATTAACTTTCTGTCTCTCTCTGTTAGCCTTTAAGATTCTTATTTTGTCATTAGTGTTCACCAATTTAATTATGATGTGTCTTGGTGTCAGTCTTTTGGGGTTCAACTTGTTTGGGACCCTGTGTACTTCTTGAACTTGCATAGTTTTTTTTCTTGCCAATATCAGGGAAGTTTTCTGTCATTATTTCTTCATACAGGTTTTCTATTCCTTGCTTCTCATCCTCTCCTTCTGGTATCCCTATTTTTCGTATATTGTTTCGTTTTGTGTTGTCCCAAAGCTCCCTTAGGCTCTCCTCTTGCTTTTTAAGTCTTCTTTCCAGTTGCTGCTGTGTTTGTGTGTTTTTCCTACCTTGTCTTCTAATTCACTGATGTGGTCCTCAGCCTCTTCTAGTCTACTGTTTAAGCCTTCCAATGTGTTATTTATTGCAGCTATGTCATTCTTCATCTCCTCTTGGTTTCTTTTCACGTTGGTGACATTCTTATTTATTTATTTATTTATTTATTTATTTATTTATTTATTTTTATTTTGTTGTGGACTTTATTTTTTTTTCTTTTAAATTTTTTTAATTGTTTGAAGTATTACAAATAGTAGTACATATGTCTCTTTTTTTTCCCCATTGACCTCCCCCCAGCCTCCCCTTCCCCCAGTACATGCCTTTACCTGCCCCCCCCCAGTGTCTTCTATCCATTGGTTATGCTTCTATGCATGCGTACAAGTCCTTCAGTTGATCTCTTACAGCCCCCCCCCCAAAACCTCCTCTGCCTTCCTGCTGTAGTTTGACAGTCTGTTCAATGCTTCTTTGCTTCTGTATCTATTTTTTTGCCCTTTTCTTTCCTTTAAAAAATCTTGCCTCTGCAGACTAGAAATAAACATATAATAACAAAAAATGTTTGTTATTTCAATTTCAATGTCCAACAGTTCTGAGTCCCCGTTGCAATGTCAAACAGTTCCTTATGTGTACATGTCAGCAATGATATCTGGATGGTGGGCACATGGTGGCAATGCAGGTCCAACCCTCTCTAGTTTGGTCCTAGGCAACCTGCTGCGTCGCACAGCTGCTGACTGCTAGCGTGGCAATGCGTCTTCAGCGTCTCCCATCTCTGGACTGTTTCTCCTCTTGTCTTCGTGGTTGGAGCAGACTTGTCAATTCCTCCGGTTGCAGGAATCCACATGGTCTTGGAGTTGTTTTCTGAAAATATACAAACATATTCTCGACCAAAAGTTAATAAAGGAATCTTTTCTATATAATTGATTTGGGATCCTTTTTATTTTTGCCCAAACGATTTTCCTTTGTCTTATTTAGACACCATGTGTGTTTTTCATGGGTGTCTTGCTGTTAGCATTACAAATGAAAATTAATTTTGTGAAGTAAAAATTTTCTAGATGTAATTTACTTATAGGATATTTTTCTTTACATGATATTACCCTACTATCCCCCCTTTTTTGATTAATGGAGGCTTTTGTAAATTTTATAATGCAGTCTTGATAACTTTAAATTTTAATTTTTTGTACAAAAATATGGCTGCTTTAGTTTCATTGCATGTTCAGGAATTTTACCATGAGATGAACTACCAATAGAAATTTTAGTTACCACTTTAGGAACAGCTTTTTGTCCAGTACAATTAAATTTTCTTGAATATTCACTTATTTGAATTAGCCTATTTAATTTAATCTGAAAACTTGATTATTATTTTATTGTCAAATTTAATACTCTACCAACAATCTTAGTTTACCCTGTAAATATTAGTGGAAAGGATTATTTGCATTCTTGAATAGCCCCTGAGCATTCCTGGTGCTAGGCTGGATTTAGATATAGAGCAGCTGCTGTCAGCCAAGTCTCTGTCTGTTACCTGGGTCCCAATCTGAGCTGGGCCAAGTCTCACTGTCTGTCACCTTTGTCCCGATCTGAGCTGGGCGTGGGAAGTAAAGCAGCCATGGGAGCAGGAGACCTCCCTCAGACAGCGCGAGGGTTCAGGCCCCTGCTAGGTTGGGAGGGTGGGGGTCAGTGCCTCACCTCTGATGATCCCCAAGTTCTCTCCTGATGGCCCCTCTGCGACTGTGCCTGTCTTAGGTTGTTCCTTCCCTGAGTAATCTTACCCATCTCTGGCTAACCAGTCATCCTCCGGGGCCAAGCAGGGTGATGTGAGGTCCAGTTCTGTCTCCTTGGTAGCCTATGCCCCCATGACCTCCACGCCCAGCACCTGCCTTGGGATCCACTGGCCTGCTGGCAGGGCCCCAGAACTGATCACATATCTCAGGGAACTCAGGTTTCTTCTCCAGTGAGGGCCCAGCTCACACAATTGGGTGAGAGACAGATCCATGGTACCAGCCACCACGAGGCTTCAAGATCAGCATGAACAGAAAGCTCAGGCAACAGAAGAGGGTCCCTCTTGGCACAAAAGGCAAGAGGGGCCAATGTTAAATGCTCAGGTGCCTTCACAGTGCCTTAATTCCTTCTGAAAGGGATTAAGTCCTTTCATGTCCTCTTTATTTTATTTTATTTTATTTTATTTTAAATTGCTGCCAAACATTCAAAGAATTAGTTTGTAAGTTTGTTTGGGATAATTGTACAAAATGCTGTTGTAAAATATCTAAAATTATAATGACATTGTAGAATAATATCATGTAAGGATATTCTTTGCTCTAGGCCATGGCAATTCAATTTCAAACTGGCTGACAATTTCTTTTTGTAACTTTGTATAAACTTTGTCATGGAGGCAAAAACACAAATTATTCCCCCATAACCCCCCACCCCCCACTTATGCCCCACCTCCTTGTTGTCGGTGTCCATTGATTAGGCTCATATGCATGCACACAAGTCCCTTGGTTGATCTCTCTCCCTTACCCCCACACTCCCCTACCATCCCAGAGGTATGACATGCTGTTCCACATTTCTCAGTCTCTGGATCTGTTCTTGTTCATCAGTCTATGCAGTTCATTATATTCCACAAATGAGTGAGATCATGTGATATTTTTCTTTCTCTGCCTAGTTTATTTCACTTAACATAATACTCTCCATCTCCATCCATGATGTTGCAAATGGTAGGAACTCCTTTTTTTTTTACTGCAGCGTAGTATTCCATTGTGTCGATGTACCACAGTTTTTTAATCCACTCATTGCTGATGGGCATTTAGGCTGTTTCCAAATCTTAGCTATGGTGAATTGTGCTGCTATGAACATAGGGGCGCATGTATCCTTTCTGATTCGTGTTTCTAGTTTCTTGGGATATATTCCTAGAAGTGGGATCACTGGGTCAAATGGGAGTGCCATTTTTAGTTTTTTGAGGAAACTCCATACTGTTCTCCACAGTGGCTGCACCAGTCTGCATTCCCACCAGCAGTGCATGAGGGTTCCTTTTTCTCCACATCCTCCCCAGCACTTGTCATTTGTTGATTTGTTGATAATAGCCATTCTGACAGGTGTGAGATGGTACCAGATTGTTGTTTTGATTTGCATCTCTCTGATGATTAGTGACTTTGAGCAGGTTTTCATATGTCTCTTGGCCTTCCTTCTGTCTTCTTTCGAAAAGTGTCTATTTAGATAAGATGCCCATTTTTTATTGGGTTGTTTATCTTCTTTTTGTTAAGCTGCATGAGCTCCCTATAAATATTGGAGATTAAACCCTTATCGTTGATATCATTGGCAAATATGTTCTCCCATGCAGTGGGCTTTCTTGTTGTTTTACTGATGGTTTCCTTTGATGTGCAAAAGCTTTTTATTTTGATGTAGTCCCATTTGTTTATTTTCTCTTTAGTTTCCATTGCCCTAGGAGCAGTATCAGTGAAGAAGTTCCTTCGGCATATGTCTGAGATTTTTCTGCCTGTGGATTCCTCTAGTATTTTTATGGTTTCCCGTCTTATGTTTAAGTCCTTTATCCATTTTGAGTTTATTTTTGTGTATGGTGTAAGTTGGTGATATAGCTTCATTTTTTTGCATGTATCTGTCCAATTTTCCCAACACCATTTGTTGAAGAGACTGTCTTGACTCCATTGTATGTTTGTGCCTCCTTTGTCAAATATTAATTGAGCATAGTGATTTGGGTCAATTTCTGTTTTCTCTATTCTATTCCATTGATCTATATGTCTGTTCTTGTGCCAGTACCAGGCTGTTTTAACAACAATGGCTTTGTAATACAGCTTGATATCCGGTATTGAGATCCCACCTACTTTGTTCTTCTTTCTCATGATTGCTGCAGCTATTCAGGGTCTTTTTTTATTCCAGATAAATTTTTGGAATGTTCGTTCTAGATCTGTGAAATATGTCGTTGGTATTTTAATGGGAAGTGCATTGAATTTATAGATTGCTTTGGGTAGTATGGACATTTTGATGATCTTGATTCTACCAATCCATGAACATGGTATGTTCTTCCATCTGTTTATGTCTTCCTCTATCACTTTTTTCAGTGTCGTGTAGTTTTCCATGTATAGGTCTTTTACCTCCTCAGTTAAGTTTATTCCTAGGTATCTTAATTTTTTTGGTGGGATAGTAAATGGGATTGCTTTTTTAGTCTCTCTTTCTGTAAGGTCATTATTGGTGTATAGAAATGCCATAGATTTCTTGGCATTAGTTTTGTATCCTGCTACATTGCCGAATTCATTTATTAACTCTATTAATTTTTTGATGGAGTCTTTAGGATTTTCTATGTACAGTATCATGTCATCTGCGAATAAGGACAGTTTTACTTCTTCTTTTCCAATTTGGATGCCTTTTATTTCTTCTTCTTGTCTCATCGAAATGGCTAATACTTCCCGCACTATATTGAACAGGAGTGGTGAGAGTGGACATCCCTGTCTTGTTCCTGTTCTTAGGGGAAATGGTTTTAGTTTTTTCCCATTGAGTATGATGTTGGCTGTGGGTTTGTCATATATGGCTTTTATTATGTTCAGGTATGATCCTTCTATTCCCACGTTGCTGAGAGTTTTTATCAAGAAAGGGTGTTAGATTTTGTCAAATGCTTTTTCTGCATCAATTGATATGGCTATGTGGTTTTTATCTCTCAACTGGCTTATGTGCTGTATCACGTTTATTGATTTGCGAATATTGTACCATCCTTGCATCGCCGGGATAAATCCTACTTGGTCATGGTGTATGATCTTTCTGGTGCACTGCTGGATTTTATTTCCTAGAATTTTGTTGAGGATTTTGGCATCTATATTCATGAGAGATATTGGCCTATAATTCTCTTTCATTGTGTTATCTTTATCTGGTTTTGGTATTAGGGTGATGCTGGCTTCATGGAAGGAGCTTGGAAGTGTTCCTTCTTCTTGAATTTTCTGGAATAGTCTGAGGAGGACAGGTTTTAGTACTTCCTTGAATGTTTGGTAAAACTCCCCTGTGAAGCCGTCTGGCCCCGGCTTTTGTTTGCTGGAAGCTTTTTGATGACTGCTTCAATTTCTTCCATAGTTACTGGCATATTGAGCTGTTTAGATTCTTCCTGATTGAGTTTTGGAAGGTTATGTTTTTCTAGGAATATGTCCATTTCTTCCAGGTTGTCCAGTTTGTTAGAATAGAGTTGTTCATAGTATTTTTTAACAATCCTTTGTATTTCAGTGGGGTCTGTTGTTATTTCTCCTCTTTCATTTCTGATTTTGTTTATTTGGGTCCTCTCTCTTTGCTTCTTGGTGAGCCTGGCTAGGGGTTCCTCAATCTTGTTTATCCTTTCAAAGAACCAGCTCTTGGTTTTGTTGATCTTTTGTATTGTTTTTTTGGTCTCTATGTCATTCTATTCTGCACTGATCTTTATTATGTCCTTTCTTCTGCTCACGGTGGGCTTTTCTTGTTGCTCTCTTTCTAATTCTTTGAGTTGTTGAGTTAGATCATTTATTAGCATTTTTTCTTGTTTTTTGAGGTAGGCCTGTAGAGCTATAAATTCCCTCTCAGGACTGCTTTCATTGTGTCCCATAGCATTTGCATTGTTGTGTTTTTATTGTCATTCGTCTCCAGGATGTATTTAATTTCTTCTTTGATCTCATTGCTCACCCAATCATTGTTTAATAGCATGCTATTCAGCTTCCAAGTGTTTGAATTTTTTGGAATGTTTTTATTATAGTTTATTTCTAACATTATGCGATTGTGGTCTGAGAAAATGCTTGATATGATTTCAATCTTTTTGAATTTGGGGAGACTTTGCTTGTGACCCAGTATGTGGTCTATTTTTGAAAATGTCCCATGTGCACTTGAGAAGAATGTATATTCCGTGTCTTTGGGGTGAAATGCTCTGAAGATGTCAATTAGGTCCATTTGATATAGTGCATCATTTAGAATTGCTGTTTCTTTGCTGATTTTTTGTCTAGCGGATTTATCCAGTGATGTCGGTGGTGTATTAAAGTCTTCTACCATGATTGTATTGTTGTCAATCTCTCCCTCGATATCTTCTAGGAGTTTTTTTTTTTTATGTATTTGGGTGCTCCTGCATTGGGTGCATATATGTTTATCAGAGTTATATCTTCTTGTTGAATTGCTCCCTTTAATATTATGTAGTGGCCTTCCTTATCTGTTGTTATGGCCTTTACTTTGAAGTCTATTTTATCAGAGATAAGTATCACAACCCCAGCTTTTTTCTCATTTCCATTTGCCTGAAAAATATTTTTCCATCCCTTTTCTCTCAGTCTGTGTGAATCCTTTGCTCTGAGGTGGGTCTCTTGTAGACAGCAAATATATGGGTCATATTTTCTTATCCATTCAGCTACCCTATGTCTTTTGATTGGTGCATTTAATCCATTTACGTTTAATGTTATTATTGACAAGTACATGTTTGTTGTCATATTTTTCCTTAGTGTTTGTGTTTCTTTTTGCCTTTCTCTTTCTTCTTTTTGCAGAAGTCCCTTTAGCATCTCTTGCATTGCTGGCTTGGTAGTGATAAACTCTCTTAGCCCTTTTTTGTCTGTGAAGCTTCTGATTCCACCTTCAATTTTGAATGATAGCCTTGGTGGGTATAGTATTCTTGGATTCAGACCCTTGCTTTGCATCACTTTGTATATTTCATTCCATTCCCTTCTGGCCTGGTGTGTTTCTGTTGAGAAATCAGTTGATATTCTAATAGGATAGCCCTTGTAGGTAACTTTCTGTTTCTCTCTGGCAGCCTTTAAGATTCTTACTTTGTTTTTAGTGTTCGCCAATTTAATTATGATGTGTCTTGGTGTTGGTCTTTTGGGGTTCAACCTGTTTGGGACTCTATGTACTTCTTGGACTTGCATAGTTTTTTTCTTGCCAATATCAGGGAAGTTTTCTGTCATTATTTCTTCATACAGGTTTTCTATTCCTTGCTTCACTTCCTCTCCTTCTGGTATCCCTATTATTCGTATATTGTTTCATTTTGGGTTGTCCCAAAGCTCCCTTAGGCTCTCCTCTTGCTTTTTAAGTCTTCTTTCCAGTTGCTGCTGTGTTTGTGTGTTTTTTCCTACCTTGTCTTCTAATTCGCTGATGTGGTCCTCAGCCTCTTCTAGTCTACTGTTTTAGCCTTCCAATGTGTTCTTTATTGCAGCTATGTCATTCTTCATCTCTTCTTGGTTTCCTTTCATGTTGGTGACATTCTCATTCTGCTCCTTATAGTTCTCATTGAGTTGTGTGTATTTGTCATCCATCCGTTTAAACATCCTTATAACCATTACTCTGAATTCTTTCTCTGTTAAGCTACTAGCCTCAATTTCATTTAACTCCCTCTCTGGTGATTCCTCTTTTTCTTTCCTTTGGGAGTTGCTTTTTTGTCTCCCCATGTTTTCCTGTATTGTTTTAATTGTAGATCCAATTGCTGTGCTACCCAGGTTCTTTTGGTGATGGTGCTACTGGTGTAATCTCTCAGTTCTCCTGGGCTTGGTAATCTAGTGTAGCTCCCTACTTGAGCTATTTGGGTTCTCTTGATGTAGGCCTGTGAGCTTGAGAGGCACAAAAACAGTGTCTAGAACTCAGCAGCCGTGGAGTGGAGTATCCCAATTTTTGCTGTCTTGCACCCTTAATTGAAACCACACGTGCCCAATGGGGACTCACAGTGGCACCAAGGAACTGCCTGTCAGGGTGATGTGGCTCAGGGGGCCTGCACTCTGGAAAGGTGTGACTGTGATGCCCAGAGTTCTGTAGTTATGGGGTGGGGAGACTCAGCTCTTGCTGCTGCACCTGTGGTGGATAGGCGCTTACTCCCAGTGGTGGCTCACAGGAGCACCCGTGGTAAGTTTGCCAATGAGGCTCACTGAAGCACTCTGAAGGGCTCTGGCAGTGTAGCTGTGTAATTGAGGTGCTTAACTTCTAAAAATTTCTCTTTAGGGCAGATCCTATGGCCTCAGGGAGTATTGAGATTCCTTTGTGTTAATCAGTGTGGGATCTGGGTGTGGCTATATTGTTTGCCTGGAGACTGGAGGGAGGGGCCATCTCTCAGGAGAAAATGGCGACACGGCCTAGATATGACTCAGCACCAGACTAGCTTCCACCTCTCCTGGGCCATCCGCTGCCTACTATCCCCTGATTCCACAACCCCACTCCCTCTTCTGCACCTCAACTACAGGTAAGCGTCTGTATCCTAAGGGTCTTACGAACCAGGTTCAGTGGAGAAAGGCGCAGGCCCCAGCGCGAGGAGGGAGCACGTCTCTGCAAGTTCCTTTCTTGCCGGCACTGCGCAGTCCGGCAGCTCTTCAGGACTGCCTTAGAGCTCAGATCCCAAATCCAGACTCCAAGGTCTACAATCCCCTACCTCCCGCAGTCCCGTGGACCCTTTTTTTTTTTTTTTCTAAGTCAGACGCTTTGCCTGTCCTCAGGGACGAGGCTTGGTGCTGTGTAGTTTCTCCTTGACGTGGGCTCAGAGGTCCAGCAGATTCTACAACCTAGATCTTTCACTTTACCTTTATCGGGGGGATCTCTGCCCTTCCCGGCTGCAAACTGTCTCACCAGCTGCGCCTCCTTCGCCAATTTAGGCTGGATTCCACTCGTTTCAGCTGCTTTCTCTATCTGCTCCGGGACAAGGCTCAGGACACGTCCGTCTATTCTGCCGCCATTTTTCTCTCTCTCCATGCTGGTGACATTCTCATTCAGCTCCTTATAGTTCTCATTGAGTTGTGTGTATTTGCCATTGAGTTGTGTATATTTGTCATCCATCCATTTAAACATCCTTATAATCATTACTCTGAATTCTTCTCTGTTAAGCTGCTAGCCTCAATTTCATTTAACTCCCTTTCTGGTGATTCCTCTTTTTCTTTCCTTTGGGGATTGCTTTATGTCTCCCCATGTTTTCCTGTAATGTTTTAATTGTAGATCCAATTGCTTTGCTACCCAGGTTCTTTTGGTGATAGTGCTACTGGTGTAATCTCTCAGTTCTCCTGGGCTTGGTAATCTAGTGTAGCTCCCTACTTGAGCTATTTGGGTTCTCTGGTTGTAGGCCTGTGAGCTTGAGAGGCACAACAGCGGTGTCTAGAAGTCAACAGCCGTCGAGGGCAGTATCCAATTTTTGCTGACTTGCACCTTTAATTGAAATCATGCGTGCCCAGCAGGGACTCACAGTGGCACCAAGGAACTGTCTGTTGGGGTGATGTGGCTCAGGGGGCCTGCACTCTGGAAAGGTGTGACTGTGATACCCAGAGTTCTGTAGTTATGGGGTGGGGTGACTCAGCTCTCGCTGCTGCACCTGTGGTGGATAGGCACTTACTCCCAGTGGTGGCTCACAGGAGCACCAGCGGTAAGTTTGCCAGTGAGGCACACTGAAGCACTCTGAAGGGCTCTGGCAGTGTAGCCATGTAATTGAGGTGCCTAGCTTCTAAAGATTTCTCTTTAGGGCAGATCCTATGGCCCCAAGGAGTATTCAGATTCCAAGGTGTTATTCAGGGAGAGATCTGGGTGTGGCTATATTGGTTGCCTGGAGACTGGAGGGAGGGGCTATCTCTCAGGAGAAAATGGCGACCGGGGCTTAGATATTACTCAGCACTAGACTCGCCTCCACCTCTCCTGGACTGTCCGCTGCCTACTCTCCCCAGATTCCACAAGCCCACCCCTTCTTCTGCACCTCAGCCACAGGTAAGTGTCTGTATCCTAAAGGTCCTACTAACTACGTTCAGTGGAGAAAGGCGCAGGCCCCAGAGCGAGGAGGGACCGTCTCTGCAACTTCCTCTCTTGCCGGCACTGCGCCGTCCGACAGTTCTTCAGGGCTGCCTTTGAACTCAGATCCCAAATCCAGACTCCAAGGACTAAAATTTCCTACCTCCCGCAGTCCATGGACCCTTTTTTTTTTTTTCAGTCAGACGCTTCACCTGTCCTCAGGGACGCAGCTTGGTGCCATGTAGTTTCTCCCTGACCTTATGGGGACAGAGGTCAGGTAGATTCTACTGCCTAGATCTTTGATTTTACCTTTATCGGGGGGATCTCTGCCCTCCCTGGATGCAAACTGTCTCAGCAGCTGTGCCTCCTTTGCCAATTCAGGCTGGATTCCATTCGTTTCAGCTGCTCCCTCTATTTGCTCCACGACAAGGCTCAGGACATGTCCGTCTATCCTGCCGCCATTTTGTCTCTCCCTATACATACATTCTTGAATCTGTTTGAGAATCTTCCCTGATGCCTCCAGAAAGCCTCATTATGTGAGTAATAAACTTTTTCATACTCTCCTGTGCCTGGGTCATCAGTCTTGACATCCAGAAGAAATTTTAGGTGTATGATCCATCCTGTGTCTGTGGACTGATCACAACAAATGGCCATATGAGGAGGACATAAAGTTACTCTCCATACTGCCAGGGATCTTTCTTATCTTGCTTTGGCTTCCTAACTGACTCTGCTACATGCTGGTAGGCATACACTTTGAGCCATTGCCTGGTGGCAAGCTTGTGCGTTCAACTGCTATTCCTTGCACTGCATTAGTGAATCTTACCAAACATCTACTAAAGATTTGACCTGCGTAAGTCAGTTAGCAAATTAACATAGAGTGACAGGAAGACTCCTTAAAGTAGTCCTCAATCATGTGTCTCAACCTGGACCTATTTGTGAGTCTCATATTGAGTCATGTGGCTCAGTTCCAAAGTAAGATGTGACGGACACTGTGTCTAAGGGAATTACTTTTACCTTGTGAACATTTGTTGTTTCTTAACCAGATGTTGGTCCCCTTTCTACATAGAGTTTGGTTGGATAGTCTGTTCAATATACAAGTCCATTGGGTACTCAGTCTCTCATGGAGAAATGCTGTTACTATATGGGATGCTAATGTCACACACCTGGCAGCAGAAGACTCACTAGGACCTTGCAAAATGTTTCTGCCTCTCTCTCTCTCTCTCTCCCTCCCTCTCTCTCTCTCTCTCTCTCTCTCTCTCTCTCTCTCCTTACACACACACACACACACACACACACACACACACACACACACCACACACAGAATCCTGACCCTCAGGTGTCTAGAGAGAAACATCCATGACACCCCTGTGACAAAGCCAGGGGATTAATTCACCACTATAATGGAGTGTTCCATAACATTGATGGTAATGACTTGGTTTGAGGTTCTCCAGAAGAAAAAGAAATAAATATGAAGATGGTAGTGGAGGAAACCAGTGAAATATATCCGGTAAAGATACACACCCACGTGCAACCTGGGAAAGTTGCCTAGAAGAGCCAAATGTTGGAGGGAAGTGTGAGAATTCATGTCTTTATTGAAACAGAAATGGGTATTTAGTTCTGTGGGGTTTTAGGTAAGACATCCAAAATAGTAGGCAATGTGCTGCATTTTTCACAATAGCCAATGTAAGTGTTCATTAATAGATGAATGGATAAAGAAGATGTTATGCACACACACATACACATAGCCCTCACACTGCATCAATCACTTATGTGTGAATTATTAAAAATAGAAAAAGTCAAACTCATTGCAACACAGCTAACACAGAGTGGAAAAGTGTTTACCCGGGGCTGAGGGGTGGAGAAAATAGGAACAGCTTGGTAAAGGGTACAAACCTTCACCTATAACATAAATAACATCTGGGGATTTAATGTAAAAAACAAACCAAAAGTTTAAGGTTCTCTAAAACAAGAAGTCTAGAATACTTTACAACCATGAGGATCACAATGAGGCATAACATGATAACTAACTAAAATTCAATATGGTAGCCATGACTGGTTTGGCTCAGTGGATAGAGCATCGGCCTGCGGACTGAAGGGTCCCAGGTTCGATTCCAGTCAAGGGCATGTACCTTGGTTGCGGGCACATCCCCAGTGGAAAGGTGTGCAGGAGGCAGTTGATCGATGTTTCTCTCTCTCATCGATGTTTCTCTCTTTCATCTATGTTTCTAACTCTCTGTCCCTCTCCCTTCCTCTCTGCAAAAAATCAATAAAATATATTAAAATGAATTTAAAAAAATAAAATTCAATATGGTATCCTTATGGGATCCTGGGGCAGAAAAAGCACATTAAGTAAAAACGATGGAAATCATAATAAAATAAAGACCTCAATACTGTAGAACCTCACTTCTTGAACTTAATTTGTTTCAGAAGGCTGTTAGAGAAGTGATTTGTTCAAGAACCAAATCATCCATAGCCAGTTTGACTCAGTGAACTGGTGGTTCCCAGGTTTGTTTCTTGTGAAAGGTACATGCCTGGGTTGTGGACTCGATCCCCAGTAGGGGGTGTCAGGAGGCTGCCAATCAATGATTCTCTGGCATCACTGATGTTTCTATCTTCCCCTCATTGTGCCTTCCTCTTTTGAAATTATTCTATATATATAAAAGTGTAAGCGACCTTTAAGACTGAAGAATCAGAATGTCTGGAACGACTGGATTGACTGATCTTTATGAAGTTCACTGACCACCAGGAGGCAGACCCTCAATGCAGGGGCTGCCCCCTGGTGGTCAGTGCACTCCCACAGGCAAACTCCACTGGCTGGCTAATCTCCCACAATTCCTCCCCACGGCCTGCAGGCTCTAATCACCTGATGGGGGCTGGACCCCTGGCTGGGATGGGGAACTGGGGATGGGAGGTGGTGGACTTGTCCCCTCTCCCAGGGGGGCCAAGGGCTGGCTCCCTCCTTGGGACAGAAGCCAACCTCCGGATCCTGGTCCCACACCCCAGCCAGCAGGCCGAATCGGCCTGCCACGTGCCTTCTGTGGTGTCAGATCAGCAGTGAGTGAAGGAGGAGGTGGGTAGGCAGGGAACCGTGTGGTGGTGGGGCACCATCAGTGGCGTCAGTGTCTGTTCCTTCCACACCTGACCCAGCCACTATCACCTTCTTTCCTGACCACACTGGGGTCTTCTGGCCCCAGGCTGAGAAAAGGAACTTTGGGTGGGTGGCAGCGGATGCAGCCCCTTTCACAGGGGGGCCAAGGGCCAGCTCCATTCTCAGGGCTGGTGGCCAAGCTCCAATGTCCCATCCCTCCCCCAGGTCCTCCCCTCACCAGTAGACCCAGATAGCCCCGGCCACGATTGGCCCTGATTGCTGGCCAGGCCTAGGGAAACCACCCATGCACTGGTTCATGCACCAGGCCGCTAGTCAAAATATAAAAAAAGAAATCCAAATAATTTTTCCAATAGATATAAATATAAATTGTATTAATCCATCCAAAACACACAAATGATTCCCTGTTTTAACTTTTTTATATATAGTACATGTCTAAAATACTGTTTAATCTAAAAAGAAGTGCTTATTTTCTTAAAGTTATGGAATCACCCCCTGTTAGACTTAAATGAATCACAGTCAGCACTTCTTTCAGGGGTATCCTTCAGAAGGTCAGAAGGCACCATCTTCACCTTTCCACATATCATTGCTTCCTAAATGCTATCACTGGCTAAACCCTTTTCATTTATTCAAATCAACAATAATTTTTCTAAGTGTTCAATTGCTAGTGATTGTTGTTTTGTGAGCACTTTCACACCTTTGGATACATTAGCATTCTTGATCACCTCCTTATGTTTTTAAATTGTGCTAACCATAAAGGTTGCCAGCAACAAAAATATTCTTTTCTTTGTTTGTTGCACTAGCGATGCTTTGTGTCATGTAAAGGTATCAGCATGAAAGAGCTACAGGGTCAAGAAAGGAAGTTTTGTTCTACAACTAATACATTTTTTCCTTGAACAACTTAGTCTAGAAACAAATTGTTCGATATTGGAGATGTTCCAGAGCTGAGGTTTGAATGTAACTGTTTCACTGATAGTTCACCACATGTAAAAATCACAAAATACCAATGTAAGATATTAATTATAAGGGAAATTAAGTATGGGGATAATGGTATTATCATCAAGATTTTTCTGTAAATCTAAAACTATTCTAAAATAAAACACCCATTAAAACAACACACAAAATACTAGATAATGATAATACCTGGGGAATAGTAGAATGAACAACTGAATGGATAGAGGGTTTTGAGAAATGGCTTGAAACACCCCCTCCCTGCCATGTGCTGGACAATAATTGAACTAGAGGAAAAGAAGGAGTGAGAGGTCAGTTTGGGAAATATTTTAGGAGATATTGAGGAAGCTATCCTTTCTCTATTCAGAGCATCTGACTCCTCTGCATACTCTTCCCCACCCCACCCCCATGCATGGTGAAGCTGAAGCTTTGTGATGTCAAGCCACACCATGGTAACCACTGACTTGGCCAATCAGATTTGAAGGGTGTGGCTCCTCATTGTCCTGGAGAGTATATATAGAGGTCAGGAGCCCTGGAGTAGGGCACAGTCTCTACAACAAAGCCAAGGATACTAAGAAAATACCAAAAGTTAGTTTAGATACTGGATCACAGACTCCAACCGCAAGCATGGGCCAAGAATCTTCAAGTAGTGAAGAGAATGCAATGTCTGTTTCTGAATTCGATGACAATGACAAGGATAAGGTGAGAATACCCTACTCATATGCCACCTCTTCTTCCCTATTGATTCCCCACCATAGACTCTGACCCTGCCCTTGTGTAGCACAAACGCCTCCTCATCAATCCCTCTGTTATTCAATTACAATCCCACTTTCCACCCACTTCCCAATTTCTTTCCCCAAACCAATTTCTTTATGGGTTTCTCTTCTTTCCCCACTAGATAATGAAGATATTGGGTAATGCAAATTCAGTCCTTCAATCGATTGGGGAAAATGAGAGAAAAAGGAAGAGGCACATATTCATATTTCACTACAGGAAAGGTAAGAGACCCACAATAAACCAGCCAATTGAGGATGACGAGGATGAGGACGATGAAGAAATTAATGATGAAGGCAAAGGAGAAGGAGAAGGAGAAGAAGAAGAAGGAGAAGGAGATGGAGAAGAAGAAGATGAAGAAGAAGGAGACAGAGAAGAAGAAGAAGGAGAAGAAGATTATGATGAAGAAGCAGATGATGAAGATGAAGGAGAAGAAGATGGAGGAGAAGATTATGATGAAGAAGAAGACGATGAAGATGATGAAGGAGAAGAAGGAGAAGGAGTTTATGGTGAAGAAGACGATGATGAAGAAGGAGGAGAAGAAGATGGAGAAGGAGGAGAAGAAAATTTTGATGAAGAAGAAGATGATGAAGATGATGAAGGAGAAGGATCAGAAGAAGGAGAAGAAGGAGATGATGATGAAGAAGAAGATGATGAAGATGAAGAAGGAGAAGGAGAAGAGGGAGAAGAAGTCGAAGGAGGAGAAGAAGAAGGAGAAGGAGGAGAAAGAGAAGGAGAAGGAAGAGAAGAGCAAGGGGAAGGGGAAGTAGAAGAAGGAGAAGGAGAAGAAGGTGAAGAAGGAGAAGGAGAAGGAAAAGAAGGGGAAGGAGAAGGAGGAGAAGGAGATGATGAAGAAGAAGTTCTACCATAAGAGATGCCCAGGTCTACCTGAAGAGGAAGACCTTTAAGTATGCTTGCCTCTCTAGAGAAAATCCTTGAGAATTGGTCATTATGTATGTATCAAAACCTAAATGGTTTCCTTGAATAAATACCAGCATGTGTATAAAGGAAATGTATTTGTATCTCTGTGTGTTCTCTGATGATGGGGAGGGAGCAAAGGGCGGGGGACAGGTATGTGAAAAGGGAGGGACATAGAATTCTACAAGTTTGGGCACAAGAACAGCAATTCCATAGATAGCCACACACAGAGAATAAGGACAAGGTGAAGACTGAAGATGAATTTTTCCTTAACACTTTATACTGGCAAGGAAGAAAAGAAGTTGTTGTGCCTGCTTGTGTTTGGCATTGGGGGCAGGGGGTGGTGGTAGGGGAGATGGTGAACAGGGTGTTATGTGAGGTTGGCAGTGTGTAATAATGAATCTGATTTCAATTTTGGATGTTAGACTATTGACAGCTTTAAGCCTCATTCCATTCTCTTCCCTGTCCAGCCAACATTTGGACAAACTGATAAAAAAGGACTTTCTGATCATAAAATAGAAACAAAAAAGTCTAAACTTAACCATTAGAACTGTTGTATTGTTTCAACTTCCCATAGCCAAAGCCCTCATTGTCCTAAAATATTTTCTAGTGCATAATGACAATCTGATGCAATGAGTAGTAAAATAAATCTTTTGCCCTTATAATCAGCTTGAGAAAATGTTACCCTGTGACCTTCCTCCCTATTTATAAAATAACACCTTTCACCCTTGTTGCAAAAGGACCAAATGTAAATGAAAACAGGACCTTCGCTGGTAACACCATTATATAAGACCTAGTTTGAACCACTGAATGGATAGGGTGGTATGGGAAATGGCTTGAAAAGGTATAATTATCCCTACTGCTTCTAGATACATTAGCATTTTTGATGGCCTCCTTATTTGTTAAAATTGTGCTAATCATAGAGTTTACCAGCAACAAAAACATTCTCTTCTTTGTTGCATGAGAGGTGCTTTGTGTCATGTAGAGTTATCAGCCAGAAAGTGTTATCAGGTCAAGAACTAAAGTGTTGTTCCACAACTAATACATTTTTTTCTTGAACGACTTGGTCTAGAAACAAATTGGAGATATTCAAGAACTGAGGTTTGAAAGTAACTGTTTCACTGATAGTTCAATACATGTAAAAATTGCACCGAACCAATGTAAAATATTAATAATATGGGAAAATAGGTATGGTGTATATGGGAAATATCATCACGAATTTTCTGTAAATCTAAAACTATTCTAAAGCAAAACACCCATTAAAACAACACAGGAAATACTAAGTAATGATAACAGCTGGGGATTAGTAGAATGAACCACTGAATGGATAGGGTGGTATGGGAAATGGCTTGAAACACATCTTCCATGCCATGTGTTGGACAATAATTGAACTAGAGGAAAAGAAGGAGTGAGAGGTCAGTTTGGGAAATATTTTAGGAGATATTGAGGAAGCTATCCTTTCTCTATTCAGAGCATCTGACTCCTCTGCATACTCTTCCCCACCCCACCCCCATGCATGGTGAAGCTGAAGCTTTGTGATGTCAAGCCACACCATGGTAACCACTGACTTGGCCAATCAGATTTGAAGGGTGTGGCTCCTCATTGTCCTGGAGAGTATATATAGAGGTCAGGAGCCCTGGAGTAGGGCACAGTCTCTACAACAAAGCCAAGGATACTAAGAAAATACCAAAAGTTAGTTTAGATACTGGATCACAGACTCCAACCGCAAGCATGGGCCAAGAATCTTCAAGTAGTGAAGAGAATGCAATGTCTGTTTCTGAATTCGATGACAATGACAAGGATAAGGTGAGAATACCCTACTCATATGCCACCTCTTCTTCCCTATTGATTCCCCACCATAGACTCTGACCCTGCCCTTGTGTAGCACAAACGCCTCCTCATCAATCCCTCTGTTATTCAATTACAATCCCACTTTCCACCCACTTCCCAATTTCTTTCCCCAAACCAATTTCTTTATGGGTTTCTCTTCTTTCCCCACTAGATAATGAAGATATTGGGTAATGCAAATTCAGTCCTTCAATCGATTGGGGAAAATGAGAGAAAAAGGAAGAGGCACATATTCATATTTCACTACAGGAAAGGTAAGAGACCCACAATAAACCAGCCAATTGAGGATGACGAGGATGAGGACGATGAAGAAATTAATGATGAAGGCAAAGGAGAAGGAGAAGGAGAAGAAGAAGAAGGAGAAGGAGATGGAGAAGAAGAAGATGAAGAAGAAGGAGATGGAGAAGAAGAAGGAGAGGAAGATTATGATGAAGAAGCAGATGATGAAGATGAAGGAGAAGAAGATGGAGAAGATTATGATGAAGAAGAAGACGATGAAGATGATGAAGGAGAAGAAGGAGAAGTTTATGATGGAGAAGACGATGATGAAGAAGGAGGAGAAGAAGATGGAGAAGGAGAAGGAGAAGAAAATTTTGATGAAGAAGAAGATGATGAAGATGATGAAGGAGAAGGATCAGGAGAAGAAGAAGGAGATGATGATGATGATGAAGATGATGAAGATGAAGAAGGAGAAGGAGAAGAGGGAGAAGAAGTCGAAGGAGGGGAAGGAGAAGGAGAAGGAGGAGAAGGAGAAGGAGAAGGAAGAGAAGAGCAAGGGGAAGGGGAAGTAGAAGAAGGAGAAGGAGAAGAAGGTGAAAAAGAAGAAGGAGAAGGAGAAGGAGAAGGAGAAGGAGAAGGAGAAGAAGGAGAAGGAGAAGAAGGAGAAGGAGAAGGAAAAGAAGGGGAAGGAGAAGGAGAAGGAAGGAGAAGGAGATGATGAAGAAGAAGTTCTCCCATAAGAGATGCCCAGGTCTACCTGAAGAGGAAGACCTTTAAGTATGCTTGCCTCTCTAGAGAAAATCCTTGAGAATTGGTCATTATGTATGTATCAAAACCTAAATGGTTTCCTTGAATAAATACCAGCATGTGTATAAAGGAAATGTATTTGTATCTCTGTGTGTTCTCTGATGATGGGGAGGGAGCAAAGGGCGGGAGACAGGTATGTGAAAAGGGAGGGACATAGAATTCTACAAGTTTGGGCACAAGAACAGCAATTCCATAGATAGCCACACACAGAGAATAAGGACAAGGTGAAGACTGAAGATGAATTTTTCCTTAACACTTTATACTGGCAAGGAAGAAAAGAAGTTGTTGTGCCTGCTTGTGTTTGGCATTGGGGGCAGGGGGTGGTGGTAGGGGAGATGGTGAACAGGGTGTTATGTGAGGTTGGCAGTGTGTAATAATGAATCTGATTTCAATTTTGGATGTTAGACTATTGACAGCTTTAAGCCTCATTCCATTCTCTTCCCTGTCCAGCCAACATTTGGACAAACTGATAAAAAAGGACTTTCTGATCATAAAATAGAAACAAAGAAGTCTAAACTTAACCATTAGAACTGTTGTATTGTTTCAACTTCCCATAGCCAAAGCCCTCATTGTCCTAAAATATTTTCTAGTGCATAATGACAATCTGATGCAATGAGTAGTAAAATAAATCTTTTGCCCTTATAATCAGCTTGAGAAAATGTTACCCTGTGACCTTCCTCCCTATTTATAAAATAACACCTTTTACCCTTGTTGCAAAAGGACCAAATGTAAATGAAAACATGACCTTCGCTGGTAGACACCATTATATAAGACCTAGTTTGAGAAGGTATAATTATCCCTACTGCTTCTGGCTACATTAGCATTCTTGTTGGCCTCCTTATCTGTTAAAATTATGCTAATCACAGAGTTTTCCAGCAACAAAAACATTCTCTTCTTTGTTGCATGAGAGGTGCTTAGTGTCATGCAGAGGTATCAGTCAGAAAGAGTTATCAGGTCAAGAACTGAAGTGTTGTTCCACAACTAATACATTTTTCCTTGAACAACTTGGTCTAGAAACAAATAGGAGATATTCAAGAACTGAGGTTTGAAAGTAACCATTTCACTGATAGTTCAATACATGTAAAAATTGCACGGTACCAATGTAAAATATTAATAATATGGGAAATTAGGTATGGGAAATATTGAATTATCATCACAATTTTTCTGTAAATATAAAACTATTCTAAAATAAAACACACATTAAAACAAAACATGAAATACTAAGTAATGATAATAGCTGGGGAATAGTAGAATGCACCACTGAATGGATCGGGGGGTATGCGAAATGGCTTGAAACACCCCTTTCGTGCATGTGCTGGACAATAATTGAAATAGAGGAAATGAAAGAGTGAGAGGTCAGTTTGGGAAATATTTTAGGAGATATTGAGGAAGCTCCCCCTTCTCTATTCAGAGCATCTGACTTCTCTGCATCGCCTTACCCCTCCCCCCCCACCCATGAATGTTCAAGCTTATGATTTGTGATGTCAGGCTATACCATGGCAACCACTGACTTGGCCAATCAGAGTTTAAGTGTGTGGCTCCTCATTGTCCTGGAAAGTATGTGTAGAGTCCAGGAGCCCTGCAGTAGGGCCCAGTTTTACATCAAAAACAAGGTTATTAAGAAAGTACGGAAGCTTAGTTTAGATATTGCATCACAGACTCCAACCACAAGGATGGGCCAAGAATATTCAAGTGGTGAAGAGAATACGATGTTGGTTTTGGAACTGGATGACAAAGACAGGGCTAAGGTCAGACTACCCTACTCGTATGCCTCCTCTTCTTCCCTATTGATTCCCCACCATAGTCTCTGACCCTGCCCTTGTCTGTCACAAACACTTCATCAATCAATCCACTGTCATTCTATTACAATCCCACTTGCCACCCATTTCCCAATTTCTTCCTCACAACCAATGTCTTTCTGGGTTTTTCTTGTTTCCCCACTAGATAATGAAGATAATGGGCAATACAAATTCAGTCCTTCAATAGAGTGGAGAAAATGAGAGAAAAATAAAGAGGCAGATACTCATATTTTACTACAGGAAAGGTAAGAGACCCACAATAAACCAGCCAATTGAGGAAGATGAGGATGAATAGCCAAGAGGACGAAGATGACAAAAAAGATAATGATGAAGGGGAAGGGGAAGGAGAAGGAGAAGAAGAAAATGAGGAAGAAGGAGATGAAGAAGAGGAAGGAGAAGGAGAAGAAGAAGGTGAAGAAGAAGATGAAGAAGAAGGCGAGGAAGGTGGAGAAGAAGATGGAGAAGGAGAAAAAGAAGATGAAGAAGAAGGCGAGGAAGGTGAAGGAGAAGAAGATGGAGAAGGAGAAAAAGAAGATTATGATAAAGAAGAAGACAATGAAGATGAAGGACAAGAAGGAGGAGAAGAAGATGATGATAAAGAAGAAGACAATGAAGATGAAGGACAAGAAGGAGGAGAAGAAGATGATGAAGATGAAGAAGGAGAAGGAGAAAAAGAAAAAGGAGATGACAAAGAAGAAGAGAGTTCTACCACAAGTGATGCCAGGTATACCTTAAGAGGAAGACCTTTAAGTATGTGTTGTCTCTCTAGAGAAAATCCTTGAGAATTGGTCATTATATATATATATATATATATCAAAACCTAAATGGTGTCCTTGAATAAATACTAGCATGTGCATAAAGGAAATGTTTTGTATATCTGTGTGTTCCCTGATGATGCGGAGGGAGAAAATAAGGGGGTAGGTATGTGAGAAGGGAGGGACATAGAATTATACAAGTTTGGGCACCAGACCAGCCAGTCCAACATAAGTTAGACACTGAGAATAAAGACAACGTGAAGACTGAAGATGAATTTTTTTCCTTAACACTCATACTGGCAATGAAGAAAAGAAGTTGTTGTTTCTGCTTGTGTTTGGCATTGAGGGAGGAGGTGGGGGGAGATGGTAGGGGAGATGCGAAGCAAGGTGTTGTGTGAGGGTTGCCAGTGTGTAATAATGAATCTGATTTCCATTTTAGGTGTTAGACTCTTGATAGCTTTAAGCCTCATTTCTTTCTCTTCCCTGTCCAGCCAACATTTGGATAAGCTGATAAAAAGGGAAGTTTCTCATCATAAAATAGAAACAAATATGTCTAAACTTAACCATTAGAACATGCCTCAGTTTCCCATAGTCAAATCACCCATTGTCCTAAAATATTTTCTAGTGCATAATGACAATCTGACCCAATGTGTAGTAAAATAAATCTTTTGACCTTATAACCAGCTTGAAAAAAAGGGTTCCCAATGAACCTTCCTTCATACTTATAAAATAACAATGTTCACCCTTGTTGAAAGAGGACCCAACATAAATGAAAACAGGACCTTCACAGATAGACATATATTATATAAGACCTAGTTAGAGAAGGTGTAATCATCCCTACTGCTTCTGAATTTAACAGCCAAGTTTCACTTGCTTTTAAAACTGAAAATGATGATTGGTGCCTCAGTGTGACTTTCCATATTATTAGGGCTCCATATCTAGTATTATTAAAATTAAGGATTCTACATAAAAATTGGTAAATAATTATGAGTCACAGCAGAATATTTGACTGACATCTTGTCTTCAGTGAATATTTCAACAGACTGTAGCTGCAGTTAACCTTCACGTTTAGACTTAATACACCTTTACTTGGGTACTTAGTAGGGCACCTCTCCCATCCTGTTATCTTTCATTATCTTTACAGAAAGTATCTCTGCCACTTCTAGATTAGCAAATTAGTCAGTTTAGCAAATTAACATAGAATATCAGGAGGCTTCCTTAAAGTAGTAATCAATCATGTTTTTCAACCTGGACCTATTTGTGAGTCTCATATTGAATCATGTGTCTCAGTTCCAAAGTAAGATGTGATTAACACTGTGCCTAAAGGAATGACATTTACCTTGTGAACATTTGTTGTGTCTTAACTAGATGTTGGTCCCCTATCTATATAGAGTTGGGTTGGATAGTCTGTTCAATATACAAGTCCATTGGGTAGTCATTCATGGAGGAATAGCAGTTACTATGTGGGATGCTAATGTCACACACCTGAAAGCAGAAGACTCACTAGGACTTGCAAAATGTTTCTCCTGTCGCTGCCCATCTCTCTCTCTCTCTCTCTCTCTCTCTCTCTCTCTCTCTCTCTCTCTCTCTCTCTCTCTCTTCCACATACAGACAGGATCCTGATCCTCTGGGTTCTAGAGAGAAATATTCATGACACCCCTGTGACAAAGCCAACTGATTAATTCAGCCACGGTCATGGGAAATTACATAACACTGATTGTACTGACTTGGTTTGAGGTTCTCCTGAAAGAAAATAAATAAATACCCCACATGCAACCTGGGAAGGTTGCCTGGAAGAGCCAAGTCTTGTAGGGATGTGTGATAATTCATATCTTGATTGAAACATATAAATGGGTATTTATTTCTGTGGGGTTTTAGGTAAGACATCCAAAATACTAGGTAATATGCTGCATTATTCACAATACCCAAAGTAAGTAATGTAAGTGTTCATCAATAGATGAATGGATAAAGAAGACGTTATGCACACACACATACACAGCCCCTACACTGCATCATATCACTTATGTGGAATATTAAAAGTAGAAAAAGTCAATCTCATTGCAACACAGAGTAGAAAAGTGTTTGCCAGCAGGTGAGGGGTGGAGGAAATAGGAAGAGCTTGGTTAAAGGGTACAAACCTTCAACTATAACATCAATAAAATCTGAGGATTTAATGTAAAAAAACAAACAAATCAAAAGATGAAGGTTCTCTCAAAAAAGAAGTCTAGAAAACTGTACATCCACGAGGATCTCAATGAGGCATGACATGATGACTAAAATTTAATATGGTATCCTGGATGGGATCCTCGGGCAGAAAAAGCACATTAAATAAAAACTAAGGAAATCTTAGTAAAGACATCAATACGGTAGAACCTCACTTCTTGAACTTAATTTATTTTGAAGGCTATTTGAGAAGTGATTTGTTCAAAACCCAAATCAGCCCTAGACAGTTTGTCTCAGTGGATAGAGCATCAGCCTGTGGATGAAGATTCCTGGTTTGTATTCTGGTCAAAGGCACATGCCTGGGTGGTGCTCTCAATCCCCAGTAGGTGGGGGTGGGGTGCAGGAGGCAGCTGGGCAATTATTCTCTAGCATGACTGATATTTTTATCTCTCTGTACCTGTACCTTCCTCTTTTGAAATCAATAGAAATATAAAAAAGAAAACCAAATAATTTTTCCCATTAGACATATATTTAAATGGAATGAATCCATCCCTGACACACAAAGGGTTCCCCTTTTTAACTTTCTTATATACAGTATATGTCCAATGTACTGTTTAATCTAAAAAGAAACACTTGTTTTCTTACATTTATGGAACCACTCCCCGCTAGCCTTAAATGAATCACATTCAGCACTCCTTTCAGTAGTATCCTTCAGGTGGTCAGAAGGCACCATCTTCACCTTTTCATATATCATTGCCTCCCAAATGCTATCACTGGTGAACTGCTTTTCATTTATCCAAATCAACAATTTTTCTACCTCTTCAATTGTCTGTGATTGTTGTTTTATGAGCATTTTCACACCCTTAGCAACATTGGTGCTCTTGATGGTCTCTTTATGTTTTAAAATTGTGCTAATCAGAAATTGCCAGCAACAAAAAAAAAATCTCTCCTTTGTTTGTTGCATCAAGAGATGCTTTGAGTCATGCAGAGGTATCAGCATGAAAGGGTTGTCAGGTCAAGAACTGAAGTTTTGTTCCACAACTGGTACTATTAAAAAAAAACCCACAAACAAACACGTGGTCTAGACCCAAATTATTTGATAACAGAGATGTTAGAGAACTGAGGTTTGGCTGTAACAGTTTCATGGATGGTTCAACACATGTTACAATTGCACCATAGGAATGTCAGTTATAAATAATAAGGGTAATTGGGTATGGGGATTATGGATATTATCTTCACAATTTTTCTCTAAATTTAAAACTAATCTAAAAGAAAACACCCATTAAAATAACACACAAAATACTAGGTAATGATAATATATGGGGGATGGTAGAATGAACGACTGAATGGATGGGGGGGGGTATGGGAAATGATTTAGAGGAAACACCACTTCCATTCCATATGCTGGACTATAATTGAACTACAGGAAATTAGGAGTGAGAGGTCGGTTTGGGAAAGATTTTAGGAGATGTTGAGGAAGCTCCCCTTCCTCTAACCAGACAGAGCATCTGAGTCCTCTGCATCCTCTACCCGACCCCATCTCCTATTGATCATCAAGCTCAGGCTTTCTGATTTCAGCCACACCATGGCAACCACTGACTGTTGGCCAATCAGAGCTGAAGGGTGTAGCTCCTCTTTGTCCTGGAGAGTATATATAGAGGGCAGGAGCCTCTGAGTAGGTCCTGTTGCTACAACAAAGCCAAAGTTACTAAGAAAATACTGTAGCCTAGTTTACATAACGAATCAGACTCCAACCGCAAAGATGGACCAAGAAACTTCAAGTAGTAAAGTGAATTGGAAGTCTGTATGCCAACTCGATGACAAAGAAAAGGATCAGGTCAGATTACCCTACTCATATGCCTCCACTTCTTTCCCAATAATTCCTCACCCAAGGTTCTGGCCTTGCTCTTTATTGGTACAGACACTTCCTCAATCAAGCCATTCTCATTCTATTACAAGCCCATTTCCCAATTTCTTCCCCAAAATCAACAATGGCTTTCTGGGTTTAACTTGTTTCCCAACTAGATCACGAAGAAAATGGCGAAGGTAAATTCTGGCATTAAGCAGTGTGAAGAAAGGAATGAGAGAGACAGAAAGAATCAGATAATTGCATTTTACTCCAGGAAGGGTAGAAAACCTCCAGTATTCAGGCCAACAAAGGAAGAAGAAGTGCTGGAGTGTATTTCTACCACAAGTGATGCCCCCGGTCTCCCAGAAGAAGACGGCCCTTAAGTACGTGTAGCCTCTCTACAAAAAATGCCAAAGAAATGGGCATTTGGAGGAGATTAAAATATAAATGGTCTCCTTGAATAAATACTAGCATTGTATAAAGGAAATGTGCTTGTATTTTTGTGTGTTCTCTGAAGATGGGGAGGGAATAAAGGAGAGGGAAGGTATGTGAGAAGGGAAGGAGGTAGAATTCTGCAATTTGGGCACCAGACCAGCCAGTCTATAGTTAGCCAGACACTGAGAATAAGGACTAGGTGAAGACCAAAGATGAATTTTTTCCTTAACACTTTATCATAAAGGTAAGAAAGAAAGGAGTTGGTGATTTTGCTTGTGTTTGGCACTGGATATGTGTGTGTGCTGTGGAGATGGGGAGCAGAGTGTTGTGTGAAGGTTGGCAGAGGTTAATAATAAATCTTATTGTATTTTAGATGTTTTACTATTGACAGCTTTAAGCCTCATTCCTTTCTCTCCACCATCCAGCCTACATAAGACAGGAAGATACAAAAGGGAATAAATATGCCTAAACCTAATCATTACAACTATTTTGTTGCCTAAGTTTCCTATAGCCAAAGCACTCATTGTCCTAAAATATTTTCTAGTACATAATGACAATCTGGCACAATCAGTAGTAAAATTATTTTTTTGCACTTACCATCAGCTTGAAAACATGTTTCCCTGTGGATCTTCCTTCCTACATATAAAATAACACTTTCACTCTAGTTGAAAAAGTTCACAAAGTAAATAAAAATATGGCCTTCACAGGTAGACACCTATTATATAAGACCTAGATAGAGCAGGTATAATCATACCTACTGCTTCTGAATTTAACAGCCAGATTTGACTTGCTCTTAAACTTGAAAAGCATGATTGGTTCCTCAGTGTGTATTTTCAGACCATTAATGTCATGGACCCACCCATTCGGGATCCACATCTAATATTAAAATTACTGATTCTACACAAAGAAACTGGTAAATAATTAGGAGTCATAGCAAAGTATTTGACTGACATGTTCTATTCAGTGCCTATTTCAACAGACTATAGCTACAGTTAAACTGCACCTGTAGAGTCATAATACACCTTGTATACTTGGTAGGGTACCTCTCCAGTCTTGTTATCTCTCATTGTCTTTGCACACAGTATCTTCACCACATCTAGCTTGGGAAATTAGTCAGTTTAGCAAATTAAAATACAGTCTGAGGAGGCCGCCATAAAGTAGTCCTCAATCATGTTTCCCAACCTGGACCTATTTGTGAAGGTCAGATCGAATCATATGTCTCAGGTACAAAATAAGGTGTGACTGACACTGTGCCTAAGGCAATGAATTTTACCTTGTGAACATTTGTTGCATCTTAACCAGATGTTGGTCCCCTTTCCATATAGAATTTGGTTGTATAGTCTGTTCAATATACCAGTCCATTGGGTAGAAACTCAAGGAGGAAGAGCAGTTACTATGTGGGTTTCTAATGTCACACACCTGAAAGCAGAAGACTCACTAGGACCTTGCAAAATGTATCTGCCTCTCTCTCTCTCTCTCTCTCTCTCTCTCTCTCTCTCTCTCTCTCTCTCTCTCTCTTACATACACACACAGGATCCTGATCCTCAGGGTTCTACAGAGAAACATCCATGACACCCCTGTGACAAAGCCAAGGGATTAATTCAGCCATTTCCATGGGGCATTTCATAACCCGGTTGGTACCATGGTACTGACTAGGTTTGAGGTTCTCTGGAAGAAAAAGAAATAAATATGAGAAGAGTAGTAGAGAAAATCAGTGAAGTGTATTCAGGAAACATGCACACATACACACCCCACATGCAACCTGGGAAAGTTGCCTGGAAGAGCCAAATGTTGGAAGGAAGTGTGATAATTCGTGTCTTTATTAATATTTAAATATAGGTATTTATTTCTGGGGGATTTTAGTTAAGACGTCCAAAATACAAGGTAATGAACTGCATTATTCACAATAGCCAAGGTCAGTAATGTAAGTGTCCTTCAATAGATGAATGGATAACAAAGATGTTCTACACATACATACACACATACACAAGCACCCACACTGCATCATATCACTTATATGTGGAATATAAAAAATAGGAACAGTCAAACTCATTGAAACAGAGAGTAGAAAAGTGTTTGCCGTGGATGTGGGGTGGAGGAAAAAAGAAGAGATTGGTAAAAGGGTACAAACCTTCAACTATAACATCAATAACAACTGAGGATTTTTTAAAAATATATTTTATTGATTTTTTTTCAGAGAGGAAGGGAGAGGGATAGAGAGTTAGAAACATCGATGAGAGAGAAACATCCATCAGCTGCCTCCTGCACACCCGCCACTGAGGATATGCCCACAACCAAGGTACATGCCCTTGACCAGAATCGAACCTGGGACCCTTGAGTCCGCATGCCAATGCTCTAACCACTGAGCCAAACCGGTCAGGGCAACATCTGAGGATTTAATGTAAAAAGCAAACAAACCAAAAGGCCAAGGTTCTCTAAAACAAGAAGTCTAGAAAACTGTACAGCCATGAGGATCCCAATGAGGCCTGACAGGATGACTAAAATTTAATACTGTATTCTGGATGAGATACTGGGGCAGAAAAGCACATTAAGTAAAAACTAAGGCAATCTTAATAAAATAAAGCCATCAATACAGTAGGACCTCACTTCTTTTTTTTTCATTTAATAAATCTTTATTGTTCAGATTATTAAAGTTGTTCCTGTTTTTTCCAATAGCTGCCCTCGACCTGGTTCCCACACCACCCTCTGCCCTTACCTCCCCGCCACTGTCCTCATCCATAGGTATATGATTTTTGTCCAGTCTCTTTCCGCACCCCCCACATCCCTTTCCCCCCAAGAATTGTCAGTCCACTCCCTTTCTATGCCCCTGATTCTATTATATTCACCAGTTTATTCTGTTCATCAGATTTTTTATTCACTTGATTTTTAGATTCACTTGTTGATAGATATGTATTTGTTGTTCATAATTTTTATCTTTACCTTTTTCTTCTTCTTCCTCTTCTTAAAGAATACCTTTCAGCATTTCATATAATACTGGTTTGGTGGTGATGAACTCCTTCAGCTTTTTCTTATCTGTGAAGCTCTTTATCTGCCCTTCAATTCTGAATGATAGCTTTGCTGGGTAGAGTAATCTTGGTTGTAGGTTCTTGCTATTCATCACATTGAAAATTTCTTGCCACTCCCGTCTGGCCTGCATAGTTTCTGTTGAGAAATCAGCTGACAATCATATGGGTGCTCCCTTGTAGGTAACTAACTGTTTTTCTCTTGCTGCTTTTAATATTCTCTCTTTGTCTTTTGCTCTTGGCATTTTAATTATGATGTGTCTTGGTGTGGTCCTCTTTGGATTCCTTTTGTTTGGGGTTATGTGCACTTCCTGGACTTGTAAGTCTATTTCTTTCACCAGGTGGGGGAAGTTTTCAGTCATTATTTCTTCAAATAGGTTTTCAGTATCTTGCTCTCTCTCTTCTTCTGGCACCCCCATAATTCGGATGTTGGTACGCTTGAGGTTGTCCCAGAGGCTCCTTACACTATCTTCAAATTTTTGGATTCTTTTTTCTTTTTGCTTTTCCAGTTGTGTGTTTTTTGCTTCTTTGTATTTCAAATCTTTGACTTGATTCTTGTGGTCCTCTAGTCTGCTGTTAGGTCTCTGTATAATATTTTTTATTTCGGTCAGTGTATGTTTAATTTCTAGTTGGTCTTTTTTCATATCCTCGAGGGTCTTGCTAAATTTATTGGCCTTTTCTAGGAAATTCTTGAAAAACCTTATAACCATGGTTTTGAACTCTATATCCGGTCATTTGCTTTCCTCCATTTCTTTCATTTGTGATCTGTGTCTTTGTCTCCGCATATTCGCTGCTTCCCTGAGTTGGTAGAGTAGCTTCGTGTAGTAGGTGTCTTATAGGGCCCAATGGCTCAGCCTCCCCCAGTTACCTAAGGCGGACACTTTTGATGCACTCCTTTGTGGACTGTGTGCACAGCCTTGTTGTAGTTAAGTCTTGATTATTGTTGGTATCACTGGGAGGAATTGACCTCCAGGCCAATTGGCTGTGAGGATCAGTTGTGTCTACACTGGGAAAACTTCTGTGCTGGAGACACTCTTATGAGACAAGACTTGCAAAATTGCAAAAGCCTCTGTGCTCAGCTTGGATGAGGCGGAGTCTCAGGGTGGAGCAGACAGCCTTAGCTTCCTGTCAGCCCTGTCCTATGAGGCCCCAGTGTCTCAGTGTCCCTCGGTAATCACTGCAAGCACCTCTGAAAGAAAGCCGTCCTCAAGTTTCGCCCACTGCCAGACAGTCCAGTTTCTCCCCAAATGAGTCTGGGTTCCCAGAAACTCGCCCAGAATTGGAGTTCAGCGCAGTCGGGAGCTTCCGTCTCCCTCCACTTTAGAAAGCCAGCTGTGCACTCAGCCACCCATGCACTCAGAGGTCAGTCCTCTCTGCGCATGTGCGCCTCCAGACCTCTGCCGTCTGCAGCTCCCCTGAGTCTCAGTGTGCTTTCTCTTTTCCTGACAGTCCAGATTCCCCCCGAATGAGTCTTTGTTCCCAGAGTCTCGCCCAGGACTGGAGTTCAGTGCAGTCGGGAGCTTCCATCTCCCTCCCGCTTGTGAAAGCCAGCTGTGCACTCAGCCGCCCGTGCACTCAGCCGCCCATCCTCTCCACGCGCACGCGTCTCCGTACCTCAGCCTTTTGCAGCTCCTCTGAGTCTCAATGTGCTTTCCTCTTTCCTTCTAGTTGTAGAATTTCCACTCAGCCAGCTTTCCTGTGGTTCTGGATGGTGTCCGTTTTGTCTTTTAGTTGTAGTTTTGCTATTGTTGTGCGAGGCAGCATTTTAGGTGTTTACCTATGCTGCCATCTTGGTTTCTCCAGACAGAACCTCACTTCTTGAACTTAATTCATTTCAGAAGGCTCTTAGAGAAGTGATTTGTTCAAAAACCAAATCAGCCCTAGCCAGTTTGTCTCAGTGGATAGAGCAGCCTTGGGCAAACTACGGCCCATGGGCCGGATCTGACTGTTCTATCCGGTTCTCTTGCTCTCCCATCCGCTCCTTTACTTTGAATTTATATTAGTTCACACAAACACTCCATCCATGCTTTTGTTCCGGCCCTCTGGTCCAGTTTAAGAACCCATTGTGGCCCTCGAGTCAAAAAGTTTGCCCACCCCTGGGATATAGCATCACCCAGTGGACTGAAGATACTCGGGTTTGTTTCTTTTCAAAGGCACATGCCTGTGTTATTCTCTCAGTCTCCAGTAGGGAGTGTGCAGGAGGTAGATGATCAATTATTTTCTAGCATCACTGATGTTTCTATCTCTCTCCATCTTCCTTCCTCTTTGAAATCCATAAAAGTATAAAAAAGGAAAATCAAATAATTTTCCCATTAGACATAATGTAACTTGAATGACTCCCTTTTTTAACCTTTCTTATATACAATACATGTCTAAATTACTGTTTAATCTAAAAAGAAACACTTGTTTTCTTTTTCTTTTTATTGATTTCAGAGAGGAAGGGACAGGGAGAGAGAGCTAGAAACATCAATGTTGAGAGAGAATCATTGATTAGCTGTCTCCTGCATGCCCCACACTGGGGATCGAGCCTGCACTCCGGGCATGTGCCTTGACCAGGAATTGAACCGTGACCTTCTAGTTAATAGGTCTACACTCAACCACTGATCAATGCCAGATTGTCAGCACCTGTTTTCTTACATTTATGGAACCACCCCCCGCTAGCCTTAAATGAATAACATTCAGCATTCCTTTCAGGAGTATCCTTCAGGATGGCAGAAGGCACCATCATCACCTTTTCACATATCATTGCCTTCCAAATGCTATCACTGGCTAACCACTTTTCATTTATCCAAATCAACAATAATTTTTCTACCTCTTCAATTGCCTGTGTTTGTGAGCATTTTCACACCCTTTGCAACATTGGTGCTCTGGATGTCCTCTTTATGTTTTAAAATTGTGCTAATCAGATTTTGCCAGCAACCAAAACATTCTCTTGTTTGTTGCATGAGAGATGCTCTGTGAAATATCAGCATGAAAGGGTTGTCAGGTCAATAACTGAAGTTTTGTTCCACAACTGGTACATTCTTTCCTTGAACACCTTGGTCTAGAACCAAATTGTTTGATATTGGAGATGGTTGAGAACTGAGGTTTGACAAGAACTGTTTCACTGATGGGTCACTACATGTAACAGTTTCACCATACCAATGTTATATATTAACAATAAGGGAAATTGGGTATGGAGTATATGGGTATTATCTTCACATTTTTTCTGTAATCTAAAAGTGTTCTGAAATAGAGAGACCATGCCATCTTGAAGGGGAGAGTGGCTGTGACTGGGAGCCCCACCTCACCTCCAATTGGGGAGACCTTGAATACCACCCAGGACCCTAGAGTCACACCAGCCAGGGACCTGCTGACTAGGTTGAGAACCCATGAACACCAAGACTCCAGCCTCCTGAGTCATGGGCTCCTAAAAAGTTTGTCCAGTGGGAGACAAAATGGTGGCTGAATAGGCAGATGTGTCCTGTGCCTTCTCACAGAGTAGATAGAAGAAACAGCTGAATTGAATAACATCCACTCAGAACTAGTGAATTAAACACAGGTGTCGAGACAATCGGCCAGAAATGATGAGGGTTGCCTGGAGAAGGGTAGGATTGGGGATCTTGGCTGGAGAGAGAGAGACGAATGCAAATGGGACTAGAGGATCAGAAGGAAACTGCGCTGCACCAAGTACCCATCCCATGGGGACACCCATAACACTCCACTGTGGAAGGGGGTCCACAGGGCTGCTGGAAGATGAGGACTCTAGATCTTAGTCCACAGCCATGGAAGGCTGTTCCCAGAAAGGCAGACTGAAGTTCTGCACCGGCAGCATAGTGCTGGGGGAAGAGAGCTGCTCAGCGGCATGGTTGCTCTGTCTTTATATTTTCCTTGCTTTCACTTGCTAAAACCCAGTACATAGGATCTTTCGATTACAAACACTCAAAGGACTACGGTGCAGGGGAAGGTGGTTTTGTGGAAGTTGGGGAGCAAAATAGGGAGAGGCGACCAGGAAGCCAGCTCTGGGGAAGTCTGGCCCCTTCAACCCTGAACAGACATTTTTCCCCTGTAGACTGAGCTCCTCCTGGTAGCACAGCCGCAACCAGCCTTGAGCTCGGCAGGGAAACAAGGTTTCTGAATACCCCCATGGAGCCCTCAGAGACTGGGTTGAGGAGCCATTTGGTCCCAGAAACTGATACAACAACATTGCCACCTAGAGCCTGTGTCAGAAATAGATGCTTGTGTAAGTACAATTGAAAGCAGGCAGATTGATCCCGCCTGCCTAAAACCAAGGTTGTGAAGTCTGACACAGGAGCAGTGGACCGATGGGTCCTTCAACATGGTGCTGACTACTAAACAGGAAACTAAGATGTGGCAAAAAGAACAGTAGAGAGGGGTCTTAAACCAATCCCCATGAGACATTAAAACTCAGGTGAAGTGAATGACAATTCACTACTTCACTTTTCTATTTTTTATCTTTTACTTAAGATATTATTTTTCTCTATTTTCTTTATTCTATATTATTATTATTATTATTATTATTATTATTATTATTACCTTTTATTTCTTTTGGACTAGTGTTCTACATTCTATTTTTATTTTTTTATCATTATTTTACTTTATCTCATTTTTTCATTTTTACAAACCTTTTCTTCCTCACTTCTCCCATTTTCATTCAGTTTCTCTTCTCATGTTCCTGCTTTAGTTTTTTCTCTCTCCTTTCTTTTTACTTCTTGTTAAAATTTAATCTTCTTTATTTGCTTTATTGATGCATTACTATTTATTATAGTAGTCTCTGTTGGCTTACTAATATATATAATTTCCTCTCCCCTGCTTTAAATCCATGCACCCTTCACTTTTCTCTTTCTATGCTAGCCAATAATTTTTTTACTGATGTTGTTTGATTGTTTGTTTGTTTTTGTTTTTATTTATACTTTTGTTTTTCCCTGTGTATGTACATACACACTGAGTGGCCAGATTATTATGCGTTCAGAGATCATTTTCCCTAATATATATATATAGGGGCCCAGTGCACGAAATTCGTGCACTGGGGGTGGGGGGTCCCTTAGCCCAACCTGCCCCCTCTCACATACTGGGAGCCCTCAGAGGATGTCCTAGAGACAGCTTAGGCACGCTCCCCACGGGGAGCGGGCCTAAGTTGCAGTTTGGTCTCCCTTTGTGGGAGGCAACTGGGCTGATCAGGGGAAGGCACCAGCCCCATCTCCCCGCTGCTGCAGCCACTGCCAGTCACCACAGCCACCAAGGTGTTTTCATCAACACGAACACCAGTCCCTTCACCATGAAAAAATGGCACTTTCTTTAGGTATTTTTAAGATGTGTCTTTCATAGGATATGACATTTCTTTCTTTCTTTTTTTCTTTATCCTCACCTGAGGATATGTTTCCATTGACTTTTAGAGAATGTGGAAGAGAAAGGGAAAGACAGAGAGAAACATCAAAGTGAGAGGAACACTTTGATTGGTTGCCTCCTGCATGAGCCCTGACCTGGGCCCTGGCCAGGGAGGAGCCTGCAACCTAGGTACATGCCCTTGATCAGATTTGAACCCAGACCCTGTGGTCAGCAAGGTGAGGCATTATCCACTGAGCCAAACCAGCTAGGGCAGGATATGACATTTCTTAGCCCTTCATCAGCGGACCTTCGTTTTTTTCTCCAAAAGTGTGGTCAAAAAACGCTAGATCACATTTTTGGATTCTTATTACCCAAGTTACTAAGAATATTACCAGTGGCATACAGGAAGCTTAGCCAATGAGCAGTCAAAAAAGGGGTTTCCTCTGTAGTTCACACCAATCGCCGGCTGGGCCCTGCCCAGGCCTAAAGCCTCTGGCCGAAGCTTTAGGCCTGGGCAGGGGACCCCCAGCTCCCTCTGATTGCCAGCTCCACCCCTGCCCAGGCCTAAAGCCTTGGGGCCTAGGCAGGGGACCCCCAGCTCCCTCCAATCACCGGCTCTGACCCTCCCCAGGCCTAAAGCCTCTGGCTGAAGATTTAGGCCTGGGAAGGGGACCCCCAGCTCCCTCCAATTACTGGCTCCACCCCTGCCCAGGCCTAAAGCCTCTGGGACTGGGGAGGGGACCCCAAGCTCCCTCTGATCGCTGGCTCTGCCCCTGCCCCCTCGGCTCTGATCGCAGGCTTGCCCATGCCCAGGAGCCCCCTGGCTCAGGCCCTTCCCAGGCTGCTCAGGGCCCATGCGGGGCCTACCCCAGAGTGACCTGGGTGCCAGGATGTTCCCGGGATCAGGCGCTGGGCGCCTATATATGCAAATTAACCACCATCTTTGTTGGGTTAATTTGCATACTCACTCTGATTGGCTATGGGCATAGCAGAGGTATGGTCAATTTACATGTTTGTCTATTATTAGGTAAGATATATATATATTAATATATATATATATTAATATGTATATATATTAATATATATATATATATATATATATATATATATATATATATATATGAGACCCAGTGCATGAATTCATGCATGGGTGGGGTCCAGCCAGCCTGGCCAGAAGGAGGGGACATGGGAGGTTGGCTGGCCTGCATGCTGGTCGAACTCCTGGTCGAGGGGACAAATTGCATATTAGCCTTTTATTATTAGGATATACACTGAGTAGCCAGATTATTATGCATTCAGAGATCATAATAATCTGGCCATTCAGTATATATATTTTTTAATTAATTAAATGATTTTTATTATTTTGGTTTTTACTTTTCTTCTTATACACTCATTCTCTTTCTACTTCCTCTATACTTACTCGTGGCCATTCCCCATTCATTCAATTCCTTTACCCTGCCTTCTGGAAAGAAGCTCTGCCTCTTCAGTTTCAGTTCCCCCTTTTTTTTTCTGGGTGTTATTTGCATTTTTGGGTTTATTTGTTGGCTTTGTGGAGTGCTCTCCCCATATACATATATTTCCCCTTCCTTTTTCTTCTTTTTCTTTTCTCTCTTACCTTTATTCCATTTCTCAATATCATTTTTGAGCTCTTTTCTCTCCCCTAATTCTCTTTTCTCTGGTGGTCACTTTTATTTATGGTTATCAGTGTCTTGAATACATTCGTGTTACCTCTGTGGCATGTCTTGACAAGTTGTATTTTGTGCCTTTTGGGCAATGTGGTAAAGAGTGAGCCAGACATAACCAGACCCACTAAGAGCTACAACAATGGGGAGACAAAGAAACAGCCCCCATATAAAAGAAAAAGAGGGATCACTTGAAAAGGAAGTAAATGAAATGGAGGCAAGCAATTTGTCAGAGAAAGAATTCAGAGCAATGGCCAAAAGGATGCTGAAAACGATAGAAGACAAATTCAACAACATGTGTAAGAATCAAGTGGAAATGAGAAGAACCAGGAAGAAATGAGGAATGACATAGAATGCAACAGAAAGTATCAACAGTAGACTAGAAGAAGTTGAGGACTGCATCAGCAAGCTAGAAGACAAGGTAGGAAAAAACACTAAAGCAGAGCAGCAATTAGAAAGAAAAAATTAAAAAGGAGGAGATCTTAAGGAAGCTTTGGGAAAACATGATATGAAACAACATCCACATATAGGGGTGCCAGAAGGAGCGGAAACTGAGAAAGGAATAGAAAACTTGTTTGAAGAAATAATGAGAGAAAACTTCCCTGATATTGGGAAGAAAAAACTCATACAAGTCCAAGAAGCTCACAAGTCCCAAACAAGATGAACCCAAAAAGACTGACACCAAGAAACATCATAATTAAATTTGCAAACACCAACAAAGTAAGAATCTTAAAGGCTACCAGAGAGAGATAGAAAGTTACCTACAAGCGATCTCCCATCAGACTATCAACTGATTTACCAACAGAAATACATCAGGCCAGAATGGAATGAAATGAAATATACAAAGTGATGCAAAGCGAGGGACTAAATCCAAAAATACTATACCCAGCAAGGCTATCATTCAAAATTGAAGGTGAAATCCAGAGCTTCACAAACAAAACAGGGCTAAGGGAGTTTATTACCACTAAGCCAGCAATGCAAGAAATGCTAAAGGGACTGCTGTAGAAAGAAGAAATAGGAAAAGAAGAAGGATCACAGGCATAAAGCATAAAAATAGTGACAAACAAGAATATATCAATAATAACTTTAAATGTAAATGGATTAAATGCCCCAATCAAAAGACATAGGGTAGATGAATGGATAAGAAAACATGACCCATATATCTTCTGTCTACAAGAGACCCACCTCAGAACAAAGGACTCACACAGACTGATAATGAAGGGATTGAAAAAAATATTTTCAGGCAAATGGAAATGAAAAGAAAGCTGGGATAGCAATACTTGTATCTGACAAATTAGACCTCAAAGTGAAGACCATAACAAGAGATAAGGTAGGCCCCTTTACAATACAAAAGAGAGAAATTCAAAAAGACAATATAACTCTGGTAAATATACATGCACCCAATACAGGAGCACCCAAACACATTAAAAAAAAAAAAAAAAAAAAAAAAAAAAAACTTCTGCAAGACATCAAGGGAGAGATCGACAGCAATACAGTCATAGTAGGTGACTGTCAAACCCCATTGACACCACTGGATAAATCCTCTAAACAAAAAAATCAGCAAAGAAACATCAATCCTAAATGATTCACTAGATCAGATGGAATCAATTGACATCTTCAGAACATTTCACCCCAAAGCCACAGAATATACATTCTTCTCAAGAGCACATGAGTCATTTTCAAAGATAGACCACATATTGGGGTACAGGCAATATCTCTTCAAATTCAAAAAGATAAAAATCATATCAAGCATCTTCTCATATCACAATGGCATAAAATTAGAAATCAACTACAATAAAAACAATGAAAAAAATCAAGCACTTGGAGGCTAAATAGCATGCTACTAAACAATGACTGAGTTACCAGAGAGATCAAAGAAGAAATAAAAAGCATAATGACAACAAATGACAATGAAAACACAACAATCCAAAATCTATGGGAAACAATGAAAGCAGTCTTAAGAGGGAAGTTCATAGCTCTACAGACCTACCTCAAAAAAAAAAGAAAAAAAAAGAATTGTAATAAATTATCTAACCCTGCAACTGAAAGAGTTAGAAAGAGAGCAACAAGAAAAGCCCAGCATAATCAGAAGGAAGGACATAATAAAGATCACAGCAGAAATGAATGACATAGAGACCAAAAAAACAATACAGAAAATCAACAAAACCAAGAGCTAGTTATTTGAAAAGATAAACAAGATTGATGAACCTCTAGCCAAGCTCACCAAGAAGCAAAGTGAGAGGACTCAAATAAACAAAATCAGAAATCAAAGAGTTGAAGTAACAACCGATCCCACACAAATACAAAGGATTATGAAAAAATACGTTGAACAACTATATTCCAACAAACTGGACGACCTAGATGAAATGGACATATTCTTAGAAAAATACAAGTTCCCAAAACTCAATCAGGAAGAATAAAACAATCTGAATAGGCCAATACTCACTGAAGGAATTTAAGCAGTGATCAAAAATCTCGAGCAAGCAAAGGATCTGGTCCAGACGGCATTAAAGGGGAGTTTTACCAAGCATTCAAAGAAGAACTAAAACCTATACTCCTCAGATTATCCCAAAAAATTCAAGAGGAAGGCACACTTCCAAGCTCTTTCTCTGAATCCAGCATTACCCTAATTCAAAAACCAGATAAAGACACCACAAAAAAAGAGAACTACAGGCAATATCCTTGATGAACATGATGCTAAAATCCTAAACACAATTCTAGCAAATCGTATCTAGCATTACATTAGAAAGATCATACACCATAACCAAGTAGGGTTTATTCCAGGGATGCAAGGATGGTACAATATCCACAAATCAATAAATGTGATACATCACGTAAACAAATTGAGAAACAAAAATCACATAATTATATCAATTGGTGCAGAAAAAGCGTTTGACAAAATCCTACACCCTTTCTTGATAAAAACTCTCAGCAAAGTGGAAATAGAGGGAGCATAACTCAACATAATAAAAGCCTTATATAACAAACCTACAGCCAACATCATATGCAATAGACAACAACTAAACTTTTCCCTAAGAACAGGAACAAGAAAGGGATACCCACTTTCAACACTCCTGTTCAATATAGTACTGGAAGTGCTATTCACAGCGATAAGACAAGAAGAAATAAAAGGCATCCAACTGGAAAAAAAGAAAAAGAAAAACTGTCCTTGTTCGCAGATGATATGATATTGTACATAGAAAACCCCAAGAACCCAAAAACCTAATAGACCTAATAAATGAATTCTACAATGTAGCAGGATTCAAAATTAACACCCAGAAATATATGGCCTTTTTATACACCTATAATGAACTCACTGAAAGAAAAACTAAAATAACAATCCCATTTACCATTGCACCAAAAAAATTAGCATACTTAGAAATAAACTTAACTATGGAAGTAAAAAACCTGTCCTTGGAAAACTACAGGACATTGAAATAAGAGATAGAAGAATACATAAACAAATGGAAGAACACACCATGTTCTTGAATTGGTAGAATCAACATCATTAAAATGTCCATACTACACAAAGCAATCTATAAATTCAATGCTATCCCCATTAAAATACCAATGGCATATTTCAAAGATCTAGAAAAAACTCTCCAAAAATTCATCTTGAATAAAACAAGAAGAAAGACCCAGAATAGCTACAGCAATCCTGAGAAAGAACAAAGTTGGAGGGATCACAATACCAGATATTAAGCTATATTACCAAGCCATGGTTCCCAAAATTGTCTGGTACTGGAACAAGAAAAGACATATAGACCATTGGAATAGAACAGAGAACCCAGAAATCAACCCAAGCCATTAGCTCAATTAATATTTGACAAAGGAGGCAAGAGCATATAATGGAGTCAAGACAGTCTCTTCAATAAATGGTACTGGGAAATTTGGTAAGATACATGCAAAAAAATGAAACTAGATCACCAACTTATACCATACACAAAAGCAAACTCAAAATGGCTAAAGGATTTAAATGTAAGATGGGAAACCATAAAAGCCTACAAGACTCCATAGGCAGCCAAATATCAGACATATGTCGTAGCAATAACTTTACTGACACAGATCCTAAGGCAATGGAGACTAAGGAGAAAATAAGCAAATGGGACTACATCAAAATAAAAAGCTTCTGTACAGCAAAAGAAACCATCAACAAAACAACAAGAAAGTCCACTGCATAGGAGAACATATTTGCCAATGCTATTTCAGATAAAGGTTTAATGGCCAAATTTATAAAGAACTCATACAACGTAACAAAATGAAGATAAATGATCCAATCAAAAAATGAGCAAAGGATCTAAGTAGACACTTTTCAAAAGAGGTCATACTGAAGGCTGAGAGACATATGAAAACATGCTCAAAGTCACTAATCCTCTGAGAGATGCAAATCAAAACAACAATGATATACCATCTCACACGTGTCAGAATGGCTATCATCAACAAATCAACAAAGACAAGTGCTGGTGAGGATGTGGAGAAAAAAGAACCCTCATGCACTTCTGGTGGAAATGCAGACTGGTACAGCCACTGTGGAAACCAGTATGGAGTTTCCTCAAAAAAATAAAAATCTAAATCCCATTTGACTCAGTAATCCCAAATCTAGGACTATATTCAAGAAACCAGAAATGCCAATCAGAAAGGGTATATGCACCCCTATGATCATGGCAGCATAATTTACAATAGCTAAGTGTCCATCAGCAGATGAGTGGATTAAAAAACTGAGGCACATCTACACAGTGGAATACTACGCCGCTATAAAAAAGAAGGAACTCTAACTATTTGCAACAGCATGGATGAAACTGGAGAGCATTATGCTAAGCGAAATAATCCAGCCAGAGAAAGATAAATACCACATGATCTCACTCATATGTGGGATATAATGATGAGCATAATTTGATGAACAAAAATAGATCCAGAGACAAATGGCAGGGGAGGTGGCGGAGTGGGGTGGTGTAGAGAGCAACCAAAGGACTTGTATGCATGCATATTAGCATAACCAATGGACACAGACACTGAGGTGGGGGCGGGGTTTGCTCTGAGTGGTAATGGTTCGGGGGGGAAGGGTGTCAATCGGGGAAAAAGGAGACATATGTAAAACTTTAGACAATAATAAAATAAAAACCAAAAAAAAAAACAACTGGAAAATAAAACCTGATGAACAAAAATAGATACAGCAACAAGGTAACACTGAACAGACTGTCTAACCTCAGAGAGAAGGCAGGGAAAGTGGGGCGGGGTGTTTAGACATCAACCAAAGGAATTGTATGCATGCATATTAGTATAACCAATGGACATAGACAGTGGGGCGGTGGGGGCTTGTCCTAGGAGATGGGAGTGGCCAAGTGGGGGTCATTCGGTGAGAAAAAAGATATATGTAATACTTTAAACAAACAAACAAACAAATAAATAAATAAATAAATAAAGTGTTCTAAAATAAAACATGTATTAAAGTAACAAACAAAATACTAGGTAATGAAAATAGCTGGGGGATAGTAGAATGAACTACTGAATGGAGGGGGAGCAGGTATGGGAAATGGCTTAGAGGAAACACCCCCTCCCTTCCATGTGCAGAGCAATATTCAAACTAGAGGAAAAGAAGAAGAGTGACTTTTCAGTTTGGGATACCTCTTAGGAGGTATTGAGGAAACTCCCCTTTCTCTAACCAGAGCTCTGACTCCTCTCCATCCTCCTCTCCTCCTCCTCAAGAATGATCAAGCTGAGGCTTTGTGATGTCAAGCCACACCATGGCAAACACTGACTGTTGGCCAATCAGAGTTGAAAGGTGTGGCTCCTCATTGTCCTGGAGAGTATGTATTGAGGGCAGGAGCCCTGGAGTACAACAAAGCCAAGGTTACTAAGAAAATACTTTAGCCTAGTTTAGATACCAAATCAGACTCCAATCACAAGGACCAAGAAACTTCAATTACTAACATGAATTGGAATTTGTTTGCCAACTTGATGACAAAGAAAAGGATAAGGTCAGACTACCCTACTCATATGCCTCCTCTTTTTCTCCAATAATTCCTCATCCAAGATATGGACCTTGCTCTTGTTTGCCACAGACACTTCTTCAATCAATCCATTGTAATTCTATTACAAGCCCCTTTCCTACCCATTTCCCAATTTCTTCCCAAAACCAATGTCTTTCTGGGTTTAACTTATTTCTCGACTAGATAATGAAGATAATGTTGAAGGTAAATTTGGTCTTTAAATAGAGTGACGAAAAGAATGAGAAAGATAGAAAGAATCAGATACTTGTATATTACTACAGGAAGGGTAAAAGACTTACAGTAAGCAAGCCCAACGAAGAAGAAGAAGAGCTGGAGATTTCTTCTAAAACAATTGATATCCAGGGTCTACCAGAAGACAAAGACACTTAAGTATGTGTAGCCTCTCTACAGAAAATGCTTAAGAAATGGTCATTATGAGGAGATCAAAACATAAATGGTCCCCTTGTCAAAACATAAATGGTCCCCTTGAATAAATACTAACATGTGAATAAAGGAAATGTACTTGTATTTCTGTGTGTTCTCTGATGATGGAGAGGAAACAAAGGAGAGGCCAGGTACATGAGAAGGGAGGGAGGTAGAATTCTGCTAGTTTGGGCACCAAACCAGCCAGTCTATAGTTAGACGCTGAGGATAAAGACTAGTTGAAGACTGAAGATTATTTTTTTCCTTAACACTTTATCATACAGGTAAGGAAGAAAGGGAGTTGATGATTTTGCTTGTTTGGCACTGGAGGGGGGTAAATGGGGGCAGGATATTGTTGTGTGAGGGTTGGCAGTGTATAATAACAAATCTGATTCCATTTTTGATATTAGACTCTTGACAGCTTACAGCTTCATTCCTTTCTCTATACCATCTAGCCCACATTAGGACAAGCAGATAAAAAAGGGAACAAATATGCCTAAACTAAATCATTAGAACTAATGTGTGGCCTAGATTTCCCATAGCCAAAGCACTCATTGTCCTAAAATATTTTCTAGTGCATAATGGCAATCTGACCCAATGAGTAGTAAAATTAATTCTTTTGCACTTATAATCAGCTTGAAAAAAATGTTATCCTATGGACCTTCTTTCCTACTTATAATAACACTTTTACCCTTGTTGACAAAAGGCTCAAGGTTAATGAAAACATGGCCTTCACAAATAGACACCCATTATATAAGACCTAGTTAGAGAAGGTATAATTATCCCTACTGCTTCTGAATTTAACAGCCAATTTTGACTTGTTCTTAAACCTGAAAATAATGACTGGTTCCTCAGTGTGAATTTTCAGATTATTAATGCCATGGTCTAACCATAAGGATCCATATCTAATATTAATAAAATTACTGATTCTACACAAAGAAACTTGTATATAGTTATCAGTCATAGCAAAGTATTTGACTGACATGTTCTATTAAGTGCCAATTTCAACAGACTATAGCTACAGTTAATCTTCACCTTTAGAGACATAATGCACCTTTACTTGGGTACTCAGTAGGGTACATCTCCAGTCTTATCATCTCTCATTATGTTTCCAGACAATATCTTCAACATATCTAGATTTGCAAATTAGTCAGTTTATCAAATTAACATAGAGTGTCAGGAGGCCGCCTTAAAGTAGTCCTCAATCATGTTTCTCAACTTGGACCTATTTTTGAGTCTCAGACTGAATCATAGGTCCCATTTCCAAAATAAGATGTGACTGACACTGTGCCTAAAGGAATGACTATTACTCTGTGAACATCTGTTGTGTCTTAACTAAATGTTGGTCCCCTTTCTACATAGAGTTTGGTTGGATAGTCTGTTCAATATACAAGTCCATTGCATAGACATTCATGGAGGAAGAGCAGTTACTATGTGGGATGCTAATGTCACACACCTGAAAGCAGAAGACTCACAAGGACCTTGCAAAATGTTCCTGATGTTGCTGCCCATATCTCTCTCTCTCTCTCTCTCTCTCTCTCTCTCTCTCTCTCTCTCTCTGACACACACACACACACACACAGGATCCCGATCCTCAGGATTCTAGAAAGAAACATCTATGACAACCCTGTGAAAAAGCAAATATATTAATTCAGCCTAACTCTGACGGTACTGACTAGATTTGAAGTTATTGGCGAAAAAGACAAAATAAATAGGAGGAGATGAATGGAGATAATCAGTGAAGTATATCCGGTAAAAATACACACCCCACGTGCAACCTGGGAAAGTTGCCTAGAAGAGCCAAATGTTTGAGGGAAGTGTCATAATTCATGTCTTAATTGAAACGTAAAAGTGGGTATTTAGTTCTGTTGGGTTTTAGGTAAGATATCCAAAATACAAGGTAATATGCTGCATTATTCACAACAGTCAAGGTAAGTAATATAAGTGTTATCAATAGATGGATGGATAAAGAAGATGTTATGCACACCCACATACACAAGCACCCTCACAGCATCATGTTACTTATGTGGAATATTCAAAATAGAAACAGTCAAAATCATTGAAATAGAGAGTAGAAAAGTATTTGCCAGTAGCTGAGGAGTGGAGGAAATAGGAAGAGCTTGGTAAAAGGGTACAAACCTTCAACTATAACATCAATAACATCTGAAAATTTAATGTAAAAAACAAACTAACCAAAAGATTAAGGTTCTCTAAAACATGAAGTCTAGAATACTATACAGCCATAAGGATCCCAATGAGGCATGACATGATGACTAAAACTTAATACGGTATCCTGGATGGGATCCTGGGGCAGAAAAAGCACATTAAGTAAAAACTAAGGAAATCTTAATAAAATAAAGACTTCAATACAGTAGAACCTCACTTCTTGAACTTAATTTGTTTCAGAAGGCTATTTGAGAAGTGATTTGTTCAAAACCCAAATCAGTCCCAGCCAGTTTGTCTCAGTGGATAGAGCATCAGTCTGTGGACTGAAGGCTCCGGGTTCTATTCTGGTCAAAGGCACATGCCTGGGTTGTGGTCTCAATCCCAAGTACGGGGATTGCAGGAGGTAGACATTTCATTATTCTCTAGCATCACTGATGTGTCTATCTCTGTCTCCCTCTGCCTTCCTCTTTTGAAATCAATCCTATATAACAAAATGCTAATATGCAAATAGACCAAACTGCAGAACAACTGAACAACCAACCGAACAACCAGTCACTATCAGGTGTGCTGAACACCATGGGCGTGAGAAACATGGTGGGCATTGGCAGAAGGCGGCAGAGCATTGGACATGGTGGGCATTGGTCATAGGGGGATGGTGGAGCAGGTGAGCGGGGATGCCAGATCAGGGTGGGGCACCAGTTGCTGTCATCAGGGTGAGCCTCTGGTGGTTATTATAAAGTATTTGCTCTCATGCACCGTGGTCCTACCTGGTGCTCCCACCTGCTGCTGATGTCGGCCCAACTTGCACCCACAGCCAGTGCTGGAGCCGCCACTCACACTCACTGCAGGTGACGGTCCAGATTGCTCAGTGCCATCAGTGGTTGTGAGCAACAGCTACTGGCCCTGATCTCCTCTGAGGGCTTCTCCACCCGCCCCTTCTCTTAAGGGGCAATCGGGACAGCAGCTGCCGCTTGCACCTGCTATTGGTACCAGCCAAAATCACTCCATGCCTGTGAGTGGGGCTGGCGCAGTTAGTGCGAGAGAGCGGCAGCAGCAGTGGGGTTGCTGGCAAACAGGAGATAGTGGCAGTGATGGGATGGGTTGGGCAGGGGCGTTGAGCATAGGCGGAGACATGCCCCTGTGACCACCACAGCCTCATGGTCCACAGTTCCTTTCAAGGTGCATGAATTCGTGCACTGGGTACCTAGTAGAAATATAAGAAAAAGAAAAGAAAACTAAATGATTTTTCTGATTAGACATATATTTAAATTGAATGAATCCATCCCAGACACACAGATGATTCCCTGTTTTAATTTCCTTATATAAAGTACATGTCTAATGTACTATTTAATCTTAAAAGAAACACTTGTTTTGTTTTGTTTTTTAATTTATGGAACCACCCCCCGTTACCCTTAAATGACTCACATTCAACACTCCTTTCAGGAGTATTCTTCAGGTGGTCAGCAGGCACCATCTTCACATTTCCACATATCATTGCTTCCCAAATGCTATCACTGGCTAACCGCTCTGCATTTATGCAAATCAACAACAATTTTTCTACCTCTTCAACTGTCTGTGATTGTTGTTTTATTAGCACGTTCACACCCTTAGCAGCATTGGTGCTCTCGGTGGCCTCTTTATGTTTTAAAATTGTGCTAATCAGATTTTTCCAGCAACATAAACATTCTCTCCTTTGTTGCATGATAGATGCTTTGTGTCATGCAGAGATATCAGCATGAAAGGGTTGTCAGGTCAAGAACTGAAGTTTTGTTCCACAACTGGTACATTTTTTTAAAATGTGGTCTAGACCCATATTGATTGATATTAGAGATTGTAAAGAACTGAAGTTTGGAGAGAAACCAAGATGGTGGCATAGGTAAGCACCTAAACTGCTGCCTCGCACAACAATTTCAAAACTACAACTAAAAGACAGAATGGACACCATCCAGAACCACAGGAAAGCTGGCTGAGTGAAAATTCTACAACTAGAAGGAAAGAGAAAAGCTCACAGAGAATTGGAGGTACAGCAAAGGGTCTTTGTGAGTGCAGAGAGGAAGGGCGGCTGAGAGCCTGGCTGACTTTCTCTGGCGGAAGGGGGAAGGAAGCCCCCGACTGCACTGAACCCCAGTTCTGACTGCACTGAACCCCAGTTCCGGGCGAAACCCCGTGGACCCAGGCTCCTACAGGAGGAGTATGGACTGTCAGGTAGAGAGAAAGGCACCCGGAGACTCGGAGACCTGGGGGAGACCCGGGGGACACCCGGCAGGCAGGGGACTGAAGGCACGCAAACCAGTGTGCACAAAGGCTGCGGAGGTTGCCACAGGCTTTCCCTAGCAGAAGGGAGTCGGAAGCTCCTGACTGCACTGAACCCCAGTTCTGACTGCACTGAACCCCAGTTCCAGGCGAGCCCCTGGGGACCCACACTCTTGTGGGGGGAATCTGGAATATCGGGCAGAGACTCGGGAGCCGGGGAAGGCAGAGGTCTGCAGGCGTGCACGCATGCAAGGGCAAGGCTGACTGGAAGCCAAGGCTGTCTGCTCCGCCCTCAGACTCCACCCCATCCAAGCTGAGCACAGAGGCTATTGCAATTTGGCAAGTCTAATCCTATAAGGCTGTCTCCAACACCGAACTTCTCCTAGCACAGACACAGCTAATCCTTACAACCAACAGGCCTGGAGGTCAATTCCTTCCAGTGATACCAACAACAATCAAGACTTAACTACAACAAGGCTGTACACACAGTCCACAAAGGGGTTCACCAAAAGTGTCCACATCAGGTTAACAGGGGAGGCCGACCCACTGGGCCATATAGGAAACCTAGCACACAAATCTACCCTACCAACTCAGGGAAGCAGTGAAAATGCGGCGTCAAAGAAACAGATCACAAACGAAAGAAATGGAGGAAAACAAAAGACTGGATATAGAATTCAAAACCACGGTTATAGGACATGGTGGGGTTGTGGTCTCAATCCCAAGAATATCCTAGAAAAGGCCAATAAATATAACAAGACCCTCGAAGATATGAAAAGGACCAACTAGAAATTAAACATACACTGACTGAAATAAAAAATATTATACAGAGACCCAAAAACAGACTAGAGGAACACAAGAATCAAGTCAAAGAATTGAAATACAAAGAAGCAAAAAACACTCAACAGAAAAAGCAAAAAGAAAAAAAAAAATCCAAAAAGTTGAAGATAGTGTAAGAAGACTCTGGGACAACTTCAAGCATACCAACATCCGAATTATGGGGGTGCCAGAAGAAGAGAGAGAGCAAGATACTGAAAACCTATTTGAAGAAATAATGACCGAAAACTTCCCCCACCTGGTGAAAGAAATAGACTTACAAGTCCAGGAAGCCCACAGAACCCCAAACAAAAGGAATCCAAAGAGGACCACACCAAGACACATCATAATTAAAATGCCAAGAGCAAAAGACAAAGAGAGAATATTAAAAGCAGCAAGAGAAAAACAGTTAATTAGCTACAAAGGAGCACCCATACGACTGTCAGCTGATTTCTCAACAGAAACTATGAAGGCCAGACGGGAGTGGCAAGAAATTTTCAAAGTGATGAAAAGCAAGAACCTACAACCAAGATTACTTTACCCAGCAAAGCTATCATTCAGAATTGAAGGGCAGATAAAGAGCTTCACAGATAAGAAAAAGCTAAAGGAGTTCATCACCACCAAACCAGTATTATATGAAATGCTGAAAGGTATTCTTAAAGAAGAGAAAGAAGAAAAAAGTAAAGATAAAAATTATGAACAACAAATACATATCTATCAACAAGTGAACCTAAAAATCAAGTGAATTAAAAACCTGAGGAACAGAATAATCTGGTGAATATAATAGAATCAGGGGCATAGAAAGAGAGTGGACTGATAATTCTCAGGGGGGAAGGGGTATGGGGAGGTTCAGGAAGAGACTGGACAAAAATCATACACCTATGGATGAGGACAGTGGGGGGGAGGTAAGGGCAGAAGGTGGGGTGGGAACCGGGTGGAGGGGAGCAATGGGGGGAAAAAGGAGAAACAATTGTAATAATCTGAGTAAAGATTTATTTATAAAAAAGAAAAAAAAAGAACTGAAGTTTGAGAGTTTTTTTCTCTAACAGTGGATGTGGTGTTGTGAGCTTTCTGTAGAAACAAACATAGATTACAGCAAATACACTTATTGTGAAGATAGACATCTATAAAGATAATATATGGAGAGAGACAAAATGGCAGCGGAATAGACGGATGTGTCCTGAGCTTTGTCCCAGAGCAAATAGAGGGAGCAGCTGAAATGAGAGGAATCCAGCCTGAATTGATGAAGGAGGCACAGCTGGTGAGACAGTTTGCAGCCGGGAAGGGCAGAGATCCCCAGATAAAGGTAAAATCAAAGATCTAGGCAGTAGAATCTGCCGGACCTCTGTGCCCAGAAGGTCAGGGAGTAACTATATGGCGCCAAGCCGCATCCCTGAGGACAGGCAAAGCATCTGACTGAAAAAAAAAAGGGGGGGTCCACAGGACTGCATGAGGTAGTGCATTTTAGACCTTGGAGTCTAGATTTGGGTTCTGAGCTCAAAGGAAGCCCTGAAGAGCTGCCGGACCGCGCAGTGCTGGCAAGAGAGGAACTTGCAGAGTCACGGTCCCTGCTCACCCTGGGGCCTGCACATTTCTCCACTTAACCTAGTTCGTAGGACCTTTCAGATACAGACACTTACCTGTGGCTGAGATGCAGGAGAAGGGGTGGAGTTGTGGAATCTGGGGAGAGTAGGCAGCGGACGGTCCAGAAGAGGTGATAGTGAGTCTGGTGCTGAGTCATATCTAAGCCCTGGTCACCATTTTCTCCTGAGAGATAGCCCCTCCCTCCAGTCTCCAGGCAACCAATACAGCAACACCCGAATCCCACCCTGAATAACACCATGGGATCTGCATACTCCCTGAGGCCATAGGATTTGCCATAAAGAGAAATATTTAGAAGCAAGGCACCTCAATTACATGGCTACACTGACAGGGCCCTTCAGGGTACTTCAGTGTGCCTCGCTGGAAAACATACCGTGGGTGCTCCTATGAGCCACCACTGGGAGTAAGCACCTATCCACCACAGGTGCAGCAGCGAAAGCTGAGTCTGCCCACCCCATAACTACAGAACTCTGGGCATCACAGTCACTCCTTTCCAGAGTGCCACATCACCCCAACAGACAGTTCCTTGGTGCCACTGTGAGTCCCTGCTGGGCACGAATGATTTTAATTAAGGGTGCAAGACAGCAAAAATTGGATACTCCCCTCCATGGCTGCTGATTTCTAGACACCGCTGTTGTGCCTCTCAAGCTTGCAGGCCTACATCAAGAAAACCCAAATAGTTCAAGTAGGGAGCTACACTAGATTACCAAGCCCAGGAGAACTGAGAGATTACACCAGTAGCACCATCACCAAAAGAACCTGGGTAGCACAGCAACTGGATCTACAATTAAAACATTACAGGAAAACATGGGGAGAAATAAAGCAATCCCCAAAGGAAAGAAAAAGAGGAATCACCAGAAAGGGAGTTAAATGAAATTGAGGCTAGCAGCTTAACAGAGAAAGAATTCAGAGTAATGGTTATAAGGATGTTTAAACGGATGGATGACAAATACATACAACTCAATGAGAACTATAAAAAGCTGAATGAGAATGTCACCAATATGAAAAGAAACCAAAAGGAGATGAAGAACGACATAGCTGCAATAAAGAACACAATGGAAGGCCTAAACAGTAGACTAGAAGAGGCTGAGGACCGCATCAGCGAATTAGAAGACAAGGTAGGAAAAAAAACACAAACACAACAGCAACTGGAAAGAAGACTTAAAAAGCAAGAGGAGAGCCTAAGGGAGCTTTGGGACAACCCAAAATGAAACAATATACGAATAATAGGGATACCAGAAGGAGAGGAAGTGAAGCAAGGAATAGAAAACCTGTTTGAAGAAATAATGACAGAAAACTTCCCTGATATTGGCAAGAAAAAAATTATGCAAGTACAAGAAGTAAATAGAGTCCCAAACAAGTTGAACCCCAAAAGACTGACACCAAGACACATCATTATTATATTGGCAAACACAAACGAAAAAGTAAGAATCTTAAAGGCTGCCAGAGAGACACAGAAAGTTAACTACAAGGGATCTCCTATTAGAATATCAATGGATTTCTCAACAGAAAGACTCCAGGCCATAAGGGAATGGAATGAAATATACAAAGTGATGCAAAGCAAGGGACTGAATCCAAGAATACTATATCCAGCAAGGCTATCATTCAAAATTGAAGGTGGAATCAGGAGCTTCACAGACAAAAAAGGGCTACGGGAATTTATCACTACCATGCCAGCAATGCAGGAAATGCTAAAGGGACTGCTGTAAAAAGAAGAAAGAGAAAGGCAAAAAGAAACACAAGCACTAAGGAAAAATATGACAACAAACATGTACTTGTCAATAATAACATTAAACGTAAATGGATTAAATGCACCAATCAAAAGACATAGGGTAGCTGAATGGATAAGAAAACATGACCCATATATTTGCTGTCTACAAGAGACCCACCTCAGAGCAAAGGATTCACACAGACTGAGAGAAAAGGGATGGAAAAACATTTTTCAGGCAATTGGAAATGAGAAGAAAGCTGGGGTTGCGATACTTATATCTGATAAAATAGACCTCAAAGTAAAGGCCATAACAAGAGATAAGGAAGGCCAGTACATGATACTAAAGGGAACAATTCAACAAGAAGATATAACTCTAGTAAACATATATGCACCCAATGCAGGAGGACCCAAATACATAAAAAAAAAAAATGCCTGGAAGATACCAAGGGAGAGATCGACAACAATACAATCATATTATGAGACTTTAATACACCACTGACATCACTTGATAAATCCTCTAAACAAAAAATAAGCAAAGAAACAGCAATTCTAAATGACACACTAGATCAAATGGACATAATTGACATCTTCAGAGCATTTCACCGCAAAGCCATGAAATATACGTTCTTCTCAAGTGCACATGGGACATTTTAAAAAATAGACCACATATTGGGTCACAAGCAAAGTCTTCCCAAATTCAAAAAGATTGAAATCATATCAAGCATTTTCTCAGACCATAATGGCATAATATTAGAAACAAACTATAACAAATACATTCCAAAAAATTAAAACACTTGGAAGCTGAATAGCATGCTATTAAACAATGAATGGGTGATCAACGGGATCAAAGAAGAAATTAAAAACATCCTGGAGACTAATAACAATAAAAACACAACAATGCAAATGCTATGGGACACAATGAAAGCAGTCCTGAGAGGGAAGTTTATAGCTCTACAGGCCTACCTCAAAAAACAAGAAAAAATGCTAATAAATGATCTAACTCAACAACTCAAAGAATTAGAAAGAGAGCAACAAGAAAAGCCCACAGTGAGCAGAAGGAAGGACATAATAAAGATCAGGGCAGAAATGAATGACATAGAGACCAAAAAAACAATACAAAAGATCAACAAAACCAGGAGCTGGTTCTTCGAAAGGATAAACAAGATTGATGGACCTCTAGCCAGGCTCACCAAGAAGCAAAGAGAGAGGACCCAAATAAACAAAATCAGAAATGAAAGAGGAGAAATAACAACAGACCCCACTGAAATACAAAGGATTGTTAAAAAATACTATGAACAACTCTATTCTAACAAACTACACAACGTGGAGGAAATGGACACATTCCTAGAAAAATACAAAATCCTCAACAAAATTCTAGCAAATCGAATCCATCAGTACATCAGAAAGATCATACACGATGACCAAGTAGGATTTATCCCGGGGATGCAAGGATGTTACAATATTCGCAAATCAATAAACGTGATACGGACCTTGAAGAGTAAGGATGGAGGAGAGATCCAAAATGGCGGCGTAGGTAAACACCTAAACTGCTGCCTCACACAACAATTTCAAAACTACAACTAAAAGACAAAACGTCTATCACCCAGAACCACGGGAAAGCTGGCTGAGTGGAAGTTCTACAACTAGAAGGAAAGAGCAAACAGCATTGAGGGGTGCACAAGCGCTGAAAAGCTGAGGTACGGAGACGCATGGATCGGGCTGGCGACGGGTGACTGGGAGTGCTGCTATTTTCAACCCGAAGGGAAATAAGCTCCCGATTACTCCGAACTCGTTTCTGGGGAGATGCGGAGGACCCAAACTCCTACGGGGAGAAACTGGACTGTCTGCTGTGGGGTCGGAAAGTGAGAGAGGCTTGCTTGCAGGGCTGCGCGCAGGAACAATTGTTTATTGTGCTGGGGCGTGGGTTGCGGGGACATGGTTAGAGACGCAGAGCCACAGAGCCGGCTTACTGGCAGCCATTGCTGTTTGTCACGCCCTAGCCTAGTCACGCCCTGAGACCCTGCCCTGCACAATCTACAAACCCACCCAAGCTCCAAGCAGCGGCTTTAGCATATGAATGGCCTGCCCTATCGCAGCTTAACCTAGCAAACTTGCAGCCCAGGTCAGACAGCTCCAAAACCTCCAAACCCCAAGCAAAGAGGAGAAAACTGTAGTTCTTGCTGTAGCTCCTGCTGGGTGGCCTCAGACAGTAGCTGACCTGCACCCCATTGGAAATCCAGAAGCCAGTGTACCTAGTGGTCAGTGTGAGACACCAGATTTCAACTCCTCACATCAATAAGTGATACATTCAAGAGGCAGACTCAGTGAGCACCAAAGCCCCACTGAAACAAGTCCTGCACCATAAGCGTGTCTCCAGCGCAGCAGTTCTTCCATTATAGACACAGCGAGTCCTCACAGCCAGTTGGCCTGGAGGTCAATTCCTCCCAGTGTACAAACAGCAATCAAGGCTTAACTACACCAAGACTTTGCACTCAGCCCATAAAGGGGTGTACCAAAGGCGTCCACCTCAGGTGATTGGGGAGGCTGAGCTACTGGCCCCTATAGGTCACCTACCACACAAAGCCACTCCATCAACAAAAGGAAGCAGCAAAATGCGGAGACAAAGAAACATGTCACAAATGAGAGAAATGGAGGAAAGCAAACTAATGGACGACATAGAGTTCAGAACCACATTTATAAGGTTACTCAAGAATCTTCTAAAAACCGCTGAGGAACTTAGTGAGACCTTTAAGGATCTTAATGAGAATGCCAAAAAAAATGGAAAAGGACCAGTCAGAAATTAAGCATACACTGTCTGAAATAAAGAATATACAGAAACTCAACTGTAGATCAAAGGACCCCAAGAATCAAACCAAAGATCTGAAATATGAGGAAACAAAAAACACCCAACCAGAAAAACAAAAAGAAAAAATCCAAAAATATGAAGATAGTGTAAGGAGCCTCTGGGACAACTTTAAGCGTACCAACATCCGAATTTTTGGGGTGCCAGAAGAAGAGAGAGAGCAAAATATTGAAAACCTATTAGAAGAAATAATGACAGAAAACTTTCCCTACCTGGTGAAAGAAATAGACTTACAAGTTCAGGAAGCACACAGAACCCCATACAAGAGGAATCCAAAGAGGACCACACCAGGACACATCATAATTAAAATGCCAAGGGCAAAAGACAAAGAGAGAATCTTGAAAGCAGCAAGAGAAAAACGGTTAGTTACCTACAAGGGAGCACCCATACGACTGTCAGCTGATTTCTCGGCAGAAACTATGCAGGCCAGAAGGGAGTGGCAAGAAATATTCAAAGTGATGAACAGCAAGAACCTACAACCAAGATTACTCTACCCAGCAAAGCTATCATTCAGAGTTGAAGGTCAGATAAAGAGCTTCACAGACAAGAAAAAGCTAAAGGAGTTCATCACCACCAAACCAGGATTACATGAAATGCTGAAGGGTATTCTTTAAGAAGAGGAAGAAGAAGAAAAAGGTAAAGATAAAAATTATGAACAACAAAATGACATCAAATACATACCTACCAACAAGTGAATCTAAAAATCAAGTGAATAAAAAATCTGAAGAACAGAATGGACTGGTGAATATAATAGAATCAGGGACATAGAAAGGGAGTGGACTGACAATTCTCAGGGGGGAGGGGGTTTGAGGGGTGCGGGAAGAGACTGGACAAAAAGCTTACACCTATGGATGAAGACAGTGGCGGGGGGTAAGGGCATGGGGTGGGGTGGGGAATCAGGTGGAGGGGAGCTATGGGGGGAAAAAGAGGAACACCTGTAATAATCTGAACAATAAAGATTTATTTAAAAAATAAATAAAATAAACGTGATACATCACATAAACAAATTGAGAGATAAAAACCACATAGTCATATCAATTGGTGCAGAAAAAGCATTTGACAAAATCCAACACCCTTTCTTGTTAAAAACTCTCAGCAAGGTGTGAATAGAAGGATCATACTTGAACATAATAAAAGCAATATATGACAAACCCACAGCCAACATCATACTCAATGGGCAAAAACTAAAACCATGTCCCCTAAGAACAGGAAAAAGACAGGGATGCCCATTCTCACAACTCCTGTTCAATATAGTGCTGGAAGCACTAGCTATTGTGAACAGACAAGAAGAAGAAATAAAAGGCATCCAAATTGGAAAAGAAGAAGTAAAACTGTCCTTATTCACAGATGACATGATACTGTACATAGAAAACCCTAAAGACTCCATCAAAAAATTACTAGACTTAATAAATGAGTTAGGCAATGTAGCAGGATACAAAATTAATGCCAAGAAATCTATGGCATTTCTACACACCAATAGTGAACTTACAGAAAGAGAGACTAAAAAAGCAATCCCATTTACCATCGCACCAAAAAAAATTAAGATACCTAGGAATAAACTGAACTAAGGAGGTAAAAGACCTATACTTGGAAAACTACAGGACACTGAAAAAAGAGATAGATAGAGGAATACATAAACAGATGGAAGAACATACCATGTTCATGGATTGGTAGAATCAAGATCATCAAAATGTCCATACTACCCAAAGCAATCTATAAATTCAATGCACTTCCCATTAAAATACCAACGACATATTTCACAGACCTAGAACAACTTTTCCAAAAATTTATCTGGAATAAAAAAAGACCCTGAATAGCTGCAGCAATCCTGAGAAAGAAAAACAAAGTAGGTGGTATCTCAATACCAGATATCAAGCTGTATTACAAAGCCATTGTTGTTCAAACAGCCTGGTACTGGCACAAGAACAGACATATAGATCAACAGAATAGAATAGAGAACCCAGAAATTGACCCAAATAACTATGCTCAATTAATATTTGACAAAGGAGGCCCGAACGTACAATGGAGTCAAGACAGGCTCTTCAATAAATGGTGTTGGGAAAATTGTACAGATACATGCAGAAAAATAAAGCTAGATCACCAACTTACACCATACACAAAAATAAACTCAAATTGAATAAAGGACTTAAATGTAAGATGGGAAACCATAAAAATTCTAGAGTAATCCACAGGCAGCAAAATCTCAGACATATGCCAAAGGAACTTCTTCACTGATACTGCCCCTAGGGCAATCGAAACTAAAGAGAAAATAAACAAAGGGGACTACATGAAAATAAAAAGCTTTTGCACATCAAAGGAAACCATCAAGAAAACAACAAGAAAGCCCACTGCATGGGAGAACATATTTGCCAATGATATTAGTGATAAGGGTTTAATCGCCAACATTTACAGAGAACTCATGTAGCTTAACAAAAAGAAGATAAACAACCCAATCAAAAAATGGGCAACTGATCTAAATAGACACTTTTCGAAAGAAGACAGAAGGAAGGCCAAGAGACATATGAAAACCTGCTCAAAGTCACTAATCATCAGAGAGATGCAAATGAAAACAACAATGGGGTACAATCTTACACCTGTCAGAATGGCTATCATCAACAAATCAACAAACGACAAGTGTTGGCGAGGATGCAGAGAAAAAGGAACTCTTTTGCACTGCTGGTGGGAATGTAGACTGGTGAAGCCACTGTGGAGAACAGTATGGAGTTTCCTCAAAAAACGGAAAATGGAACACCCATTTGACCCAGTGATCCCACTTCTAGGATTATATCCCAAGAAACTAGAAACACGAATCAGAAAGGATATATGCACCCCTATGTTCATAGCAGCACAATTCACCATAGCTAAGATTTGGAAACAGCCTAAATGCCCATCAGCAGATGAGTGGATTAAAAAACTGTGGTATATCTACACAATGGAATACTATGCTGCGGTAAAAAAGAAGGGTGCATACCATTTGCAACAACATGGATGTAGATGGAGAGTATTATGTTAAGTGAAATAAGCCAGGCAGAGAAAGATAAATATCACATGATCTCACTCATTTGTGCAATACAATGAATGGCATAGACTGATGAACAAGGACAGATCCAGAGACTGAGAAATGTGGATTAGCACGTCATACCTCAGGGAAGGTAGTGGAGGGTGGGGGTAAGGTGGAGAGATCAACCAAGTGACTTGTGTGCATGCATATGAGCCTAATCAATGGACACAGACAACAAGGGGGTGGGGCATAAGTGGGGGGTGGGAGGTTATGGGGGAATAAGGACACATATGTGAAAAATAAAAATTTAAAAAAAATTTAAAAAATTATGAAAAAATAAAATAAAAATAAAATATTAAATCTAATCCATACTAGTGGTCACCATAACCTTAAGAGAAATTGTTTCATGTGACAAAGATTTTTAAATAAAACTCTCTGTAACCCGAAAATTATTTTGGAAGGAAACAAAGAGAAGTTTCCTTCAAAATCGTAAGGATTGTAATTGAAATTCAATATATTTGGCCTCTTGAATTAAAGTAAGTAATTTGTGTTTTTGCCTCCCTGACAAAGTTTATATAAAGTTACAAAAAGAAATTGACAGCCAGTTTGAAATTGAATTGCCATGGCCTAGAGCAAAGAATATCCTTACATGATATTATTCTACAATGTCATTATAATTTTAGATATTTTACAACAGCATTTTGTACAATTATCCCAAACAAACTTACAAACTAATTCTTTGAATGTTTGGCAGCAATTTAAAAAAAAGGACATGAACTGATTTAATCCCTTTCAGAAGGAATTAAGGGGCTAGGAAGGCACCAGAGCTTTCTATATTGGCCCCTCTTACCTTTTGTGCCAAGAGGGACTCTCTTCTCACAATCCAATTGCCATCAGCTGTTGCCTGAGCTTTCTGTTCATGCTGAGCTTGAAGCCTCATGGTGGCTGGTACTATGCTTCTGTCTCTTGCCCAATCCTGAGAGCTGGGCCCTCCCTGGAGAAGAAACCTGAGTTCCCTGAGATATGTGACCAGTGCTGGGGCCCCGCCAGCAGCCCAGGGAATCCCAAGGCAGGTGCTGGGTGTGGAGGCCACAGGAACATAGGCTACCAAGGAGACAGAACTGAACCTCACATCACACTGCTTGGCCCTGGAGGATGACTGGTTAGCCAGAGATGGGTAAGAACAGGGAAGGAACAACCTAAGACAGGCACAGTCACAGAGAACTCGGGGATCAACAGAGGTGGGGCACAGACCCTCACCCCCCCAACCTTGCTGGGGCCTGAACCCCCACCCCATCTGAGGGATGTCTCCTGCCCCCATGGCTGCTTTGCTTCCCACGCCCAGCTCAGATCGGGACACAGGTGACAGACAGTGACTTGGCCCAGCTCAGATTGGGACCCAGGTAACAGACAGAAACTTGGCCAACAGCAGCTGCCCTATATCTAAATCCAGCCTAGCACCAGGAATGCTCAGGGCCTACTCAAGAATGCAAATAATCCTTTCCACTGATATTACACGGTAAACTAAGATTGTTGGTAGAGTATTAAATTTGACAGTAAAATAATAATCAAGTTTTCAGATTAATTTAAATAGGCTAATTGAAATAAGTGAATATTCAAGAAAATTTAATTGTACTGGACAAAAAGCTGTTCCTAAAGTGGTAACTAAAATTTCTATTGGTAGTTCATCTCATGGTAAAATTCCTAAACGTGCAATGAACCTAAAGCAGTCATATTTTTGTGCAAAAAATTAAAATTTAAAGTTATCAAGACTGCATTATAAAATTTACAAAAGCCTCCATTAATCAAAAAAGGTGGGGGTAGTAGGGTAATATCATGTAAAGAAAAATATCCTATAAGTAAATTACATCTAGAAAATTTTTACTTTACAAAATTAATTTTCATTTGTAATGCTAACAGCAAGACACCCATGAAAAACACACATGGTGTCTAAATAAGACAAAGGAAAATCGTTTGGGCAAAAATAAAAAGGATTCCAAATCAATTATATAGAAAAGATTCCCTTATTAACTTTAGGTTGAGAATATGTTTGTATATTTTCAAAAAACAACTCCAAGACCATGTGGATTCCTGCAACAGAGAGGAATTGACAGGTCTGCTCCAACCACTAAGACAAGAGGAGAAACAGTCTAGAGATGGAAGACGCTGATGACGCCTTGCCACGCTAGCAGTCAGCAGCTGTGCGACGCAGCAGGTTGCCTAGGACCAAACCAGAGAGGGTCGGACCTGCATTGCCACCATGTTCCCACCATCCAGATATCATTGCTGACATGTACACATAAGGAACTGTTTGACATTGAAACAGGGACTCAGAACTGTTGGACATTGAAATTGGGACTCAAACATTTTTTGTTATTATATGTTTATTTCTAGTCTGCAGAGGCAAGATTTTTTAAAGGAAATAAATGGGGAATAAATAGATACAGAGGCAAAGAAGCATTGAACAGACTGTCAAACTACAGTGGGAAGGCAGGGTATGTTGGGGGAGGGGGACTGTAAGAGATCAATCGAAGGACTTGTACGCATGCATATAAGCATAACCAGTGGATACAAGACACTGGGGGGGGGGGGCAGGTAAAGGCATGTACTGGGGGGTAGGGGAGGCCAGAGGGAGGTCAATGGGGAAAAAAATAGACATATGTACTACTATTTGTAATACTTCAAACAATAAAAATAAATAAATAAATAAAATGTATTAAAAAAAAAGGAACTGAAGTTTGACTATAACTGTTTTACTTATGGTTCATTACATGTTACAATTGCACCATACCAATGTAAGATATTAATAATAAGGATATTTGGTATGTAGTATATGTGTATAATCTTCCCAATTTTTCTGGAAATCTAAAACTATTCTAAAATAAAACACCCATTAAAACAACACTCAAAATACTAGGTAATGATAATATATGGGGGATGATAGAATGAGCCACTGAATGGATGTGGGGGTATTGGAAATGGCTTAGAGGAAACACCCCCTTCCTGCCATGTGCCGGACAATAATTGAACTAGAGAAAATGAGTGAGAGGTCAGTTTGGAAAATATTTTAGGAGCTATTTAGGAAGAAGCTCCACTTTCTCTAACAGGATCATCTGAGTCCTATGCATCGTCACCCCCCCAACACTGCCTCAAGGTTGGTCAAGCTGGGGCTTTGTGATGTCAAGCCACACCATGGCAACCACTGACTGTTGGCCAATCAGAGCTGAAGGGTGTGGCTCCTTATTGTCCTGGAGAGTATATATAGAGGGCAGGAGCCTCTGAGTATGGCCTGTTGCTACAACAAAGCCAACGTTACTAAGAAAATACTGTAGCCTAGTTTAGATAACGAATCAAACTCCAACCGCAAAGATGGACCAAGAAACTTCAAGTACTAAAGTGAATTGGAAGTCTGTTTCCCAACTCGATGACAAAGAAAAGAATAAGGTCAGACTACCCTACTCATATGCCCCTGCTTCTTTCCTAATAATTCCTCACCCAAGACTCTAGCCTTGCTCTTTTTTGGCACAGACACTTCCTCAATCAATCCATTGTCTTTCTATTACAAGCCCCTTTCCCACACATTTCCCAATATCTTCCCCAAAACCAATGTCTTTCTGGGTTTCCCTTCTTTCCCAACTAGATCACGAAGAAAATGGCAAAGGTAAATTCTGGAATTAAGCAGTGTGAGGAAAAGAATGAGAAAGACAGAAAGAATCAGATAATTGCATTTTATAGCAAGAAGGGTAGAAAACTTCCAGTAAGCAAGCCAACAAATGAAGAAGAAGTGCTGGAATGTTCTTCTACCACAAGTGATGCCCAGGCTCTCCCAGAAGAAGAAGACCCTTAAGTATGTGTAGCCTCTCTACAAAAAAAAGCTTAAGGAATGGGCATTATGAGGAGATCAAAACATAAATGGTCCCCTTGAATAAATACTAGCATTGTATAAAGGAAATGTGCTTGTATTTTTGTGTATTCTCTGATGATGGGTAGGGAGCAAAGTAAGGTTAGTATATGAGAAGGGAGGGAGGTAGAATTCTGCAATTTGGGCACCAGACCAGCCAGTCTATAGTTGGCCAGACACCGAGAATAAGGACTACGTGAAGACCAAAGATGAATTTTTTCCTTAACACTTTATCATACAGGTAAGGAAGAAAAGGAGTTGGTGATTTTGCTTGTGTTTGGCACTGGCAAGGGTCGGGGGGGGGGGGGGGGCAGAATAGTGTTGTGTGAGGGTTGGCAGTGTATAATAACAAATCTGATTCCATTTTAGATATTAAACTATTGACAGCTTTAAGCCTCATTCCTTTCTCTGTACCATCTAGCCCACATTAGGACAAGCATATAAAAAAGGGAACAAATATGCCTAAACTTAATCATTAGAACTATTGTGTTGCCGAAATTTCCCATAGCCAAAGCACTCATTGTCCTAAAATATTTTCTAGTGCATAATGAGAATCTGGCACAATGAGTAGAAAAATTATTTTTGTGCACTTTTAATCATCTTGAAAAAATGGTACCCTGTGGAACTTCTTCCCTACTTATAAAACAACTTTCACCCCGGTTGAAAAAGGACCCAACGTAAATGAAAATATGGCCTTCACAGGTAGACTCCCATTGTATAAGACCTAGTTAGAGAAGGAATAATCATCCCTACTGCTTCTGAATGTAACAGCAAAATTTGACTTGCTCTTAAACCTGAGAAGCATGAATGGTTCCTCGGTGTGAATTTTGAGATTATTAATGTCATGGTCCCACCCATTAGGGAACCATATCTAATTTTATTAAAATTACTGATTCTACACAAGAAACTGGTAAATAATTAGCAGTCATAGCAAAGTATTTGACTGACATGTTCTATTCAGTGCCTATTTCCACAGACTATAGCTACAGTTAATCTTCACCTTTAGAGACATAATACACCTTTACTTGGGTACTCAGTAGGGTACCTCTCCAGTCCTGTTATTTCTCATTATTTTGCAGACAGTATCTTCACCACATCTAGCTTTGCAAATTATTCAGTTTAGCAAATTAACATACAATGTCAGGAGGCCTCCTTAAAGTAGTCCTCAATTATGTTTCTCAACCTGGACCTATTTGTGAGTCTCAGATTGACTCATATGTCTCAGTTCCAAAATAAGATGTGACTGACACTATGTTTACCTTGTGAACATTTGTTGTGTCTTAACCAGTTTGGTCTCCTTTCTATATAGAGCTTGTTCGAGTAGTTCATTGCGTAGTCACTCATGGAGGAATAGCAGTTACTATGTGGGATGCTAATGTCACAAACCTGAAAGCAGAAGACTCACTAGGACCTTGCATAGTCTTTCTGCTGTTGCTGCCCACCTCTCTCGCTCTCTCTCCCTGTCTCTCTCTGACACACACCCAGGATCCTGATCCTCAGGGTTCTAGAGAGAAACATCCATTCCATGACAACCCTGTGGCAAAGCCAATAGAAGAATTCAGGCATAGTCCTGGGGAGTGCCATAAACCTGATGGTACTGACTAGGTTTGAGGTTCTCCGGAAAAAAAAAAAAAAAGAAATAAATATGAGAAGAGTTGTAGAGACAATCAATGAAGTATATCGAGTAAAGATACATACCCCACATGCAACCTGGGAAGGTTGCCTGGAAGAGCCAAATGTTGGAGGAAAGTGCGATAATTCATCTCTTTATTGAAATATAAAAACGGGTATTTAGTTCTGTGGGGATTTGGGTAAGACATCCAAAATACTAGGTAATATGCTGCATTATTCACAACAGCCAAAATATGTAATGTTAGTGTTCATCAATAGATGAATGAATAAAAATGTTATGGACACACATATACACAGCCCCCAACTGCACACATCATATATATGTGGAATATTAAAAATAGAAACAGTCCAACTCATTGAAACAGAGAGTAGAAAAGTGTTTGTCAGCGGCTGAGGGATTGAGGAAATAGGAAGAGCTTGGTAAAAGGGTACAAACCTTCAACTATAACATCAATAACTTCTGAGCATTTAATGTAAAAAAAAACAAACCAAAAGTTTAAGGTTCTCTAAAACAACAAGTCTAGAAAACTGCACAGTCACAAGGATCCCAATGAGGCATGACATGATGACTAAAATTTAATATGGTATCCTGGATGGGATCCTGGGGCAAAAAAAGCACATTAAGTAAAAACTAAGGAAATATTAATAAAATAAAGACTTCAATAGAGTAGAATTCCACTTCTTGAACTTAATTTGATTCAGAAGGCTGTTTGAGAAGTGATTTGTTCAAAACCTAAACCAGCCCTAGCCAATTTGTTTCAGTGGATAGATCAGCCTGTGGACTGAAGGTTTCTGGGTTCTATTCTGGTCAAAGGCACATGCCTGGGTTGTGCTCTCAATCCCCAATAGGGGGGGTGGGGGTGCAGGAAGCAGCTGATCAATTATTCTCTAGCATGACTGATGTTTCTATCTCTCTCTCCCTCTGCCTTCCTCTTTTGAAATCAATCCTATATAATAAAAGGCAAATATGCAAATCGACCAAACGGCAGAATGACCGGTTGCTATGACAAGCACTGATCACCAGGGGCAGATGCTCAATGCAGGGGCTGCCCCCTGGTGGTCAGTGTGCTACCACAGGGGGAGCTCCGCTCAGCCAGAAGCCAGGCTCATGGCTGGTGAGTGCAGCGGCGATGACGGGAGCCTCTCTTGCCTCCGCGGCAGTGCTAAGGATGTTCAACTAAGCCATCAGTTGGACATCTCCTGAGGGCTCCCAGACTGCAAGAGGCTACAGGCTGGGCTGAGGGACACCCCCCCCCCCCAGTGCATGAATTTTGTTCACCGGGCCTCTAGTAGAAATATAAAAAAGAAAACCAAATAATTTTTCCCTTTAGACATATATGTAAATTAAATGAATCCATCCCAGACACACAAAAGATTACTAGTTTTAACTTTCTTATATACAGTACAAGTCTAATGTACTGTTTAATCTAAAAAGAAACACTTTTTTTCTTACATTTATGTAACAACCCCCTGCTGGCCTTAAATGAATCACATTCAGCACTCCTTTTAGGGGTATCCTTCAAGAAGACAATATGCAGCATCTTGGAGTTTTTACATATCATTGCCTCCCACATGCTATCACTGGCTAACCACTTTTCATTTATCCAAATCATCAACAATTTTTCTACCCCCTTCAATTGCTCATGATTGTTGTTTGGTGAGCACTTTCACACCCTTGGTAATATTAGCACTCTTGATGGCCTCTTTATGTTTTAAAATTGTGCTAATCATAGATTTTGCCAGCAACAAAAGTGGTCTGTCTTTTGTTTGTTGCCTAAGAGACACTTTTTTTTATTTTGCTTTCAGTTTTATTTTTATTTATTTATTTTTTTATTGTTTGAAGTCTTACAAATAGTAGTACATATGTCTCCCTTTTTTTTCCCCATTGACCTCCCCCCCGGCCTCCCCTACCCCCCAGTACATGCCTTTACCTGCCACCCCCAGTGTCTTGTATCCATTGGTTATGCTTATATGCATTGAAAGGGCAGGGAGAGACCGACTCCATGTTCCCTTTGTTCCATGTCCTCCACCTCCTGGAGTCAGGTTCCCGCCCTAGAACCTCTCCAAGAGCCCAACCCACACTTTTGAATTAGCCAATAGAAATGCAAGAGGAAAGTAAGCCGCGCCCTGCCCCCATGTGCAACCTGACCCTGATCAATCAGCGGAGGCCACACTACCTCACCCCTCCTACCTCTCCCAGACCCCCTATAAATCAACGCGTTTGGGGTCTGGGGCTCTCTCTCTCTCCACCTCGCTGCTGCGCCAGTGTGTGTGTGTGGGACTGAGCTCGAGCTAGCTCGATTAAAGGCTCTTTGCTTTTGCATCGGACTCGGCTCCCTGGTGGTCTTTGGGGATCACGAAATCTGGGCATAACAGCATGCGTACAAGTCCTTCGATTGATCTCTTACAGCACCCCCCCGCAACCTCCCCTGCCTTCCTGCTGTAGTTTGACAGTCTGTCCAATGCTTCTTTGCCTCTGTATCTATTTTTTCCCCATTTCTTCCCTTTAAAAAATCTTGCCTCTGAAGACTAGAAATAAACATATAATAACAAAAAATGTTTGAGTCCCAATTTCAATGTCCAACAGTTCTGAGTCCCTGTTTCAATGTCAAACAGTTCCTTATATGTACATGTCAGCAATGATATCTGGATGGTGGGCACATGGTGGCAATGCAGGTCCGACCCTCTCTGGTTTGGTCCTAGGCAACCTGCTGCGTCGCACAGCTGCTGACTGCTAGCGTGGCAAGGCATCGTCAGCGTCTTCCATCTCTGGACTGTTTCTCCTCTTGTCTTCATGGTTGCAGCAGACCTGTCAATTCCTCTCTGTTGCAGGAATCCACATGGTCTTGGAGTTGTTTTCTGAAAATATACAAACATATTCTCGACCAAAAGTTAATAAAGCAATGTTTTCTATATAATTGATTTGGGATCCTTTTTATTTTTGCCCAAACGGTTTTCCTTTGTCTTATTTAGACATCATGTGTGTTTTTCATGGGTGTCTTGCTGTTAGCTTTACAAATGAAAATTAATTTTGTAAAAATTTTCTAGATGTAATTTACTTATAGCATATGTTTCCTTACATGATATTACCCTACTATTCCCCCTTTTTTTGATTAATGGAGGCTTTTATAAATTTTATAATACAGTCTTGATAACTTTAAATTTTAATTTTTTGCACAAAAATATGACTGCTTTAGGTTCATTGCATGTTCAGGAATTTTACCATGAGATGAACTACCAATAGAAATTTTAGTTACCACTTTAGGAACAGCTTTTTGTCCAGTACAATTAAATTTTCTTGAATATTCACTTATTCCAATTAGCCCATTTAAATTAATCTGAAAACTTGATTATTATTTTACTGTCAAATTTGATAGTCTACCAACAATCTTAGTTTACCCTGTAAATATTAGTGGAAAGAATCATTTGCATTCTTGAGTAGGCCCTGAGCATTCCTGGTGCTAGGCTGGATTTAGATATAGGGCAGCTGCTATTGGCCAAGTCTCTGTCTGTTACCTGGGTCCCAATCTGAGCTGGGCCAAGTCACTGTCTGTCACCTGTGTCCCAATCTGAGCTGGGCGTGGAAAGCAAAGCAGCCCTGGGGGCAGGAGACCTCCCTCAGATGGGGTGAGGGTTCAGGAGCCTGCAAGGATGGTGGGTGAGGGTCTGTGCCCCACCTCTGTTGACCCCCAAGTTCTCTCCTGATGGCCCCTCTGCGACTGTGCCTGTCTTAGGTTGTTCCTTCCCTGAGGAATCTTACCTGTCTGCCTAAGAGACACTTTTTGTTATGTGAGGTATCAGCATTAAATGGTTGGCAGTTCAAGAACTGAAGTTTTGCCTGGCCAGGGTTGCTCAGTGATTGAGCATCGACCTATGAACCAGGAATATATCCAGTTCAGGGCACTGTTAGGGTCACCAAAGGAGGAACGCATGATGCCAAGGGGGTTAACAATTATGAATTTATTAGGTCATCTGGAAAATCAGATGGGCTGAGCCCCAAAATGGCACCAGCACCCAAAGACAGGGAGTCAGAGGTTTTTAAAGGACACTAGGCAGGCTTTTTCTGGGAGGAGAATTCTCTGTGCAGGTCTAGATTCAGGGAAATTCAGGAGGGTAGAGATAATGGTCTTAGCAAGTGGAATGTGGTTTAAGCAAGTAGAATGTCCATTGTGAATTGGCCTGTAGGTCAGCTCCTAGGGGAAAGGTATTGATTAAATTATTTGATAAGACCTAACAGGCACATGCCTGAGTTGCAGGCTATATCACCAGTGTGGAGCATGCAGGAGGCAGCCAATCCATGATTCTCTCTCATCATTGATGTTTCTATCTCTTTCTCCCTCTCTGTGAAAGGCCACAGCCAGCGTGGCTTTCGGGTTCAAAGGCTTGGAGAAAGAGCTGACGTAAAAATGATACACACAAGACAAGATTAATTTTGATTAATATGGGGGGAGGCCAGGGCAAACTTGACTAGTGCAGTCAAGTTCCACTGAGTCTCCTTTATCCAGCTGCTTTATTTACTAGAATACACAATTGCCTTTTAGGAATGCAAACAGACATATCAATGGTAATGTTTATAGTAAACAGTAAGATTATCAGGTTTTGGGGGTGTTTGCTTTAGGCCATTGAGTCAGCAGTAGGTCATAAAATGGAAATTCACCCTGTGAATTTCAAAGGGAAGTCCAGGTCATCCTTCTGACAGACTTCTCACATTTATATTAATTACTGTTGATCTTGGTTTCCAGCATTTCCCCCTTCTTTAAATTCTTAATAGATGTTGATATGCCGTTTGCAGAGTTTCAATTCTTTTAAGATTTTTAGTCCATATCTGCAGACTAAAATTAAACAAATAAGAACAAGAATGAGACAGACAATAGTGGTTATGCTAAAAGGCAAAAGTATAGGAGCAAATTATTTCTTTAAATTGCTGCCAGGCATCTAAGGAAGTTTGCCTGGGATAATTATACAATATGCTGCTGTAATTCCAAAATATCAAGGGTGGTGTTATTTTTACTTTAAGCACCAAGAAGGTGATTTTTCATTGAAGTTATCATTTTAAACTATCATCTTACTGGCACAAGTGCAGCAGCTGATTTTCATTGATTGTTACTACACACAGACCCATAGGGGCTTCAGTCCATAAAAGAAAAAACTATTCTTAAATTTGCTGCTGGTGGGTGCCATTCATAAGACTTTTTACATAATGGCTTAGTGGGGGTTGGTCTTAGTAATGTTAAATTCTCTTTTCCTCTCCCAGAATCAAGCAGTGATAGTAATTGTATTTAGGTTTTTGCTTCCCCCTCCTTTGGTGTGATGCTAGTCAGTTTTATTTTTTATTTTTTTTAAATATATTTTTATTGATTTTTTACAGAGAGGAAGGGAGAGGGATAGAGAGTTAGAAACATCGATGAGAGAGAAACATCGACCAGGTGCCTCCTGCACACCCCCCACTGGGGATATGCCTGCAACCAAGGTACATGCCCTTAACCAGAATCGAACCCGGGACCTCTCAATCTGCAGGCCGACGCTCTATCCACTGAGCCAAACCAGTCAGGGCGATGCTAGTCAGTTTTAATTCTACACACAAAGGAGCAATAGTTTGAATCTTGTGTTATATAAAAACGGGAAGCTGGGTGGGGACACCTGTGTAATTATACTTTGCCCATATATTTACTATAGTAGGTGGGGGATCAGTCCACATAAAGGATTTTACCCAGGGAGGACATCCCCATTAGCCCTTGGTGAAATTACCGCACAGCTGGTTACTGCCAGCATGGCAAGAAAGACATTTTCAGGCGTTCTTGGGGTTTTGGTCTCTTTGCAAATTCGTTCAGCTTTCTGGACCTTCTTCTTTATCACTCCCTAAGTCATCTCTGGGCTGTTTATCGTCCTCCTTGTTCTTCTTCCACTCCTTATCTTCAGTGTGTTGCCGGGGGCTGCTGTTTGTGGCTGGGGTAGCCGATTGTCTACAGCTGCATGGTGTGGCTCCAGGCGTAAGGTCCTCATTAATCTGGCTAGTTCCTCTCGCAGATCCATGTTGCAGTTTAATATTTCTAACAGGAATCCACACGGGTTTGGAAAAATTCTCCGGAAATATACAAGCATACCCTCTGCCAAAGGTTAATAGTGGATCGGGTCCCTTCCACAAACCAGATTCAGGATCTTTCCATTTAACTAGACCAGTGGTTGGCAAACTCATTAGTCAACAGAGCCAAATATCAAAAGTACAACGATTGAAATTTCTTTTGAGAGCCAAATGTTTTAAACTTAAACTTCTTCTAACGCCACTTCTTCAAAATAGACTCACCCAGGCCGTGGTATTTTGTGGAAGAGCCACACTCAAGGGGCCAAAGAGCCGCATGTGGCTCGTGAGCCGCAGTTTGCTGACCAGGGAACTAGACCATTTCCCTTTGTTTCATTCTGACACCAGTGTAGCTCCATAGGTGTCTTACCATCAGCATCACAAGTGAAAAAATTTAAGTAATTAAGGCTTGGTGCAGCCTACCCACAGGTGATTTCTCCATCATAATCCCCCCTTTTTGTTTTTCAAGTTGGGATTTTAGCCGCTGATGCTGTCGTTCAATAATGGCCTGTCCTTGGGAATTATATGGTATTCCTGTAATGTGCTGAATTTTCCACTTTTTACAAAATTGCTGAAAATGACAGCTCGTGTAAGCAGGCCCATTATCAGTTTTAATAATTTTTGGAATTCCCATGACGGCAAAAGCAGCTAGGCAATGATTAATAACCTGTTTTGCCGTTTCCCTTGTAGATGCAGTAGCGCATAGGACTTTTGAAAAGGTGTCTACAGAGACATGCAATGCCCCAAGGCGTCCAAAAGGAGTATAATGTGTTACATCCATTTGCCAGATATGGTCCCTTAGCAAACCTCTAGGGTTGACTCCTGTGTTAGGCCCTTGAGGTAAATGTAACATGCAAGTGGGACATTCCTTAATAATCTGTTTTGCCTGCTGTCCAGAGATTGAGAATTGTTTAGACAACATTTTGGCAGACTGATGTAAAAGCTGATGAGATTCTGAGGCCTGTTTTAAAAAAGCAACCCATTGATCAGCATGTGCATTTCCTTTTGCCAATAGGCCAGGTAATAAACTGTGAGCCCTTATGTGAGTAACATAGAAAGGATACTGTCTTTGTTGCACAATCTGCTGTACTTGTTTAAATAGTAAAAATAAACTTTGGTCACTGAGCCATTTTAAACGAGCAGTTTCAATTCTATTTAACAAATCTGCAGCGTAAGAAGAATCTGAGATAATATTAAGAGGCTCTTGCAAATCCTGTAATGCAGCCTTAATAGCTTCCAGCTCAATTCCTTGTACAGAAGTATGACTAGTTTGGATGACTCTGTCTGAATTTATTGTATGATAGGCAGCTTTCTCATTGGATGATCCATCAGTAAAAACAGTTAAAGCTCCAGGAATAGGTTCCTGCCTAGTATTTTTTGGTATTACAATAATAGGAGTATAATATAAAAATTGTAATAATTTGTCTTTTAGTAGGTGACAACTAAGTTCCCCTGAATATTCACTTAATCCAATTTGCCAATTTAGATCAGTCTGAAATAACATTTCTAATTGCTTCCCAGTAAGGGGAAGGTAAATATATTGGGGTTCTTGTCCTCTAAGCTGTCTGCATCGCTTTTTAAGCTGAAAAATTAATTGAGCCATAAGTTCTATATATGTAACTACAGTTTTAGAGGATTGATGTCCTAGGTGGACCCATTCAATAATAGCAAGAGAGTTTTTATTTTGGAAGATTACTCCAGTGGGACTATTTGCAGTAGGATTAATCTGTCTCAATACAGGCAATTCGGGCAGTACTAGTGCCACCTGGGCTAAGGAGATTGCCTGCTCAATTCTTAGTAACTCCTTCTTAGCTTTATCTGTCAATACTCGGGGTGAGGAAAGATTAGAGTCACCTCTAAGTATATTAAATAAATTTGTCATTTCTCCTGTAGAGATTTTTAGATAAGGTCTTTACCAATTAATGTCCCCTAATAATTTTAGAAAGTCATTTAAGGTTTTCAGGCAGTCTTTTCTTATTTCTACCTTCTGAGGCCTAATATATTGGTTTTCAATTATGGTACCTAGATATTTAAAAGGCATTTCTTTCTGTACTTTTTCTGGAGGAATTTTTAAGCCCCATTTAGGAAGTTCCTTTTCTAATTGAGAAAACATTGCTAAAGTCTGATCTTCCCGTGGACTCGCTAGGAGCAAGTCATCCATGTAATGGACAATATAATACTGGGAATATTTGTCTCTTAAAGGCTGAATAGCTTGAGCTACATATTTTTGACATAAATTAGGGCTATTGGCCAATCCTTGAGGCAAAACTTTCCATTGATATCTTTTCATAGGCTCTATATTATTAATAGATGGCACTGAAAAGGCAAATCTTTGTTTATCTTGCAGTGCCAAAGGAATGGAGACGAAACAATCCTTAAGATCTACTACTATAAGAGACCAATCTAGAGGGATTTGTGAAGGGAGTCCAGGCTGTAAAGCTCCCATGGTATGCACAGTAGCGTTAACAGCTCTAAGATCATGTAACAATTGCCATTTTCCTGCTGCCTTCTTAGGTATTATAAATATAAGAGTATTCCAAGGACTATTGGAAGGTTCTATATGACCAGCCTCTACTTGTTCCTGTATTAATTCATGAATATGATTTAATTTCTCCTTGGTTAATGGCCATTGATCCACCCATATAGGCCTATCATCTTTCCATTGTATAGGCTCAGCGTGGAGGTGAGGAGATTGAGCAGTGACCACTCCTAAAAAGGCTGGTATTCTAATCCTTGTTTTCCTGTGTTTTCTTTGGCCTGAATGGGTTCTTTAATCTCCTGATTATCTTTTCCTAAACCTTGACCAGTTTGATATCCCATTTGAGTTAACTGTTGTCCCTTGCCAGTAATAATACAAGCTTGTAAACCTTCTAAAATGTCTCGGCCCCATAAGTTAACTGCAATTCCAGAGACTATATAGGGCTGAAACCATCCTGTTTGTCCTTCTTCATCTTTCCACTTTAACACTGCAGCGCTGTGTTGCGTGTTATCAGGAATTCTAATACCCATGATAGAGCCTATAGCTAGCTTCTACCATGGACCAACTTGGAGGCCAGAGTTCTTGACTGATGACACTAATATCTGCTCCAGTGTCCTCTAATCCTTTAAACAGTTTTTCCTCTATTCTTAGATTAATAATAGGATGGGTCTTGCTAATTTCCTGTATCCAATATATATCTGAGCTTCCAAATCCTCGTGTCCCTCTTTTCCTATTTATTACTTCACCTTGCTGAATATAAGGTAAAAACAAGAGCTGAGCAATTTTTTGTCCTGGAATAATTTGCATAATATGTTTGCATTCTAAAATTACTTTGATTTCTCCCTTATATTCTGAATCTATGACTCCAGGAAAAACAGTTAATCCTTTTAGCGTATTTTCATTCTTTCCTAGGATTAAACCTGATATTCCTGGTGGCACAGGTCCCCAAATTCCTGTAGGAACAGCTTGTCTAGCCATATCAGGGATCAGGGTGATTGTTATTGTGCTATTAAGATCAAAGCCAGCATTTTTTTCTGGAGTGATTTGAAGGAGGGAATCTACTGTGGTCCTGGCAGGGTGGAACTTCCCCTTATTTAAAAACGGGGCTGGGGGGAGCCCCTCCGGCCATTTCCCTGCCGCTGGCCATTTCCTATGTCTTGATTTAATGGCTGGCCATTTCTATGAAATTTAGATTTACACTGATTGGCCCAATGATTCCCCTTCTTACATCTGGGACATAGACCTGCATTACCCTGAGTTGGGAGGCGGAATATTTATGCCTTCTCCTTGAGCGTCACCTTGTGTCCCTTTTGGTTGTTTACATTCCTTTTTAAAATGTCCTGGTTGTCCACAATTAAAACATAATTTGTTTCTTGTAATTGCGGCAGCTAGTAAGCTTGCCTGAAAAATGCCTGACCCTACATTCTGACATGCTCGAATCATTTCTGTGATGGTACTATTTTTTCTTAGAGGCATTAGACATTTCTTACAATCAGCATTGGCATTTTCATAAGCCAATTGCTGAGTCAAAATGTCTCCTGCTGTCTCATGTTGAATCTGTCGTTTCACTGAGGCGAGCTACAAAATCAGAGAATGATTCAGTGGGCCCCTGCATGCACTTACTAAAGGCTCCCTCAGGTTCCCCTTTTGCTGGTAAAGTCCATCAGGCTTTTCGCCCACAAAGTCTAATTTGCTCATACGCCTGCTGGGCATATTGGAGCTGATTATGGACATCACTAAATTGTCCCTGTCCTGCAAGCATCTCAAAAGTTATGAGAACATTCTGTCTGAGATTTGAAGAAGCTTGTTCTTGACATTTCTCTAAAAATTCTCCTTTCCATAGCAAATGCATGGGCTAGAGAATACCAATCATAAGGAGCTAGGAATGCTTCAGAAATGTTAGTTATACTTTCTCCAGTAAATGGAGCATTTGTGCCATTCTGTATTACACTATCACGTAACGCCTTTATTATTTTAAAGTCAAATCTTTCATGCTGTCTTATTATTTGATTAGGAAATTGTGGATTAGCTACCTGTATGACAGGAAAAGCAAGTCTATCTTCCAGTCATATCCTTTAATCCTTTTCTGATGGCTCTTTTTATAGGTGATTCTGTTAGTGGCGATTTAAATGTTTCAGAATCAGGACATGAAGGCCACTCCTCCACTTTATCTTTCTGCTTCTCTTTAGGAGCGGAGGGTGCAAAGGGAGGAGGTCTTTCTTCTCTGAAAGGCTAGCAAATGCAATACCGTTTTTCACAAGGAGAAACAATTTGGAGGCAAATTTATCCCCTGCTGCTGAGCTTCTTTCAAGTTCTGACCTATCTGTTCCCAACATTCAATATCCAATGTATCCACATCAGAAAACCATGGATTATATTCTATAATAATCTGTACAAACTGTAAAAGAAGATCTTCTGAAACTACAACTCCCTTACATTTTAGTAAGCAAGCCAAAAATTTACAGGAAAATCTTTCTTCTTTTGACGAATCTGGCTGAAACAAGAAAAATACTCAAGCATTTACAGATTCGCGGGTTCTGAAGCTGACAAGAGTTTTGCATGCAGTGAATCTTCCACCACCAGGTCCGGTGATATTTTCCACTCAGGCGAATCCTTTTTCTCCAAGTCCCAGTTCAAGAGTGCCAATTGTGAAAGGCCACGGCCAGCATGGCTTTCGGGTTCAAAGGCTTGGAGAAAGAGCTGACGTAAAAATGATACACACAAGACAAGATTAATTTTGATTAATATGGGGGGAGGCCAGGGCAAACTTGACTAGTGCAGTCAAGTTCCACTGAGTCTCCTTTATCCAGCTGCTTTATTTACTAGAATACACAATTGCCTTTTAGGAATGCAAACAGACATATCAATGGTAATGTTTATAGTAAACAGTAAGATTATCAGGTTTTGGGGGTGTTTGCTTTAGGCCATTGAGTCAGCAGTAGGTCATAAAATGGAAATTCACCCTGTGAATTTCAAAGGGAAGTCCAGGTCATCCTTCTGACAGACTTCTCACATTTATATTAATTACTGTTGATCTTGGTTTCCAGCACCTCTCCCTTCCTCTCTGAAATCAATAAAAATATCTTTAAGGAAAAGAACTGATGTTTTATACCACAACTTAGACACTTTTTTCTGTGAACAACTTTGTCTAAAACCAAATTGTTGGATATTCGAAATGTTTGAGAACTGAAGTTTGACTCCAGTTTACCTTTGGTTCACTAAGAGTAATAATTGCACCATACTTATGTAAGATGTTAAAAATAAGGGAAATTGGATGTGGGGTAATGAGTATTATCTTCACAATTTTTGTGTAAATCTAAAACTGTTCTAATATAAAACATGTATTAAAACAACACACAAAATATTAGGTAATGTTAAGAGCTGGGAGATAGTAGAATGAACCCCTGAATGGGCAGGTAGGGAGTGGCGGTGGGTATGGGAAATGGCTTAGAGGAAAAATCCTCTCCCTGCCATGTGAAGGACAAAATTCAAACTAGAGGAAATGAGGAACAGTGACAGGTCAGTTTGGAAAACCTCTTAGGAGGTATTGATGAAGCTCTCCTTTCTCTAACCAGAGCATCTGACTCCACTGCATCCTCTCCTCCTCCTCCTCATGGATGATCAAGTTGAGGCTTTGGGATGTCAAGCCACACCATGGCAAACACTGACTGTTGGCCAATCAGAACAGAAGGGTGTGGCTCCTCATTGTCCTGGAGAGTATATATAGAGGGCAGGAGGCTTGGAGTAGGGTGTGTTGCTACAACAAAGCCAAAGTTACTAAGAAAATACTGTAGCCTAGTTTACATAACGAATCAGACTCCAACCACAAGGATGGACCAAGAAACTTCAAGTACTAAAGTGAATTGGAAGTCCGTTTCCCAACTCGATGACAAAGAAAAAGATTAGGTCAGACAACCTACTCATATGCCTCCGCTTCTTTCCCAATAATTCCTCACCCAAGACTCTGGCCTTGCTCTTTTTTGGTACAGACACTTTCTCAATCAATCCATTCTCATTCTATTACAAGCCCCTTTCACACCCATTTCCCAATTTCTTCCCCCAAACCAATGTCTTTCTGGTTTTATCTTGTTTCCCAACTAGATAACAAAGATAATGTAGAAGGTAAATTTGGTACTTAAGCAGAATGAAAAAAAGAATGAGAAAGAAAGAATCAGATACTTGTATTTCACTACAGGAATGGTAAAAACAAACAAACAAAAAAAAAACCACAAAAAAAAAAACAAAAAACAAAGAAACAAACAAAAAAAAACCTACAGTAAGCAAGCCGACAAACAAAGAGCTGGAGAGTTCTTCTACCGCAAGTGATGCCCAGGGTCTACCAGAAGATGAAGCCCCTTAAGTATGTGTAGTCTCTATACAGAAAATGCTTAAGAAATGGGCATTATGAGGAGATCAAATGTAATGGTCTCCTTGAATAAATAATAGCATGTATATAAAGGAAATGTATTTGTATCTTTGAATGTTCTCTGATGATGGGAGGGAGCAAAGGAGGGGGCAGGTATGTGAGAAGGGAGGGAGGTAGAATTCTGTCAGTTTGGGCACCAGACCAGCCAGACTATAGTTATCCATAAACCAAGAATAAGGGCTAGTTACAGACTGAAGATAAATTTTTCCTTAACACTTTATCATACTGTCAAGGAAGAAAAAGTGTTGGAGATTTTGCTTAGGTTTGGCCCCTGGGGGCGGGGGGTGGGGGAATGCAGGGGAGATGGGGAGCAGAGTGTTGTATGAGGGTTGGCAGTGTATAAAAATAAATTTAATTCCATTTTAGATATTAGACTATTGATAGCTTTAAGCCTCATTCCTTTCTCTTCACCATCCATCCCACATTAGGACAAGCAGCTAAAAGAGGGAACAAATATGCCTAAACTTAGTCATTAGAACTATTGTTTTGTATAAATTCCCCATAGCCAAAACACTCATTGTCCTAAAATATTTCTACTGCATAATGACAATCTGACACAATGAGTAGTAAAATTAATTATTTTGCACTTATAATCAGCTTGAAAAAATGTTACCTTGTGGACCTTCCTCCCTACTTATAAAATAGTAACACTTTTCACCCTAGTTGAAAAGGGTCCAATGTAAATGAAAGGAGGCCTTCACAGATAGACACCAACTATATAAGACCTAGTTAGAGAAGGTATAATTATTCCTACTACTTCTGAATTTAACACCCAAATTAGACTTCCTCTTAAACCTGAAAAGCATGAATGGCGCCCCATAGTGAATTTTCATACTGTTAATGTCATGGTCCCACCCATTAGGGATCCATATCTAATATTATTAAAATTACTGATTCCACCCAATAAGAAATTGGTAAATAATTAGCAGTCATAGTAATGTATATGACTGACATGTTCTATTCAGTGCCTATTTCAACAGACGCAGGGGTCCTCAAACTTTTTAAACAGGGGGCCAGTTCACTGTCCCTCAGACCGTTGGAGGGCCGGACTGTAGTTTAAAAAAAAAAAAAAAAACTATGAACAAATTCCTATGCGCACTGCGGGCCCAGGACGAGTCGGCTGCTAAGCAGGACAGGCAGAGGCACCCGGCGGGGCGGATAAATGTCCTCAGCCGGCGCATGTGGCCCGCAGGCCATAGTTTGAGGACGCCTGGATAGCTACAGTTAACCTTCACCTTTAAAGATACATAATATACCTTTACTAAAAGCACTTCCCTTAAGATGAAAACAAGGATGTCTGATTTCACCACTCTTATTTAACATAGTATTGGATGTCCTACCCACTGTGACCAGACAAGAAGAGGAGATAAAAGGCATCCAAATTTGGAAAGTAGGAAGTAAAATGTTATTATTTGCAGATGACATGATATTGCACATAGAAAAACCTACAGACTCAACCAGGAAACTACTAGACTTAATAAATGAATTTATAAATGTAGCAAGTTACAAAATCAAATCCAGAAATCAATGGCATTTTTAGACACCAATAATAAACTCTCAGAAAGAGAATCTTAAAAAACAATCCCATTTACCATTGCAACAACAACAAAGACACCAAGGAATGAACTTAACCAAGGAGTTAAAAGACCTGTGCATACAAAAACTATAAGACATTGAAAACAAAAATAGAAGATCCAAATAAATGAAAGAGTATGGCATGTTCTGGGATTGGAAGAATTAAAATGCCCATACTACCCAAAGTAATCTATAGATTCAATACAATTCCTATTAAAATACAAATGGCATACTTCATAGAACTACAAACAAGTACTCCACAAATGTATACAGAACCACAAAAGACCCCGAATAGCTGCAGTAATCCTGAGAAAGAAGAACAAAGTTGGAGGGATCACAATACCGGATATCAAACTATACTACAAAGCCAGTGTCATCAAAACAACCTGGTACTGGCATAAGAACAGGCATATAGACCAATGGAACAGAGCAGGAACCCCAGAAATTGACCCACATCATTATAGTCAATTAATATTTGACAAAGGAGGCAAAAGCATACAATGGCATAAAGACAGTCTCCTCAATAAATGGTGTTGGGAAAACTGGACAGGCACAGGCAAAAGAAATAAAATTAGACCACCAACCTACATCATACATAAGAATAGACTCAAAAGGGATAAAAGACTTAAATATAAGCCATGAAACCATAAAAATCCTGGAAGAAAACAGCCAGCAAAATTTGAGACATCTCACATAGCAGAATTTTTGTCACTACATCTCCTGGGGCAAGAAAAACAAAGGAAAAATGAACATTACTGTATCACAAGAAAAAGCTTCTGCACAGCAAAAGAAATCACAATTAAAAAGAAAAGAGAGCCGAAACCAGTTTGGCTCGGTGGATAGAGCGTCGACCTGTGGACTGAGGGTCCCGGGTTCGATTCCGGTCAAGGGCATGTGCCTTGGTTGCGGGCACATCCCCAGTGTGGGGTGTGCAGGAGGCAGCTGATTGGTGTTTCTCTCTCATCGATGTTTCTAACTCTCTATCCCTCTCTCTTCCTCTCTGTAAAAAAATCAATAAAATATATTTAAAAAAAAAGAAAAAAAAAAAAAAAGAAAAGAGAACCCACCGTATGAGAGTACATATTTGCCAATGATACATCTGTTAAGGGGTTAATCTCCAAAATATGCAAAGTACTCATAAAACTCAACAAAAGGAAGACAGACAATCCAATTAAAAAATAGGCAGAGGACCTGAATAGACACTTCTCCAAAGAGGACATACAAATGGCTAAGAGATATATGAAAAAATGTTCAAAGTTTCTAATCATCAGAAAAATGCAAATCAAAACCACAATGAGATATCACCTCACACCTGTCAGAATGGCTATCATCAATAAATCAAGAAACAACAACCCGGGTGGCATGTCTAAATGCTTGAGTGTCTTCCTATGAACCAAGAGATCACAGTTCCATTCCTGGTCAGGGCACATGCCTGGGTTGCAGGCTCAATGATTTTCTCTCATCATTGCTGTCTCCATCTATCTCTCCCTCTCCCTTCCTCTCTGAAATCAATGATATTATATTTTAAATAAAGAAACAGTAAGTGCTGGTGAGGATGTGGAGAAAAGGAAACACTCACTCACTGCTGGTGGGAATGCAGATTTGTGCAGCCATTATAGAAAACAGTATGGAGTTTCCTCAAAAAGTTAAAAATTGAACTGCCTTTTGACCCAGCAATCCCACTTCTGGGAATACTAGTATATCCTAACTACCTGGAAATATCAATCAGAAGGAATATATGCATCCCTATGCTCATAGCAGTGTTATTTATAATTTGGAAATAGTCCAAGTGCCCATCGGTAGATGAATGGATAAAAAAGCTGTGGGATATTTACATGATGGAATACTATACAGCTGTAAAACAGAGGGATCTCTTACCCTTTTGGACAGCATGGATGGTCCTGGAGACCATTATACTAACTGAAATAAGCTAATCTGAGAAAGATGAATATCATATGATCGCACTATTTTGTGGAATCTAATGAACAAAACAAATTGACCAACAAAATGAGATCTGAAGCATGGAGTCATGGAACAGACTGACATACCTCTGTGTGGGTGGGGAGATGAGGAGAGATAAACCAAAAAATGTATATACTTATGTGAATAGCCCATGGACACAGACATAGAGTGGTGAAGTCCTGGGGGAGGTGAGCAGGGGCTGGGCGGAGGACGGTAAAGGTGAGGAAAATGGGAGACATATGTAATATTGTCAACCACACCCCAAAAACAAACAAACAAACCAAGAAAAAACACACAAAGAGCTTGTTCTTTGAAAAGATTAATAAAACAGACAAACCCCTGGCTAGACTCACTAAGGAAAATAGACAAAAGACCCATACAAACAAAATCAGAAATGAGAGAGTAGAAGTCACCACAGACATCACAGATATACAAAGGAGCATATTAGAATATTATAAAAGACAATATGCCACTAAATTCAATAACCTAGAAGAAATGGATAAGTTCCTAGAAATATATAACCTTCCTAGAGTAAATAATGAAGAAAAGTAAAATCTAAATAGACTGATCAGCAATGAGGAAATTGAAACAATCATCAAAAACCTCCCAAAAAACCAAAGTCCAGGACCAAATGGCTTTACTAAGGAATTCTACCAAATATTCAAAGTAGAATTCTTCTCAAACTCTTCCAAAAAAATTGAAGATGAGGCAATACTTCCTAACACATTATATGAGGCCAATATAATCCTAATAATAAACCTGGCAAAGATAACACAAAAAAAGAAAACTACAGACCAATATCTCTGATAAGTACAGATGCAAAAATCCTAAACAAAATGTTAACAAGATGAATACAACAGTACATCTAAAAAATAATACATCATCTTCAAGTTGGGTTCATTCCAGGGGCACAAGGATGGTTCAACATAGGCAAATCATTCAATGAAATACACCACATTAGCAAAATAAAGGATAAAAATCTATGATCTTATCCACAGATGCAGATAAAGCATTTGATAAGATACAACATCCTCTTCTGATTAAAACACTCAATAAAATAGGAATAGAAGGGAAGTACCTCAATGTAATAAAGACCACCTTTGATAAATCATCAGCTAATATCATACTCAAAGGTAAAAAACTGAAAGCTTTTCCTCTAAGATCAGGAATAAGACATAGATGCCCACTCTCACTGCTCTTATTCAACACTAGAGGCCTCGTCGTGCACACATTCGTGCACTGGTGGGGTTCCTTGGCCTAGCCTGTGGAGATCAGGCCAAAACTGGCTTTCTGACATCCCCGAAGGGGTCCCAATTGCAAAAGGGCAGGTCTCAGGTGACCCACCCCAGAATCAGGCTCCATCCTCTCTGGTTCTGGGTGTGTCACCCAAGAACCACAGCTGCCACGTCACCGCAGCTCAGCAGCTCCTGCGTTGAGCATCTGCACTTGGTGGTCAGTGAGCATCATAGCTACCAGTCGGAGTCTCTGTCCCTTGGTGGTCATTTCAAGTCATAGCTACCGGCCACTTGGCCAGTCAGCTGGTCGCTTAGGCTTTTATATATAGAGGTAGTGCTGGGAGTCCTAGCCAGAGAAGTAAGGCAAGAGAAAGAAATAGAAGGCATCCAAATAGGGAAGGAAGAAGCCAAACTGTCACTTTTTGCAGATGACATGATTCTATATATAAAAAACCTTAAAGACTTCACCAAAAAACAATTAGAAACAATAGTCAAATACAGTCAGGTTGCAGGATATAAAATCAATGTGCAAAAATCCATTGCCTTCTTGTTTACTAACAACAAAACTTCAAAAAAAGAAATGAGAAAAACAACAACTATTCCTTTTGCAATTCAAACCAAAAGAATAAAATACCTAGGAATAAACTTAACAAAGAACATGAAAGACCCATATACTGAAAATTACAAAGCATCATTAAAAGAGATTGAAAAAGACAGAGCAAAATGGAGACATATTCCATGTTCATGGATTGGAAGAGTCAACATTGTTAAAATGGCCATATTACCTAAAGCAATATACAGATTTAATGCAATACCCTTCGAAATCCCAATGTCATTTTTTAAAGAAGTAGAATGAGAAATCATCATATTTCTATGGAACCACAAAAGACCCTGAATAGGCAAGGCAATCCTGAGAAAAAAAGATTGAAGATGAAGGTATCATGGTACCTGGTTTTAAATTATACTACAGAGCTATGATAATCAAAACAGCATGGTAGAAACCAAGATGGCGGCATAGCTAATCACCTATACTTGCTGCCTCTCACAACCACATCAAAACCACAACTAAACAGCAGAACAACTACCACCCAGAACTGCAGGAAAGCTGGCTAAGTGGAAATTCCACAACTAGAGAGGTGAAGAAAGCTCATTGAGACCGGTAAGAGGTGCGGAGGCCCTGAAAGTGCTGCACCTGGATGTGCTGCTTTTTAAACCTGGAGGGAGATACAAGCTCCCACTTGCTTTGAACTCCAGTACTGGGAGAGACTCTGGGGGACCCAGACACATACGGGGAGAAACTGGACTGTCTGGCATTGGGACAGGAACGCAAGGGCGGCTTACTCTTAGAGGTGCTCACAGCAATCATTGTTCCTTCACGGGGGCACAGGACATGGAGAACCAGGGACTTCTCTGGTTCAGGGTAGCCATTGCTGTTTGCTCCATCCTGGTGTTTCCCAGAGACCCCGCCCCACCCAATTTACAACCACTCCCAAGCTGTGAGCAGCAGCTTTTGCATATGAATGGCCTGTTCTTTTGCCTAAAACAAACTGCAGCTGGGTCAGAGAGCCCCAGAGATTCCAAAAGAAGGCCCACTGCCTGGCAGCAGCAGCGGCCTTGCTTCACAGCTGGGCCTCATCTGGGCACTTCCAAACCCCACACAAAGAGGAGGAATCTGCAGATGTCTCCATAGCTCCTGCTGGGCGGCCCCAGACAGTGGCTGACCTTGTACCTCCTTGGAGATCCAAGAGCCAGTGTACCGAGTGGTCAGTGTGAGACCATATCGGATTACAACTCTTCACATACATAAGAGACACACTCTAGGGGCAGACTCAGTGAGCACCAAAGCCCCACTGAAGCAAGTCCTGCCCCATAAGGGTGACTCCTGCACAACAGATCTTCCAGTGTAGACACAGCTGGTCATCTCAGCCAATTGGCCTGGAGGTAAATTCCTCCCAGTGATACCAACAGCAATCTAGGTTTAACTGCAACAAGGCTGTGCAAACAGCCCACAAAGGGTCCACCAAGAGCATCCACCTCAGGTGACTAGGGAAGCTGAGATACTTGGCCCTATAGGACACCAACCGCACAAGGCCACTCTACCAACTCAAGAACACTTAGCAGCTATCCAGTACATAGAAACAAACACAGGGAAGCAGCCAAAATGCGGAGACAAAGAAACAAGTCACAAATGAAAGAAATGGATGAAAGCAAAATACTGGATATAGAGTTCAAAACCACAGTTATAAGGTTACTCAAGAATCGTCTAGAAACCTCTGAGAAATTTAGTGAGACCCTCAAGGATATGCAAAAGAACCAATCAGAAATTAAGCATACACTGACTGAAATAAAGAATAATATAAAGAGATCCAACAGCAGACTAGAGGACCCCAAGAACCAAGTCAAAGATTTGAAATAGGAAGAAGCAAAAAACACCCAACCAGAAAAGTAAAAAGAAAAAAGAATCCAAAAATATGAAGATAGTGTAAGGAGCCTCTGGGACAACTTCAAGCGTCCCAAGATCCGAATTATGGGGGTGCCAGAAGAAGAGAGACAGCAAGATATTGAAAACATATTTGAAGAAATAAGGGCAGAAAACTTCCTCTACTTAGTGAAAGAAATAGACTTACAAGTCCAGGAAGCACAGAGAACCCCAAACAAGAGGAATCTAAAGAAGACCACACTAAGACACATCATAATTAAAATGCCAAGGGCAAAAGACAAAGAGAGACTCTTAAAAGCAGCAAGAGAAAAACAGTTAGTTACCTACAAGGGAGTACCCATATGACTGTCAGTTGATTTCTCAACAGAAACTATGCAGGCCAGAAGGGAGTGGCAAGAAATATACAAAGTGATGAATAGCAAGAACCTACAACCAAGATTACTCTACCCAGCAAAGTTATAATTTAGAATTGAAGGTCAGATAAAGAGCTTCACAGACAAGAAAAAGCTAAAGGAGTTCATCACCACCAAACCAGTATTATATGAAATGCTGAAGGGTATTCTCTAAGAAGAGGAAGAAAAAGGTAAAGATAAAAATTATGAACAGCAAAGTAACAACAAATACATATCTATCAACAAGTGAACCTAAAAATCAAGTGAATAAAAAATCTGATGAACAGAATAAACTGGTGAATATAATAGAATCAAGGGAGTGGACTGACAATTCTGGAGGGGAAGGGGGTGAGGGGGTGTGGGAAGAGATTGGACAAAAATCTTACACCTATGGACGAGGACAATGGGGGTGGGGGTAAGGGCATAGGGTAGGGTGGGAACCGGGTAGAGGGGAGCTATGGGGGGAGAAAAGAGGAACAACTCTAATAATCTGAACAATTAAGATTTATTTAAAAAAAAAACAGCATGGTATTGGCAGAGAAACAGACACACAGATCAATGCAACAGAATAGAGATTCCAGCTTAAAACCACATGTATATGGACAGATAATTTTCAATAAAGGATCCAGAAACACACAATGGAGTAAAGATAGTCTCTTCAATAAATGGTGCTGGGAGAACTGGAAAGTCAGATGCAAATGAACAAAACTGCATTACAGTTTGTCCCCATGTACAAAAATTAATTCAAAATGGATCAAAGACCTAAATATATGACAAAAAATAATAAGTTACATAGAAGAAAATATAGGTACCAAACTTATGGACCTTGGTCATAGAGAACATTTTATTAACTTGACCACAAAGGCAAGGAAAGTAAAGGCAAAAATTAGTGAATGGGACTATTTCAAACTAAAAAGCTTCTGCACAGTAAAAGAAACTGATAACAAAACAAAGAGGCAGCCAACCAGATGGGATAAGGTATTTCTAAACAGGAGCTCTGACAAAGGTTTAATTTTCCAAAATATATAAAGAACTCATAAAACTCAACAACAAATAAATAAACAACCCAATCAAAAAGTGGACAGAGGACCTGAAAATACACCTCTCCCATGAAGATATACAAATAGCCAATAGATATATGATAAGATGTTCAATGTCACTGGCAATTAGGGACATACAAATCAAAACTACAATGAGATACTACCTCATACCTGTTACAGCGGCCATTATCAACAAGACAAGCAATAACAAGTGGTGGAGAGCTTGTGGAAAAAAGGGAACCTTCATTCACTGCTTGTGGGAATGTAGACTGGTACAACCACTATGGAAAGCAGTCTGATCATTCCTTAAAAAAATTAAGAATAGAACTATCATAGGACTCAGCAATCCCTCTCCTGGGTATATACCCCAAAACTCGGAATCATGTATTTGCAAAGATATATACACCCTTATGTGAATTGCAGCATTATTCATGGTGGTCAAGACATGGGAACAACCAAAGTATCCTGTGAAAAAGGACTGGATAAAACGATGTGTTACATATTCAAATGGAATACTACTCAGCCATAAGAAATGATGAAATAGTGCCATTTGCAACAACAAGGATGGACCTTCTGAACATTATTCTAAGTGAAATAAGTCAGTCAGGAAAAGCTAAGAACCATATGATGTCACTTATATGTGGGATATAAAAGTGAAATGCTTGAACACAAACAGAAGTGTGGTGATTGCCATAGAAAAGAAGATGGAGAGAAGGGGGTCTTAATATATAGTGAAAAGAGAAGATTTGACTTTGAGTGTCAGGTACACAGTGCAATATCCCAACCTTGTGACATAGAAACCCACACCTCAAAACTATATGTTCATGTTGACCAATACCACCTCAATAAATTTAAAATAAACAAATAAGTAAAATTATATTATGAGATATAATTAGTGCTTTTATGATCCTGAGGCAGAACAATACTAGAGAAGGCAAGATAAATCAGTAAATTGGGGCAGTAGATTAAATAAGATGATCCAAGCCTCCTGAGAATTTAGGCAGCTTAAATGGATATACTACTGTATATTTTCATATTATTTTCCAGTAGGATAATATAAGGCAGGCTGCAAAGAAAAAAGGTGGGGGCAGGAGGGAGGAAGGTCTCAGGGCTCAGAGAACACTGCCAAGTATACAGATTTTCATATAATAGAAATTCATTGTTAGTTCTCACCCACTTCCCATCTTAGGCCAAGGAGTTACATAAGTGAGAAAGCATGAAGGAAAGCCATTGCAGATTTCTGAATGTAAGAATACATTATTTGGTCATTTAGAAAAAGAGTTGAAAGTAACCAGAACACATTAATGAAAGCAGTAGTGAGGAAGCAGCAAGGATTTAAAAATAACTGGGATCTGGATATTGATTAAGCTGTATAAATCTGGTTCTTAAATGGAATATGGGGTATATACCATCAAAAAGGTAGAAATTGATTCACCTATTATGCTCTAGGAACTATATGTCCTCTTTGTATCTCAGAATCTAGTATGATAACTGAAACATAATAAGGTTTAATATAGAGGGTGTGGTGAAAGTAGGTTAGAATTGAGAATACACAAAACAGAATTTATTCTTGTATTATTATTTACTAATTATTGTATTATTTTCCATATGAATAACTGTAAACCTACTTTTTTTCCCATCCTGTATGATGTCAGGTACTTTAATAGATGCTTTAAATATATCATCTAATTTAGTTTTCACTGCATCCCTATTATATACGTATTTTTACAACTACTTTACAGATGAGGAAACTGAAGTGCAGAAAACATTTTTGGTTATTCAGCTAATTAGCAGTAGGGCCAGAATTTGATTATAAATAAGATTGACCATAAATACTTTTTTAATTAAATAATTCTACCTCCCAGAATTGTTTCTTCTCCCTATGAAAGTTTAATGCAATAAAAACAAAATAAGTAACTCTGACATATTAACTAATTCCATTAGTTTCTCAAAAGTAATACAACATAACTGCATAGCAATGACTTAATAAAGTCATGTGTCTAACCTGAAAATGTTAGTTTTCAAAGAACAGAGCATAAAAAATGTGTCAACAAAGATATACTCACTTGGATACATTTTTCTTCAAGCACAACTTAGGTTTTGTCAATATACAAATTTCCTTATTGAAAATATGACTGGACCTGAAATGATATTATCTGTAACCTTCCATTCAGTAAAACTAAAAGTTTAATATTGGCATATAAGACCTTAAAGATAAGTTATTATATATTTCATACTAAAGTCTTCTGAAAGTTTTGCTTTTATTTTGGGCAGTTTTTTTTTTTGTCTCACCATCATAAAAACTATACTCATTTATTATCATAAACATAGTTGTAGGCAACCAAAATCTGTCAGTTTTGTGATCAAAAGGAAATAAACTTTTCTGCTTTAGTTTAATTTAATTCTTTATTTGTGTTTAAATCAAATTATAAGTGCATTTACAAAATGTCCTTGACATTAAATGTAAAATTTGGGGAAATTATTTTCAAGATTTCCTATAAATAATAACTCCACATTATTAAACTAAGTATGAAAGAGCACATCAGTCTACCTTTTTATATTACTCAAAATGCTGATGCAGAGTGCACAGTGTAAATATCTATGAAGAAAATATGGCACCAGTAGATGTATACTGTGGCCCAGAATGGGTGGAAAATGTTTACACTCTAAAAAAATGTCCCATTATATTAGAAGAATACAAGACTTTACTTGTAGCCTAAATCTTATGCTTGGCCATACTGTAATCAATTAATATTACTTTTAAGTAAGTTTCTCATTAATGCAAATATGATGCAGGCATTTAAAATTAGAAAGAAAATAATTCAAAGAACTTATCTGAAATGTTGCCTAATAAAATGGAAATTTAAATATGAAGGCCAAGAGACATACGAAAACATGCTCAAAGTCACTAATCATCCAAGAGATGCAAATCAAAACAATGTGGTACAATCTCACACCTGTCGGAATGGCTATGGTCAACAAATCAACAAATGATAAGTGCTGGCGAGGATGCCGAGAAAAAGGAACCCTCATGCACTGCTGGTGGGAATGCAGACTGGTGCAGCCACTGTGGAGAAGAGTATGGAGTTTTCTCAAAAAACTAAAAATGGAACTCCCATTTGACCCAGTGATCCCACTTCTAGGAATATATCCAAACTAATCAGAAACACCAATCAGAAAGGATATATGCACCCCTATGTTCATAGCAGCACAATTCACCATAGCTAAGATTTGGAAACAGCCTAAGTGCCCATCAGCAGATGAGTGGATTAAAAAACTGTGGTACATCTACACAATGGAATACTACACTGTGGTAAAAAAAAGAAGGAGTTCTTACCATTTGTAACTGCATGGATGGAACTGGATTGCATTATGCTAAGTGAAATAAGCCAGTCAGAGAAAGATAAATATCACATGATCTCACTCATTTATGGACTATAATGAACAACATAAACTGATGAACAAAAACAGATCCAGAGACAGAGAAACATCGATTAGAACGTCAAACCTCAGAGGGAAGTTAGGGGAGTGTGGGGTTAAGGGGGAGAGATCAACCAAAGGACTTGTATACATGCATATAAGCCTAACCAATGGACACAGACAACAGGGGGGTGAGGGCATGAGTGGGGGGGTGTTGGGAGGTAATGGGGGGATAAGGACACATATGTAATACTTTAATCAATAAAGAAATTAAAAAAAATATGAAAGAAAAGAAAATACATGGTATATTGAGTAAGAAGCCCTTATATATGTGAATTAAAATCTCAATAGGTAGTAGAAAATGGGATAAAGGAAACAAGTAAAAGAGATAATGACTGATATTTTTTCTTAATTTTTGAAGACACCAAAATTCAAATCCAGAAAGACTAAGAAATCTCAAGCTAAATAGATGAAAATAAATTCATACTTGGACACATTATAGTGAAAGAGGAGAATACCAAAGACACACAGGTCTTAAAATCATACAGAGGGGAAAAATTAATTCACCTATTTCAATTAGACAAAGACCTGACTTTCAACATCAGCAAAAGGAATAGGAAGGCAGTGAAACTATCAAACAAGAATCATATACCAACTTCAAAAATTTTTAAGACTGACAGTGAAATGATGACATATTTAGACAAATAGAAAGTGAGAGAATTTGGTGCCAAATAACCTAAACACCCAGGGGAAAAATAATGATAAATAACTTTAGGTATATTCATACAATTCAACACTAAACAGCAATAAGGATTAATGAACTACAGTAGCATGCATACATGTGGCTCAATTTCTAAAACATAATTTTGGTTGGAACATGTTGGTGACATTATAAATGGAATTCAAGATTTTGCTCTTGAGCCATTTAATTTTTTGAGAGAACTTCTAATTTTTTCTGGATTTATATGCCTACTTAACAAGCAATATGTGCATGGGGTGAGATAGGGTTGAGGAAAATTTCTTTTTCCCTAGACTTACCATTAATCACCATGGTTTTATTCTAATAGCACCCTCTTATCCTATGTTGTTACCTGGCATTTCTGGGTTCTAAATTTTTCAGACACTCTTCCAGGAATATGAGTTTTTTCTTAGTCTCAGTGTTGCAATCATTAGAATGAATATATATAAATTTATTCAAGTATGAAACAATGCAAAAAGTATGTAGCCAGCCACAATAAAAATGTATTTGGGTTGTCTGAATTAGCTGATGGCAAGTCATTTCTGTCTGCAGAGCTGAAAAATAGACTCCTGCCTAGCAGCTTATACATCCCATATTAATGGAACAACCCCTGTTGAGTGGCAGACTACATGCTGGGTCAGGGAATTTATACATCAGAATCAGTTCACTCCAACTGTATTGCTCTAATCACATAGCTTTTAAAAACTGTCATAAGTATAAAGCTGAAATTTGTGTTTTCTCTCACTCTAACCATATCATGAACTAGGCACTTGTTATCATTCATTTCATGATAAAGCCTATTCATGAATCAATTGCTGCGTTTCTCTATGCCTCTGCAAATACTGTTGCAATAAATTTCATGAACATGGATTTACTTTCAAAATTATATATGAGAAAGAAGAGGCAGTAATTTAACAAACTCCACAAGGCATGTGTCAAACCAATCTGGCTCTTACAAGTGAAGTCAGAATGACTTTCATTGCCACATAGAGCAGTAGCATTGAAATGGAAAATTTAAGACTTTTAGTCTAATAAATTTGGAACACTTATTATATAGCTACCACTCTAGGATAGAAGAAGTATTTTAAAGATGTTTATGAAGTCTAAGAGTATAAATTGAGGAGGTTTAATTTTCAGATCTGCCAGTGATTCATGGTATGAACTAGAATAAGTCACTTTTATGTTAGTAATTTAAGTCTTTATTTATATTCCCGAGCCATGATACCTTGAAAGGAGATTCTAGATATGGTATACATTAAACACAAAGGAAATATCAAAGGCCATGAGTAACAGGGAGTGTATTTCTTCCTTGAAAAAAAGATGACACAAGTGTCTCTGTTGTGACATTTCCATCACAAGTGCATCTCACCAGAGATACAGGTTGTTTAGTGTTTTTAGGTTTGAATTGTTGGTTTTAAAATATATAAAAGTTAGTGTGCTACAGGGTGTTTGGAAAAGTGAGAACAAAATATCCATTATCCCATAAAATGGCCCAATTATTATTACAGTTTCTGTTTATCCTTTGCTAGTTTTCATTGTTATACATCCTATCTAATAAAAGAGTAATATGCAAAATGACCGTCACTCCAACACACAAGATGGCTGTCCCCATGTGGTCAAAGATGGCCACCCCCATGTGGACACAAGATGGCTGCCACAGATGGCTGGCAGGGGAGGGCAGTTGTGGGCAATCAGGGCAGCAGGGGAGGGTAGTTGGGAGGGACTAGGCCTGCAGGGGAGGGCAGTTGTGGGGGACCAGGCCTGCAGGGGAGGGCAGTTGGGGGTGACCAGGCCTGCAGGGGAGGGCAGTTGGGAGGCACCAATCCTGCAGGGGAGGGCAGTTGGGGGCGAGATCAGGCCTGCAGGGGAGGGTAGTTGGGGGGACCAGGCCTGCAGGGGAGGGCAGTTGGGGGTGACCAGGCCTGCAGGGGAGGGCAGTTGGGAGGCACCAATCCTGCAGGGGAGGGCAGTTGGGGGCGAGATCAGGCCTGCAGGGGAGGGTAGTTGGGGGGACCAGGCCTGCAGGGGAGGGTAGTTGGGGGGACCAGGCCTGCAGGGGAGGGTAGTTGGGGGGACCAGGCCTGCAGGGGAGGGCAGTTGGTGGGGACCAGGCCTGTAGGGGAGGGCAGTTGGGGGTGACCAGGCTGGCAGGGGAGGTTAGTTAGGAGCAATTGGGCTGGCAAGGGAGCAGTTAGGTGTTGATCAGGCTGGCAGGCAGAAGCAGTTAGGGGCAATCAGGCAGGCAGGCAGGAGAGCGGTTGGGAGCCAGCAGTCCTGGATTGTGAGAGGGTTGTCCGACTGCCTGTTTAGGGGTGACCAGGCCTTCAGGGGAGGGCAGTTATGAGGAAAACAGGCTGGCCGGGGAGCAGTTAGGCATCAATCAGGCTGGCAGGGGAGTGGTTAGGGGGTGATCAGTCTGGCAGGCAGAAGCGGTTAGGGGCAATCAGGCAGAGGCAGATGAGCAGTTAGGAGCCAGCAGTCCTGGATTGTGAGAGGGCAGTCAGACATTCCTCGAGGGGTCCCAGATTGGAGAGGGTGCAGGCTGGGCTGAGGAACACACACACACACACACACACACACACACACACACACACACACCATGCACAAATTTCATGCACCGGGCCTCTAGTATTTTATAAAGTCCTACTCACATTGTACACACAATATTGTGCCATGCCTTGTTCACTTATAACAAATATCTCAAGTTTTATATCTTCATAATTAAATTTTATAATTCTAATGGCTACATAATATTTAATCAAGTTATTGTCACATACATGAATAATTTCTCTATGTATGGACTTTTGTAAGGTTACCTATTTTTTTCTGTTTTTTGTTGTTCTTAATCCTCACCTGAGGATATTTTTTCCATTGATTTTTAGACAGAGTACAAGGGAGAGGGAGAGATAGAGAGAAATATCAATGTGAGAGAGACACATCAATTGGTTGCCTCCCGCACACACCCCAACCGGGTCAGGAATCAAGCCCTTGACCAGAATTGAACCCAGGACCTTTCAGTCCAAAGGCAAATGCTCCAAACACTAAGACAAACTGGCTAGGGCAAGGTTACCCATTTTTGACCCATTTTGAGGTCATTTCTGTTGGATAGCAGTTTAAGCATCAAAACACAACTAGAGGCTATAATGCTAAGCCAAATATATATATATATATATATATATATATATATATATATATATATATATATATATATAATTTCAAATTTTTATTCAATACCTAATTATAACACTGTGCACATTTAGCTTTGTTACCAGTCAGAAAAGAATACTTCTCTTGCTTCAATAGTTTTCAGCCATCTTAAACACAGAGCTCAGCTAAGTTCTTTCATACTGAAAAGCAACTGTAGAGACTTCTTGTGACCATTTCTCTGGACTTTCTTGTGTCAACAAATGTACCAATAGCAGTTCTTGTCCTCAAACAGATCACCCCATTGGAAAGTTAGCAAAGGAGGCTGAAAAGAAATGTTGCTATCTCGAAAGCCAAGGAGGCTGTAACAAAAAGAGAATGTTCAGCAGTAGCAAATGTTCCAGAGAGGCCACCTAAAAGGGAAACCAATTGGTCCCAGCAAGTAAACAGATATTTATTTTTTTTTCAATTTTTTTATTGATGAATGTATTACATATGTCCATATCCCCCAAGTGCCCCCTACCCCACTCCCATACATGCCCTCCCCTTGCAGTGTCTTACATCCATTGGTTATGCTTATATGCATGCATACAAGTCCTTCGGTTGATCTCTTACCTCTCCCCCTCCGCAGCCTTCCTGCTGTAATTTGAGTCTGTTCAATGTTTCTCTGCCTCTGTATCTATCTTTTTGTTCATCAAGTTATAATGTTCTTTATTATCCATAAATGAGTGAGATCATGTGGTATTTTTCTTTCACTGACTGGCTTATTTCACTTAGCATAATGCTCTCCACTTCCATCCATGCTGCTGCAAATTGTAAGAATTCCTTCTTTTTTAAAGCAGCATAGTATTCCATTGTGTAGATGTACCAAAGTTTTCTAATCCAGTCATCTGCTGATGGGCACTTAGGCAGTTTCCAAATCTTAGCTATGGTGAATTGTGCCACTATGAACATAGGGGTGCATATATCGTATCTAATTGGTGTTTCTAGTTTCTTGGGACATATTCCTAGATGTGGGATCCCTGGGTCAAATGGGAGTTCCATTTTAGTTTTTTTAAGAAAACTCCATACTCTTCTCCACAGTGCCTGCACTAGTCTGCATTCCCACCAGTAGTTCAAGAGGATTCCTTTTTCTCTGCATCCTTGCCAGCACTTGTCCTTTGTTGATTTGATGATGATTGCCATTCTGACAGGTGTGAAATGGTACCGCATTGTCATTTTGATTTGCATCTCTCCAATAATTACTGACTTTGAGCATGTTTTCATGTCTCTTGGCCTTCCTTCTGTATTCTTTCAAAAAGATTCTATTTAGGTCCGTTACCCATTTTTTTTATTGGATCATTTATCTTCCTTTTATTAAGTTGTATGAGTTCCCTGTAAATGTTGGAAATTAAACCTTTATCAGTGACAACATTTGCAAATATGTTCTCCCATACAGTGGGCTTTCTTGTTGTTTTGTTGATGGTTTCTTTAGCTGTGCAAAAGCTTTTTTATTTTGATGTAGTCCCACTTATTTATTTTCTCTTTAGTTTCCATTGCCCTAGGAGTGGTATCAGTGAAGAAATTGCTTCCGCATATGTCTGAGATTTTGCTGCCTGTGGATTCCTCTAGTATTTTATGGTTTCCTGTCTTATGTTTAAGGCCTTTATCCATTTTGAGTTTATTTTTGTGTATGGTGTAAGTTGGTGGTCTAGTTTCATTTTTTTGCATGTATATGTCCAATTTTCCCAACACCATTTATTGAAGAGACTGGCTTGACTCCATTTTGTGTTCATGCCTCCTTTGTCAAATATTAATTGAGCATAGTGGTTTGGGTCAATTTCTGGGTTCTCTATTCTATTCCATTGGTGTATATGCCTATTCTTATGCCAGTACCAGGTTGTTTTGAGAACAGTGGCCTTGTAATACAGCTTGAAATATGATATTGAGATCCCACCTACTTTGTATTTCTTTCTCGGGATTGCTGTGGCTATTCGGGGTCTTTTTTTAATACCAGATGAATTTTTGGAGAGTTCTTTCTAGGTCTGTGAAATATGCTGTTGGTATTTTAATGGGGATTGCATTGAATCTACAGATTGCTTTGGGTAGTATGGACATTTTAATGATGTTGATTCTATCAATCTATGAACACAGTATGCACTTCCATCTATTTATGTATTCCTCTATCTTTTTTCAATGTCCTGTAGATTTCTGAGTAGAGGTCTTTTACCTCCTTAGTTAAGTTTATTCCTAGGTATCTTAATCTTTTTGGTGAGATGGTAAATGGGATTGTTTTCGTAGTCTCTCTTTCTGTATGTTCATTATTGGTGTATAGAAATGCCATAGATTTCTTGGCATTAATTTTGTATCCGGCTATATTGCTGAATTCATTTATTAAGTCTAATAATTTTTTGATGGAGTCTTTAGGGTTTTCTATGTACAGTATCATGTCATCTGTGAATAATGACAATTTTACTTCTTCTTTTCCAATTTGGATGCCCTTTATTTCTTCTTCTTGTCTTATTGCTGTGGCTAGCACTTCCAGTACTATGTTGAACAGGAGTGGTGAGAGTGCGCATCCCTGTCTTGTTCCAGTTCTTAGGGGAAATGGTTTTAGTTTTTGCCCATTGAGTATGATGTTGGCTGTGGGTTTGTCATATATGGCTTTTATTATGTTGAGGAATGATTCTTCTATTCCCACCTTGCTGATAGTTTTTATCAAAAATTGGTGTTGGATTTTGTCAAATGCTTTTTCTGCATCAATTGATATGACTATGCGGTTTTTATCTCTCAATTTGTTTATGTGATGTATCACATTTATTGATTTGCGGATATTGTACCATCCTTGCATCCCAGGGATAAATCCTACTTGGTCATGGTGTATGATCTTTCTGATGTACTGCTGGATCCGATTTGCTAGAATTTTGTTGAGGATTTTGGCATCTATGTTCATGGGGTATATTGGCCTGCAATTCTCTTTCATTGTGTTGTCTTTATCTGGTTTTGGTATTAGGGTGTTGCTGGCTTCATAGAATGAGCTTGGAAGTGTTCTTTCCTCTTGAATATTTTTGGAATAGCCTGAGGAGGATAGGTTTTATTTCTTCCTTGAATGTTTCATAAAACTCCCCTGTGAAGCCCTCTGGCCCCGGGCTTTTGTTTGCTGGAAGCTGTTTAATGACTGCTTTAATTTCTTCCATAGTTATTGGCCCATTGAGATTTTTAGATTCTTCCTGATTGAGTTTTGGAAAGTTGTATTTTTCTAGGAATATGTCCATTTCCTCCAGGTTGTCCAGTTTGTTGGAATAGTGTTGTTCATAATATTTTTTAACAATCCTTTGTATTTCTGTGGGGTCTGTTGTTATTTCACCACTTTCATTTCTGATTTTGTTTATTTGGGTCCTCTATCTTTGCTTCTTGGTGAGCCTGGCTAGAGGTTCATCAATCTTGTTTATCCTTTCAAAGAACCAGCTCTTGGTTTTGTTGATCTTTTGTATTGTTTTTTTGGTCTCTATGTCATTCATTTCTGCCCTGATCTTTATTATCTCCTTCCTTCTGCTTACACTGGGCTTTTCTTATTGCTCTCTTTCTAACTCTGAGTTGTCGGGTTAGGTAATTTATTAGCATTGTTTCTTGTTTTTTGCAGTAGGCTTGTAGAGCTATGAACTTGACTCTCAAGACTGCTTTCACTGTGTCCCATAGATTTTGGATTGTTGTGTTTTCATTGTTGCTTGTTGCCATGATGTTTTTTATTTCTTCTTTGATCTCTCTGGTAATCCAGTCATTGTTTAATAGCATGCTATTTAGTCTGCAGGTGTTTGATTTTGTTGGATTGTTTTTATTGTAGTTGATTTCCAGTTTTATGACATTGTGATCTGAGAAGATGCTTGATATGATTTCTGTCTTCTTGAATTTGAAGAGACTTTTCCTGTGTCCTCACATGTGGTCTATCCTTGAAACTGTTTCATGTGCACTGGAGAAGAATGTATATTCTGTAGCTTTGGGGTGAAATATTCTAAAGATGTCAATTAATTCCATCTGATCTAGTGTGTCATTTAGGATTGCTGTTTCTTTGCTGATTTTTTGTTTAGATGATTTATCCAGTGGTGTCAATTTGGTATTAAAGTACCCTAGTATGACTGCATTGCTATCAGTCTCTCCCTTGATATCTTACAGAAGTTTTTTTTTTTTTTTTTTTTTATTTTATTTGGGTGCTCCTGTATTGGGTTCATATATGTTTACCAGAGTTATAGCTTCTTGATGAATTGCTCCCTTTAGTATTATGTACTGGCCTTCTTTATCTCTTGTTATGGCCTTTACTTTGAGGTCTATTTTATCAGATATAAGTATCACAACCCCAGCTTTTTTCTCATTTCCATTTGCCTGAAAAATGTTTTTCCATCCCTTCACTCTCAGTCTGTGTTGTTCTGAGGTGGGTCTCTTGCAGACAGCAAATATATGGGTCATGTTTTCTTACCCATTCAGCTACCCTATGTCTTGGATTGGTGCATTTAATCCATTTACTTTTAATGTTATTATTGATAAGTACATGTTTGTTGTCATATTTTCCCTTAATGTTTGTGTTTCTTCTTGTCTTTCTCTTTCTTCTTTTTACAGCAGTCCCTTTAGCATTTCTTGCATTGCTGGCTTGGTAGTGATAAACTCTCTTAGCCCTTTTTTGTCAGTGAAGCTCCTGATTCCACCTTCAATTTTGAATGATAGCCTTGTGGGGCATAGTATTCTTGGGTTCAGTCCATTGCTTTGCATTACTTTGTAAATTTCATTCCATTCCTTTCTGGCCTGGAGTGTTTCTGTTGAGAAATCCATTGATATTTTAATAGGAGAACCCTTGTAGTTAACTTTCTTTCTCTCTCTGGCGGCCTTTAAGATTTTTACTTTGTCGTTAGTGTTTAATTATGTTGTGTCTTGATGTCAGTCTTTGGGGGTTCATCTTGTTTGGGACTCTATGTGCTTCTTGGACTTGCTTGTTTTTTTTCTTGCCAATATCAGGGTAGTTTTCTGTCATTATTTCTTCAAACAGGTTTTCTATTCCTTGCTTCTCTTCCTTTCCTTCTGGTACCCCTATTATGCTAATGTTGTTTCATTTTGTGTTGTCCCAAAGCTCTCTTAGGCTCTCCTCTTGCTTTTTAAGTCTTCTTTCCAGTTGCTGCTATGTTTGTGTGTTTTTTCCTACCTTGTCTTCTAATTCGCTGATGCGGTCCTCAGCCTCTTCTAGTCTATTGTTTAAGCCTTCCATTGTGTGCTTTATTGCAGTGATGTAGTTCTTCATCTCCTCTTGGTTCCTTTTTATGTTCGCGACATTCTCATTCAGCTCCTTATAACTCTCATTGTGTTGTGTATATTTGTCATTGAGTTGTGTGTATTTGTCATCCAGCCGTTTGAGCATCCTTATAACCATTATTCTGAATTCTTTCTCAGGTATGTTGCTAGCCTCAATTTCATTTAACTCCCTTTCTGGTGATTCCTCTTTTTCTTTACTTTGGGGATTGCTTTATGTCTTCCCATGTTTTCCTGTAATGTTTTAATTGTAGATCCGATTGCTTTGCTACCCAGGTTCTTTTGGGGATAGTGCTACTAGTGTGATCTCTCACATCTCCTGGGCTTGGTAATCTAGTGCAACCCCCTACTTGAGCTATTTGGGTTTTCTTTATGTAGGCCTGCAAGCTGGAAAGGTGCAACTGCAGTGTCTAGACGTCAGCAGCCATGGAGGGGGGTGTCTCAATTTTTGCTGTCTTGCACCCTTGATTAAAATCACATGTGCCCAGCAGGGACTCACAGTGGCACCCAGGAACCATTTGTTGGGGTGATGGGGCACAGGGGGTCTGCACTCTGGAAAGGCGTGACTTTGGTGTCCAGAGTTCTGTAGTTGTGGGGTGGGCAGACTCAGCTTTTGCTGCTGCACCTGTAGTGGATATGCGCATGCTCCCAGTGGCAGCTCACAGGGGCACCCACGGTGAGTTTGCCAGCAAGGCACACTGAAGCACTCTGCAGGCCCTGGCCCTGAAGCCGCGTAATTGAGGCATCTGTGGGCAGGTATCCAGGATGAGTGAATTCAGAATTTCTACTGCCATGGGGGTATGTGTCCCTGTTTGTCCATTATCACACCCAGAGAGAGCTCATAGCAGCTCCCAGGAGCGCCCCGTGGATAGATGGGTTTAGGGTGCCTGCTCATTGGAAATGCATAACTGTGGCAGTCCATTTGCCAGCGCAGAGCTCTGATGCACTCTGAGGGGCCCTGGCACTGGAAGTTGCACAGCTGGGGTGTCCGTGGGCAGTTATTCAGGAAGAGGGAGTTCAGAATTTCTACTGCGGGGCAGCGCACCCTTGTCTGTACAGAATTACACCCAGCAGGGGCTCCCAGGCACTGCCTATGGAGTGGCGTGCCCTGGAAGCCTGCACGCTGGAAATGCACGAATGTGGTTTCCAGAGTTCTGCCGCTGGGGAGGGAGGAAGTTGCACTTACTGCTGCCAGAACAGTGCACCTTTGGAGGCAGAGTTCCCAGGGTCTGCAGTTCTGCGGGTAGGGCAGCAGGATTTTGGCTGGAGTGGCTGTTCCAAAGCCTGTCTGGGTGGTGGTGCTGATGAGTTCCTCGAAAAGGCTGTTCTCCCCATCAAGATGGCGTGGCTCTGTGCCTGAGTCCTGCAGTCCGGGGAGTGCCCACAGTGGTGGTAGTCTCTCCCTGTCCAAGAGAGCCTGGTCTGCCAGTGCCTGCTGCCCCTGAGGGGATTTAACTGTCCCTTACTCACTCACACAGTAACCACACACATCCACACACTCTCCTTTCATCCCCTCACTCACTCACTTCCTGCCAGCCACCATCTCTCAAGTTCCCTCCTAAACAGATATTTATTGAATGCTTACTATGTTCCAGGCATAGTTTAGGGGCTTAGTATATTGTAGTGAACAAGGCTAAGCCTGTACACTCAAGGAACCTCTATTCTAATGGGGGCAGAAATAAAATAAACATGTAAACAAAGACATTGAAATGAATGCAGGTACTAAAGGGTACAAAGAAAATAAATTAAGGATGTCTTGAGATTTAGCACACATGTTCAGGAAAGGACTTTCTAAGAAGATGCCATTTGTTTTGAGACCTGATATATCCCAAAGGTAACTTTAGACTTGATAATTATAAGGTCTTTGGTGATTTTTCAAAGTACAGTTTCAGTTGAGTGTTAAGGATAGATGTCAGAAGAATTAGGGGAGTTGTGTTTCAATGGGTGTGTAGTTTTAGTTAGGCTAGATAAATAAATTCTAGAACTCTGCTCAACAACATAGTTATTATAATAAACTAGAGGCCCAGTGCACGAGATTCGTACACTCAGTGGGGGTGAGTCCCTCAACCCGGCCTGCACCCTCTCACAGTTTGGGAGCCCTTGGGGTATGTCTGACTGATAGCTTAGGCCCAAGTGGGCCTAAGCCAGCAGTTGGACATCCTTAGCACTGCCGCAGAGGTGGGAGCGGCTCCCGCCACAGCCACTGCACTCACCAGCTATGAGCCCGGCTCAGAGCTTCTGTTCCCCCTGTGGGAGTGCACTGACCACCAGGAGGCAGCTCCTGCATTGAGCATCTGCCTCCTGGTGGTCAGTGTGGGTCATAGTGACTAGTCATTCCACCGTTTGATCAATTTGCATATTAGCCTTTTATTATATAGGATAATATAGGATTGTGTACTTAAATTTTTATTAAGATCTTAAATCTCATATTGAGTTCTTACTACAAACAAACAAAAAAAAATCAGGGGAACATATGGACATCCTATATAATAAAAGGCTAATATGCAAATCATCCGAACTGCGGAATGACCAGTCACTATGATGTGCACTGGCCACCAGGGGCAGATGCTCAATGCAGGAGCTTCCCCTGGTGGTTAGTGCACTCCCACTCTGCAGCAGTGCTAAGGACCCCTCGGGGGATGTCCAACTGCTGGATTAGGCCCACTCTCAGGCTGCCAGAGGAATGTCTGACTGCCAGTTTAGGCCCGATCCCCAGAGAGAACAGGCCTAAGCCAGCAGTCGGACATCCCCCAGGGAGTCCCAGACTGCAAAAGGGTGCAGACTGGGCTGAGGGGACCCCCCCCCCCCACAAGTGCATGAATGTCGTGCACTGGGCTCCTAGCAATGGATATGTTTATTACCTTGATTGTGGTGATGGTGTCATGTTCAAACCAATCAAATAGTGCATACTAAGTATGTATAGTCCTTTGTATATCAATTATACTTCAACAAAGATTTAATAAAAGAGAATGATTGGCAAGTAAGTAGAAATAAACAGAAAGGTTCAACCTTGATGCTTAACTCGAAAAGAAGGAGAAAGATGAAATGAAGCTAGAGGGAAAGGCAGAGTCAAGGATGTTTATGGTTATTGATGCTTCTCTTTAAAATTTTTACTTAACCTTAAACTTATTGATAAACTGTAGTGAAGTGGCCAGTAGAAAGTAAGATGTTGAAAAAACAGAAGACAAATAACCAAGATCAAGGTCCATTCTCAAACCCCTTAAAGATAATGAATTGTTCATTAAATATTGACTGAGTATTTTTGGTTTTGTGTCTGTTGTTGTGTTATTTTTAATGTGTAAAGCAGACTAAATGGGAATGACTATACCCTGAATCATTTTGCATGAGAACCCCTGATCATATATTAGGCTAACTTACAGCCAGCATGTGTGAAGGGAAAAAATACAGAAGAGACCACTTCAATATGGTAATTTGGTAAGGAGAGGCATTCACCATATTTGGAGACATAAGAAAATATTATTTCCACAAAATTCTTAAAATGGAGATACCAAATTTATCAAGTGTTATTATGAAATCTGAAATAAATTTGCAACTTAGAAAAAATTTCAAGTAAAATGTAATTTTCCAATATCATATTCTTTTGACAGAAAATTTTTAAATCTTATGCTACATGTAACTTTTAAAATCACTTTTTATGGTGGTAGTATTATGAAGATATTTTCATAAAAATTAAATAAGACTTTACAAGCTGATTGTCAATCTCTACTTAGATCATTGTTTGTTGAACCACAAACTAAAATCTAATTAGAAAAGACCATGTTTTTGCTATTAATTTTCTCATAGGTTAAAGAACATTTTCCTGTAATGGTTTATGATATTATGAATGAATATTTTTCAGGTAGGGTATTTCTTGGCTTCTGAACAGCAGTGGCATTTTGGCCAACTTCATCTCAATCTCTCAACATCTCTGCCGATCGTATAACAGGCTGGGGAATATGTCTCCCCACACAAATGCTTTAGTAGGAATTTTCACAATGCACATTCTAAACAAATGAAAACACACATCAAATTTCTGAGACAATAAAATTATTTTTATAGTTCTGAGCACATTAGGGTTTCTCAATTTTGACATTATTGACATTTTGTCCAGGATAATTCTTTGTTGTGGGAGACTGTTGTACTATAGGATGGTTAGCAACATTACTGGCCTCTAGACATAGAATACAGTAGCATCTCCCCTGCCCATTATGACAACCAACAATGTCTCAAAATATTTCAAAATGTCCCATAGCTGGCAAAATCTTTCCCAGTTGAAAACTACTGAGTCAAAGACAGTCATTAATTCTCTAGGATAGATAATTCTAAAGACATGAAAATTTTATTGCAGCATTTATTATATCAGAAATGCACATAATTTATATTTAAAAAATAAAATGTACAGAATACATAATTAATAAATACTTTTTGTGGGTTATGGATATACTTAATCAATTTTACAGGAGAAAAAAATCACTTAACTTCTACTCTGCAATTATAGAAAAGATTCATTAACTTCTCTTTAAATTGGAAATTTTTAATATAGAACACATTTACAAGATACTAGCTTAAGATTCATACCTACTTACAGAACTCACATAAGATCTACTCAGTAATATAAACACTGTAGCTTAATTTCCATCTACAATAACAACATTATCCGATGATTCAGAAAAGCCCTGAGCATGGTTACCCTACAAGGCCCACAGATTTGAAAACTCAGATTCACACTATAAGCAGCACACCATTTCTCCACCAATATCACCACAAATATGTAGTAAAGTCAACAAGCTAGGTAGCATTAAACAATGCATAAGCAGCATGTCACTGGGCTCTAAAGGACCTAGGAAAGGATAATAAATATAGATGCCTTATTACACTAAGAATAACTAACTTATTACTAATTGTCAAGGGTCAGGAAGTACACAGACTTGCCAGATGAATAACGAAATCTGGCTACATATACCCAGATACTCATTATGCTTTCTACCCAAAGAGGAGGTCTAATTAGCCTAACAACATAAGGGTTTTCAAAGGGATGCTTTAAAGAAGAAAAGAGAACTGTCAGGACTCAGAACAGTGAAGATTGTGCAGCCTACAAAGGGACTTATAATCATCCTCATTTTCTGTGAGCTATGCCTGCCAGATAGTCACTGTGGTTGGCTTCATCCCTGCTGACTAATAGTGGCCCTGCCAGATTTGACTGCTATAGGAGAAACAGTGAAATATAGAACACCAGGCCAATTGAGCTTCAGGGGGCTGTCACACATACACAGGCAGCTGGGGGAGCTGTGTGGACCTGTCACAATAAATTATTCTAAAAAGGGTGTTACAAAAAAAAAGTGTTACTAATCTACACAAATAAATCCTATATAATAAAAGGCTAATTGCAAATTGGACAAACTGTGGAATGACCAGTCACTATGATGCGCACTGACCAACAGGGGTCAGATGCTCAATGCAGGAGCTGCCCCTGGTGGTCAGTGCGCCCCTATAGGGGGAGCGCTGCTCAGCCAGAAGCTGGGTTCATGGCTGGCAAGCGCAGTGGCAGTGGTGGGAGCCCCTGCCGCCTCAGTGGCAGCACTAAGGACCCCTCAGGGGACCGGGCCTAAGCCAGCAGTCAGACATCCCCCAAGGGTTCCTGGACTGTGAGAGAGTGCAAGCCAGGCTGAGGGACCAGCCCCCCCATGCAATCCAATGCATGAATGTCATGCACCGGGCCTCTAATTAACTATAAAGTCAGACATTTAGCCTTGAACTACTAATGAACTTAAAATGCTTTCCCAAGATACACTGAATTCAAAGTGCCAGATCTGTATAATTCACAAGCCTAGGTCTCCAGTATTTTTCCATTACAATAGTACTTGGCCTCTGGGATGGCTCCCGAAAAAAGGGGGCTGTTGCTAAGCCTTGGTGCATGTTGGACTCAGTGTTCATTGACCTCAGGAAATGGGGACACATACATGTCCACTTCTTTCATGCTCCTCTGTTGTCCCTCTTCTGGGCTCTCATATCACTGTGAGCACATTTTCCTATCACAAATATTTTTCATTAATTTTTTAAATTTATTGATTGATTTTGGAGAGAGAGAGAGAGAGAGAGAGAGTTTGTTGTTCCACTAATTTAGGCATTCATTGTTTGATTCTTGTATGTGCCCTGATCAGGGACTGAACCCGCAACTTTGGTGTGTCAGGATGATCTAACCAACTGAGCTACATGACCAGGGTCCTATCATAAATCTTAACACACAAAATTATAATTGTTTATACATTAATTTGGTTGTGGGTTCTATGAGGGCAGTGGTGTCTTCTTTTTTGATACCTGGCATAGGGTCTGATACCTAGTAGGCTGTCCTTAAGTGATGGCTAAACTATCTATTTGAACTATTCTTCTATGTCTGAATCCTCCATCACATGCAAACCTTTCTCTTTTTCATTGATTTTTGAGAGAAAGAGAGAAATATTGATATGTTGTTCCACTTACTTATGCATTCATTGGTTACTTCTTATATGAACCCTAATCAGAGATAAAACCTGAGACTTTCTATTTTATATATTTCATTGTATATATCAGTTCACAGACTCAGGGCAACAAGAAAGGTAATGTCTATTATTTTCTTTTTCATTTTTTATTAAATTTATTGGGGGTGATATCTATATATATAAAACTGTAATATGCAAATAGTCTGAACTGCGGAACAACCAAACAACTGAACAACCAGTGGTTATGACATGCGCTGACCATCAGGGAGCATGCACAGAACATGGCGGTTGTCGGCTGTGGTGGGATGGTGGAACAGGTGAGCAGGGTTGCCAGACCTGTCATCAGGGCGAACCTCTGTTGGTTACTGAAAATTCTTTGCTCTCCCATGCTGCAGTCCTGTCCAGTGCTTTCACCTGCTGCCAGTGCCGGCCCTGCTCACATCCACTGCTGGTGTCTGGAGCTGGCCCCAATAGCCCCTCAGGGCTTCTCCACCTACCCCTGCTCCTGAGGGGCGATCAGGACCAGCAGCCGCCTCTCGCACCTGCTGCCGGCGACGGCCCTGCTTGCACCCACTACCAGCATTGGAGCCACTGCTCGCACCCACTGCTGGCGCCAGAGCCACCGCTTGCACCCACTGCCAGTGCCAGCCCAGCTTGCACCAGATCGTTCGGCACCGTCAGTGGGTGCAAGTGGCGGCTGCCTGCCCTGATCGCCCCTGAGGGCTTCTCCACCTCCCGCTGCTTCTGAGGGGCAAATGGGGCAGCAGCCACCACTTTCACCTGCTGCTGGCACTGGCCCCAATTGCTCCATGACATCAGTGTGTGGGAGTGGTAGCGGAGGGAGCAGGGCTGCCAGCAGACAGGGGACCAGGGGCCACAGTGGGAGGGGCCGGGCAGGGGTGCAGAGGATGGGCCAAGACCTGCCCCTGTGCCCACTGCAGCCTCACGGCCCACAGTTCCTTTCAAGGTGCACGAATTCATGCACTGGGCCCCTAGTCGGTAAATAAAATTACATAGGTTTCAGGTATAGAATTTTAATATATTATCTGTATATTAAATTGTGTCCAACACCTCAAGTCAATTTTCCTTCCATAATAATTTATTCCTTCTTTACCCTCTTCTACCTATCCCACCGCCCTTTACCCTTTACCTCTGGTAATCAACATATGGTTGACTGTATCTATGAGTTTTTTTGTTTGTTTGCTTAATCCTTACACATTTTTCACCCAACCCCCCCCCAACCTCCTCCCCTCTGACAGCTGTCAGTTTGTTCTCTATCAATGCATCTGTTTCTATTTTGTTTGTCACATTTTTATTTACACTATTTAAAATATCCCACATTTTTCCTCCCTTTGCCCAACTCTGCCTAGCCACACTCTCCCCTGGCCTTCACCACACTGTTGTCTCTGTCCATGGGCCATCCATATATGTTCTTTCGCTAATCTCTTCACCTTCTTTTATCCAGTCCTCCTCCACCCTCCCCTCTGACATCTGTTGGCCTGTTCCATATATCCATGCCCATGGTTCTATTTTGTTCCTTAGTTTAGTTTATTTTGTTCATTAGAGATCATTTATTTTGTTCATTCAATTTCACATATGAGTAAAATCATATGGTAATAGTCGTTCTCAGAATGGCTCATTTCACTTAGCATAATGTTCTCCAGGTCCATCCATGCTGCTGTAAAGGGTAATGTTTCCTTCCTTTCTTTTAAACAGAGTAGTACTCCATTGTGTAAATGCACCACAGCTTTTTTATCCACTCATCTACTGATGGGCACTTGGGCTGCTTTCAAATCTTGGCTATTGTAAATAATGCTGTAATTAACCTAGGGATGCATATATTGTTTTAAATTAGTGTTTCAGGATTATTTGAATATATTCCCAGAAGTGGAATCACTGGGTCATAAGGCAGGTCCATTTTCATTAATAAATAGGTTGGCAAGGGAAAGGAGAAAAAAATTGATATTATGAAGAGCTCATTCTGTGCCAGGTCCTGTGCTCATACTTTACATTGATACATTTAATTCTTACTTAAAAAATGCTATCCAGTAGTTACTCTGGCTATCTCCATTATACAAGAGTTTTTAAAAAGTTTCAGAAAAAGTTAACAATTATTCCAGATTATAGCATTTAAAAGTGGCAGAGCAAAAACTTACTATTAGACTATACTCCAGAGCTAATACCATTTCATCCTACACAGGGAGCTCTGAAATATGTATATTTTCCCCAAGTTTATTGATATATAATTGAGATAACATTGTATAAGTATAAGGTACATAACGTATTGATTTGATATACTTACTGGTATATATCAAAATGTTTATTACCATAGTATTAGCTAACACCTTCATCACCTCACATAATTACCATTTCTCTTTTGTGGTTAGAACATTTAAAATCTACTCTCTTAGCAACTTTCAAGTATATAATACAGTATTGTTAATTATAATCACCATGCTGTATATTAGATCCCCAGAACTTATTCATCTTATAACTGGAAATTTGTAACCTTAGACAAACATCTCCTGATTTGCACCACTAAAAAGCCCCTGGTAACCAACACTGTACTGTTTTATGAGTTTGGCATTTTTAGATTCCACATGTCACTTAGCATAATCCCACCAGATTCATCCATGTTGTCATAAATGGCAGGATTTCCTTATTTCTCATGTCTAAATAACATTACATTATCCTATAAAATAAAGAGGTGATATGCAAATTGACCCTCATGCCCTCACATCACAAGATGGCCACCCCCACGTTGTCACAAGATGGCTGCCCTCATGTTATCACAAAATGGCCACCCTCATGTTGTCACAAGATGGCTGCCCCCACATCATCACAAGATGGCTGTCACAAGATGGCTACCCCACATTGTCACAAGATGGCTGCCCCCACATTGCCACAAGATGGCCTCCCCCACATTGTCACAAGCTAGCAGGCAGTGGAGAGCAGTTGGGGGTGACCAGGCCTGCAGGGGAGGGCAGTTGGGGGTGATCGGGCTGGCAGGGGAGGGCAGGTGGGGGCAATTGGGCCAGCAGGGGAGCAGTTAGGTGTCAATCAGGCCAGCAGGGGAGTGGTTAAGGGGTGATCAGGCTGGCAGGCAGAAGTGGTTAGGGGCAATCAGGCAGGCAGGCGAGCAGTTAGGAGCCAGCAGTCCTGGATAGGATCGGGCCTAAACCAGCAGTCGGACATCCCCCGAGGGGTCCCAGATTGGAGAGGGTTCAGGCTGGGCTGAGGGACACCCCACAGTGCACGAATTTCATGCACTGGGCCTCTAGTATATCTATATCTATATTAGACTTTCTTTATCCATTCATCTGTCAAAGAACACTTAGGTTGTTTCCATATCTTGGCTATTATGAACAATGAACATGGTACTGCAGATACCTCTTTGAGATTCTGTCTTCACTTCCTTTGGATATATATTAAAATGTTGAATTGCTGAATCATAATGCGGTACTCTTTCTATTTTTAATTTTGTGAGAAACCTCCATACCATTTTCCATAGTGGCTGTACCAATTTAAATTCCCACCAACAGTGCACAAAGTTTCTTTTATCCTTAAGTATTTTCTTTTATAAAGATGTTTACTTTATTCTAATGGAATGTCAAGCATGGAGGTTTGCCTTTCAAGAAGGAATACTGTATAACTTGCTTTTTCTGAAAAATCTTTAATGATGAATAATAGTAAATAAACTCTGAGGCCTTCCAAGAAAATAAGCAGAAATAGTTCAGGCTTGAGGAACTCATGCCATAACTGACTGAAACAACAGAAATAATTCATCAGTGCTTAAACTTGGACAAAACTTGATCTCATTCAATATACTTCTGGAAGTATGATTTAGATACAAAATAAGTTGTCCCAGGTTGAAAGACAACTCAAGAAATCAATATATGACCCCTATCACTACCTTCATTCAGATCTCACAGTTTGCAGAGGCAAGAAAATTAATTTGAGAAGGCCTGTACAAAGGTAGAGTGTACTGTGTGGAGCTCATTTCTCCACTGCAAATAACCAGCCCTGCAAAGTTAAATGCTGAAAGAGATGCAAACTACTAGTATACAATCCATGTTATTGCCTACCTACCTACCTACTCATCTATAATGCAGTTCCTCTTCCTTCTAGCCAGTTAGAACATCAGAGAGAAATAGGAGTAATTTCCTGAGAACTAGAGCCACAAATAGTTTTCTAGATAGGTAAAGCAATAGCTTTACATAAAGCAAAAATCCCATCAACCTTGCACCTTTTTCATGAAAATTGATTCCTTACTCTAAGAGAGAAAGCTATAAAACACAAAGAGCACTTTCCACCAAGAGATAAGTGTATGTTTCAACATGAAGCAGCTTACTACATTACAAGGATGCCAACAAATTCAGAGAAACTAGCAACTAAGAACAAAAAAACTGCAACTGCACATAGCCCTAGATACCCCTCACTGTCCTCAACACCACTCTCTTCCCACTCGAAGGAGATGGATGACTGAATAAAGAATAGAAACAGTAAACCCAAAGTTGTTCAGAGCATTTTCCAAGACACTGGTCCATAAATGTAGAGCCACAGACAAGTTTTAGAATGTGGGCTAAAAGATTAGATTCAGACGCTCCAAACTTATGATTGACTCAGTAGGTCTAGAATGGGGATTGACACTGTATTTGCACATCTATGTTTGAGAACCACTCTTCCAAGTGGAGAGAAAAGGTGAAGCTAGCACTTGCCATGTCAACCAGCCAGATATCAAGGATAATATATTCACACTATTTGAGATGGGAATAAATGGCCCCAATTCAAAATATATAAGAAGAAGGCAAGTAACAACATGGGACCTATGTGTAAAATGCTCTAAAATAGAGAGGGGGAGAGAACAGGAATACAGCAAGCAAAGGCAGATAAATGACTTTTTTTCCCCAGCTTCTATAACAGTAGCTGAAGAGATAAGGAGAGTATAGATGATATGTAGCAAGTGGATAAAATAAAACTATAACTCTAAAATCAAAAAGAAGCAGCAAGAAACTATATTAAGCCTGTAAAATATTTGAGTTGGTAACCTTAAGTATAGGCTTGAGAAATAACACAGGGAATAAAGGACCAGCAGATGAACATAATATATAGCATGATATTAAAAAAAAACAACAACAAACATTACTAAACTTGGTTTAGAATTAAGCTTATTAACTGAGTGGCCCAAAATATTACTCTGCCCTTGGCTGGCCAGAGTTCAATAATTTCTTCACTTTAGCATATGATAATTTTGGCCTTTAGGATCAAACAAAATATACTTTGAATGTAGCTTTAAAAAGAAATAATTATGTGGCCCTAGCCCAATGATTGATTCCTCTCAACCTCAGCTTTTTCATCTGCTAATTGAGAATGAGAAACGTGCCTGTCTCACAAGGTTATTGTGAGGGTTAAATGAGATGATGCATACAAATTCTCACACAATTACAAAGAAAAATCTCAATAGGAAGCAGCTGTACCTATTAATATTCCACAGAGGAGAATTCAAAGAAAATGTTTTGCATCAAAAAGTAATACTTGAAAATTTTAAATTGAATGTGCTATTTTAAAAGTTTAAAATGTAAACCTAGCAGAATAAAAAATAGTTGACACATTCAATATTGCTTGGAAGGGAATGAAATGTAACAAAAAGAGCTAAATAAAATCAGAAAAGTGTGAAGAGAGATGATGGGTAAGGACAAACATGTAAGTCCAGTCACACCCACCCTCTATTAATGAGAAAGACTCATAGTTAGGCAAATTAATAATAATAAGCATTAATATAATATTTATACAGCTAAATATACACTTCTAATGGAAAGTGACTCAAAAAGGGTAAAAGTGAAAACCTTTGGCAAAATATAAGTACAAATGGGAACAGATAATCATTACATTATTTTTTTAATGTCTCCTTATTGTTTTTTTTAAGCTTATGTAATACTAATTTTTCTGGTTTTTTTTTTTGTTTTTCAAATAAATTTTTATTGTTCAGATTATTACACGTGTTCCTCTTTTTTTTTCCCCATAGCTCCCCTCCACCTGATTCCCCACCCAACCCCATACCCTTACCCCCCGCCACTGTCTTCATCCATAGGTATAAGATTTTTGTCCAATCTCTTCCCGCACCCCTCACACCCCCTTCCTCCTGAGAATTGTCAGTCCACTCCCTTTCTATGTCCCTGATTCTATTATATTCATCAGTCCATTTTGTTCTTCAGATTTTTTATTCACTTGATTTTTAGATTCACTTGTTGGTAGGTATGTATTTGTTGTCATTTTGTTGTTCATAATTTTTATCTTTACCTTTTTCTTCTTGTTCCTCTTCTTAAAGAATACCCTTCAGCATTTCATATAATCCTGGTTTGGTGGTGATGAACTCCTTTAGCTTTATCTTGTCTGTGAAGCTCTTTATCTGACCTTCAAATCTGAATGATAGCTTTGCTGGGTAGAGTAATCTTGGTTGTAGGTTCTTGCTGTTCATCACTTTGAATATTTCTTGCCACTCCCTTCTGGCCTGCATAGTTTCTGTTGAGAAATCAGCTGACAATCCTATGGGTACTCCCTTGTAGGTAACTAACTGTTTTTCTCTTGCTGCTTCCAAGATTCTCTCTTTGTCTTTTGCCCTTGGCATTTTAATTATGATGTGTCTTGGTGTGGTCCTCTTTGGATTCCTCTTGTTTGGGATTCTCTGTGCTTCCTGGACTTGTAAGTCTATTTCTTTCACCAGGTAGGGAAAGTTTTCTGTCATTATTTCTTCTAATAGGTTTTCAATATTTTGCTCTCTCTCTTCTTCTGGCACCCCAATAATTTGGATCTTGGTACGCTTAAAGTTGTCCCAGAGGCTCCTTACACTATCTTCATATTTTTGGATTCTTTTTCTTTTTGTTTTTCTAGTTGGGTGTCTTTTGTTTCCTCATATTTCAGATCTTTGGTTTGATTCTTGGGGTCCTTTCATCTACAGTTGAATTTCTGTATATTCTTTATTTCAGACAGTGTATGCTTAATTTCTGACTGGTCCTTTTCCATTTTTTTGGCATTCTCATTAAGGTCCTTGAAGGTCCCACTAAGCTCCTCTGAGGTCTCATCAAGTTTCTCAGTGGTTTTTAGAAGATTCTTGAGTAACCTTATAAATGTGGTCTTGAACTCTATGTCCAGTAGTTTGCTTTCCTCCATTTCTTTCATTCGTGACATGTTTCTTTGTCTCTGCATTTTTCTGCTTCCTTGTGTTGATGGAGTGGTTTTCTGTGGTAGATGACCAGTGGTTCAGCCTATCACCTGAGGTGGACACTCTTGGTGCACCCCTCTGTGGGCTGAGTGCAAAGTCTTGGTGTAGTTAAGCCTTGATTGCTGTTGGTACACTGGGAGGAATTGACCTCCAGTACAATTGGCTGTGAGGACCCACTGTGTCTATAATGGAAGAACTGCTGTGCTGGAGACACACTTATGGGGCAGGGCTTTCTTCAGTGGGGCTTTGGTGCTCACTGAGTCTGCCTCTTGAATGTGTCACTTATGGATGTGAGTAGTTGAAATCTGGTGTTGTCTCACACTGACCACTAGATACACTAGCTTCTGGATCTCCAATGGGGTGCAGGTCAGCTGCTGTCGGAAGCCACCCAGCAGGAGCTACAGTGAGAACTACAATTTTCTCCTCTTTGCTTGGGGTTTGGAGGTTTTGGAGCTGTCTGACCAGAGCTGCAGTTTGTTAGGTTAAGCTGCGATAGGGCAGACCATTTATATGCAAAAGCTGCTGCGTGGAGCTTGGGTGGGTTTGTAGATTGTGAAGGGTGGGGTCTCAGGGAGTCACTAGGCTAGGGTGTGGCAAACAGCGATGGCTGCCAGTCAGCCATTTCTGTGTCTCCGCGTTTCCAAGTCCCTGCGTCCCGCGCCCCAGTGAAGTAAACAATGATTGCTGGGTGCACCCCTGCAAGAAAGCCACCCTCACTTTCCGACCCGATGGCAGACAGTCCAGCTTCTCCCTGTAGGAGTTTGGGTCCCCAGTGTCTCCCCAGAGACTGGAGTTCAGAGTAATTGGGAGCTTGCCTCCCTTCGGGTTGAAAAAAGCAGTGCACCTAGTCGCCCGCCGCCAGCCTGATTCGCGCACCTTCGTACCTCAGCTTTTCAGCGCTTGTGCATGTCTCAATGCTCTTTTCTCTTTCCTTCTAGTTGTAGAACTTCCACTCAGCTAGTTTTCCCGTGGTTATGGGTAACAGACATTTTGTCTTTTAGTTGTAGTTTTGAAATTGTTGTGCGAGGCAGCAGTTTAGGTGTTTACCTATGCCGCCATATTGGTTCCTCCCCTGTCTCCTTATTGTTGAAAGTATTACAGATGCCCCCCTTTTCCTTCCATTGACCCCTTCTAGCTCACACCCACCTCCTGCCCCAGGGCTTCACCACAGTACAATCTGTGTCCATGGGTTATGCATATATGCATAAAAGTTCTTTGCTTAATCTCTTCTCACCCACGCCCACCTTTCCTATGAGATTCAACAGTCTGTTCCATGTTCCTATGTCTCTGGATCTATTTTGTTCATCGGTTTATTTTGTTCATTAGATTCCACATATGAGTGAGATTATGTGATACTTGTCTTTCTCTTACTGGTTTATTTTGCTTAGCATAATACTCTCCAATTTCCTCCATGTTGTCTCAAATGGTAAGATACCCTTTTTTACTGCTGCATAGTATTCCATGGTGTAAATTTACCACAGTTTTATTATCCACTCATCTACTGATGGGCACTTGGGCTGTTTCCAGATCTTAGTTATTGTAAATTGCACTGCTATAAACATAGGTATGTATATGTTCTTTCTAATTGGTGTTTTAGGTTTCTTAGACTATATTCCTAAAAGTAGGATTTCTGGGTTAAATGGCAGTTCTGTTTTTAATTTTTTTCTTTTGAGGAAACTCCATACTGTTTTTCATAGTGGCTGCACCAGTCTACATTCCTACCAGCAATGTACTAGGATTCCCCTTTTTCCACATCCTTGCCAGCACTTGTCATGTGTTGATTTGTTCATGGTAGCCATTCTGACAGGTGTGAGGTGATACTTCATTGTGGTTTTCATTTGCATATCTCTGTGATTAGTGACTTTAAGCATTTTGGAGAAGTGTCTATTTAGGTCCTTTGCCCATTTTTTAATTGGGTTGTTTGTCTTCCTTTTGTTAAGTTATATGAGTTCCTTATATATTTCAGAAATTAACCCCTTACCAGTTGTATCATTGGCAAATATGTTCTCCCATGCAGTGGGCTCTTTTTTTCAATTTGTTGATGGTTTCTTTTGCTGTACAGAAGTTCTTTATTTTGATATAGCCCTGTTTATTTTCTCCTTAGTTTCCTTTTCCCTAAGAGATGTATTTGCAAACATATTGCTATGATGAGAGATGTCTGAGATTTTGCTGCCTATAGTTTCTTCTACGATTTTTATGTTGTCACATCTTACATTTCAGTCTTTTATCCATTTTGAGTTTATTCTTATGTATGGTGTAAGTTGGTGGTCTAGTTTCATTTTTTTGCATGTACCTGTCCATTTTTCCAACACCATTTATTGAAGAGACTGTCTTTGTATGCTTTTGCCTCCTTTGTCAAATATTAATGGAGCGTAATGGCTTGTGTTGATTTCTGGGTTCTCTGTTCTGTTCTATTGATCTATCTTCCTGTTCTTGTGCCAGTACCAGGCAGTTTTGATTACACTGGCTTTGTAGTATAACTTGATATCTGGTCTTGTGATCCCTCCTCCTCGAGTGGCCCAAAGTATTACTCTGCCCTTGGCTGGACAGAGATCCTTGTATGGAGACCAGTGGGATCTGCTGGAAACCTGGAGTTTCTATTAGCTTTCACATACAGGAAAAGTACCAGCCTGGTTCCAAGGAGAGTGGGATGGATGGGTCTTCCCTAATCCAGTCACTGACTCTCCTGAGACTGCTTTTGTTTCCTCTGAAAAGGTCAAAATGCACGATGTGGCATACAGGGCTCCTGAGGGTGGAAAAGGATGTATCATCACCTATGGCATTTTTTCCCTACCCCATGGCTACTGGCTACTGGGAGCGGCTAGGTCCTCTCAGGAAAAATGGCAATTTTGGTTTGGGGGCCTACAACCAAATACTTCTGGCTACTGCTTTTCCACATCTCCCTGCAATATTTCCCACCCCAGCCTCTCCTTAGGCACCTCTAGTCCAAATCTCCCTCCTTGTACCAAAGTCTCAGGTGAGTATCTGCAAATGTAAACTCCTGTGCTCTGGGTTTAAAACAAAACAAAACAAAACACGAACGTGTGGCTTTCTCTCCTACTGGCTCCGGTCTACCAGCTCCAGACTCCACTGTGGCTCGGGTGCTCTGTGCTGTGGAGCTCAACCTGGGCTCCGGGCCTCTAAGTATATACTTAGAGAACAGACTCTCCTGTAGGCAGTAGCTCCCTCTGCACTCTCGGCCTGCCGCCCCTGGAAGCTGGGTCAACCCCTCTCATGACCTTGCCCTTCTTACCAGTCTCTAGGTATTTGCTCTGCTTCCTTGATATGTCTCCTCAGCTGGATCTCAGTTGGTAATTCCAGGTGAATGTTCTCCAATTTAGTTGTATTCCCGGTCTGGCCTTGGGATGAGTTGCATGACAGGCATGTCTTTTCAGCTGCCACTTTTTCTCCTTGAGAAAATCCTGAAAGCAATAATATAGAAGCAACTTGTCACATACAAGGGATCCTCAATAAGTTTATCAGCAGATTTCTCATAAGAAACTTTGGAGGCCAAAGGCAATAAAGCAATGTATTCAAAGTGCTAAAAGAAAAAAAATCTAACAAGAATTCTGTACTTGGTAAAATTGTTCAAGAGTAAGAGAAATATTAAAGCTTTCCCAGATAAACAAAAACTGAAGAAATTCATTGGTACTAGACCTGCCCTATAAGAAATGACCAAGAGAGTCCTGCAGGGTGAAATAAAAGGATACCAAACAGAAACTCGAAGTCATATGAATAAATAAAGATTTCAATAAAGGTAAACAAATGGGTATATATCTAACTTTATTATAATAATTATTAATAATTGTCTTTTTGGTTTTGTATATGATTTAAGAGATTAATATTGATATTTTTAAATTACTAGTCTAACAGTATTAATGTAACTTTGGTTTGTAACTTGACATTTTGTTTTTTGCATCATTTAAAAATGTAATGCATTTAAAAGAATTATGGGTTTGTGTATAAAGATGTAATTTTGTGACAACTAAAAGGTATGGGGACAAAACTGTAAAGGAACAGAGATTTTGTATGTTATTTAGGTTAAGGTAGTAAAAATGTATATATGAACTATAACTTTAGGATATTAAGTATAATTCCCATTGTAATCACAAAGAAAAATAGCTATAGAATATACACAAAAGCAAATGAGAAAATAATTTAAATGTTTCCCTACAAAAAAATCAAGCAAATACATGGAATAAGGAACAAAGAAACTAGCTAGAGAATATACACAAAAGAAATGAGAAAGACATTTAAATATTTCACTCTAAAGAAAGTCAACTAAATACAGTAAATGAGGGACAAAAAAAGCTGTAAGATATATGATAAAAATAGCAAAATAAAAGAAGTAAGCTTCATGTTATCAGTACTTACTTTCAATGTAAATGGGTTGACATCTCCAATCAAAAGTCAGAGATTGTCAAAATGGATAACGCATGATCCAACTATATGCTGTCATTAAGCCACACACTTTAGATCCAAATTCACAAACAGATGGAAGTAAAAGGACAGAAAAAAACATTCTATTCAAATAGTAACTAAAAGAGAGCAGGTGTGGATATATTAATACCAAACAAAATAGACTTCAACCCAAAGGAGGACATTATTATTAATAAAAAGTTCAATACAGCAAAAATATATAATAGTTATACACATTTATATGTCTTTACATGATAAAGGAAAACATGTGAAGCAAAAACTGATATAAATTAGGCCCTGGCTGGGTAGCTCAGTTGGTTAGAATGTCTTCCTGATATGCCAAGGTTGTTGGTTTGATCTCCAATTAGGCCATATATAAGAAGCAACCAATGAATGCATAAATAAGTGGAACAACAAATCGATATTTCTCTCTCTCTTTCCAAACACATAATATTGAAAAATATAGGTATAGCTGAATAATTGATATACAGTGTGACATTTGCACATAAAATTAGACACATGAAGATTGTAATAACATGAAAAAGATTTTATAATATGTATTTGGAAAAAATACAACACATATATATGTACATATATCCTATCTAATAAAGAGGTAATATGCAAATTGACCATCACTCCAACACACAAGATGGCTGCCCCCATGTGGTCAAAGATGGCCACCCCTAGGTGAACACAAGATGGCCACCACAAGATGGCCAGCAGGGGAGGGCAGTTGGGGGTGACCAGGCCAGCAGGGGAGGGCAGTTAGGGGCAATTGGGCTGGCAGGGGTGTGTTTAAGGGGTGATCAGGCTGGCAGGCATGCGAATGGTTGGGAGCCAGCAGTCCTGGATTGTGAGAGGGATGTCTGACTGCCTGTTTAGGCCTGATCCCATTGGGATCGGGCCTAAATGGGCAGTCAGACATCCCTCAAGGGGTCCCAGATTGGAGAGTGTGCAGGCTGGGCTGAGGGACACACACACATGCCCCATGCATGAATTTTGTGCACCAGGCCTCTACCATATATATACATACACACACACACACACACACACACACACACACACACTGAGTGGCCAGATTATTATGATCTCTGAATGCATAATAATCTGGCCACTCAGTGTATATCCTATATAATAAAAGGCTAATATGCAAATTGTCCCCTCGACCAGGAGTTCGACCAGCAGGCAGGCCGGCCAACCGCCCATGTCCTCTCCCCCTGGCCAGGCTGGCCAGACCCCACCCATGCACAAATTCATGCACCGGACCTCTAATATATATACTGAGTGACCAGATTATTATGCGTTCAGAGATCATAATAATCTGGCCAATCAGTGTGTGTGTGTGTGTGTGTGTGTGTGTGTGTATAGATATATATAGATATATATAGATATATATAGATATATAGATATATATATATACTGTGTATATATATATATATAGATATACAGTGTGTGTATGCATATATATATATATATATATATATATATATATATATATGAAGTCAAAGGATATATGTAATGTCTATGTGTATGTGTATGTGTGAGTCAGATGTGTGTAAAAAAAGAAAAGCCTGAAAGTAAGTTTAAAAAGCCGTTAATGTGTTGGTTATTTTACAGTAGGATTGTTAGTGATTTTAATTCTTTATAATTTACAACTTATTTACAAAGTACATATGTTATTTATCCTAAAAAATAGTTATGAGAAGGTTAACCCCTATTTTTGGTAAAAACTACTGTTTGAAATTCTCTGCTATTAGATGGTCCCTTGCCTTTAAGTCAGCTCTGTTAGTTTTAGATGGCCCCTTACTCTGTAAATTAGCTTTGCTTTCTAGCTACTTGAATAATAGGGAAGATAAACTTGACTGTCTGACCTTGTAGGCTAGTCATCTGATGTAAGGTCTGGAAAAACCCTTATTTGGGAGACAAAGGGGGTGGAAAGATAGAAATAGGGAATGCTTCCTCCATGTTTTTGCTCAGAAATTTGGGAGACATCTCCCTCTGGGCCCGCTGGTGTAATAAATGGTGTTACAATATTTCTCTGGTCATTGCTTGGTTTTTCTCCTGTCTTTTGTAAGCATCATTTCTTCTGTAACAGTTATACATGCAACAATAGGAACGAATATAAAAATCCTTATGCTGAATTAAAAGTCAGATACAAAAGACTGTATATAGTGTGATTCCATTCATATGACATTTTGTAAAAGGTGAACATATAGGAATATAGACTGATCAGTGACTGCCAGGGACTATATATAGAAAGAGAGGATTGACAAGAAAGAGGCATGAGGGCACATTTTGTTGTGATGGTAAGGTTCTAAAAGTGGGTTGCAGGATTCTTAAAACTCATAGAACTGTACACCTGAAGAAGTGAATTTACTGGATAAAATTATCTAAATAAATTTGATTTTAAAGTTATTGTTTTGCTTTGTTTTAATGGCCCCAAAGTAGTAGCATGCTTAAACACCAAAATAATATAATATCTCACCATCTGGAGCTATCAGTGCTTATTGTTTACTGGTAGATTGAAAAGCACCCAAAAGATGACATCCTAATAAAGAAAACTAGAAAATGGATGTGTCCTCAATATACTATTCAACAATCCAAAGAACTGTATAAAAGGTAAACTGCTCATATGTTTCTAATATCATTTGTCAATTAAGAAAAGGGTAGAGGAAGAGATAATGACCCCTATACTACATATCAAATTAAAAGTCCAACCTAGTGCTAGCATTCATTATCTAGCTTCTTATTTAGTACAAGAGGCCCGGTGCATGTGCACTGGTGGGGGCACTCGGGCTGGCCTGCAGGGATCGGGCCAAAACTGGCAGTCTGACATCCCCTGAGGGGTCCCATATTGTGAGAGTGTGCAGGCCAGGCTGAGGGACCCCACCGGTGCATTATTGGGGCTGGGGAGGGACCACAGGAGGACTCCAGAGTGTGTCCAGCCCATCTCGCCCAGTCCCGATCAGCCGGACCCCAGCAGCAAGCTAACCTACTGGTCATAGTGTCTGCCCCCTGGTGGTCAGTGTGCATCATAGTGACTGGTCGAATGGTTGAACGGTTGGACACTTAGCATATTAGGCTTTTATTATATAGGATTGCTTTCCCAAGAAATCAGAAATATTACATATATTCTTAGTGTCTCAAATTTCATTGATGATGATTTTCATATTTAGATCTAAAATTTACATACAGTACTTTTATTTTTTAAATAACAGAACTGGATTTTAATGTCTGATTGAGAATATAAAGTTTTAAAAGAGTGTTTAAAGAAGCCAGAGACTTCTTTCAAGTCAAGATTAATGCATCCATTTGTATTTCCCTGTGCACAATTCACTGAATTTCATTTAGAAAATGTCAAGGATAAATACTCTTCAAATGCTACCATTAAACAGACAATAACCATAGTAACAGTGTATGGTTGATTTTACCTATATTTCTGAACTTCTGTCTTAAAAATAAAATGGTATTCAAAATGAGGTTGCAAATGGGAAACATATGCCTTTTACACACAGTTCATGTAGAAATATTAAAACAAAGATATAATATACCTCCTAATGCATTACATTTAGTGGTGCCTATTATCAAAAAAGCTTTTACAATAGTCTTTTTATTGCAGCATGATTGCAGCATGTTCTAACTTGAAATCAACTATCCTTACTTGAGAATGCAGAAACAGAAAGCTCTTTTCTAAACTCACAGAATATTAGTTATGCCCTTTTACAAATACATACCAAAAAAATAGAGAGAGAGACAAGATAGAATAAAATGTGCCCTAGGCTCTAGCCAGTTTTGCTCAGTGGATAGAGTGTCGGCCTGCAGACCAAAGGGTACTGGGTTCCATTCTGGTCAAAGGCATGTACCTCGATTGCAAGCTCCTCCCCGGGCCTTGGCCCTGGTCGGGGCCCTTGCAGGAGGCAGCCAATCTATCTGTTTCTCTCATGTTGATATTTCTCTCTGTCTTTCCCTATCTTTAAAAATCAATGGAAAAATATCCTCAGGTGGTGATTAACAAAAATAAAAAAATAAAATAAAATGTGCCCTAGGTCTAACCACATGATGTTAAAATGGGAAGACAGCATATAGAACATTGAATCTTACATAGTTTGTGTGTGTGTTTTTTTAAAGATAGGAAAAGGGCCACTACCTATGACTGAGCCTATAGGCAAATGGGTACCTTATTTAAAAAAAAAAAAGTGACATAAAGAGAGTAATGATCAAGCCATGTACTCTTGATGATTACCTCACATTTTTGAGTATGTTAATGATACAAAATAGAAAACTAAGAAAGAGCTCATAAAAATGAAGGGGCCCTGAGAGATAAACAATTAGGAAATTAAAGATGATGGGGTGAATCCTTATCAAAAGAGCTGCTACTTAGAATTCCTACAAAACAGCTAGATACATTAATTAATATTTTTAATGGTTACTGAAGCCCCTTCTCAATAATCAGCTGAGATGAATTATGCATGTGGGGAGTATTTTAATTGAGGTGAAGTGTGTTTCTTTCTCCTCTCTAATCCCAATATGAAGCTAAAACATTGCCAGAGGTGAATCTGAGAATTCAGACTACAAGACTTGAATTTGCAAAGCTAACAAACTATACTTTCAAAATCCATAATACATCTATAGGCTCTGTGAAAGCATTTTATCAAATCAGATGAGATGTACAACACATGGAAGGGAATGCAAGAACTGGCAGTACCAATAAAGACAGGCCAATAGTTCTCAGATTCAAAAACTTTGTCATTTTAAGAAAGAAAAGAAAAGGTCTTAGACTAAACTGAATCCGCCTGGCTGGAAATTTTTATTCTGTAGACTCACTTTCTTAAAATGTAAACAATCTACCCATGAATGTTTGCTTGTTTTTTTTTTTTTAAATTTAAATATTTTACTCTGTTAAATTATTTTAAAGAATAATACATTTCTACCAGGTAAGACCTGCCTTTTTTCTTTATTTTATTTTCTTTTATAAAAGATTTTATTTTATTTTATTTTATTTATTTTTGTTGTTAATCCTCACCCAAATATATTTTTTTCCATTGAATTTTAGAGAGAGTGGAACTGAGGGGGAGAGAAAGAAAGAGAGAAGCATCAATGTGAGAGAAACATATTAACTGTTTGCCTCCCACAGACACCCCAGGCATCAAGCCTGCAACTGAGGTACATGCCCTTGACTGGAATCGAACCCAAGACTCTTCAGTCTACAGACCGACGCTCTATCCACTGAGCCAAATCTGCCAGAACTATTTTCTTTTACTTTTTTCCCATCACCATTTTTCGCCCCCATACCCCCTTCCACCTCCACCCCTCACACACAATCACCACACTGTTGTCTGTATCCATTCATTCTCTTTTTTTCTTTTTTGCTCAGTCCCTCCACAGCTCCCCACATTTCCCACACCAGAGCTGTCTGTCTGTTCTCTATCTATAAATCTGTCTTTATTTTGCTTGTTAGTTCAGATTTCATATATGAGTGTAATTATATGGTGCTTGTTTTCTCTGATTGGCTTATTTCACTTAGCACAATGTATTCCAGGTCCATACAGTCTGTTGCAAAGGAAAAAATTTTCTTCCTTTTCACAGCTCAGTAGTATTCCTTGTATAAATGTATCATAGCTGTTTTATTCACTCAACTACTTTTTTATGTAAAACTAGAGGCCCAGTTTTGTTAATCCTCACTGAAGGATATTTTTCCCATTGATTGTTTTTTTAAAGAGCAGAGGGGAAGGAAGAGGGAGAGAGAGAGTGGGGGGGAGAGAGATGAGAGAGACACATTGATTGGTTGCCTACTGCACATGCCCCAACCAGGGCTGGGGATGAGTCTACAACTGAGTTACATGCCTTTGACAAGGAATCAAACCTGTGACTCTTTGGCCCTTGGGCTAACACTCTAACCACTGAAAAACTGTGGCAGCTGCTGCCCCAATCGCCCCTCAGGAGCAGTGGAGGTGGAGAAGCCCTCAGGGGCGATCAGGGCCGGTAGCTACCGCTGCACCCCATGATGGTGTCGAGCAATAGGGACCGGCGCCGGGCACTGGCAGCAGGTGCGAGTGGCAGCTGTGGCACTGGCAGTGGGTGCGAGCGGGGCCAGTGCCAGCAGCAGGTGCGAGTGCCGGGCGGGACCACTGCAGGCAGGAGTAAAAAATTTTCAGTAACCACCAGAAGCTCACCGCAATGGCAGTGTCCAGTGCCCTGCCTTGGTCTGCCATCTCTGCTCACCTGCTCCACCAGCCCACCAGAGCCAATGACTGCCATGTTCCACACACGCCCCCTGGTGGTCAGTGCATGTCATAGCGACTGATTGATTGGTTGTTCGGTTGTTCCAGTTGTTCCGACATTCGCTCTATTTGCATATTAGCCTTTTATTATATAGGATTCTCTTTTACTTCAAATGGGAGGATCCATGATTGTTTCCTCTTACCACTAAGTATGTTAAGTAAATACATTATCACACAGAAGGTGTGAACCTAGCACACTGCTAAAGTCTTGGCAAATTATTCACTGAAATACTGATTAGCAGAAGGTAGCTTCAGACCTCTGCTAAAATAAATTTCATGCATCTTCAATTATATGATGAGTGTTATATTTAATATTGAGGACTTGTTTGATTAGCAAGACTGGGATAACCAGGAGCTCAGGGAGAAATACAAGCCTAAAGATCTGGACCAGGGATAATTAGAGAATTCAAATGAGCCTCCAAACCTAGGTGAGACTGGTCTGCTCCAAAACTTTAATCACTATCTTCCTATTCATCTCTGGACTAGTAGTTTTCAATAATAGAAAATACACCTTAGTCCATGTATTTGCAAATTATTGAGGACAGTAACTTACTTAGGCAAAATATGGTATGCATTGAGGTGTTTTTTTGCAGATTAACATTTAGATTTACTATAAAACAATAGGTTACTGAACTCCTACTGCCTCGTCCTAAATAATATGAAGAATATGCAGTTACCATTTACTGTGCACCTAAAAAGTATCTGAAACTGTGGTAGGAACTTGGTGGTAGATAGTGGAATTTATGAGCCTATAAGTAAAGTTTTATGTTCATATATATTATGTATAATAGAATGTATATCATACTTAATATAATATTTATAATATTTAATATAATTATTATTGACCATCTGCCATGTGTCAAACACTGTAATAGATACAACAGACTCAGTGTTGAGCAAAAGTGACATATACTTTGCCACCATGGGGTTTGCCACATAATAATGACAGTAGCATTAAATTATTAGAGAGGAAGAAGACAACTTTCAGAAAGAATTATTTGAGGTGTTTATGAATTGTACTTATTTTTTAACCTTGTAGACATCAATATGCTGTTCTTTATTCAAAACACTGCTGTTAACTCAAAAACACAAATAGGGTACACATAGGGATAGCTTTCCTAAAACTGAGATAGAACAGCATTGAACTACCAGCCACCCTCAGCTAATCTCTTACATAGATACATTTACTTACTTAGTGATTCACTAAATTAGGGTATGATACCGTATTAAGGCAATTACTTTAATTGTAAATTAAATCAGCAACTTGTGTCCCTCTGGTTCACTTTAATTGAACTGATTATCAAATGGTTGAGTATGTACTCAAGCAGAACATACAAGGTATTAGTGAATTTCTATGCACTGTCTCTTTTCCAGTCTCTAAACAAACCTAAAGTGTAACCAAGACAGATACTATTAGTCCCATTTTACAAATGAGACACAGAGTAAATAATCCATCTGAAGTTGAAACATATAAGAGTTATATCCAAAGCTCAAAACACTAGTCTCCTGGCTATGAACTCTGTTCTCTCAGCTAACTCACATTACTATTCATATATTTTGCAAAATTACATTTTAAAAAAAAATCTTTGCTTATTTCTGTGCACTTTAAGCCTTTAGGTGTATTCTATCAAAGACACTATAAGATTAGATTGATTCAATTCAAAAATAAAATTGCATTAAAATTTATAAACAAGATATTCACTTGGTTGTAGTCATGACTCAGCTACTACATGTTTTTGGAGATATTATTCACTACAAAATAATGAAGTGATACTTTTCTTGGATAAAATTCTATTCTCAGGTCTATAGAGTAAATGTCAGTTTGAATCTTTTCTGCTTGTTACTACAGGAAAAATGTATATTTAAATAACAAAAACAGTAGTCTTTTTCTTATATGTTTATATCCCAAATGACTGTAGTAGAGATTCAATCTGCATATAAGTGAAATTTGCAAATAAGGAACTGAAAACATCTGTTCTATGTATACTACCAAAATCTATAATATCAAATATCTGTAATATAGAAAATCAAATAGGAAGTAATTGATTTACAACAACAAAAATGGAAGGCTGCATGCACAGTTGCATATCACTGAAGAATTATGTTTCATAACATTGGTCTTGGCAATGATTTCATGGATATTACACCAAAAGTACAGGCAACAAGAACTAAAACAGTGAGACTACATCAAACTAAAAAGCTTCTGCACAGTAAAGGATGTAATCAGCAGAGTGAAAAGGCAACCTACAGATTGGAAGAAAATACTTGCATATCATATGTCTGATGATGGGTTAATCTCCAAAATATTTAAGAAACTCATACAGTCAGTAAAAAATAATACCTCAATTTTTAAAGATGGATTAAGGACTTGAATAAACATTTCTCTAAATAATACATGCAAAAGGCCAATAGTTATGTGAAAAATGTAAATTGCCACTAATCATTAAATAAATTCAAATCAAAATCGCAACGTGGTATCACCTCATACCTGTTGGGATGTCTATAATATTTATAAAAAAAAAACAATACAAATTAAAAACAGATAATAATATATGATGGCAAGGATGTGGAGAAACTTGGACCCTTGCCACTATTAGTAGGAATGCAAAATGGTGCAGCCACTATGGAAAATAGTATGCAGATTCTTCAAAAAATTAAAAATGGAACTGCCATATCATTCATCAATCCCACTTCTGGATATCCATCCAAATGAATTGAAATCAGGACCTTGGAAAGGTATTAGTGCTCTCATGTGCATTGCAGCACGATTCACAATAGTTAAGACATATAAACAACCTAAATGTCCATTGTCACATGAAAGGATAAAGAAATTGTAGTATATCCATACACTATGATACTATTCAAAGAGAAGGAAATTCTTCAATATGCCACACATGGATGGGTTTTTTAGGACATTATGTTAGAGTAACAAGACACACACACACACACACACACACACACACACACAGTACAGCATGATTCCACTTATATGAGTTATCTGAAATAGTCACATTCATAAAATTATGACTGGAATGGTGGTCATCAGAGGGTGGGCGAGGGGAAATAGGAAATTATTAATCAACTAGAGGCTCGGTGCACAAAATTCGTGCATGGGGGGTGTGTCCCTCAGGCCAGCCTGCACCTTCTCCAATCTGGGACCCCTTGAGGGATGTCCGAAGACTGCTGGATCCCAACTATTCACATGCCTGCCTTCCTGAATGCCCCTAACCGCTTCTGCCTGCCACCAGATCACCCCCTAACCACTCCCCTGCCAGCCTGATTGATGCCTAACTGCTCCCCTGCCAGCCTGTTTGCCCCTAACTGCTCTCCCCTGCAGGCATGGTCACCCCTAAATGCCCTCCCCTGCAGGCCTGGTTCCCCCCTAACTGCTCTTCCTTGCATCCTCAGTCGTCCCCAACTTCCCTCCTCTGCCGGCCTGGTGACCCCTAACTGCCCTCCCCTGCTGGCTTGATAACCCTCAACTGCCCTCCCTTGCAGGGCTGGTCCCTCCCGACTTTCCTCCCCTGCTGGTCTGATCGTCCACAACTGCCCTCCCTTGCAGGCCTGGTCCCTTCAAACTGCCCTCCCCTGCTGGGCTGATTGCCCACAAATGCCCTCCCATGCAGGCCTGGTCCCTTCCAACTGCCCTCCCCTGCTGGGCTGATTGCCCACAAATGCCCTCCCTTGCAGGCCTGGTCCCTCCCAACTGCCCTCCCCTGCTGGCCATCTTGTGGTGGCCATCTTGTGTCCACATAGGGGCAGGATCTTTGACCACATGGAAGCAGCCATATTGTGTGTTGGAGTGGTGGTCAATTTGCATATTACCCTTTTATTAGATAGGATTATTAGATAAGATAGAGGCCTGGTGCACAGGTGGGGACTGGCTGGTTTGCCCTGAAAGGTGTTCCGGATCAGGGTGGGGGCTCACTTGGGGCATGAGGCAGCCTGCGTGAGGGGCCTGTGGTGGTTTGCAGGCTGGCCATGCCCCCCGGCAACCCAACCGAAGGCCCTGGTATCTGGGATTTATTTATCTTCTATAACTGAAACTTTGTAGCCTTCAGCAGAGCCAAGCCTCCTGCTTGCTCAGTGGCCACAGCCATTTTTGTTTGGATTTATTTATCTTCTATCATTGAAACTTTGTAGCCTTGAGTGGAGTCCAGGGCCAGCCAGGGTGTGCAGAAAGCTTGGCTTCCTACATTGCCAGAGAAACCCAAGCCTCCTGCTCGCTCTGTGGCCACAGCCATCTTTGTTGGGTTAATTTGCATACTCGCTCGTGATTGGCTAATGGGCATGGTTGTGGGTGTAGCAGAGGTACAGTCAATTTGCATATTACTCTTTTATTAGATAGGATAAGCATAAAGTTTCAATAACGTCAGATGAATAAACTCTAAAGATCTGATGTATGGCATTGTACAAATAGGAAAACGTGCACTGAAAATTTGTTAAGAGGGTTAATATCATGTTAAATGTTCTTATCACAATAAGATAAAATATTTTTAAAATAATGAGGCTGTTATATTGAATAGATTATGCATTTAATACAACAGAAGCAACTCTAGAAGAGGATTAAGTGTGTGTGTATATGCACATACTTGTTTATTTATTTTTACTAATAAAACTAATATTCATTGAATTAAAATTGGAAACTAAAATTGAGCAATAAAATTATAATATTATCATTATGAAATGACTGCTATTAAACTTTTACTGCATTTTCTTCTAAACCTCTGATATATATCTGACATTTCACATGTACACTGAGTGGCCAGATTATTATGATTTCTGAACACATAAAAATCTGGCCAATCAGTATATATATATATATATATATATATATATATATATATATATGTATATTAGAGGCCCGGTGCATGAATTTGTGCATGGGTGGGGTCTAGCCAGCCTGGCCAGGGGGAGGGGGGGACATGGGCGGTTGGCCAGCCTGCCTGCTGGTCAAACTCCTGGTCAAGGGGACAATTTGCATATTAGCCTTTTATTATACAGGATAACACTGAGTGGCCAGATTATTATGCGTTCAGAGATCATAATAACCTGGCCACTCAGTGTCTTTCAGAGCATTTCTTTATTTCCATTTATTTTTTAGAACATATTTAATTACTATATCACATTTATTTAAGTATCCCTACACTGTAGTATATTATGAATTTGCCCAAGTTACTTTTTCTTTTATATATTTTCCAGTTTGATATCTCAGTGATTTATATTTTATTTGACTTTTAGTGAGAATGAACATGCTCCCAAATATTTGTTGACTAGTTCTTTATTTTTTTGTTGGTTGCTTGCGAATGTTCTTTATCTATTTTATGAAACACAGTATATCATCTCTCTTTTTAAAAAATTAACAATATAATAAGTAAAACCAAAAATAAATTATGCAGGAAATATATTTTTAATGAATTGGGCAGGTAATATACTATGATCCTCCCATGATACCCTTCCAGATTGATGCCTTAAAAATGGGAGCTTGGTCCTAGCTGGTTTGCCTCAGTGGATAGAGAGTCGGCCTAGAACCCAAAGGATCCAAGGTTCGATTCTGATCAAGGGCATGTACCTTGGTTGCAGGCTCTTCCCCAGCCTAAGTCTTGACCAGGGCTCATGCAGGAGCCGACCAATGAATGTGTTTCTCTCACATTGATGCTCCTCTCTCTCTTTCCCTCTCTCTTCCACTCTCCCTAAAAATCAATGGAAAAATATTCTTGGATGAGGATTAACAAAAATAAAAAATGGGAGCTTGCCGAAACCGGTTTTCAGTGGAAAGAGCGTCGGCCTGCGGACTGAAGGGTCCCGGGTTCGATTCCGGTCAAGGGCGTGTACCTTGGTTGCGGGCACATCTCCAGTGGGAGGTGTGCAGGAGGCAGCTGATCGATGTTTCTCTCTCATGGATGTTTCTAGCTCTCTATCCCTCTCCCTTCCTCTCTGTAAAATATCAATAAAATATATTTAAAAAAAAAATGGGAGCTTGCTTGCAGTGATCTTGAGTAACAAATGTCACCTTTACAAACTCAGCTTTGGAAGTTTGATAATAGGAATACACTTGAAACCAAAGGATGCAAAGAGAGTCATTGTCTTTGGCTCCTGTAGGTAAATGATATTAGTTACTGAAGTCTGATCAATGCACAAAAACTAATTTTTCCCTTTAATGATTCAGCCTCTTAGCCTTTCATATTTATACTAGAGGCCTGTTGCACTATATTCGTGCAAGAATAGGCCCCTGGTTTCACTTCCAGCCGCCCGCCCGGGAGCTGGCAAGTCCCTGCTCCCCGGCTGCCCGGGAGCAGGCAAGTCCCCGCTCCCTGGACACCCGGGAGCCAGCAAGTCCTCACTTCTGTCTGGAGTACCACTCCAGTAGCTCCCTCCGCCGCCCCCCTTCCCCTCATAGCAGGCTTCACACCGCTCTGTGCCTGCATATGCAAATTAACCTCCATCTTTGTGGGGTTAATTTGCATACTCACTCTGATTGGCTGTGGGCATAGTGGAGTTATGGTTAATTTGCATGTTTCTCTTTTATTAGGTAAGATTAATAGTTAAATGTATCTAACCTATCCAGAAAAGACTTATGAATCAGAATATTATCTTTATACCAGTGATTCATCTTAGAAATTTATTTCTGACACTACAAGATTAATGCTTCAAAAAGAATTTTTAAAAATTCTCATTTGGCATATGTATAAAATATTTAAATGGTACAAAATTTTAAAACTACCATTGTTACTGCTAGCAATAATTATATGCCATATTAACACCTAATTTGTTCGCTCATCTTAATTTATCCTCACAGCAACCTAGAGAGCTAGAAAGGGAAGGCATTCCATATTCTTTTTATAAATAAAGAAATTGAGGTCCAAAGACATTGAATACAAACCCAAGAGCATGCCACTAATCCTATCTAATAAAAGAATAATATTCAAATTAACCATCACTCTGCTACACCCACAAGCCACACCCACCAGCCAATCAGGAGTGAGTATGAAAATTAACCCCAACCAAGATGGCTGTGGCCATGGAGAGAGCAGGAGGGAGGCTTGGGTTTCCCCGGTGATGGAGCAGGCCAAGCTTTCCGCACACCCTGGCCAGCCCAGGCCTCTGCTTAAGGCTACAAAGTTTCAATGATAGAAGATACATAAATCCCAATAAAAATGGCTGAAGCCAGGGAGCTGGAGAGAGCAGGAGGCTAGGGTTGCCCCCGGTGATGGAGGAAGTCAAGCTTTCCGCACACCCTGGCCAGCCCAGGCCTCTGCTTAAGGCTACAAAGTTTCAATTATAGAAGATACATAAATCCTAACAGAAATGGGTGCCGCCATGGACCAAGCAGAAGGCTTGGCTCCGCTCCAGGCTACAAAGTTTCAATTGAACAAGATAAATAAATCCCAGATACCAGGGCCTCAGCTTGGGTCACTGGGGGGCGTGGCTGGCCTGCAAACCACCACAGGCCCCTTGCCCAGGCAGCCCCACACCCCAAGGGTAACCCCACCCTGATCCGGGACACCCTTCAGGGCAAACCAGCTGGCCCCCAACCATGCAGCAGGCCTCTATCCTATCTAATAAAAGAGTAATATGCAGATTGACCATCACTCCAACACATGAGATGGCTGCCCCCATGTGGTCAAAGATCCTGCCCCCATGTGGACACAAGATGGCCACCACAAGATGGCCAGCAGGGGAGGGCAGTTGGGAGGGACCAGGCCTGCAAGGGAGGACACTTGGGGGCAATCAAGCCTGCAGAGGAGGGCAGTTAGGGGTCACCAGGCCAGCAGAGGAGGGAAGTTGGGGGCAAACAGGCTGGCAGGGGAGCAGTTAGACATCAATCAGGCTGGCAGGGGAGTGGATAGGGGGTGATCAGGCTGGCAGGCAGAAGAGGTTAGGGACAATCAGGAAGGCAGGCAGGTGAGCAGTTGGGAGCCAGCAGTCCTGGATTGTGAGAGAGAGAGATGTCTGACTTCCCGTTTAGGCCCAATCCCACCGGGATCAGGTCTAAACGGGCAGTCAGACATCCCTCAAGGGGTCCCAGATTGGAAAGGGTGCAGACTGGGCTGAAGGACACCCCCCTCATGCACAAATTTTGTGCACCGGGCCTCTAGTTATAGCATAATAGAAGAAGCTAAAATCTTGTCTCTCTCAAATAATTTTCTTTTAAATCTCAACTGAGGATATTTTTTCATTGATCTTTAGAGAGAGTGGGAGAGAGAGAGGGAAAGATAGAGAGAAATATCGATGTGTGTTCCTGAAATCGAGGTATGTGCCCTTGACAGGAATCAAACCTGGGACTCTTTGGTCCACAGGCCGACACTCTATCCCAGGGGTGGGCAAACTTTTTGACTCGAGGGCCACAATGGGTTCTTAAACTGGACCGGAGGGCAGGAACAAAAGCATGGATGGAGTGTTTGTGTGAACTAATATAAATTCAAAGTAAAGGAGTGCAGGGGAGAGCAAGAGAACCCTCCTCTCTTTCGGCTCCGTGGGCCAGATAGAACAGCCGAACGGGCTGGATCCGGCCCGCGGGCTGTAGTTTGCCCATGGCTGCTCTATCCACTGAGCAAACAGGCTAGGGCTAAAATTTTGTCCCTCTGATTCCAAATCTTTTGTTCCTTTTTCTTAACACAACTATCCTACTTTTTACGTCCTACTCTTTTTTTATTAATATATTTTTATTTATTTCACAGAGGAAGGGAGAGGGAGAGAGAGAGAGAGATAGAAACATCAATGATGAGAGAGAATCACTGATCGGCTGCCTCCTGCATGCCCCCTACTGGGGATCGAGCCCGCAACCCAGGCATATGCTCTTGACCTGAATTGAACCTGGGACCTTTCAGTCCACAGGCTGACACTCTATCCAATGAGCCAAATCGGCTAGGGTATCTGTACATTATTTTCCTTAATGTCCTTGTAAGAAATGTTGGCCTATAGGTAATGTACAAGTACACTTCTGAGTTTAAAACCAATTTATTAAAGCCATTGAAATTTATTAATACATAAAAGACAGAAATTTTAATTTTAAAGTTTCTTAAGGAAACTAAGAGGGTAGAAATATTTTTTCAAAGAAGGTATGCAAATATAAGTGTGTGAGTTAGTCTGACCTAAAATATTTTGCACTCCATTGTGTCCATGGATTGTTCATATAGTTCCCTGTGCCTGGAATGAATTCTCCTCTCTCTCTCTCTCTCTCTCTCTCTCTCTCTCTCTCTCTCTCTCTCTCTCTCCCTCTCTCTCCCTCCCTCCTTCTTTCCCTCTTTCCCTCCCTCCCTCCTTCCCTCTCTGTATCCACTACTCATTCTTCAAGACTCACCTCATATGCCATCGACCTTTCCCACCATCTCCCACAAATTGAATGTGAAATTTTCTGTCTCTGAACATATACAGCAGGTAGTAAAATATATCTTTTTCTTTAGACCTGTATGACTGTGACCTTATCTGACTATTAAATGCTTTATGGTTGTGCCTGGAGTATACACATGCTCAATATCATTAAGGAAAATAATGTACAGATATACATCTAAAGAGGTATTCACATAGAATATTGAAATAAGTACATGAGCCTCTAAAATGGGTTAAATTTAGAGTCCTAGAACTGCCCATAAGTATTAAAAGACACCTTTCATCCAGATTCCTGGTATGCAGCTGAGAATGATCCACAAAGACTTGAATAATCTGCAATGGAGCCCTTCAGAACATGATTATATCCCCAAAGTATATCCAACTTTGACTTAATAACCTCATCTATTGTTATTTCTCTAAATTCAGTGATGGCAATGTTTGCCATTGCTTCTTCTAATTGAAGCGTTCTGCCTTTCTGAATATGTCCAATAGCATAAGTTATGTAGGTAGCAGCAATAGAAGCATAAAATACTTGTTTACAAATGACATCCAGGACTAAGTTCACAATCTGTTCTGAGATTTACTGTAGAATACTGTGCTGATTTTCTGTCTTTCCTAACATAAATCTGAAAATCTCCAATCTGTACACATAGTACATAGTGCTAGAGTTGTAAATAACTACTAAAAAGTCCAATGTGACATGACTCCAGTTCCTAAGTAAGAAATTATATACCAAGACAACATTATTTATCTTTCCTATGTCTCTGTTAATACATCTATAAAGTAAGTTGTATGAGATCAAGAATTTCCAAGTCTTTCTGTGCAGGAAAATCTCCTGGGAAATTTACAATAATATAATCTTTCATTTCAACCCAAGTCCTATACAATGAAAATCTCCAGGGGTCATTCTAATGTATCTACACTATAGATCCCTGTGGAGAAAGGGTAGATTAGATGAACTCTAAAAGTCTCAGGTATCACTAGAATTTTATAATCCCTGGATATATATGAAGTCCAAATTAGAATAGAAAAAAAAAATTTTAACACTCTAGAATCATTAAACAACTAACAAGAAGTTCAACTGAGCATCAAGAGACCTAGAATGAATCATGGCTTTTCCAGGACTCTGTGATTTTGAACACACTCTTCCCTTCAATGTCATTGGTTTTATTATCCTATATAATAAAGAGCTAATATGCAAATGGTTGTCACACCCTCAGGCTCTCATGCTGGAGATGGGGGACCTGAGGCTGGGCTGGGGGACCTGAGGCTATGTTCCCTGCCCTGTCACTGGGGCCACGGGACCTGAGGCCGGGCTGGGGAATCTGAGGCCATGTCCCCTGCCCTGTGGCTGGGGTCAGGGGACCTGAGGTTGGGCCGGGGAACCTGAGGCCATGCCCTGTGCCCAGGCACTGGGGCTGGGGAACCTGAGGCCGTGTCCCCTGCCCCGGTTCTGGGACCAGGGGACCTGAGGCTGGGCCAGGGGACCAGAGAAAAGGCCAGGGGACCTGAGGTCAAGCTGGGGGACTTGAGGCTGTGCTCCCTGCCCCAGCACCAGAGCTGGGGGAAATGAGGCTGGGCCAGGGGACCTGAGGTTGTGCCCCCCCCACCTGGCAGGGCTTGACGAGGGTAGGGCAGGCCAGGTCTGGATCTCGCCCAGTGGGGGTGGGGCCACCAAGGTATGGGTCTCGCATGATTTTGAGGTGTGCATGGGTGGGCGGGAACTTGACACTGGGTCCCTCAGCATGCCCCAGACTCTGACAGGAGGAAGATTTTCATACACATTTTACTAATTTTATTTCATGTCTGACACTTCTATCATAGGGAAAGGGCCAATAGCAATATTAAAATATTTCCTCTAATTAATTCCCTTTTAATGTGCATGAATTTTGTGCACCGGGCCACTAGTCTATAAAATAAAATAATTTTATTACATTATAATTTTAACCTTTAAGACCTTGAAAATTGTACCCATAGAAGTTCAAACAAGACAAAAGGGTATGAAGTAACCACAAACACTTGTGTCACCAGGGAAAAGGCTGCCAACTGCCTGAAAGTGATACACTCATTACCATGATGCCAAGATCAGGTATCTAGCTCTGAGCCATGTTGACACAGAGATCTGAATTGTCAGCACATCTAAATTGAACATGTTGCATAGAAAGTAGATTCACATTGCCCTGCCTCACAAGATTGATCAGAAAGACATATGATTTATTTACAGTGAGAAATAGAATTGTGATAGTAAATACACACTGTAGTTATCCTTTTCTTATAGACTCTCGCTATAGTATATATAAGTATGTATATGAAAAGTTACCCATTATGAGAATGTCAAGAACTTGAAAAAATATAACTAAAAAAGGAATAGGGCAAATGACCTGAATATGCACTTCTCCAAAGAGGACATACAAATGGTCAATAGACATATGAAAAAAAAATGTTCAATGTCACAAATGATCAGAGGGATGCAAATTAAAATCACAATGAGATATCACCCCATGCCTGTTAGAATGGCTATCATCAATAAATCAACAAATAAAAAGTGCTGCTGTGGAGAAAAGGGAGCCTTTGTTCACTCTTGGTGGTAATGCAGACTGATGCAACCATTATTGAAAACAGTGTGGAGTTTCCTCAAAAAATTTAATATAGAACTGCCACTTGACCCTATAATCCCATTTCTAGGAATATATCCTAAGAATCCTGAAACACCAATCAGAATGGATATGTGTACCCCTATGTTCATAGCAACACTATTTACAATAGCTAAGATTTGGAAACAGCCCAAGTGCCCATCAGCAGATTAGTGGATTAAAAAAAAACAAAAAACTGTGGTACATCTACACAATGGAATACTATGCTGCAGTAAAAAGAAAAAAGAAACAATTCTTACCATTTGCAACAGCATGCATGGAACTGGAGAGCATTATGCTAAGCGAAATAAGCCAGTCAGAGAAAGATAAATATCACATGATCTCACTCATTTGTGGAATATAATGAACAACATAAACTGATGAACAGCAACAGATCCAGAGACAGAGAAACATTGATCAGAACGTCAAACCTCAGAGGGAAGTTAGGGGAGTGTGGGGTTAAGGGGGAGAGATCAACCAAAGGACTTGTATGCATGCATATAAGCCTAACCAATGGACACAGACAACAGGGGGGTGAGGGCATGAGTGGGGGGTTGTTGGGAGGTAATGAGGGGATAAGGACACATATGTAACACCTTAATCAATAAAGAAATTAAAAAAATAAATATGAAAGAAAAGAAAATACATGGTATATTGAGTAAGGAACTGTTGGGTTACTCAAAAGATGTTCTACCTGGAGAGAGGGTTGGTAGATGTACTGCTGACAGTATAATCTAACAGAGCTAAAAGTTAAATATCCCTCTCTAAGGAGATTCTACATTACCAAGGAGCTTGGATATAAGCCTGAAGAATAGCCAAAACAAACTGGGAAGACGACAACACTGCTAGTCCACCTTTGATGAAAGTAGACCAAACCAGAGCACAACGAAGAAGATTCTCATGTACTTACTCGTGGCTTACTGCTCCTTCTTTGTGTTTTTCACCCTAGAGGACCCAGACTCAGGAAACAAGTTGAGAGGTAGTGTCCCAAAATAAAGGTAGGGCGGAGAGTGGGTTAAAACAGGAGACTATTTCCTCTCCTTTCCACCTTTGTGGGTATATGATTTCAATCTGAAGATACAACCTGCTCTGGACAAAGAGAAGAGATAAAACTAGATTTGAATTGAGTTAGAGATTGAAATTATAAACCCTTCCAGGCTGAATGGGACCAAAATATTGTGGAATCTACGTACGACAGCATTTATGAATGGGAACAGAAAATTAAAAACAGTGATTGAAAAAATCCAAACCATTTTATGTTATTTCCCATTAAGTTGAGAATTTTTAAATCTGCTACATTGCTTATACTCAATGAAAATTTACAGGGTATCTCTCTCTCTCTTTCTCTCTCTCTCTCTCACACACACACACACACACACACACACACACACACACACACACATCACAGATGCTCTTGTAGTAAATGCTTGGTTTGTATAAATACATATCTATACATCTATTTATGAATGTAGTCATTGGTAAACAAAACATATGCATAAATAGAAAGTTAGAAAAGGGATGACTGTCTATTGTACACTTACTGTGTGGTGCCAGGCACTGTGCTAAATGCTTATTTAATTCTCACCACAACCTTATATGGAAGGTTCTGCTTTTTAGCAATGAGAACAGAGGTTTAGATGGGTAATTTATTTAAGGCCTTATACCTTGTATGTGGTAGAAGCTGTGTATGAATCCAGATTTCTCTGACTCTAAGCCAGCAGTGGGCAAACTACGGCCCGCGGGCCGGATCCGGCCCGTTCGGCTGTTCTATCCGGCCCGTGGAGCCGAAAGAGCGGAGGGTTCTCTTGCTCTCCCCTCCACTCCTTCACCAGCAGCAGTGTTAACATGGCAACGTAGGGAAACAGGGCCGCAGCTCCTTCTTCTGAGTGGGTGGATTTATATCCGCCCATTCAGTAGAAGGAACAACCTCTCAATCTTCCAGAGGCTCCTTGCGTAGACATGTTATCGTGGTGATGTAGGGAGACACGCCCCCTGAGAGCACAGTATCAGAGCCTTTCTGAGGTAAGATTAAGAGCTCTACTCAAACACAATTTTTTCCTGTTCCCACATTCTGTACATCACAATGACTTGTTAATAAAACAACAAAGACTTTCAGCTTTTAGGGCTTGTATCCACTGCAGTTTTTTTTTTCCCACTGCAGATGCGCGCAGCAGGGAAAAAGACTCACAGAGGACATGTCACACTAGGCGTGCTGCGGCTGCATTTTTTTGCTGATACGGATGCGGTATCAGTAACGCTACCTTGGCCACTATCCGCATGCGTTAGCAGCAAAACAAATGCATTTTGCACTGCGTTTGCTTCTCCCCCTTGCGCCTGTAAAAATGCGTGCTACAGGGCATTTGTGTTAACATGCACCACTGCACATTAGCATCAACGCTGGTGTTAAAATGTTTGAAATGAATAAAACTATTGAAATAAAAAAAAAAGACCGTACCCTTTTATGTAATGATGTTTACTTTGAATTTATATTAGTTCACACAAACACTCCATCCATGCTTTTGTTCCGGCCCTCCGGTCCAGTTTAAGAACCCATTGTGGCCCTCGAGTCAAAAAGTTTGCCCACCCCTGCTCTAAGCCCATATGAAAAAACACTGGGAAATAGAGGATTTTTTTTTTCAAGTTTTAGAAAAAAACCTGAGTTTACCTCACTGTCACTTCACATTCCCTTGACAAGGAAGCATGAAAAAGGGGGAAAGAAAGAAGTTGCCCAAGTTCCCATCAGCAGATGAGTGGATAAAAAAAGCTGTGGTACACTTACATAACAGAATACTACGCAGCTGTATAAAAGAAAGAATTCTTACCATTTGCAACAGCATGGATGGACCTAGAGAGTATTATGCTAAGCAAAATAAGCCTGTCAGAGAAAGATAAGTATCACATGATATCATATGTAGAATCTAAAGAATAAAATATGTGGGAACCCCTTTCACGTCCCGCGTGGTTCAGGGTTCCGGTTCAGGGTTCAGGTTCTGGAGAGGGCCGCACACAAATGAAAAGAGACTTAGAAAATTATTAATTTGGGAATATTGGGGGCCAGGTGGGAGCCCACCTCTAGTGGGAGGACTACCGCTTGCTCTGGCCTTGCAATCCCTTTTATTGAGACTATGGGATACACCCATAACCTTTAGACAGGAAACTCCAATAACAGAAGTTTACATAGGAGAAACAGAGGTGGAGGCTGCTTCAGCTAACAGTGTTTCCACTAAACAGTGAGCGAACTAGCTCTGACCTGTCAGAGCAATGAAGGTTGTTGACCAGCCTTCCCGGTTCCCTGTCCATATCTTTCTAATTAGTGAGACAATGATCAGTTTCCGGCAAAAATAAACTGATGAACAAAATAGATCCAGAGACATAGAAGCAGGTAATGAACTGTTGAATCTCAGAGGGAAGGTGGGGAATGGTGGGTGAGTGGGAAGAGATGAACCAAAGAACTTATATGCATAACCCATGGTCACTGACAATAGGTTGGTGAAGGCCTGGGGCAGGGGGTGGGGGCAGGCTAGAAGTTGTCAATGGGGAAAAAAGGAGAACATATGTAATACTTTCAACAATAAAAATTAAATAAATAAACAAACAAACAAATAAATAAATGAAATCTCCCTGTAAAGCACATAGCCACATCTGAAGTTTAACTCATTGTCACTCCACTATTCCTTAACAAAGAAGCCAGGAAGAGGGGGAAAGAAGGAAGTTGGGTAATATTATGGAGGACTTCATCCAGATTCGCTAAGTTAAGAAAGTTGCCTTTTCCAACAAGGAATGCATCTTTCTAGAGGGGGTGGATAATCAAGGTTTGCACAACACAGTTCCTCTTTCCTCTAGATCAGGGGTCAGCAAATCACAGCCAATGTGCCAAATTTTTCCCACCACCTGTTTTTGTATAGCTTGTGACCTAAAATATGTTCTTTAATGGTTGAAAAAGATTAAAAGATTAATAATACTTTTGTGACATATGAGAATGATAAGAAATTCAGATTTTGTTGTCCATAAAGTTTTGTTCAAACATATTGATGCCAGTTCTTTTACGTGTTGTCTATGGCTGCTTTTGTGCTACAACAGCATTGAATATTTGTGGGAAAGACCATATGGTCTGCCAAGTATATCTGGCCCTTTACAAAACAAGATTGTCTATCCTGCCTTACTACATGATAATATTTGCTTTAAAAGGGATGGGGGTACTGTAGTCAAATGCTTTCTTTACCATCCTAGCTTTTCCACATATGTTAACATTGCAACAACTAAGAAAAATTCTGTAATGTTTAAATACATATTTTACTATGAAAGACTTTTCTTCTATTTTCTTATCTTTTTAAAGGTATTTATACTCCTTGAGTTCCCATAAAATAATGTCTGATGAACATCACTTTGAGAAATGCTGAATTAGCTAATCACTGACAAATTCTTATCATTTGGGTCGTTTTATTTATTTTTGTACTAATAAAGCCGCTGCAGATCTTTTTCTACTGTTAAGATATTACTTAAAATAAGATAATTAACTCAAAGCTTATTTTGCACTAACTTTGTGTATAACACATATGACTTTTAATCTAGAAAACAATTAAACACCACTTATTTGTATCTTCCTTAATTTCTTTCTTCAATATCATATAGTTCTCTGAGTATAGGTCTTTTATCTACTTGGTTAAATTTATTCCTAGGTACCATTTTTGTTGTTGTTGCAGTAGTAAATGGAGTTGTTTTCTTTTTTCTTTTTTTTCTTTCTTTTATTGTTTAAAGTATTACAAATAGTAGTACATATGTCTCCTTTTTTTCCCCCAATTGACCTTCCCCCAGCCACCCCTAACCCCCAGAACATGCCCTCACCCCACCCCCCAGTGTCTTGCATCCATTGGTTATGCTTACATGCATGCATACAAGTCCTTCTGTTGATCTCTTACCTCCCCCTGCCCCCCAACCTTCCCCAGCCTTCCCGCTGTCGTTTGACAGTCTGTTCGATGCTTCTCTGCCTCTGTATCTATTTTTGTTCATCAGTTTATAATGTTCTTTATTATCCATAAATGAGGGAGATCATGTGGTATTTTTCTTTCACTGCCTGGCTTATTTCACTTAGCATAATGCTCTCCAGTTCCATCCATGCTGTTGCAAATGGTGTTGTGGAGAGTGGGAATTTTTGAGCATGCTTCTTCCTAGTGAGAAGGCTAACCCCTATTTTGTAAAACTACTGTTTGGAATTCTCTGCTGTTTTTTATTAGACTGACTCTTATTCTAACTTTGCTTTCTAGCCTGCTTTAGCCTGCTTGAATAATGAGGAAGATAAACTTAGCTGTCTGACCTTGTAGGCCAGAGACTAGATATGAACATAATCTCAATGTCATGCCAGGTGTATTTTTTAATTGGATAGAACTCCTTTGTTTTAAATTGTTTTAGACTTTTTGCTCTGCAAAAACAGGATGTAGTGAATGGGTTTAAATATGGTCGGACACAAAGGGTTGGGGCTGCTCTCTGATCTCCCTGAGTGGAGAGGGGACAGTTGCCGGCTGGCAATAAAGGCTGCCTAAATTTTAATTTGGTCTGGACTCCAGTGGTCTTTACTCACATTCGCTCCACAACATTTGGAGGCCCCAGCGAGATAAGCAGCTTTTGCCTGGTCCTGTGACCAGAGCCCACTGGGGTCCCCGGACTCTCCGACCTAGGGGGAGATCTCTGAGAGACGTTCCTCAGCCCTGGGACTGGTAGAGGTCAGAGACCCCACCTGTTAAATTTCCTGATTGACTCTGATTGGAGCCACCTGGATCTGGTTCTTACCAGTAAGAAACTTATTTCTGGTTCTGGTTCTGTTCTGTGGGCGCCCCTGGAGTCTCTGGAAGGCTGGACACAGTGGTACTTCCGAGACCAGATCCTGGTGCACGACGGTGCCCGGTGATCCTCAGTCAGTTGTCTTTGTCTTTGTTATTCTGTGTTATTGTGGTCTAATTGTCTCTAGCATTAGAATGGGTCAGTCTGCTTCATGTGCTTCTGTCTGTACTCCCTTGCAATGTTTTTTGAAAAATATTCAAGAATTCAAGCAGCGAGCGGATGACTACGGAGCCTCTGTTAATGCTTTTGATTTACAGAAATTTTGTGAGTGGAATGGCCAACTTTCCCATATCCAAATGAAAAAAGGGGGAGCTTGATCACCTCTCTGGAAGCCATATGGCTTCCTCAGGCAAATTAATCAGGAATTAGGTGGACTGTTTAAACTCTGAGTAAATATCTGGTAGAAGTCAAAAACTCGGACTAGCTAGTATATAAATGTGGGACTCTGGAGGTGAATGTAGGAATTATGAGTTCACTCTGCTGTTTGTTTGTGTGGGACTAGCCAATTTGCTACCAAGAAGGGGGACTGGACGCAGTCTTAACTCCTCCGGTAGGTTCTCACCAAGACGTTGGTTGAGAATTCTGTTCTGGGGCATGGGTGCCGGGAGTGCCCCCAAGCCCATCTGGGGAGTTGGGCATTGTTTTGTTTATCTGCTCAGCTCCAATCTGGGCTAGTCTACTGAGAGAGTGTGAGTACAGATGTTTGTCTGTCTTGGCATAATTATCTGCTCATTAACTGGTCTGTGTGAAGCGAAAGCCACTTTGTGCCTTCTGGCTGTACACAGGAGAGTATTTGTTATCTCTTTCTATTGTTTAATTTGTTTAAAGATAGGGTAGACCTGTTGTGATGGTCTGCAAACATCTTAAGCAGTGCTGCTGAGTTATTTTTCTCAGAGATGTTTGCTCTCTATCACAGTAGGAGGGAATCAGCCCATTTAGCTAATAAAAATTTCTCTCTCTGTTTGTATAAGTAAGGGTATCAGTTTGCTCTGATTTGTGAATTTGCTGTATTAAATTGAAATTTTAAAGTCCTAGGGTTAATTTAAAGGTATAAATTTGTGACATTTCAAAGAACAAAGAACTTTTATTTATGGCTTTCTTATATCTTTTGGTGGTTGGAGACTTCCAGGGGCAGGGCTTACAGCTCTGCAGGGCGGAGAGATTTACAGGCCCTGTCCCTGTCTGTGACATCATAGTCCAACATTTGTTTGACTTGCTGTTTTCAGTTATTAGGATCCTCATAGAGGACATAACCTGGGTTTCCTTTCCTCTCTCATCCTGATTCTAATAGCATCTGTAACTGGATTAAAGATCTTTTCTTTCAGGAGGCCATCCAGGCTTTCAGTTGGCAAGAAATCTCCCTACACACCCTTATCTTCCTCCTCCCTATCTTTCCAGGCTGACTAAGAGTCATTTTCCCCACAGGTCGGACCTCAGCATTCAAAAGGGAGGACTGCTACAGTGGTAGTCTGTAGTTTTCTCTGAAATTCCCACTGTTTCTATTTCTCCCCTCTGTAGGAATTGTCTTCCTCTGACACAATCGGAAAGGGAGACAAGCAACTAGACTGGGGGACGGTACGGGACAGGACGGGACGGGGTGGGGAAGGGATGGTCGGATAAATCAAGAATGGTAAAGGAGGAGGATTTAAGATCCTCTAAGGGCTTAGAGTAAAAAGGGAAAATCTATGAGGGAAAACAATGGTTACAGAAAGAAAAAAGTATCCTTAAATGTAAAAAGCCTAAATGTACAGGATCTCAGACCATTTGCCTTGTTTCAGGACAGAGTAAATGGTTAATGCAGAAAAAAGGGGCGGGGGGGTCAGCAGTTAATTATGAAGCAGGGAGAGATAGGTTTTTGTTGATTTTTACTGGCTGCAGACTGCTCTGCTGGCATAGGGGTCTGTTCCAGGTGTCTTATCAGAACTTCACTAGATTCAAGGTCGCAAGTTTTCTGCAAGCACAATTAATACATTAAAAAAACTAAACTCCCAGGAGCCAAGCGGAGGAGAAACGGAGCTGAAGTCCGCAGCTGCCCTGGTGATTTAAAAGTGGTTGCTAGGCAGACTCAGCCCCTGAGAGCCAGGTGAAAGAAGGGGGGCTGGATGCCCGAGCTGCTTGCAGTGGCCCTAGAAGAAGCCACAGCAGCGAGAAAAGCGGGGGACAGCAGACATTTACCTGACACTAGAGCTGCCCCGCTGCTGCCCAGTGAGTAATGAGTGTTTTACAACAAGAAATACAAGACTTAGGCCTTTGGCTTGCTAGCTGCAGCAGTTCAACCAGAAGCCAGTGACTGCTACTAGCCTTCCTGCAGCCCCAGTAATAGAGCAGCGATCCCAGGATCTGTGAAAGCAGCAGAGAGAGCTAGTGAAAGCTCCCTGTTTGCAAATGTACTGAAAGGTTTCAGTACCTGTTGCTGCTAGAAGAGGAGGGGCTGAGACCCCCTTCCAGTGCACTCCCTTGGGAGAGGCCTGGTCACTGCTCTGCCACAAAGGGGACTGGCGGGAAGACAAGGGGCCTAATACCCAAGCCACTGCCACAGAAGCGCTTTGCAATATGCAAAGCTATTTCTAACTGCAACTCTGGCTGTTTTGGACTGGCAGCTTAAAGTCAAAGAGTAAAGGAAAGGTGCTGTCCCTGGACCGGGGAGCCTTCAGGACTTTGAGATTCTCCAAGAAAGGAGGAGTCTGACTGAGGGATGGCAGAGACCCTGTTGGGTTGGAAGGACCTAAGGCCGCATGTTAAACTTATAAATTACAGCTTTCTAGGCAGATGTCCAAGCCCAGTTATGTAGGGGTTAAGCTGCCTGTTTACAGCAAAACAACTTTCTCCCGTGCCAGTATAAAATTTAGGGAAATTAGACAGGCTGTGTTTGTGGCTAGAAAGAAGAACTGGCCACCATGCACAGCCCTGACAGTGGCCTGCAGAAAACTGTATAATAGATTTAGATGATGCCTGCGTCTTCATGGACATGACTCCAGAAAGACAAGGACAATTTTGCTTTGTGTGGGAAGGTCAAGAATAGACTTTAGTCACCTCCCTAAGATATTTGTATAGCCCTACCATGTGTCATATATGGTAGCAGAAGATTTGGCTACCTAAGGTGGCCACAGTGCCAATATTGTACTTCATTGTGTTAATAATATTGCATTAACCTTACAGATTTGAATGCAGTTGCCAAAAGGGCAGGTGCCCAAATGGGCAAGGAGAATACCCATCTGGTTTTGGTCTCTATTAAAAGACAGTTGGCAGCCTGTATACTGTCTTGCAGGCCTGTGTGACCATGCCCATGTCAGGTATGGCACAAAACCTCAATTTAGGAAACTGGGGAAGGCCTGTTTGGAACAGAGGGAAGTGGTGAGTAACAGCCCTTTGTTATAGGAATTACAGACCCTGTGAGGTTCTGTGACATGTGAGACCCTGTAAAGCAATAAAGCTCCCTTAGTCCTTTCTCAGAAGGCATGTCACCCCCGCCCCCAGAGACCATATGAGATTTTAAGGACAAGTCAAGTAGGAGGAAACCTACTACAGGGTCAGCTATAATTGTCTACTTGAATATAGACACATTTTGAATTTCTCCTTGTTATTTGAAGACAGTTATATTACTCTGAAGAATCCATAGAAAGGACTGACAAGGAAAATCAGAAGAACTTAAAGCAGGTCAGTATATTTTTCTCCTTATATAATTCCTCTGAAATTTGGCAATACTTAATAAATCATGGCAATACATTTCTTTGCATAAATTCAATAAGACCGGTTTCTAATAGTGGTTTTATTGACTGGAAACTTTGACTGGAGTATCATGTTTTAAAGAGCCCTGCTTGAACTCTGAAGACTTGAAGCCAATAAGAGTGCCAAGGAAAAGCCTGGTATCCTGCTTGGTAGCCCTGAAAATACCTGGTGCTAGAGCATCAGGCCCATGCCCTACCATCACTGGCGGTTGGTCAGAGTACAAGGGGAGCAATAAGGGCGCGTCTGTGTCCCTGCGGGACCCCCACGCACTCTGAACCACGATGAGTATGAGGGCTGAGATGGGCCTTGAAGCCTAGGGCATGGGCGCGGGTAGAGCCACTACAGGTGAGGACTTCACCTAACTCAGCAGATACTACAGGCAGGCCTGACGGCAGCTGGATGGCTTGGCTTCCTGGCCCTACGGGGCACATTAAGATTCAATCATGAAATTCTGGCAAAGGTAGTTAGTTACCATTCTTGTTGTGTTTATGCAAACAATCAGGCCAAATTAAATACAATAGGTAAATTGGTCTTGATTTGGCTCTTTTAATAAACATAGAGGTAATTTTGAGGAGAAAAATTCTATTTCAATAGAGGTCATTAAAACTGAAATGTTTTATTTCCCTTCCAATGGACCATTTGTTACAGTTTGTCTCTGCCAGGTCACAAGCCCACCTCCTTCTGTGCCCAGGCCTCATCGTCCCTCTGACAGACAGCAAGGATCTCTTGGCTCTGAGGGAAAACTCCGTCCCTCCTCAGCATGAAGCAGCTACAGAAGAAATTCAACGTCCATTTTCCCTAAAAGAACTCAGAGCCAGTATCCTTGAGGTAATATATTAGGCAGTTAGACAGACATGAGGAGAGTAAGGACAATGGGCCAACTAGCACTACCAGATGTAACTAAGTCTTTCCACCTCTATATATGTGAGACAAGGGGCATTGCCAAAGAGGTATTCACCCAAAGTCTCAGCCCTTAGAAAAGGCCAGTAGCCTATTTGTCCAAAAGACTTGACCCCTTTGCATTTGGGTGACATACTTGCTTCCAGGTGGTAGCAGCCACAGCTATGCTTATGGAAAAAGCAAATAAGTTAACCCTAGGGCAGTAACTAATCCTAACTGCCCCACATGAGGTCGAGGCTTTACTCTGGAACACACTGGGGTGCTGGATGTCAAACACTCGAGTTACCCAGTTTCAGGCTCTCCGGTGGACAAAAGAAAAATCAGTAACAATTTATACTGATAGCAGGTATGCATTTACAATGGCTCACATATATAGTGCTATTTACAAGGTAAGGGGACTCCACAGAAGCAAGAGGGAACCGGGCCACAGATGAAGCTGCCTGGGAGGCTGCCCCAAAACCAGTGGAGCCTCTACAGATTCTAGTGACTCTTTCAGACCCTGATCTACCCAATCTAGAAAAGCTGAAATCCATAACCAGTCTTTATTCAAGTTCTTACAGGTTTTACAGTCTACCCAGGAAGCAATCCAGAAGCACATCTGAGACGCTCCACCTGTACCAGCTTCTGATCCGGTTCATCCCTTCCACCCTGGTGACTCTGTTTGGGTAAAGAAATTTGCCACCCAAGGACTGACTTCGACCTGGAAAGGACCACCTCCACAGCAGCCAAGGTCCACGGGATCCCGACGTGGCTTCAAAAAACCTGGCTTAAGATCAAGCTTATAGTCCTCATGGGTCAATATAACTCCCTCGCCAACAATGACCCAAAAGAGTCAATGATTTGACTCATGTACACAAAACCAGTGGGAAATGTTGTGGAGAAGGTGAATTTTTGAGCATGCTTACTCCTAGTGAGAAGACTAACCCCTATTTTGTAAAACTACTGTTTGGAATTCTCTGCTGTTTTTATTTTTTATTTTATTTTATTTATTTTTTTATTTTAATAAATCTTTATTCAGATTATTACAATTGTTTCTCCTTTTTCCCCCCATAGCTCCCCTCCACCCAGTTCCCACCCCACCTTCTGCCCTTACCTCCCCCCCACTGTCCTCATCCATAGGTGTATGATTTTTGTCCAGTCTCTTCATGAACCCCCCATACCCCTTTCCCCCTGAGAATTATCAGTCCACTCCCTTTCTATGCCCCTGATTCTATTATATTCACCAGATTATTCTGTTCCTCAGGTTTTTAATTCACTTGATTTTTAGGTTCACTTGTTGATAGATATGTATTTGTTGTTCATAATTTTTATCTTTACTTTTTTCTTCTTCCTCTTCTTTAAGAATACCTTTCAGCATTTCATATAATACTGGTTTGGTGGTGATGAACTCCTTCAGCTTTTTCTTATCTGTGAAGCTCTTTATCTGCCCTTCAATTCTGAATGATAGCTTTGCTGGGTAGAGTAATCTTGATTGTAGGTTCTTGCTATTCATCACATTGAAAATTTCTTGCCACTCCCGTCTGGCCTGCATAGTTTCTGTTGAGAAATCAGCTGACAATCGTATGGGTGCTCCCTTGTAGGTAACTAACTGTTTTTCTCTTGCTGCTTTTAATATTCTCTCTTTGTCTTTTGCTCTTGGCATTTTAATTATGATGTGTCTTGGTGTGGTCCTCTTTGGATTCCTTTTGTTTGGGGTTCTGTGCACTTCCTGGACTTGTAAGTCTATTTCTTTCACCAGGTGGGGGAAGTTTTAGGTCATTATTTCTTCAAATAGGTTTTCAGTATCTTGCTCTCTCTCTTTTTCTGGCACCCCCATAATTCTGATGTTGGTACACTTGAAGCTGTCCCAGAGTCTTCTTACACTATCTTCAAATTTTTGGATTTTTTTTTTCTTTTTGCTTTTTCTGTTGAGTGTTTTTTGCTTCTTTGTATTTCAATTCTTTGACTTGATTCTTGTGTTCCTCTAGTCTGTTTTTGGGTCTCTGTATAATATTTTTTATTTCAGTCAGTGTATGTTTAATTTCTAGTTGGTCCTTTTTCATATCTTCGAGGGTATCGTTATATTTATCGGCCTTTTCTAGGATGTTCTTGAAAAGCCTTATAACCGTGGTTTTGAATTCTATATCCAGTCGTTTGTTTTCCTCCATTTCTTTTGTTTGTGATCTGTTTCTTTGATGCCGCATTTTCACTGCTTCCCTGAGTTGGTAGGGTAGATTTGTGTGCTAGGTTTCCTACATGGCCCAGTGGGTCGGCCTCCCCAGTTAACCTGAGGTGGACACTCTTGGTGCACCCCTTTGTGGACTGTGTGTACAGCCTTGTTGTAATTAAGTCTTGATTGTTGTTAGTATCACTGGGAGGAATTGACTTCCAGGCCAGTTGGCTGTAAGGATCAGCTGTGTCTATGCTGGGAGAAGTTCGGTGCTGGAGACAGCCTTATAGGATTAGACTTGCCAAATTGCAATAGCCTCTGTGCTCAGCTTGGATGGGGTGGAGTCTCAGGGTGGAGCAGACAGTCTTGGCTTCCTGTCAGCCTTGCCCTGCGTGCATGCATGTGCCTTCAGACCTCTGCCTTCCCCGGCTCCCGAGTCTCCGCCCGAGAGTCCAGATTCCCCCCACAAGAGCGTGGGTCCCCAGGGGCTCACCTGGAACTGGGGTTCAGTGCAGTCAGAACTGGGGTTCAGTGCGGTCGGGAGCTTCCTTCCCCCTTCCGCCAGAGAAAGTCAGCCAGGCTCTCAGCCGCCCTTCCTCTCTGTGCGCACAAAGACCCTTTGCCATACCTCCAATTCTCTGTGAGCTTTTCTCTTTCCTTCTAGTTGTAGAATTTTCACTCAGCCAGCTTTCCTATGGTTCTGGATGGTGTCCGTTCTGTCTTTTAGTTGTAGTTTTGAAATTGTTGTGCGAGGCAGCAGTTTAGGTGCTTACCTATGCCGCCATCTTGGCTTCTCCCCCCTCTCTGCTGTTTTTTATTAGACGGACTCTTATTCTAACTTTGCTTTCTAGCCTGCTTTAGCCTGTTTGAATAATGAGGAAGATAAACTTAGCTGTCTGACCTTGTAGGCCAGAGACTAGATATGCCCATAATCTCAATGCCATGCCAGGTGTATTTTTTAATTGGATAGAACTCCTTTGTTTTAAATTGTTTTAGACTTTTTGCTCTGCAAAAACAGGATGTAGTGAATGGGTTTAAATATGGTCGGACACAAAGGGTCGGGGCTGCTCTCTGATCTTCCTGAGTGGAGAGGGGACAGTCGCCGGCCGGCTAATAAAGGCTGCCTAAATTTTAATTTGGTCTGGACTCCAGTGGTCTTTACTCGCGTTTGCTCCACAACAATGGTAAGAATTCCTTCTTTTTTATAGCAGTGTAGTATTCCATTGTGTTCTGTCTTCTGAACAAATTTCTCTAATTTTAATAGCAAGTCAGGCTTTAGAATTTGGTAAACTTGCAGGATACAAAATCAACACCTAGAAATCAATGGCATTTTTACACACCAATAATGAAATATCAGAAAGATAAACTAAGAAAACAACTCCACTGACTTGCTATTAAAATTAGAGAAATTTGTTCAGAAGACAGTACCGTTATATACGGTTCACGTGCCACAAATGGGGAAACACAATGAAAATCAAAATTATTATTTTAATACTTTACTGAATTATATATTACAAAATTGAAAAGTAGATGGGACTTGTATGCATGCATATAAGCATAACAAATGGACACAAGACACTGGGGGGTGAGGGCATGTATGGGAGTGGGGTGGGGGGGCAATGGGGAGATATGGACACATGTAATACCTTAATCAATAAAAAAAAAAATTGAAAAAAAAAGAAAAGTAGATGGGCCCTGCTTTTATCGGATCACAAATGTTTATTTTGGTGAACTATGTATAATATTAGTTCTATGCAAGCTTTCATGCAGGAGGTGATAAAGAATTCTAATTTTCTTTTTGTTATGCCCTTAAGCAATGTTTGTGAGGTAACTGAAGGAAATGAGAAAAAAAATATGGAAATTTTATTTTAATGAAGCCAAATAGCTGGCTTATGAAAATCTGTTGCAGAAATTAATTTTTCTACTGCTTCACTTCAGCAACCACTTTGGAAGAAAAGACTTCTGAGGTGCCCACTACAGGCATCTCACAAGGGAGTCATCCAGAACAATCATACTGGAAGTCATTAATTTGATGGTAAGTTCTTGGAGGATAAATTTCACATTTTCTATAACCTTGTAGCACCTTCAGTTCCTAGAACAGCACTAAACAAAAGGCAAGTACTGAATCACTGGGTATATAAAATATTTAAATTTCCTATTTATGCCTATTTCTTAGTAAAATTACCATAAAATATTAGCTTTAAGGAAACAGTTTGCTTCAAAATTATAGAATCTGGATCCATAGAAATATTTGACAAATTAAATCTACATAGACATATATGTATAAGTATTTTCCTGAAGTATGTTCTATTATTTTATAAGTATAAGGCCACTAATTTATCTGTGGATGTTATATGAAATATTTTTATCTTGTGTATATGTGTGTATATCTGTCATCTTTTGTAAAGCAAAATAAAATATACATAGGTAAAGATGACTACTATATTTGGCTTAGTTGGAAGTTTTTTTTTTTTCTTGTTACCATATTTTTATTAATTTGTATAGGATCATTTCTCATGTATGACTCAGTCTATAAACTACATTATCTTATAGAAATGAGAATACAGTTGAGGCTGTTGGCTCAGTTTCCAAATTCTTCCATATATTTTATTCTATATCAACAAAGATAAGAATCGGGAAATAAATTGCTGAATATTATGTTCATTGTGAAATTTGATTTTCATTAAAACTCTAATCATTACTTTTTAGAGGTCTTAACAAGTAGACTAATTAAAATATTGTAACTGCACTGTCCCTCTTCAGAGTATTTTAACAATCATTTGTATGAAGCATGTCAGATATGTTTTATGCTGTATCTGGAATTTTCTCTTTTGAATCTGTTTACACAAAGAAAAATTATTTTTGGCTATAGATGAGAGCACTTACAGGAGTGGTAGGCAGTGTCTTAATGACAGAGAACTATACACTTAAGAAAACTACTCATCAAAATGAAGTTTGAAAGTTGTTCAATTCAGATGCCAGGAAAAAGGCAATCCAGGCAACACAGTTAATTTATGCTTTATGAGGACCTATGTAAGTGTGGGCTGGGTATGATAAATATAATAAGATTGGAAGATTGCTTATGCAAATCTTGCTTAACTTACAACTTTTGGTTATCTATTGGCCACAGGCCATGGGCATTCAATAAGAAACAATAGAATTTTTAGCACAAATTGCTTTAGAGGGACAAGTTTGAAACATTTGTCTTTCCTGAACACCAGCCATTGTCCAACACTAGGTGCCTCTGATGCCAATACTTGGCTATGTCCCACTCAGATCCCATGTGGAACCTTTTGATTCATTTTCATTTGACTTGGGAGAAAAACTGTGATGTGAATGATAAGTATCATGGAAAGATAATACAAGTGAATGGGAAAATAATTGGAAATTGGTGTCAGAATGTTTTAAATCAGGATCACGTGGATATAGGCATGCACTGATAAGGCTAGACCATGCTGCTACCTCAGTAGCATTCATGATACTCAAATACACGTTCTGTGTACTCTCTAGAATGTTTTAGGAAAATAACTGACTTACCTTGGCATATAAAGAAAAGGCAGTGCCCTGTATGTGGTTCAGGAAATGTGGCTTCTGTTCCTAGCTTTTAAGTTGATAAGCTGTACAATATAATGCAAGTCAGTTTTCCTGGTGTACATTTTCCCCATCTTTGAAGTGGGAAAGGGGGTTGAAAAGACAATCTCAAAGATTCCTTCTCTTTAATGCTAACCTGGTGTGGTTCTCAGGTTTTGCTATGTGAGCAGTTTCTGAGCTTAGAAGTTAAGGGTAATAAGGGAGATAAACTTATAAACAAGCAATAGTAAATAAAGTAATAACACAATGAAGCCTGGCCGGCATGGCTCAGTGGTTGAGTGTGGACCTATGAACCACGATGTCACGGTTAGATTCCTGGTCAGGGCACATGCCCGGGTTGCAGGCTCCATCCCCAGTGGGGGTTGTGCAGGAGGTAGCTGATCAATGATTCTCTCGCATCATTGATGTTTCTATTTCTCTCTTCCTCTCCCATCCTCTCTGAAATCAATTTTAAAAATATTCTCAAAAAATTAAATAAACACCATGAAATATGCTAAGTGTAAAGACAAGTAATGTTGTAAGAGCACATGTAAGAAAGAATATTTATTTGGATTTCAGTGGTGTAACATGGAAATTCTTAGCATTTTAAAAGAGCATTGGAGTAAAAAAAATAGAGGGAGATTTTGATCTGTGTGGATAAGGAGTATTAATACATACAGGGGTTAGAGGAAAAGACATTCAAATATAGACTTTTGAGGTAAAGTTATTTAGGTTATGGCATGTAGTCCACTGTGTCTAGCTATCAAAAATATGGGAGTTAAAGCACTGTTTCTGGAATTAGTCAGGCTGGCTATGAGACATACTGGCTATCTGACCTTAAGCAAGTTACCTATCCCTTTTGTGCCTCAAATTCCTCATCTTAAAACTAGAAGCCTATAGGAATGTTTTTGTGAAGAATAAATTAGATAATGCATGTTATGGGCTTAAACCAATTCATGGCATCTTTTACAAGTAAATAATCAACAGAATGAATAGTTACTGTTATTATCACAGTTATTATTTAGTGACATAATATTGGAGAAAATGTTTTGGAGCAAAATTATAAATGAATCTGAATACCATGATAAATAATTTGGCTTCTATTTTATAACATAAGAAGTAACTAACTGTTTTGGGGAGGGAAGCAAGATAAATAACAATTACAGAAAAAAAGAGGAAGAAAATTACATACTTTTGCTGAAGTAATGCTCAGCAGTGAAGTAAAATTAGTTGGAGTCTATTCTTTAAGAGTGAACCAGTCTAGACATGTCTCTAATGAGAAACTCAATTTAAATATTAATAGAACACATCACTGTCCGTTAAGTCATTTCTTTGTTTTTCAGTTACAATCTGTGTTGATACCAACTTTTGCAACATGCCAGTGAAATTCTATTCTTTGTGCATACATGGTGGTTCCTTTGAGGTATGTGAGTAAAACCATAATGAGAGAAAAAATTTGATGATTGACAGTCAAATCAAAAATCAAAAATCCATAACAACTTTAAGAGGCCTCTAGAAATATATTCTTGTAGCACTATGACCATGATAAACACCAAATTTGCACAAAAGGGAATATTTGCTTTAAACAGTTTTCTTTTTAGCAAATAAAAAGTTGTTAAACAGAGCAAGAGCCCAGTGCTTGATCCTGTCTTAAAAATGCCTTTGTTTCCTGACCTAACCCAAACACATTTAGATCATTTGCTAATCTCTTCTTCTGTGTTTTCTTTAAAGAATCAGTATTTAAAAAGACAATCTTGCCCTAGCTGGTTTGGCTCAGTGGATAGAGGATTGGCCTATAGACTGAGGGGTCCTGGGTTCATTTCCAGTCAAGAGCACATACTTCAGTTACAGGCTCTTCCCCGATCAGGGCCCTGGTCAGGGCACCTGCAGGAGGCAACCAATCGATGTGTTTCTCTCACATCAATATTTCTGTCTTTCCTTCCTCTTCGACTCTCTCTAAAAATCAATGGAAAAATATCCTTGGGTTAGGATTAAAAAAGAAGAAGAAGAAGAAGGAACATCAATAATGAAACAGCATCATCAGTTGGCTGCCTCCTGCACGCCCCCTACTGGGGATCAATCCCACAACCTGGGCAAGTGCCCTGACTGGGAATAAAACCATGACCTCCTGGTTATAGGTCGATGTTCAACCACTGAGCCGCATTGGCCAGGCTATCTTATTTTCCAAGTGATACAATTGAGTCCTAGGGTGACAGAAAAAGTCATCCAATCTTATAAGGCAGGTATTTAAGTATGTTGTCCTTGTGCTCTATTAGGTTATTTGAATTTTCATAAACATGGAGAACTGTATTTAGACAGAAAACATAATAAATCAGCCAAGTTTTTAGATTCACATTTTCATAAATTGTGCTCTCACAGATTGGGACACACCTATATTGATTTAAATCTACCCTTTGAGACACAATGTACAATACTACCCAGTTTCCATGAGAATTCCAAGAGAAGTCATTCAAAATTATTTTTCTCCAAAATGTACATATTCAATAGTTGTTAATAAAGTACAGTTTCCTTTAAAATTTTTTATAATGAAAAGCTTTTTAAATGATTAGAATGGTCTCTTGATTCAGATGCTAAGAATAAAATCACAGGATGTTTTCCAGAACATCTGCAAATCAGTATACACACAAATGGAATACTTAAAAATGGCTTTTCCTTTATTGGTAATTGTATCCACTGTGTGTGAACATTCTGGCTGCTTTCTCATTTCCTTTCAGCTGACCCCATACAAGTGCCTACCAACTCCATAGCACATGTGATGGTACATAAGACATACATATTTTGTTTAACAAAGGACAAAGGATGTTTCACAATGAGAAAATACTCTTAGACATTTTAAGTCATACTCATGACTTTGAGGGTCTCTACTTAATAGAAAAATATTTATCCAAGGAGAAACGTAAGTATCTTGCTCTTAGAGAACTGAGAAAACTTGTTATAAAGTAAGAATGTAATTCTGAATAATCAAGGGAACTTTTTCAAAATATAAGACCTGACCCAGATATATTCTAAGAGCATCCTGTCCACCAGTTAAAACTGCTGCTTTAGAGCTAGACACACTGTATCTCCTTTTACCCCTGATAACATACAATTGATATGCATCCATCCGTAACTGCTGAGAAATAAATACTCACTCATGTATTCATTTAGCAAATATTTACCAAGTGCCTATTGTATGCCTAGTTTTGTCTAAGGAACTTTGACAATGTTAGTGAACAAACAAGTGAAAATAGGTGCCCTCATGTAGCTAACATATTAGTATACTGGCTGTAATATGCCTTATTTTTAATAAGTGAAATATAAATTGCATTCAATATTTTACAATGTATACTGTATTTTCAAAAGTGTTTAAATTGTTCTTCATGCAAATCTGAAATCATACTGAATGATCTGTGACACAAAATAGAAAAGTCACTAAGATGTTGCATCTTAGTAAATTTAAATAAAAATGTATAATTGCTCACTAAATCAATCAAGTTTCAGTCTTCAAGTTAGATTAAAGTTGACAAGATTGTAAGCACCTTTACTTCATTACTTACATTGACAATTAAATTATATCATAGGTATTTGTATCATCATGTTAGAGGAACATATTCTGAATAGTGGTATAAAGCATATTCATACTCATTTAATCCTATTTCAGTGGAGCCGGGAAGTGAGGCATGCTTTTTAAAGTGCATATCTTTTAATAATGAGTACCTACTGTGTGATTTAGAAAACCTCTTTGTTAAAATGGCCCAAAGCCGCAAGCAGTCCACCCCATTCCTAGGAGCAGCAGCCACATGAGCAGCCCACCCCTGTACGAGGAGTAGCAGCCCTGTAAGCAATCTTCCCCTGTCCTAGGAGCAGCAGCCACTCGAGCAGCCCACCCCCATCTGAGGAGCAGCAGCTGCACGAGTAGCCCGCCCCCAACAAAGAAGCAGCAGCCCCACAGGCAGCCTGCCCCCACCTGAGGATTAGCAGGCCTGTGAGCAACCTGCCCCAATCTGAGGAGCAGCAGGCCTGTGAGCAACCTGCCCCCGTCCAAGGAGCAGCAACCCTGTGAGCAGCCCACCCCTGTCAGCCAGAGAAGTCACCACTGCTGGGAGCAGCACTGACCAGAGGAGCTGTCATCAACTGAGGAGCGGCTGCTACTGTAACCACCCGAGGAGCAGCCGCCACCCAAGGAGCCACTGCCACCAGAGGAGTAGCCCCTGCACTACTTGAAACCTAGATCTTTATGTGAGAGCAAAAATGGAGAGAAAAAGAAAACTCCAAAGGAAAGGAGGAATCACCAAGAAAGGAGCAAGGAAAAATGGAAGCATGTAATATGTCAGAAAAAGAATTCAAAATAAGGGTCATACAGTTCATAAACCAGATGGATGACAAAATCAACAACTTATGTAAGAATCAAGAAGAAATTAAAAACATCCTGGAAACTAATGACAACAAAAACACAACAATTCAAAATTTATGGGACACAGTGAAAGGAGTCCTGAGAGGGAAGTTTATTGCACTACAGGCTTGCCTCAAAAAACAAGAAAAGATGGTAATAAATCATCTACCTATACAACCTAAATAATTAGAAAGAGAGCAACAAGAAAATCCCAGAGTGAGCAGAAGGAAGGAAATAATAAAGATCAGAGAGGAAATAAATGACATAGAGACCAAAAAAAAAAAAAAAATACAACAGATCAATGAAACCAAGAGCTGGTTCTTTGAAAGTATAAACAAGATTGATGAGCCTCTAGCCAGGCTCACCAAGAAGCAAAGACAGAGGACCCAAATAAACAAAATCAGAAATGAAAGAGGTGAAATAACAACAGACCCCACAGAAATACAAAGGATTGTTAAAAAATACTATGAACAACTCTATTCCAACAAACTAGACAACCTAGAGGAAATAAACATATTCCTAGAAAAATACAATCTTCCAAAACTCTATCAGGAAGGATCTAAAAATCTCAATAGGCTGATAACTATGGAGGAAATTGAAGCAGTCATCAAAAAGCTTCCAGCAAACAAAAGCCCGGGGCCAGACAGCTTCACAGGGGAGTTTTACAAAACATTCAAAGAAGAACTAAAACTTATCCTCCTCAGACTATTCCAGAAAATTCAGGAGGTAGGAACACTTCTAAGCTCATTCTATGAAGCCAGCATCAACCTAATACCAAAACCAGATAAAGACAACACAATGAAAGAGAATTACAGGCCAATGTCCCTCATGAACATAGATGCCAAAATCCTCAACAAAATTCTAACAAATTGGATCCAGCATTACATCAGAAAGATCATACACCATGACCAAGTAGGACTTATCCCACGAATGCAAGGATGGTACAATATCCGCAAATCAATAAACGTGATACATCACATAAACAAATTGAGAGATAAAAATCACATAATCATATCAATTGATGCAAAAAAGCATTTGACAAAATCCAACACCTTTTCTTGATAAAAACTCTCAGCAAATTGGGAATAGAGGGATCATAACTCAACATAATAAAAGCCTTATGTGACAAACCTACAGCCAACATCATACTCAATGGGCAAAAACTAAAACCTTTTCTCTTAAGAACAGGAATGAGACAGAGATGCTCACTTCCACCACTCCTGTTTGACATAGTACTGGAAGTGCTAGCCATAGCAATTAGACAAAAAGAAGAAATAAAAGGTATCCAAATTGGAAAAGAAGAAGTAAAACTGTCCTTATTCGCAGATGACATGATACTGTACATATAAAACCCTAAAAACTCCATCAAAAATTTTTTAGACTTAATAAATGATTTTGGCAATGTAGCAGGATACAAAATTAATGGCAATAAATCTATGGCATTTTTATACACCAATAGTGAACTTACAGAAAGAAAGATTAAAAAAAAAATCCCATTTACCATTGCACCAAAAAAATTAAGATACTTAGGAATAAACTTAACTAAGGAGGTTAAAGACCTGTACTCAGAAAACTACAGGACACTGAAAAAAGAGATAGAGGAAGACATAAAGAGGGAGGAGACAAAATGGCAGCGGAACAGACAGACATGTCCCGAGCCTTGTCCTGGAGCAGATATAAAGAACAGCTGAAACAAATAACATCCAACCCGAATTGGCAAAGGAGACTCAGCGGGTGAGACAGTTTTCAGTCTGGAAGGGCATAGGATCCCTGGAAAAGGGTAAAATCAAGGAGCTGGGCAGGCGAGTCTGCCGGACCCCTGAGGGAACCCACACAGCACCAAGCCACTTCCCTGGGGACAGGCAAGTATCTGACTGTGGAAAGAAGGTCCACAGGACTGCTGGACAGCAGGGGATTCTAGATCTGGGTCCACAGTCACAAAAGGCTGAACCCAGAGGGTGCAGCCTGAAGGGCTGGCCAGACCATGCAGCACCAGTAGGAGAGGAGCTCACAGAGGCTCAGTCGTTCCCCTCTCTGTGGCCTGAGCCTTTCTCCACTGAGCCTAGTTCACAGGACCTTTCAGATACAGTCACTTACCCGTGGCTGAGGTGAGGGAGAAGGTACGGACCCTTGGAGTCTGTGGAGAGTTGGGGGGCCCAGGAGAAGTGGCAGCATGTTTGGCGCTGAGTCATACCTGAGCCCGGGACCTGGGCAGCCATTTTGTCCTGAAGAGATAGCCAGTTTCCAGGCAAACAATACAGCCACACCCAGATTCCACCCTGAATAGCAAAAAGGATTTGAGAAGAAAAAATAAAATCCAAATTATCCCTGAGAGTCCAAAGGGACTGGCCTAAAGACAGTACAGAAGACTGGGCTCTTAAGCCAGCCAAAGGAACGAGACTTCACTTTTTCATTTTTATTTTTTATTATTATTTTATCTCTTTTCTTCTTTTTTCTAAGTTTCCCTGTTTTTATTTTATATTTTTTTTATTTATTTTGTATTTTTACATTATTTTTTCCATAACTCTATTTTATTTTTATTTACTATTTTTATACAAATTTTGAAATCAATGTTTGTAAATTTATTATCATTATTATTTTCTTCTTTTTATATTTCTTCTTATCCACCCATCCCCTTTCTACTTTCTCTACACTGAACTGAGGACCTCCCCATATTCATCCAATTCTTAACCTTATATTCTGTATATAAGCTCAACCTCTACAGATTCTGCCCCCACCCTCTTTGCTGGGTATTTGGTGTTTGTTTGTTTTTTGTTTATCTATTGGTTCTGGTTCTGTGGCTTTTTAACCCCACATATATATGTATATTCTCCTTCTTCTTTTCTCTCTTATCTTTTTCTCTCTCTTTGATATCATCTGTGCTCTCTTTTCTCTCCCCTAATTCTCTTTTCTCAGGTGGCTACTTATAATGGGGTCATTGGTGTTGGGAGTATATTCGTGCTTTGTTCCCTTTGTGTTGTGTCTTGTCGAGGTGAATTTTATCCTGTCTGGCCAGGAGCTAGAGAGTGAGCCACATTAACCAGACACCTGTAGAGGAAACTCCATCGACGAACAAGTCAATAACATCCCAGACGCAGCTACAGAGGCAGGAAGAAGGCGGCTGTGAGGGAGGGAGCAAAAGAGGAGTGTGTGGTCATGTGGGATGTGTGTGTGTGTATGTGAGTAAGGCACAGTTAGATCCTGCAGGATTTTCTGGGGCAGGCTAATCGGGCTCGCCTATCTAGGCAGCGTCTGCTACCATTGCAAACAGTACCGGGAGGCCAGCTTGTCCTCAGAGGCCTAGCCTTTTTGAAGGGGAGAGCTGCTGTAACTGGGATCCCAGCCTTACCTCCACCCAGGGTGCCCTCAGAGAACACATGGGACTCTACAGCCAACCCTGCCAGGGTCCTGCTACCTCAGCTGTGTTCCCATGGTCAATGAGTATCCAGCTACCCTGGGCGCAGGCTCCTGTGAGTTCTGAAGCAAGCTCCCCTCTGACCAGCCCAATGCTTTAGCCCAGGGCACTGCAACCACATGAGTAGCAGACACGTGAGCAACCCACTCCTGTCCAAAGACCAGCAGCCCCGCAAGCAGCCCACCCCAGGCCTAAGAGCAGCAGATCACGTGGCCTGCCCCTGTCCAAGGAGCAGCAGCTGTGTGAGCGGTCCTCCCCCCTGTCCAAGGAGCAGCCCAGTGAGCAGCCCGTCCCAGGCCTAAGAGCAGCAGCCTCACGTGGCCTGCCCCTGTCCAAGGAGCAGCAGCTGTATAAGTAGCCCACTCCCTCATCCGAGGAGCAGCAACAATGCGAGCAGCCTGCCCCATCAGAGGAGTAGCAGCCACAAGAGCAGCCCACCCACATTTGACTAGTGGCAGCCCCGCACAGGCCGCCCCCATCTGAGGAGCAGCAGCTACGTGAGCAATCTGCCTTTGTCCGAGGAGCAGCAGCCACACGAGCAGCCCACCCCCCATCCAAGGAACAGCAGCTGTTCGAGCAGCATCCCCCACCAGCCAGAGGAGACACCACTGCTGCGAACAGCACCCACTGGAGGAGCCACTGCCAGCTGAGGAGCAGCCACTTCAGCGAACGACTGAGGAGCAACCACAGCCCGAGGAGCCACTGCGACCCAAGGAGCTGCCCCTGCACAACTCTACATCTATATCAGTTGGTGAGACCAAAAATGGGTAGACAAAGAAACTCCCAAAGGAAAGAGAGGCATCGCCAGAAAAGCAGATAAGCGAAACAGAGGCAAGCAATATGCCAGAAAAAGAATTCAGAATAAGGGTCATACAGTTCATAAACCGGATGGAGGAAAAAATCAACAACTTATGTAAGAATCAAGAAGGAATGGATGAAAAAATCAACTTATGTAAGAATCAAGAAGAAATGAAGAGTGATAAAGCTGCAATAAAAAACACCGTGGAAAGTTTCAACAGTAGTCTAGGAGAAGCAGAGGACCAAATTAGCAAATTAGAAGACAGGGAAGCAAAACACACCCAAATTGAACTGCAATTGGAGAAAAAAAATTAAAAGACAGGAGGAGAGCCTAAGGGAGCTATGGGACAATATGAAACAAAGCAACATACAAATCATAGGGATTCCAGAACAACAGGAAGAGGAACAAGGGTTAGAAAATCTATTGGAAGAAATAATGTCAGAAAACTTCCCTGATGTGGGGAAGAAAAAAGTAACACAAGCTCAGAGAGTCACAAACAAGATGAACCTGAAAAGACCCACACCAAGACACATCATAATTACGATGGCAAATGTTCAGGACAAAGAGAGAATCCTAAGGGCTGCAAGAGAGAGACAGAAAGTTACATACAAGGGAGCTCCCATTAGATTCTCAAATGATTTCTCAACAGAAACACATCAGGCCAGAAAAAAAATGGAAGGATATTTACAAAGAGATGCAAAGCAAGAGACTGAATCCAAGAATACTCATTCCAGCAAGGCTATCATTCAAAATTGAAGGGGACATAAGGGGCTTCACTGACAAAAAAAAAAAAAAAAAAAAAAAAAAAAAAAAAGCCTAAGGGAATTTATCACTACCAAGCCAGCAATGCAAGATATGCTAAAGGGACTGGTATAAAAAGAAGAAATAAAAAAGTAAGAAAGAACACAGGCACAAAAAATAAAAATGGCTACAAACAATTACCTTTCAATGATAACTTTAAATGTAAACAGACTAAATGCTCCAATCAAAAGACATCGAGTGAGTGAATGGATAAAAAAAAACATGACCCATACATATGCAGTCTACAAGAGACCCACCTTAGAACAAGGGACTCACACAGACTGAAAGTGAAGGGATGGAAAAATATCTTTCAGGCAAATGGAAATGAAAAAAAAGCTGAGATCGCAATACTTATATATGAAAAAATAGACCTCAAAGTGAAGGCCATAACAAGACATAGAGAAGGCCATTTCATGATACTAAAGGGATTGATACAACAAGAGAATATAACCCAGATAAACATATATGTACCCAATGCAGGAGCACCAAAATACATAAAAAAACTCCTGGAAGATATCAAGGGAGAGATCGAAAACAATACAATCATAGTAGGGGACTTTACTACACCACTGACACCACTGGATAAATCCTCTAGACAAAAATTCAGCAAAGAAACAGCAATCCTAAATGACTCACTAGATCAGATAGACTTCATTGATATCTTCAGAACATTTCACCCCAAAGCCATGGAATATACATTCATCTCAAGTGCACATGGGTCATTTTCAAAGATAGACCATATATTGGGTCACAGGCAAAGTCTTTTCAAATTCAAGAAGATAGAAATCATATCAAGCATCTTCTCAGATCACAGTGGCATAAAACTGGAAATCAACTACAATAAAAACAGCCCCAAAAATTCAAACACTTGGAAACTGAATAGCATGCTATTAAACAGTGATTGGGTTACCAAAGAGATCAAAGAACAAATTAAAAACACCCTGGAAACAAATGACAATAAAAACACAACAATCCAAAATCTATGGGACACAATGAAAGCAGTCCTGAGAGGGAAATTTATAGCAATACAGGCCTACCTCAAAAAACAAGAAAAAAATGTTAATACATCATCTAACTCTACAACTCAAAGAATTAGAAAGAGAGCAACAAGAAAAGCCCAGAGTGAGTAAAAGGAAGGAGATAATAAAGATCAGAGAGGAAATAAATGACATAGAGACAAAAGAAAAAAAAATACAAAAGATCAATAAAACCAAGAGCTGGTTCTTTGAAAGTATAAACGAGATTGATGAACCTCTAGCCAGGCTCACCAAGAAGCAAAGACAGAGGACCCAAATAAACAAAATCAGAAATGAAAGCGGTGAAATAACAACAGACCCCACAGAAATACAAAGGATTGTTAAAAAATACTATGAACAACTCTATTCCAACAAACTGGACAACCTGGAGGAAATGGACGTATTCCTAGAAAAATACAACCTTCCAAAACTCAATCAGGAAGATTATAAAAATCTTAATAGGCCAATAAGTATAGAAGAAATTGAAGCAGTCATCAAAAAGCTTCTGGCAAACAAAAGCCTGGGGTCAGACGGCTTCACAGGGGAGTTTTACCAAACATTCAAGGAAGAACTAAAACCTACCATCCTCAGACTATTTCAAAAAATTCAAGAGGAAGGAACACTTCCAAGCTGATTCTATGAAGCCAGCATCAACCTAATACCAAAACCAGATAAAGACAACACAATGAAAGAGAATTACAGGCCAATGTCCCTCATGAACATAGATGCCAAAATCCTCAACAAAATTCTAGCAAATTGGATCCAGCATTACATCAGAAAGATCATACACCATGACCAAGTAGGATTTATCCCAGGCATGCAAGGATGGTACAATATCCGCAAATCAATAACTGTGATACATCACATAAACAAATTGAGAGATAAAAACCACATAGTCATATAAATTGATGCAGAAAAAGCATTTGACAAAATCCAACACCCTTTCTTGATAAAAAATTTCAGCAAGGTGGGAATAGAAGGATCATACCTCAACATAATAAAAGCCATATATGACAAACCCACAGCCAACATCATACTCAATGGACAAAAACTAAAACCATTTCCCCTAAGAACAGGAACAAGACAGGGATGCCCACTCTCTCCACTCCTGTTCAACATAGTACTGGAAGTACTACCCATTCTGATCAGACAAGAAGAAGAAAGAAAAGGCATCCTAATTGGAAAAGAAGTAAAATTGTCCTTATTTGCAGATAACATGATAGCATACAGAGAAAATTTTAAAGTGTCCATCAAAAAATTATTAGACTTAATAAATTAATTTGGTAATGTAGCAGGATACAAAATTAATGCCAAGAAATCTATGGCATTTCTATACACCAATAATGAACTTACAGAAAGAGAGACTAAAAAAGCAATCCCATTTACCATTGCACCAAAAAAAATTAAGATACCTAGGAATAAACTTAACTAAGGAGGTAAAAGACCTATACAGGGAAAACTACAGGACACTGAAAAAAGAGATAGATAGAGGAAGACATAAACAGATGGAAGAACATACCGTGTTCATGGATTGGTAGAATCAAGAACATCAAAATGTCCATAGTACCCAAAGGAATCTATAGATTCAATGCACTCCCCATTAAAACACCAACGGCATATTTCACAGACCTAGAAAGAACTTTCTAAAAATTCATCTTGAATTAAAAAAGACCCCGAATAGCTCCAGCAATCCTGAGAAAGAAGAACAAAGTAGGAAAGATCTCAATACCAGATATCAAGCTGTATTACAAAGCCACTGTTCTCAAAACTGCCTGGTACTGGCACAATAACAGATATATAGACCAATGAAATAGAAGAGTGAATCCAGAAATCAACCCAAACCACCATGCTCAATTAATCTTTGACAAAGGAGTCAAGAACATACAATGGAGTTAAGACAGTCTCTTCAATAAATGGTGTTCGGAAAATTGGACAGATACATGCAAAAAAAATGAAACTAGACCACCAACTTACACCATACACAAAAATAAACTCAAAATGGATATAGGACTGAAACATAAGATGGGAAACCATAAAAATTTTAGAGGAATCCACAGGCAGCCAAATCTCAGACATGTGCCGAAGCAATATCTTCACTGATACAGTTCCTAAACGAAAAAGAAAATAAATAAATGGGACTACATCAAAATAAAAAGTTTCTGTACAGGAGAAGAAACCTTCAACAAAACAACAAGAAAAGCCCACTGCATGGGAGAACATATTTGCCAATGTTATCACCAATAAGGGTTTAGTCTCCAACATTTACAGGGAACTCATACAACTTAATAAAAGGAAGGTAAACAATCCAATCAAAAAATGGGCAACTGACCAAAATAGACACTTTTTTTTTTTTTAATATATTTTATTGATATTTCACAGAGAGGAAGGGAGAGGGATAGAGAGTTAGAAACATCGATGAGAGAGAAACATCGATCAGCTGCCTCCTGCACACCTCCCACTGGGGATGTGCCCGCAGCCAAGGTACATGCCCTTGACCGGAATCGAACCCGGGACCCTTCAGTCCGCAGGCCGACGCTCTATCCACTGAGCCAAACCGGTCTCGGCCAAAATAGACACTTTTTGAAAGAGGACATAAGAAATGCCAAGAGACATATGAAAACATGCTCAAAGTCACTAATCATCTGAGAGATGCAAATCAAAACGACAATGAGGTGACACCTCACACCTGTCAGAATGGCTATCACCAACAAATGACAAATGCCGACAAGGATGTGGAGAAAAAGGAACCCTCGTGCACTGTTGGTGGGAATGCAGACTGGTGCAGTCACTTTGGGGAACAGTATGGAGTTTCGTCAAAAAACGAAAAATGGAACTCTCATTTGACCCAGTGATCCCACTTCTAGGAATATATTCCAAGAAAACAGAAACAGAAACACCAATCAGAAAGGATATATGCACCCCTATGTTCATAGCAGCACAATTCACCATAGCTAAGATTTGGAAACAGCCTAAGTGCCCATCAGCAGATTAGTGGATTAAAAAACAAAAAACAAAAAACTGTGGTACATCTACACAATGGAATACTATGCTGCAGTAAAAAAAAAAAAAAGACAGAATTCTTACCATTTGCAACATCATGCATGGAACTGGAGAGCATTATGCTAAGCGAAATAAGCGAGTCAGAGAAAGATAAATATCACATGATCTCACTCATTTGTGGAATATAATGAACAACATAAAATGATGAACAGCAACAGATCCAGAGACAGAGAAGCATCAATCAGATCCTCAAACCTCAGAGGGAAGGTAGGAGAGGGTGAGGGTAAGGAGGAGAGATTGAGCAAAGGACTTGTATGCATGCATATATGCCTAACCAATGGACACAGACAACAGCGGGTGAGGGCATGAGTGGGGGTTTGGCGGGGGCGGGGGGGACAATGAGGGATAAAGACACATATGTAATACCTTAATCAATAAATAAAATAAAATAAAATAAAATAAGGATGGCCTGAATGTTACAGAACACATGCATGCACAATAGAAATCTTAAGAATTAGGCAACGTGAATGGCAGTCATTAGTTCATGGTGTTCTGATAGGAAAAGTGGTTCAAAAGCAAATTGTTGAATTATGTCTGCAGAGATAACAGTTTAACTAAAGTAACTAGATTGTTAAGAAACCTATAGATCAAAAACTGTTTCTAATAATATATTTTATCATTAATTTATAATTTTAGTGTATGTTGGAGAAGTTTGATACCAATATTAATTATTTAAGTAAAACCTGGAAACTGTTTTTAAAAAATTCCCACTTTTTGTTCTCCATCTCAAGTTGTAAACATATGTTCTCCTCTTTCCTCCATTGATGCCCCTACTCCCCACTCCAACCCCCTCCCCAGGCTTTCATTGCACTATTGTCTGTGTCCATGGATTATGCAAATAAGTTTTTTGGTTGATCTCTATCCCCACCCCCTGCCTTCCCTCTGATATCCTGAGTCTGTTGCATGCTTCCATGTCTCTGGATCTATTTTGTTTGTCAGATTATTTTGTTCATTAGATTCCACATATAAGTGAGATCATGTTATTCTTTTCATTTTTTGATTGACTTATTTCACTTAGCACAATACTCTCTAGGTCCCTCCATGCTGTTTCAAAGGGTAAGAGATATTTATTTATTTATTTATTTATTTATTTATTTATTTATTTAAATACTCACCCAAGAATATTTTTTACATTGATTTTTAGAGAGAGTGGAAAGGAGAGGGGGAGACAGAGAGAAATACTGATGTGAGAGAGACACATCAATTGGTTGCTTCCCACATGCCCTCGACCAGTGCCAGGAGCCTGCAACTGAAGTATGTGCCTTTGACCAGAATTGAACCCAGGACCTTCAATCTGCAGGCTGATGCTCTATCCACTGAGTCAAACCAGCTAGGGCAAGAGATCCTTCTTTTTTACAGCTGTATAATATTCCACTATGTAAATGTACCATAGCATTTTTATCCATTCATCTACTGATGGACACTTGGGCTGTTTCTAGATCTTAACTATCCTATCTAATAAAAGAGTAATATGCAAATTGACCATCACTGCAAGACACAAGTTGGCTTCCCCCATGTGGTTGAAGATGGCTGCCCCATGTGGACACAGATGGCCGCCACAAGATGGCATGCAGGGTAGGTCAGTTGTGGGCAGTTTGGGGTGACCAGGCCAGCAGAGTAGGGCAGTTGGGGGTGACCAGGCCAGCAGGGGAGGGCAGTTGAGGGGGACCAGGCCTGCAGGGGAGGACAGTTGGGGAGGGACCAGACCTGTAGGGAGGGCAATTGGGGGAGACCCAGGCCTATAGGGGAAGGCAGTTGGGGGGGGGGGACCAGGCCTGCAGGGGAGAGCAGTTAGGGACAATCGGGCTGGCCGGGGTGCAGTTAGGCGTCGATCAGGCTGGCAGCGGAGTGGTTAGGGGATGATATAGCTGCCAGGCAGAAGCAGTTAGGGGCAATCAGGCAGAGGCAGGTGAGCGGTTGGGAGCCATCAGTCCTAGATTGTGAGAGGATGTCCAATCACCCATTTAGACCCGAATGCGGTGGGATCGGGCCTAAACGGGAGGTTGGACATCCCTCAAGTGGTCTCAGATTGGAGAGGGTGCAGGCTGGGCTGAGGGACAAACCCCCCACCCCCAGTGCACGAATTTCATGCACTGGGCCTCTAGTTGTAAATAACACTGCTATGAACATGGGGGTGCGTCTATTCTTTCTGACTGGTGTTTCAGGCATCTTAGGATACATTCCTAGAAGTGGGATCACTGGGTCATATGGTAGTTCCATTTTTAATTTTTATTTCAGCACAGATGCTGAAGAAAAAAGGATTGTTGAGACCCATGAATTAAAGTTCACTATTTTTAAAAACCAAAGATACTGAGAAAGATTCATGTAAAATTGTTCTCACTGTGATAGACACATACTTTCATTATTTACCTCTTGGGGACTTCTTCTTAGAAGAAGTTGATGAAATAGATGGAAATCCAGAAGTGTCATGTCTTTGCCAAAGATATCCAACTACTTTTTTTTTTTAATATATTTTATTGATTTTTTTACAGAGAGGAAGGAAGAGGGATAGAGAGTTAGAAACATCGATGAGAGAGAAACATCGATCAGCTGCCTCTTGCACACCCCCCACTGGGGATGTGCCCGCAACCAAGTTACGTGCCCTTGACCGGAATCGAACCTGGGACCCCTCAGTCCGCAGGCCGACGCTCTATCCACTGAGCCAAACCGGTTTTGGCAATATCCAACTACTTTTATTAGACAGGTGTCACTTTTGAAGTTGATGAATAGCAAATGAGCAGTAGTAATGTCTAATGTTGAATAATGAATGCACATAAGATGCTAGAAATGATAGATAACAGTGCTTTTTTAATATGAAAATTTGATAAATGAGATGTAGTTTTGGTGATGCCCCAGTTTTCACTAGTGGCCTGTATCGCCAGATTGATCCTTCTTTATAGATAGAAGAAAATAAAATATCCTATTTCCTCCTGAAAATACCCAATATGACTACATAAGTATACATTTGTGGGCAATAGAAACACATTCCCTACTATTACTCCATAAACTCTGTAGGAATCCACTGGGATCTGGATTTGGCCTGTAGAAATCTGTAATAGCAATTTTGAGCACTTGTGGGATAATGCTAAAATTTAGGTTTTCTCAATAATATCATTCAATGCAGTGAATCTTCATTTCTTTAATAAAAAAAAAGGAAATTCCTGCTGATCAAGTGTTACATAGCTTAAGGCTCATTTGGGGGATGTAATGGCCAATGCCTAATTTATGCTCTGAGGGTTCATCTCAATATTAACCTTTTATGATTCCAATGAGGTTAGAGGCTTAATAGAATGAAATGAAGTTATTAAAGCATATAACTTTATAATATACACATTTCTCAGTGTTCCCTCCAGAGTCAAAATATTTCTTTTCAATCTGAATGAGGCAGGGAATGATTTATCCATATATACTTCCCAGTTCTCATTTATCTTTAATGAGAACTTTGCCAGTAACTTTGTTTTTGTAATTATTGACACTTTGCTCCAGAAAAGAAAATTATGCCAATCAGTAAATACTAAAGGAGAACATATGTATATGCAACCCAGAGTCCTCATGTGAGTGTGTGTGTTTTATACTTTCAATGTAGTTTTAAAATCACAAATAATAACTTTCTTTTCCAATGTTCATTTCTAAAGGAAGTTTTGCAGAAATGCTGCCTAATATTTTCTGAAGGTCAACTGAAAGTGAGTCTGTGGCTTGGTCAGGTAAGAGAACACTGCCTAGAGCCATGCTATTCCCATGATTAATCAAAAAGTGAGGAACTTAGAAGTCAGCTTGGAAATATGAGTTATACAGGTTAGAGAATAATATATAATCCAGCTCAGTAGAGTGTGAACGTTTCTATATATCTGCTACTCCTAAATCAGTAATAGCTGAGGATAAAGCTTTATGGGCTTTTTAAATAAAATGGTATTATTGATAATATATGCCAAATCTCTCTGAGGTAGGTTCCAAGGCCATAGTAAGTCACCACTCCAAATTGTTTTAGTAAAGGCATTATTTTGAATTTTGAGATAACTATATGTGGGTTGCCATGTAAATTTGTTTTAAGTAGGATCATTCATGAAAGAAGTTAAATACCAGAAAAATATTCTATGTTCCTCTGAACTGCAAGACAACTTTAAATATTTAGGGTGTTGTGATAATTGGTCGAGGGGGGTAGTTAAGTAAAAACAAGCTTTAATCATACTCTATACCTAAATGATTTGTATTTTATTTAATTTGTTTAGCAAACACATATTCAACCATGGACTTGTCATCTTTTCCATCTTGTGATTAGGGAAATTGAGACATGAAGTTAAAAAACTTGTCCAAGGCCATGAAACTACAAAGTTGCAGACTTGAGTCCATATTACTACAAAAAAAGTAATATTATTTTCCCTATAGAAAATGTGTTTTCTATGTTTTATTTTAGTAATGTCTTATTTTAGTAATATATACATTTATCCCAATGAAACCTTTAGCTACTGAAGGGGGGAGTTACTAGATTGAATTAATGAATATTGACCTCAAGTACTGGCAGTGAGATATAAATGTAACATGATGAATTTTTGGAAAATTGTTCTTCAGATAGAAATATTGGCATATAGTTTCTGCTATCAGTAGTACATTTTCTCTGATCTATCTTTATCTTGCAGTTGGGAGGGACCTACTCACAGTCTCTCATACTAGCACCACTGGCAATATTGATAACCAAGTATAGGGATGCAGCATTTAGTCAGGCAGCATAGCTAAGCTTACTGGATCATTTGAGCATCACACAAAATAAAAATAATACAGATACACTGGTGGAAAAAGGTAAAATTAGTTTCACACCATACTGTACACTTCTTGAGGACGAGATGATTAGTATCTTAATATACAGCGCCCGGCACCATATAAGGTTCTATTTTTTTCCAAGAATAAAATGAGGGAGTTCTTAATTTCTAAGGTCACTTATTTCTCACCTAACATCATGGTTTTGCACATGTTCTTCCCTCCACCTATAATGCTTTTCCTGCTCTCACTATCTCTATTCACCTTATCATTTCCCGCTTTTTTTTTTCACATCTCAGCTCGAGTGTCACCTCCTCTGAATAACTTTTTCTGACTCCTTTAGTGACACTTCTGTTCTCCTTTCCTTGTATTTCATTTGTAACTGGAGTATACTTCTTAAAGATGTAAGAGAATGTTTCTACATGTCTAGGGAACTGAGCTGGTTTTAAATTCCAATCCCACTATTACCATTCAGAAAATCCTACTACCTCATCTATTTCAGTTTCCTCAACTATAAAGAAAGGTTATGTTCCAGTTGATCTCTAAGACCCAATGCTGCTAAGCTGAGAAAGGACAAAGTAGAGCAATTCATATCAAGATAAAAAACCTTGACAACTCTGGTCAAGGGATGACCTACTTTCCATTTTGTTGCTGTACCTACTGCTTTAATCCCAGTTCTTTTTCATTTGATTGATGGGGAATGCTTTTAAGGATAGAAGATTCTCATAACCAATTTCACTCTAACACTTTATTACCATCTACCCAGAGAACCCTTCCAGTCCCCAAAAGGAGAGAAAATTATTAGATAGAAAAGACAGCCATGATGTTGGTTCCCTTTACCCTTCCAGGGTCAGAACAGTATTGTTGCAGAATTTACCAGGCAACTGGAAAATACACAATGAGTACAAGGAGATTCAGGAAAAAAAAAATACCTTTCATTTAGAGCAGTGCTGCTGGCTCAGGGATTCAAAGATCCAAAGCCTGAACAGCTAATACAATGAGATCACCCCTTATATATTCCTAATTTTCTTTGTTTCTTATCTGTTTCCTAACTACCGGGCTTTTGTGGCTGGCTTTCACAGCTCCTCCTGAGTCAGTTAGAATGGGAACGTTAGACTGTATCTAAATGCCTGGCCTGGGTGGCGCCAGGAACCCCCATCCAACTAAGCTGCCAAATTCCCGGCCCATGGCCCCTGCAGACTGGGAGCACCCAGGAAAACAGACTATTGCCTAAGGAAGGGGCAATGACTTAATTATAGGCTAACAAGAATGTGCACTAGGACACCCGTCACTGGCACAGATTCAGTTTGCTAGCCTCCCCTTCCCCCAGGTGCCCACTATATTCCTCCTCAGTATAGCCTTAGAAGAGTAGTTGAGCAGAAGAAACCATCAGGTTAATTTGGAGAACCTGAAGCACCAGGAAGTTTACCCTCTCAGGCTGCCCCATTTGCTCCAAAAATTGGAGAATTTATATTGATTTTGCATAACTGAATCATTAGAACAGGTACCTAGAACTTCATTCCTCTGGATCTTGGATTCTGTCTCCCTACTTGTAATCAAGTTTTGCATAGCCTTGAGGGCCAAACATTATACAGAGTAATCTACCTAAGATATGGGCGTTGTTTTCAACAATAAAGGCTTTTTATGAGGAAATATGCAAGGTTATACAAATGAGACTTCTGAATTATTTTATAAGCTAAACATCAAAAAGAACTTTATTTTTATTGTTTCTTATAAATTTTACACAAAATGAGGAAGATAAAAAGGCTTTATATGAATTCCACACTGAGAGAAAAAGAGTCCTGTCCCATCCCTCTACCCTTGGTTTTCCATATAGTCCACCATGACAGACACACTATCATAACTACATAGAAAAATTATTCACATGTCAGGGTGTGTGCTAGCCTCCATGATCTAAATCCAAATAAAGGAAAAGGCATATTGATATCTGGAACTTTGTGTTTAGTCCTAGATATACATTAGATTCACTTGTGGTGCTATATAAAAAAAACAATGCAGGGGCCCCATTCCTTAGCAATATATGAGCTATCCAGAAATGAAGCTCTGGGTAATCATTTCAATCTGAAGTCTTGAGTCTGTCATTTCCTATAGTATTATTTCTTTAACAATCCCCAAATGTTTTCATGTTTTCTCTTTTAATGTATCCTAAACTCTCTCTCTCTCTCTCTCTCTCTCTCTCTCTCTCTCTCTCTCTCATCCTGAAATGTCTGATGATCTTTGGATTGCTTGTTCATAATTAAGAGTAAACTAAACACACATTGTTAACCATGATTGTTTTGTTCTGATTAAATAAGACACATTCTAACCTGGCTGGGAGTTGCATAGGGAACCTGGGAACTCACCTGGAAATGCGGCCCATCCTCTATACCCTGGAACTGCCTATTATGATGGAAAGATTAACAACCTTGTTGCAGAAACCAGAGGCACCAGCCCTTTGCAACCCCCCAGCCCACATTACCTGTAAAGTACCCATTTTGAATACCCATTCTTATCCCTTTAGTGTACTTCCCCATGTATTCTTTGTCCTTCTACCCAATATAAGCAGCTGGTTTATGGTGGGGGGCAGAGAAGATTTTGTGGATGACATGCTGCTCTCCCATACTGCAGGCATTATTGGAATAAATGCTCATATGTGATTCAACCCTGTCTCTGCTGAATTGGCTCAAGTGACAGGTAGCCTAGACCCATTGATTGTCCAATTACACCAGCTTCTATTCTTAATTAATAATTCATTAATTATTTATCCATTTATCCATCTATCTGTAAGTTCTATTCATTTACTCATTAATTTACTTATTCTATAAACAGTTACTGAGCACTCATTCTGTCAATTATCTGTGTTAGATGCTAGTAATACAATGACGCATCCAGTATAGGCCAGGATCTCGAGGTGCTCACACTTCCTAAATAGAGACCAAAAAAGTGTTTGAAGAGACTTTCCAACTCTGTATTTCTAGTTAGGACATACCAATAGGGGCAGAAATAGAATATTGGGGATCAGCTATAATTGTAAGAAATATTAATCATGCTCTGCTGACTGTGATTGTTTTGTTCTTATTAAAGAAAACACAGTCTAACCTGGCTGGGAGTTGCACAGGGAACCTGGGAGTTCACCTAGAAATGCATGCAGCCCATCTTCCCCATCATGGAGCTGCCTATTATCATGGAAAGATTAACAATCTTGTTGCAGAAACCACAATCTCCAGCCCTTTGAAGACCCCCAGCACTTTGCATATCATTAGCCCTTTGAAGACCTGTAAACTGCCCATTTGGCATACATTTTGCCTATTTCCCCATGTAATCTTTGTCCTCCTACCCAACATAATCAGCTGGCTTTGGTGGGGTGCAGAGCAGATTTTTGTGGATGACCTGCTGCTCTCTCATACAGCCGTCATTATTGGAATAAATGCTTACATATGATTCAACCCTGTCTCTGCTTAATCGGCTCCAGCAGTGACAGGCAGCATGTACCTAGTGATTGTCCAGTTACAATGCCTGTAATAATAGAAATAAGATTTTATCCAGGCCCCATCCACTAGAGGACTCTCAGTGGTTAAATGTGAAAGATCCTTCTCACGTGAATGTGCCCACAGGTACACACACACACACACACACACACACACACATACACATCAAATGTAACGTGCCCCCACCATTATTCTAGATTTCTAGATATAACCTATACTTGGACCAAGAAAATACTTGTCCTTGAGTCACCATGCTTTCATCTCTACATCTTGATGGATAAAGAGAAAACAAGGACCACATCCAAAAAGCAACTTGATAAAAAATAATGGATACAAATCCCTATTTACTTTAGAGAAAGCAAATAATGAGTAATGTGTTCTACTTGTACACCAAAATATTCTCCTGTCTGGCCCTCTCAGGACACCATGAAGGAGTAGTTTCCAGCAAAGTGACTTAGTTGACCAGAAGAATACGAACAGACCATTTAGAATGTATCCCCATCATTCAAAGGGTTAGAGAACAATGCATAGTAAGTTGAAAAAAATGAGGGCAGTGTTTTAACATCTGTAGCTTTTCTCAGAATACCTATCTGACTATCTGCAAAGCTGCTCTAAAAAGCAAACAAAACAAACAACAGCTTTGCTAGACCCTGAGTTGTACAGCTCAGATGCAGGGGAAAGAGGACTTTTAATACCAGGACAAAACTTTGTAGGGTAGCACCAGCCTGAATCTTTCATCATATAAACCAGAAGAACACCAAAAAAAAAAAAGTCACTAGCATTGAAAGTAAACACTCTTGATATTCCTGTTATCAAGCATTTATTAATTTATTCATCAACAAAACTTCATGTTTTTCTTTAGTGAGGCAGTGTTGGAAGATGGAAAAGAGAAGGAATCTGGAGTCAGGCAAACATATATGCAAAGCTTGTTCCACCACTTACTGGAATGTGAACTGGAGCTAATAATTTGAACTCTCTGAGCCTTGATGATTTCATATGGAGATTATAATAGCTTTGCTGCTTCACAGGATTGTCATGAAGTTTAAATAACATAATGTATATATGAGTGGGCCAGCAGTGAATGGATTTGTAAATATTTTATCAACATGGCTACTAAAATTAATCTGCAATTGCAGTTCCCAATGATAAAGTTATCTAAAAAAATTAAAAACACATAAGATTCATCTAAGCTTCAGGCTTAAACCTGAAAAGGTAAATTGCTATCTTTATTGTGTGGGTGCTTTGTAGAACTGATACTTTTGAGATGATCATTCTAGTCTTATGGTATCATCTATCACATAAATGTTATATGCCTGCTTAGCATTCACCTCAGCTCTGATCTCTGCTCACTATTACTTGCAAAAACTCTTCACATTTCCTGTCATTGATGTCTTATTTCTTCCAGGCTGTCAAATTTTGTCTATCAGTTTTTTTTCCAGCTTTTTTCCCTAAAGCCTGCCAGGCTTCATGAAGGAGATTAAACCCAGTAGTCAGTGAGAGCAGAAATTAAAGAAAGCAGCAATGATCAAGGAACGAGGCCAAAAAGATGAAGATGAAAAAAGATGTTAGTGTTGCAGAAGACCAAAGAAAACCAAGGACACTTCTGAGAAAAAAAGGAGGGACACAGTTTAATATGCCAGCGGACTCAGGGAACAGCCTTCCAAATCTGAGTGAAGGAACATGCATTGGGCTTTCCTTTATATCTCCCTCCCTGTGGTCTTTGTCCCACAAACATGGATTATGCTTCTGGTCCTTTTCGCGGGCCTTGCAAGAAGGCCCCCAGGTGTTGGGGATCTCCAGGCCATATCTGATGATCTGGCCTGGTGCTAGCGTTAATAACCCTCCCTCCGGGGCAGTGCACTGTTGTTCACAGTAACAGGTTCTGCAAGACCAGTGTCTGGAAGGAGAGAGGGACTTAATTATAGGTTATCAGGAATGTACACTGAGCTTGCTGGCTTGGATTCAGATCACTAGCCCCGAATATCAGGGTTACATTGGAATTAGCCCTTTTTAGACTTCTCATTACCGCACCTTTTCCCACAAGCCTTGTGGTACAATGACTATGGGATGTTATGGTGAACATGGCCGAGGACTGCTCTTAACTGTTTCCAGCTGGAAAGGGGTGATGACAAAGGGGTTAGCATCCTGTCAGGGGTTTGTAGGGAATTCTGAAGTTTAAAGGCATTCCCATCCAGTTTGCAGGCAGGCAGAGGCAAGCAGCGGTTCCACACATGTAGAATGTTCCTGCAGGGGAGCACCAGGTGGTGTTTTCAGCCTTGAGGGTAGAGTTGCATAGTTCATCTGGGAGGCAACCTGTTGGATGTTGGCCCTGGGTACTGCTGAAACAAATAGGAGCAACATTAATTAGCTGAACATTGGCCGTGACAGGTCCTATCATTTTTTCCATCCAATACAATTCCCACCCCCGCAACGTGCATTTGGTAGTGGAGTCATAACATGCCGCAGGCTGATAAGTATTGCTAACAAACATCTGGCTTGATGGGGCTTTCCCATAGGCTACCCGGTCTAGCATATTTGAGTAGTGAGTTTCTAAGCAAGGACACGTGGCAGTGGTCCCTATGGGAGGCAAGTATGTGCTAGCTAATATTATTAGTGTGAGCATGTTATTCCTTCTATTTCTGTTCAGTGGGGGTCTACAACAGTGAACCGCTAGGACAAAGAGCAGTATTATGGCTATTCCTGCAAGGCAGATGTAGCCAAGGATGGCATGACAAGGTGTAGTCCAATGATTCATGATGAGGCCTTTGTTTCCTTGCTATGTAGGAAGCAGTAATTTTATGGTGCTTCTGTGTTCCACCAAGAACAGATGAGTTCTCCTCCTGGTGCTAGTCTCGGGTTCCGGCGGCATTCATAAAAAGACAAAATGAGAATTATTAGAAAGATAAAACCAATGATTATCCAGAAATACCAGAGCATATCACCTTTAGGAGGAGATAAGAAAGAGAGATTAGTGTTAGGGAGAATTCTGCAGGGCATTTCTAAATTCCTTGGAGCAGGTTGATCGGCCAGATCCGCTGTCTTCTTGAGAGTGATCCTCAGGGGGTGTTTCTGGTCAGAGGTCACCTTCCACTCAGGCTGGGCATTACTCAGCTGGTGGGCTGCCTTCACCCAGGAGTGGTGGATCCAGGTATTCAGTCCTGCAACCTTGAGAGCTGTGGGGGTGGTTAATATGACTGGATAGGGTCCCTTCCAGGTAGGCATGAGGGGCTTCTTTTTCCAGTCCTTTACCCAAACCTGGTCTCCAGGTTTATAAGGATGTACGGCTGTTCCTAGAGAGATGGGTAGTCGGTCAGTAACCCATCTGTATACCTCAAAGACAGTTTTTCCAAGTCCTTGTAGTTGCTTCTGGATTTCCAAGTTTTCTATTTCCCCCAAATCTCCCTTTGGCCAAATTAAGGGAGGGGGTCTACCATAGAGAATTTCAAAGGGAGAGAAACCCACCCTGGCCCTTGGGGCACAGTGTACCCGCAGAAGTACAAGAGGCAAGATATCTGTCCAGGGTAAGGTTGTCTCTTGGCATAGCTTAGCCATAGTCTGCTTTAGAGTCCGGTTCATGCGTTCTACTTTCCCTGAACTCTGAGGCCTGTAGGCTGTATGTAGGTTCCATTTAATTCCTAAAGCCTTAGCTACCTGTTGTACTATTTCTGCTACAAAGGCTGGGCCATTATCAGACCCTATGGTCAGAGGCATTCCATACCGTGGAATTATATCCTTCAGCAATGCCTTAGTCACTTCTCTCGCCTTTTCCGTGTGAGTGGGATATGCCTCGATCCAGCCTGAAAAGGTGCAAACAAAAACTTGCAGGTATTTATTTCCTCTGCTAGGCCCTACTTCTGTAAAGTCTACTTCTAAGTCCTCAGAAGGATCTTGCCCACAGCGCTGAACTCCTATTGGTCCCTTAGGACCTTGTTTGGCATTGTTCTGAGCACAGAGGAGGCAACGTTGAGAGACTGAGACACACAAGGGGGGAAGACGGGCAATTAGGTAGTATCTGCCTAACAAAGCTTCTAGGGCAGTCTTCCCTAAATTAGTAAGTTCACGCTGCTGGAGGACTACCTTATAGGCTAACTATTCTGGGACATAGACCCTATGATCTGGGAGTATCCACCAGCCTTCCTTTGTTCTCTTGCCCCCTTCTTGCTGGGCCCATTTCTCTTCCTGAGGAGTGTACTTTGGAGGTTCAGGTAATTCGGGGGCCAACATGATCCGTGCCTGTGCTGCTTGTTCTTTAGCAGCCAGCTTGGCTGTGGCATCAGCACGTTGGTTTCCTTCTGACACTGAGTCTTTCCCTTTCTGGTGACCTTTGCAATGGATGATGGCTATTTCCTTGGGCTCCCAGACTGCTTCTAGTAACTTTAAAATCTCATTCTGATTTTTGATTCCTTTTCCTCCAGCCGTCAAGAGCCCCCTTTCCTTATATATGGCCCCATGGATATGCAGGGTAGCAAAGGCATAGCATGAGTCAGTGTAGATGTTGGCACGCTTATCTTTACTGAGTTCTAAGGCTCTGGCGAGGGCCCAAAGTTCTGCCCTCTGCGCTGACCATCCTTCAGACAGGGCCTGTGCCTCAATTGTCTCAAAGTTTGATACCACTGCATATCCGGCTCATCTTTTTCCTTCATCTTAAGAAGCTGCTGCCATCTGTGAACAATACCAAGTCCGGGTTTGGCAGGGGCCTATCCGTTAGATCTGGCCGGCTGGAATAAACCTCCTCTAGGACTTCCAGGCAATCATGCTCAGGGGCCCACTCAGCAACGGGTAGAAAGGTGGCAGGATTAAGAGTTCTCACTGCTTGTAATCAGACCCGAGGGTTCTCACTTAACAGGCCTTGATATTGAGTCATTCGAGCATGAGTCAGCCAGTGCTGCCCCCTTGCTTCCATCAGGGTGACAACAGCATGAGGTACTTTTACATTTAAGTTTTGTCCTAAGGTAAGCTTATCTGCTTCTTTGACTAGTAATGCCGTGGCTGCAAGGGCCCTGAGATATGGGGGCCACCCGGAGGCTACTGGGTCAATCTGCTTGGAGAGATAGGCTACTGGTCTTTGCCAGGGTCCAAACTCCTGGGTTAGAACTCCTAGGGCTACCCCACTGTTCTCATGAACAAAAAGATTAAAGTCTCGTGTCACATCTGGTGGCCCTAGTGCTGGGGCCTCAGTGAGCTTTGCCTTTATGGTGATGAAGGTTTTCTCCTGTTCGGGACCCCAGTTGATGGGTGCCTTCTCTTCTCCTTTTAAAGCTTCATAGAGAGGTTTAGCCAGGTCTGAAAACCCTGGGATAATTGGATATTGGCGGATTTTAACAGGCTGTGCCCTAGGCTTTAAGTCAATCAGCACCAGGGCGAGGTCCTTAGCCAGGCCTGGAGGATTTCCTTCAGCCCAGACCAGCAGGAATTCTTTTTCTAAATCAGGTTCTAATGGTGAGGCTTTTGACTGGAGGGTATAAAGTCTCCATTCTTCCTCCCTTCGCACTGCTAGGGATAGGATCATTGGGGAGGTCTCCTCACTTAGGCGAAGCTGTGCTGAGCCATTTGGAGCAAAAGTGATTCCTGCCCCCATTTTGGCTAAAAGGTCTCTACCCATTAGAGGCACTGGACAGTTTGGCAAGTACAGGAATTCATGAATTACTTGATGACCACCAAGTTGGCATCGGTGAGGGCGGCAGAATGGTCTACGGGTCTGGTCCCCAGTAGCTCCAATAATGGTGACCTCCTTTCCCGAGAGAGGCGTTATTTTCTGTGTGACTACTGAGTGCTCAGCTCCTGTATCAACCATAAAGTCCACAGTCTGGCCTCAAATTTTCATTCTGACCATGGGCTCGTGGGGGCCTAGCTGAAAAGAGCCTGGTCTGTCCTAGTCGGAACCAGCCATTGCTAGCCCAATGAGATCTGCTTCGAGTGGCTCTGGTTGATAGCGACTGGGTGGAAAAGGGGATCCAGTTTTCTTACTTTGTCATTTGGGACATTCATTCTTCCAGTGTCCTGTCTCCTTACAATAGGCACACTGGTCTCATCTCAGGCTCGCTCTTCCTTTTCCCCCTGATTTGTATTCTTGCTTCCCTTTCTGATCTGTCTGGGAGCCTGAGCCTCTAAAAGCCGTTGCTATTATATTGGCCCTTCTTTGTATTCTCTTTTCTTCCTCCCTCCTTGCCACACTGTCTCGGTTGATGAAAACCTTGTTGGCTATCTCCAGCAGTTCGGTGGCATTTTTTCCTGGAAACCCTTCCAGCTTCTGTAATTTTCTCCTGTTAACAGGCTGGGCTTGGCCTACAAAAGCGGCATTTACCATGGTCTGATTTTCCAGGGCCTCAGGGTTAAAGGGAGTGTAGATTCGGTATGCCTCACATAGTCTCTCATAGAAAGCTGCTGGACTTTCGTCAGGCTTCTGGAAAACTTCAGAGATTTCAGCCATATTGGTGGGCTTCTTGGCTCTGGCCCTGACCCCCTGGAGGAAGGGCAGCCAATATAATTCTAGCCTGGCCCTTCCATTTTCTGAGTTTGGGTTCCAATAAGGTTCCTCATAGGGGAAGGCCTCCCTTGCCCATCTGTCTGTATCTAATATTCCTGCCGGGGCCTGGGTCTGGAGCCACTTCTGAGCCTCTGATACTACCCTCATGCGCTCCTCAGTGTTAAAGAATGTGAAAAGGAGCTGCTTGCAGTCCACCCAGGTGGGCTTCTGGGTCTGGAAAATAATTTCTAGGAGGTCTACCATGGCCTGAGGTTTTTTCAGAATAAGCTGGGGTGTGATGTTTCCAATTCAGGATGTCACTTGTGGTAATGGGCTGATAATAATAGACTGGCCTTCCCTCCTGCAAGGTCCCATCTTCACCAAGCACTTGGGCACCCCGAATCTCCCTGAGAGGCATCTGACGTGCCGGTTGTGGCTTGGGCCCTTGATGGGCTGAACTCAAGCGCCGCCCAACTGGCTCTGGAGAGCCCGGTTGAGGAGAGACGGAGGGGGGCAGTGTTTCTAGACTTTCCAGACCTTCCAGACCAGCGGGGGGAGCACTTGGTGCTGCCTGTGGCACATATGGAGGTGGTAAAACTGGCGGGACTTCCTCAGGGGGTCCTAGCAGTACAGGGGGTTGGGTTCCCTTCTGAGGGACCTGTTTCTTTTCTCCTGCCTGCTTTTCTTCTGCTTTCTCCTCTCCTGCCTGGTTTTCATTAGCCTGCTCCTGCCCTGCCTGCCTCTCCTTAGCCTGCTCCTGCCCTGCCTGCCTCTCCTTAGCCTGCTCCTGCCCTGCCTGCCTCTGCTTAGCCTGCACCTGCCCTGCCTGCCTCTTCACTCCTGCTTTTAAAACTTTACTCTGTCCCTTGTTACTCATGCAGAACCGGACCCAAGGCGGCAAGGTTTGAGTAATTTCTAACCAGCTGTCTATGTAGGGAAACTGATCTGAGTGTCCATGATCTTTCGTGACTACATTCCAGACTGCCCTGACCAGTCCTTTATCTAAGGAGCCTTCCGAGGGCAAGTTGACCCCGAAGGCTGGCCATTCTACTTCACAAAACTTCCTCAGTGTTTTGGGGTTCATTTTAATACCATAGTCTCCATTGAAACCCTTTTCAAAATTTTTCAACATGCAATTGAGAACAGTGGGTTTACTTTGTCTTGACCCCACGATGATCAGTGGTGAGAGACAGACAAGGGAGGGGTGACCTGTTTTCACAGATCCTCACTCAGATGCCCGCCTGGCTGCGTCCCTTGGGAGCTTAAATTTGTCTTAGCTAAGGTGCACCCGTATAAACCCCGGGCCTGGTCACCTCCACGTGGTGGTGAGTCACCGTTATGCCATATGACAAATCGCAGAACCGCAGGTTGGAGCCCACTCGGACTCCATAACCAAGGTTGTGGAGCCACACAAAGGATAAGAGAGGACAGGCCCTCTCCCTCCACACTCACACACTTTCACCAGACATTCACTCAGAGTTTAAAAAAACAGTCCACCCGATTCCTGATTCCTGAACAATTTAACTGATGAAGTCCTATGACTTCTGCGGAGGTGATTAAGCTCCCCATTCCACTCACTGGAGTGGGCCTGACAGACTGGGGCCCCTACGTTACCGATTCTGTTGACAGATCCAGAAGTGTCCGTCCACTTTCTCCAGATGCCAGCTGGGTCCTAGGCTGAGGTCTGGGAGCACCAGGAGTCCCCTGGTTCAATTCTGCTAAAATCAGCAGGGCGCGCCTTCCAGAGACCTATCCTGTGCCCCTGGGCCCCAAGCCCTGTCCCCTCAATGGAGGCCAAAAAAGCCAAGCGCAGTTGGTTTTCCAGTCAGGGAACCAGCTGTTGCAGAAGACCAAAGAAAACCAAGGACGCTTCTGAGAAAAAAAGGAGTGATACTGTTTAATACACCAGCGGACTCAGGGAACAACCTTCCAAATCTGAGTGAAGGAACACACATTGGGCTTTCCTTTATATCTCCCTCCCTGTGGTCTTTGTCCCACAAACATGGATTATGTTTCCGGTCCTTTTTGAGGGCCTTGCAAGAAGGCCCCCAGGTGTTGGGGGTCTCCAGGCCATATCTGATGGTCTGGCCTGGCGCTAGCATTAATAACTCTCCCTCCGGGGCAGTGCACTGTTCACAGTAACAGGTTCTGCAAGACCAGTGTCTGGGAAGGAGAGAGGGACTTAGTCATAGGTTATCAGGAATGTACACTGAGCTTGCTGGCTTGGATTCAGATCACTAGCCCCGAATATCAGGGTTACATTGGAATTAGCTCTTTTTAGCCTTCTTATTAGTTGCTCTGGGGTAAAGAGAAGCAGAATAAAAGGCTGAGAATCAGGAAAAGAAGATAAGTAGTCAGTAAAGGAATGTTGAAAAACTGCACTCCATATATAGGATACTTGTTAGGTGCAAGAGATTATGAGAAGCATGTACAGTTATTATCTAATTTAAGACTCACAACACTCTATGAGGGAAGTACTTGTATTGTATATCTCCAATATTCCAACTTGGAAAATAACCTTCCATAACAAAGCACTAATTTTTTGATATATGAAAAAGGAGGACATGAACAGAAGCAGTGTAATTAAATGCAAAAACAATAAAATTTTCAGGAGACCTGAGTTTTATTCTCAGCATTTTCATGTTTGCTGCTACAGTGTTAATTTGGACAAGTCCCTCACCACTCTGAACTTTAGGTTCTTATAGGGACAGTATTAGAATATTGAAGACCAGCTATAACTGTAAGAAATATGTTCTGTTAACTGTGATTGTTTTGTTCTGATTAATGAAGACACATTCTGACCTGGCTGGGAATTGTATGAGGGACCTGGGAGCTCACTTGGAAATAGGGCCCATCCTCCCCATCAGGGAGCTGCCTATTATCATGTAAAGATTAACAACCTTGTTGCAGAAATCAGAGGCACCAGCCCTTTGAAGACCTCCAGCATTTGCATGCCTGCAGGCCTTTGTAAATCCCCAGCCCCCATTACCTGTAAACTGCCCATTTAGCATGCACTTTTGCCTACTTCCCCTTGTAATCTTTGTTCTTCTACCCAATATAAGCAGCTGGCTTATGGTGGGTGTAGAGCAGATTTTTGTGGATGACCTGCTACTCTCCCATACTGCCGGCAGTATTAGAATAAATGCTCATAAATGATTCAACCCTGTCTCTGCTTAATTGGCTCAAGTAGTGACAGGCAGCCCAGACCCATTGATTGTCTGGTTACAGTTCCTCTTCTAGAGAATCTGGGTGATATGCCCTGCTTACCTTGCACTGTTGCCATGGATCACATATGAGATGGCACACTACCACAATGGTTCAAGCGGTGGTTCTAGAGCTATGAGACTTTGTTTCAAAACCTGTTAACTAACTGTATAACCTTGGGAAAGTTGTTTATCCTCTTAGTCCTTTAGTTCCCTTGCCTTTAAAATGGGGATAATAACAGTATGTGATAGGGGCAGAAATAGAATATTGGGAACCAGCTATAATTGTAAGAAATATTAACCATGCTCTGTTAACTGTGATTGTTTTGTTCTGATTAAAGAAGGCACATTCTAACCTGGCTGGGAGTTGCATGTGGTTATCTGGTGCCGGAGCTGACCAGCAGACCTAGAGCAACCGATGAATGGATTACTCCGACACATTTGCTGTGAAAGAAAGGGCTAAGGGACTGCCTGGCTAAAGAAACCAGACAGCCTCGATTGGCTGCCTTGTTAAGCTTTTATTGTAACAGCAGTTTGAGATAAAGTTTATCTTTTAGATACAATCTATAGGATAAGTAATAGTGGGAGGACACATGTGTTTGCAGTGTCCTTTAAACAAGGACACCCAAAGATTAAGCATAAGGATTCAAGTAAACACCCGGGGGGTCTGCACTTTCACAGACTTGTTTGGAAAGGTCAGGGAATAATTAAGGGCACTACCTTCTGCACTCCCCTAAGTCAGAATTCTGATAAACAGAGTGGGTGGCCTTCTGCACACTTCCCTTTTCTTGGAATGTCCTCCTTACAAACTTTCCAACCAAGTCTCATGCTTCTCCACAATCTGGGAGCTCACCTGGAAATGTGGCCCATCCTCCACACCTGAGAGCTGCCTATTATCATGGAAATATTAACAACCTTGTTTCAGAAACCAGAACTACCAACCTTTGCATATTGCCAGCCCTTTGAAGACCTCCATTCTTTGCATACCTGCAGGCTTTTGCAAATATCCAGCACCCATTACCTGTAAACTGCCCATTTAGCATACCCATGTAATCTTTGTCCTTCTACCCAAAATAAGCAGCTGGCTATGGTGGGGGGCAGAACAGATTTTTGTGGATGACCTGCTGCTCTCCCATACTGCTGGCAGTATTGGAATAAATGCTCTTGTATGATTCAACCCTGTCTCTGTTTAATTGGCTCAAGTATGACAGGCAGTACGAACCCATTGATTCTCTGGTTACATAACCATTATTAGATTTGTGAAAGCATTAAATTAGTTAATACATGTAAAGTGTTTTGAACAGTGTAGCTTACATTGTTTATGCATGCTTTGTTTAATAACTAATATAACTAGCAGGGAAGGAACATTTTAAACAGTACAAGTGTAAGGGATTATTCTTACTAAAATTTAATCTAACATATTTTCATTCATGGGTGATACTCTGTTCTGTAGTATCTTATAAAGGTGTTTCCAATATACAGTGATCATTAATTGGTACATTGAGTGACCTAGATTCCCAATTTCTGTGTGTGAGATATATTCCCTACAGATATGAATTTACTCAGTTGCTTTATTTTGTAGATGTAGCAGACACCAGTCCATTATCTTTTCTACCTAGTTGAATCCTACCTGTTCTTTAGGACTGAATAATGTAGCAGGAAAAATAGAAATGGACTAATCAAAGTGAAGTATGGTAGCAACCATACTTGGGTAAAAATTGCTGTTTATTGTTTTAACCTTGCTGTTTGGGTTCTGTACTCATTTAAAAGTTATTTTGATTTTCTGAACTTATGTATGATTGAATACTCCCTTGATGGCAGTTTGAATATTCCATTGATTGTGATCTCACTGGTCATCGAAGCACATTCCTCTGGGACCCAGGACAGATAGTGATCCTAAATTGTCTCAGTAGCTACAGATAACTGAATTTCGGTTGACTCAGTGGTCCTGGAATCTGGACAGCACAATTATTCTAAATTGTCCAGGTGGTCCCAGATAATGCGTTTCTGTTGATTCAGTGATTCGTAGATACTTTAGATAACTAAATTGTTCAAATTCTGCTTCTGTAAAAAATGCTTTTTTGCGAAACAGGTTCCTCATTCCAGACCCAAAGATGTAATTGATACTTTTGTGATATTCTGCATATAAGCCAGAAGTGGCAAGCTGTTCGGGGCTGTGAGGTCTGGAGCGCTTTTGCTCCCTCGTATGCTGCCGGCTTTTAATAAATGACTCCATAATTCGACTTTTTGAGGCGTCCTTTGTAAGATGGGGGTTACACTACAACAAAAGCTTCAGAGTATACTCTAGAACTTCTGGAAAAGACAGTGACATAATGGCACACTGTCAACAGCTCCTTTCAGACAGCCATCAAAATGAATGAAGCAAATAAACCTCACAGATAACACGAAAAACCACATGCTCATACTACAAACTGCAGACAGTACTGATCAGGTACAATGCAGTGTAGACCAAAATGAGACAGGATAGCACCATCCAGACTTAACAGCTCTTGAATCCAATAATACTTTCATATAGTAAGTGGATAAAGTCCTTAAGATTTCCACTTGTAGCTCTCAGCTTGGAAGGATGAGAACTGGAGGCAATAACAGATCATAAGAGATACTGAGTACATACTGCTTGCATTTTGTTCCTTAATATCAGCTCTCTATAGGAGCAGTAGTGCTGAAGGAGCAACCACATGACTAAACACATCATCATTTTTTTCCTGACCTAGCTTCCTAAAATGAAAGTAGTAAAATCTTTAGGCAAGCTTTCTTAGACCTAAGAAATTATTGTGTAGAGAAAAATATGCACTGGTGCATAAAATAATTGGCAATTATGGGATACATATATACACATAAAACAGTCCTTGAAAAGTTGGCAAAATAGTTTATAAATAATTACAGTTTAATACAATGAGAAAAATAACCCCTCAAATTGCAAATTAAAAAAAACACACATAGGAAATATTGGAAATAAACAACTGTGAAAATATGTGCATGGGCAGCTATTCTTTCCTCATTTATTCTGGTTGTAATAGAGTAGCTGCTGGCCTAAAATCCTTTTTAGATTAGAATGCTTTGTGCTTTGAATTGTTTCTCCTTCCATCTTCTAACAAACTTAACTTTAAAAATATCCACTCTTTATTGTCTCCAGTAATATCATTGATCTGTCACATCTACATTTAAATATAACATAAGTTTTCATCTTAAACATTGCCCCCCCTCCAAACCCCACCAGCTACTACCCTATATCTGTCCTCTGTCTTTGTTGCAAATCATTCTAGAGTCAACTTCCATGGTTATTATGATTCTGTTCCTACTAGTCTTTTGAAATTGATCTCATAAACTCATCAACAGTCTCTTGGTATTTCTCAATCTTCTGATCTATGGCTGTTTCTCATTTAGCTCTGAGCAAACTCATCCATGCCAGTGGATTCAATTATCAATGAAATCAGTTCTCAATAAGAGTCCCTGGGGAATTGTTGGAATATACTGAAGTGAATTATTGATGAGAATATGCAGTTTGAAAACACATATTACAAAAGGCAATCATTGTTTAATACAAACTATTGAGTATAAACTCAAAATGTATTGGATAGTAGATAAATAGAAAAGATAGAAAAGCATTTTATTCATTAATCTTATCTAGACATATCACAAGGAAATTTCAGTACACTAAAGACAATGAAAACAAGAGAAAACACAATTATGTACAATTTGACAATAGACGACTTAACAAGCAAATTGAAAATACAATACTTAATAACAAGATTAAAGCCAGAATACAGTAGAATAAAAATTACCATGTCTAGCCTGTGTGGTTCAGTGGTTGAGCGTCGACCTATGAACTAGGAGTCACAGTTAAATTTGCAGTCAGGGCACATCCCAGGGTAGCAGGTTGCAGGGTTGCAGGCTTGATCCCCAGTGTGGGGGCGTGCAGGAAGCTGCCAATCAATGATTCTCTCTCATCATTGATGTTTCTTTCTCTCTCTCCCTCTCCCTTCCTTTCTGAAATCAACAAAAATATATTTGTAAAAAATGATGCTCAAAGAATTAAAATTTGGAGAAAATTAAGGAAACTGCTAGTACTTAGGCTCTATGATAAAGACTTTCTCAGGGCTCTACCATTTAATTGCACAGTGACCTTGAGAAAATCACCTAACTTCTTGTAGTTTGTTTTTTCATCTGTGTAAAAGGACGATCATACTGCCTAACTTATAGGTTTGTGATGAAAATGAAAGAATACATTCAAAAAAATTTAGAACAAAATTTGGAACATAGTAAAAATATATTAGCTGGACTAAATCTTATTTCTATTAGTATTCTCAGTAGATAATCAGTTTTCCCTAAATGATTTATTTATTAGTCCATTTCCCCCAAAATATTTAAAATGCTACTTGTGTTATAGTTCTAATTACAGTAGATGATGAGATGTATGTCTAAACCCTCTATTTTATTTTATTGTTCAGTCTGTGCATTTCCATAAGATGAGTACCTCATACTTTAAAATAATTTTATAATAGTGAGAATTCTTCTCTTGTTCCTGGAATTAATTTTTATATTTTTAATTTTTTATGACTAAACATAGGACTTTTAGTTTAAGCCATATATTTAATTTGCTAAGAAAACACAATGCTAATTGCCTTTGCAAAATGCTGGAACATTTTGCAATTTCAGTATTATTCATGAATATGCCCACATCCCACGCCTTTTCTAACAGCAGATTTCCTAATGTTCTTCCTTTGTGCTAATATGTTTCTTTGTTATCAATCTGAAGGGTGAAAATATCTCATTTTAATCTTTATTTTATAGATACAGAGAAATTACATCTTTTCTGTGTTACTCTACTTTTATTCAGGTCTTTTTCTTTTAATTTCTCCCAGTAAAGTTTTATATGGTTGTTTTCTTCATTTAGTACCTATACATTGCTTGATAAATTTATTTCTTGGTGTTTTATTTTCATTTTACTTGTATTGCTATGTAAATGAAATTTTCCCATTATATATGAATTTGTTTTGTTTGTATAAATGGAAGATATTAATCATTGTATATTAATTTTGCATTTACCTACATTTCAAATATGTAAAATTTGATTTTGTTCTCTTGTCTGAAGGTGTAATCTAGCACTTTTAAAACTATTTTAAATAATAGTGGTGAAAGCAGCATCTAAATTTTGTTCCTGAAATTAAATTCAGTCTTTTCAAATATTTTACAATAAAATATGACTTTTAATATGAGTCATACTAGTATATTATACTTTTTAAGGAAACATTCATAACTTACTGAAGGTTGAATTATGTAAATTCCTTTATTGACATCTACCAGGATGACCATATTATATCAACTTTTGACTTATTAATATGGTAAATTATATTCATGCAATTCTTAGGGGTTCCTGTTATTGAACTGTTTGCATTCTTAAAATGCCTCCCATTTCACATTATGTATTATTCTGTTGATCTGCTGTTGGAATATATTTGCCAATGTTTCATTTCAAAATTTTGCATCAATACTTGTTCATATTTTCAGTAGTTTTCTTCACATTTGCTATTTTGTCATTCCATGCTCTGGAACAATTTAAAATGCACAGAAGTTATAGGAGCATGACTTCTAAAAGAATGATGGATTTAAAATCTGGTCCTGATACCATTGCAATTAACCTAGTTATTAAAGGGAAGGCCAGATATTGTAGGTATGTCATTTGTGCAGCTTCTCCAGGAAGTTAAAGAGAATGGTCTTGGGTTTGATTCTTGGTCAGGGGCACGTGTCTGGGTTGCAGGTTTGATCCTAGCCCCAGTCGGGGTGCATGAGGAAGGAAATCAATCGATGTGTCTCTCTCACATGAATCTCTCTCTCTCTCTCTCTCTCTCTCTCTCTCTCTCTCTCTCTCTCTTCCCTATCTTCCACTCTCTCTAAAAATCAATAGAAAAAAAATCCTCAGGTGAGGATTAACAACAACAAAAAAACAAAAAAAATGGGCAAAGTACATGAAAGGCCAATTGAAAAATAAGGAAATAAAATTAAATCAGTAAAAATAAAAAGATGCTTACCTTCACAAGTTATAAAAAATGCAGATTAAAGGAAGACATTTTTCAACTTTCAGACTGATAATGAAAAACAATATTAACAAAGATAAAAGAACACGAGGAAACCCATTGTCAGGAAAGGCATGGGATATGGGCATCCTAGTGCAATGGCGGAAATGCAAACTGATCGAGACTTTTTGAAAGGGCAATTAGAAATGTGCCTCAAAAATTTGTAAATTAAATATTCCTTAGCTCAGCAGATCTTCTAGGAATGTTTCCTAAGATGATAGCAAAAACAGAAAACATTTAAAAGTACATGCACAAGCATGATCACTGCAGCATTACTTTTAATAGAGAGCATTTGGCAACAACCTAAACGTCAATCAAGTGAAGAGTGGCTTAGTAAAGACCTGTAAAGCCAAATGCTTTGCAGTGTGAAAATGATGTGAATAGACGTGAAAAGGGGTCCACACTACATTGATGACAGACAAAAGCAAGCTATTATATGACATGCATTTGCAACATGGATGGACCTTGAGAACATTTTGCTAAGTGAAATAAGTCAGTCAGAAAAATCTAAGAACCATATGATTTCACTCATATGTGGGATATGAAACTGAAACTCATGAACACAAACAGCAGTGTGGTGGTTGACAGGGAGAAGAGGGTGGAGGGAGAAGCAGGTCAAGGGAAGATTTGACTTTTGGTGGTGAGCAGATGGTACAATATACAGGCATTGTAACATTGAAATCTACACTGAGTGGCCAGGTTATTATGATCTCTGAACGCATAATAATCTGGTCACTCAATACATATATATATATATATATATATATATATATATATATTAGAGGATTAGAGGCCCAGTGTATGAATTAGTGCATGGGTGGGGTGCGGCCAGGCTGGCCAGGGGGAGGGACATGGGCGGTTGGCCGGCCTGCCTGCTGGTCAAACTCCTGGTTGAGGGGACAATTTGCATATTAGCCTTCTATTATATAGGATATACACTGAGTGGCCAGATTATTATGCATTCAGAGATCATAATAATCTGGCCACTCAGTGTATATGTTCACGTTGACCAATGTCACCCCAATCAATTTAATAAAAAATAAAATTAAATTTATTAATAAAAATAAATTTTTAAAAAATAAATAACATGGATAGTATAACCTTATTTGTGTAAAAGTTTATGTAGGTGTGTGTACTTACATGTGCACATATATGAATGTCTGATTTAAAAAAATCTTGGCCTCTTATTCCCTTTTTAAGACCTATTTCCGCAGGTATCCCTTTTAAGACCTATTTCCACAGTTTATCATAAATATTTGAAAGGCAACTTTACTTTTAGTTCTTATTCTTGAAAAGTGCTGTGGTGGAGAACACATTCATAATGCACAACAAAACTGATTAAACACTCTCTCCTCTTTATATCTGTCTCCCTCTAAGTCTCCAATGCTTCTTCAGTTCATGTAATTGGAGGTACAGCTTTAGAAATCTCTGGTGCCTGTTACCAGTTTAACAACCAGAGAGAAGGAGGGAGGGGGGAGAGACAGAGCGATAAATGAGAGATAGAGATAGAGATTTCTCATTCCCAGTTTCTTGCCCCAGATTTCCTGGGGTGAAACTCACACTGAATTAAAATGTCAGATCTTTTGATATTCAGGTAGAGGACATAAAAGGCTAGGGTGAGGGAGGAATATTCATACAAAAAAAAAAAAGCCCTGGACAGATACACCTATAAAGATAATTACAAAGATAAATATAGATTCTTAACCAGAGCTTCCTGGTTTTTGCCCAAGGAAAAAAATAGGTCAATTTGTGTGCACTGCAAGGTTTCCTACTTTACATTGTTCTTAGTACAAGACTTAATTCTGTACCATTAAGAAAAAGTTTCTAGTGCTTTCCTGTGAGGTTTTCCTATATGCATCATAAAGACTTGTAGTATGTTCAAGATCTGTGATTTCCTGTAAAATTGCTTGAATTATATGTGGATATTTGTACATGATTTTAGACAAGATCACAATGTCTCAACTTTGGGACTATTGACAATTTGGGCTCAATAATTTCTTTTTCCTTGTGGAGGTGGTGAAACTGACCAGTGCCTTATAGAATTATTAGTAGCATCTCTGGGTTCTAGCCATTGAATGTCAGTAAGGATCTTCCACTCCCCACCCACCAAGGTGTGACAACAAAAATATGTCCCAGATATTGCCAACTGTGCCATAGGGGGCAAAACTACACCTTGTTGACAAACACAAGAACTAACACAGATTTTTTTTTGGGGGGGAGGGCTGCATAATATTTTATAGAGATTTAAATATATACACATATGTATGTATACCTATGTGAACATCTATATCATATAATCTTTTTATCATGATAAATTTTGTGTTTCTATTTTGTGAAATAACAAAAGTGGATCATGTCAAAAGTAAGCAACAAAAGAGGCTAAAGCTCAAACAATGAATACACATTTATTTCTAAAATTGATGAAAAGCTGATAAAATAAAAACAAATTGTAAGGAAATGTCATTACAAGAACTAAATTGGCACTGATAAAAATACTACAAAGATGTGAACAATGCAACTACCAGGGGTGAGGAACTGGCAGAGTTCAGCCAAAATCCAATTAGAAGTATTCTGCAGGGAAAATAGAGGCTACTCAACTTTATTTTTTAATCATTTTGTTGTTCCTTTCTTCAAGGCAGAATATGCTTCATTTTCCTGTATAATTCTAGACTTATGGAAAGATTCAGATAATTGCAAAAACTCCCTGGTAAATGCACCATGTGCCCATGTCCTCTGAATATTTTCTATGACTGAACGCATTGATCAAGTGATGTTGAAGGCATTGCTGAGTAGAATGAGACAATGCGAATATAAAATAAAGAGAACACACAAACATCAAAACTCTTGCTGGTTTAGAAGCCCACCTGCAAATTCGCTTTGGGTCAATTTGTCAATGTGCCCAAAGAGCTCCCTCTTGCTTTCAAGAAGAACTTACTGTGATGAAAATCTTTGATGAACATTGACATCAGATTCAATCATTAGCACTAATAGCTACTAAAATAAAGAACACACACACACACACACACACACACACACACACACACACACACACACACAAGTGTCCTACCTAGGTTAATGCTCTCATTGGTGGAATTGGCCAGAGTATCCATAAGGAAAGCTTCCAATACACAGATGCAGTATCAAATCTACTATCTGCAGATATTAAGAATTCTTCATTCCCCTCTGCCTCCCATCACTTTTAAAATATATTATTGTAGGCAAAAAGTGTCATTGAAGATCATTGTACTTTTCAGAAAAGCAGTGTTTTGGATAAATTGAAAAGAAATCCAAAGTAATTTTGATGTATGTCAATAAATTAGCTGGGTTGCTATGAGTGTTATATACAATTAATTCATATAAGATACATTAAAATTGGAACAGATAAGAATAGTATTTTAACTCTCTCTATATAACTGTTATATAACTTTTAGCCATTAATGTTTTCTCTGTTTCTATCATGTTCATATCAGTGCTGTTCTTAATAAAGTGCACCCCACATCTAGTCCATTAATTTCTCTAATTTCTCAGATTTATCCAGATTTTTTTTTAAATTAAGCACATAAATAAATTCTGCTTCAATAGAAAGGCATCTTCAGGCTAGGCATCCTATATAATAAAGAGGTAATATGCAAATTGACCATCACTCCAACACACAAGATGGCCACCCCCATGTGGTCAAAGATGGCCGCCCCCATGTTGACACAAGATGGCCTGCAGGGGAGGGCAGTTAGGGGGGACCAGGCCTGCAGGGGAGGGCAGTTGGGGGCAATTGGGCTGGCAGGGGAGGGCAGTTAGGGGCGACCAGGCTGGCAAGGGAGGGAAGTTAAGGGTGACTGGGCCAGCAGGGGAGGACAGTTAGGGGCGACCAAACCTGCAGGGGAGGGCAGTTGGGGGCCACCAGGCCTGCAGGGAGGACGGTTAGGGGCAACCAGGCTAGCAGGGGAGGGCAGTTAGGGGTGACTAGGCCAGCAGGGGATTGCAGTTGGGGGCGACAAGGCTGGCAAGGGAGGGCAGTTAGGCGTAGATCAGGCTGGCAAGGGAGTGGTTAGGAGGTGACCAGGCTGGTAGGCAGAAGCGGATAGGGCCAATCAGGCAGGCAGGTAGGTGAACGATCAGGCCTAAATGGGCAGTCGGACATCCCTTGAGGGGTACCAGTTTGGAGAGGGAGCAGGCTGGTCAGAGGGACACCCCCCCATGCACGAATTTCATGCACCAGGCCTCTAGTGTATAAAATATAATCCTTGATACGTTGCTTAGGACAGGAAAAGGAAGAGTTGACACATACAACAAAATCCTTCATTTAGTCCCAGGGGCCAAAACCAAGCCATCCTCTGATTTTTAAATAGAGCTTTATTGGAATGCAACTACCCTGTTTGTTTACATAATGTCTATAGCTGCTTTTGTGATGTAAAGGCAGAGTTGAGTAGTTGCAGAATTGATACTGTGCCCTACAAAATCGAAAATATTTGTAATCTGGCCCTTTACAAGAAATGATTGCCAACTCCATGATACAATATAGACTTAGCTTACTTTAATTTCTTAATCCATTAAAATAGTTTCTGTTACCTTACAGTGAGACCCTACTGTTCTCTAATGAGAAACATTGAATCATTTACTATTCAGCCTTTAATACAATCAAAGGGAAGTGATTGTAGAAATATTTCAATCCTTTTAGCTTTTGGAGGGGGGTGGGGAAACTGAGACCTAAAGGGAGTATATGACTTGCCCAAAGTTACATAGCTTATTAGTAACAAAGTAGTTACTAAAAAAAAAAAAAAAAATGGTTCCTCACGTCCTTTGGTAGAAATGGATTTCACCTCCAAGAATTATAACTAAAGTCCACAGCTATCCAAAAATCATATTTCAGCCTATTAGATATCACAAAGGTTTTGGCTTTTAGATAGTGAAAAGACCGATCTCTGAACTAAAGCTTCCTGGCTTTTTCCTATATATTAGATGAAACTATGTATCTATGTGTTTAGCCCAGCATCTGACTCGAGTTAATTTCCTTTCAACTTTCATTTCTTTAGATGAACAAACTGAAGACTAATGGGTATAGTAGCTTGTTTTGAGGCCATACATGAATGAGAATTAAAGATATAATTCACCCTTGGAATTTAGGATTCAAAGTTCAGTCTTCATTCTATAATGCCAAATGGACAATTCAATTACAGAACACTAGAAAAGTAACTATAACATGGTCACTTCATGTGAAAAATGGACCTTGAAAGAACTTATTCCATCCTGTCCCCTGCCTGGACCATAGGCACTCCACTCTATTTCCATAAATTTTGTAAGAACTGCCTTTTAGGGTCTCCCTATGAGCACAGATGGTCCCTTGTTCTGTTAATTCCAGGATGTAACTAAACCAGATAAGTAACTATGCTATTTCTAGCTTCTGTAAACACGCTTGCTTGAATAATGGGAAAATAAGACATTTTTGGAAAAAGGGGGGGGAGAAAATCTGAATCTGTGATGGAAATCTGTTGTACATTATTATCAGTCTATGGTCTGGTCACTGCTCCCTCTTAATCGTCCATCTTGCAGGACCTGTTTTCTTAAGCACTGTTCCCATTTTGGAAAGGCCATAAAACATAAAACCCCTAGATGGAGTTGTCAGGGCTGGCGCCAGGCCAGGCCTTGAGATAGGGTCTCACTGCACCAATTCCAGAAGTGTTGTTTTTTTTGTTGTTTGTTTTGTTTTTTGTTTTTTCTATTTTTGCCTTTATACGCTTACCCTTAACTTCATTTAGAGGCCACGAGGTTTGGAGAGGCGTTAGCCCTTCACGGTCACCGGCTTTTGAAATAAAGGTTCCAAAATTCGACCCTCTGACTGTGGTGTCTTCTCTTGGACTCGCTGAATTTCAATATAACAATGTAAGAAAAAAAAAAGCTGTGTCTATGAATCCTTAAAATAAAACACATTAGAAGGGTTAGATTATATATAAAGCAATCAATAAATCAACAAATAAAAGCTATAACATTTCCAAAAGTAAAATTTGGCAATTAAAAATGTAAATTGGTGTAGCCACTATGGATAACAGCATAGTGGTTCTGCAAAAGGTTAAAATATAGAACTACCATATAAAAATGATAGTATGAGAAGATTTTCTCCATGGAATAAAAAAGTCTCAGAAGGTACAAAAGAAAATACTAAAATAAGTAAAAATATAATTCTCTTTCTCTCTCTCTAATATATATAATTACCTATATGTAAATATAATACATATATAGATTTCTGTTCACAAAAACATGCAATAAAAGATTTAAAGGCTCTTAAATTAAGATGTCATAACTGCTTTAAGAAATTGTTTTTTAAAAACTCAAACATACTGTCATTTGCTGAGTGATACAACATAGACTTAGCTTACATTAATTTCTTAATCCATTAAAATAGTTTATGTTACCTTACAGTGAGACCCTACTGTTCTCTAATGAGAAACATTAAATCATTTACTATTGACCTCATAGGAAAACCATTCCAAGTGTGTATTCAGCCTTTAATAACATTAACATACATGAAAAAAAATCAATATACAGAACCATCATCAATAACCAGTTAACTGTTGGATCTTCCAAAACCAGAGACAGGTATTCTTAAGAGTCAAGACTTCTCAGACCTCTGCACTAATATATGTTGGCACACAGACTTCCTTTAATTTCGTTAACAGAAGTTTATCGTGTTGGTGTATCTCTGCATCGCTCCTTATAAGAGCAGACACAGATTGTGCTGCCCACACTTTGGTCACTGACACCTTTTGTATTTGTCAGTTCTTCCTTTAGGTCACAATCCTTCTGACTGTGAAATGTGATGTCCAAAATTATTAGAGCTTATCCTTGAAGTTTCTGGACTAGAAAATGGAAAAGACTCTCAAGCCCTATTTTCTTTCTCAAAGGAATCATCTTCTTGGAACACAAATTTCTATTTAAGTACCTGGGAAATTAAAGACACTGGATCCCACTGTGAACTGTGTCTTTTCCTATTATGAATGGGTCTGCCTCCAGGCGACCGTTCAATAACAGGAAGTTTAATCTTATTCATATCCTTTAGAACATCCAACATTTTTGGAACATCTTTGTTTTTCTGGTTTTTTGAATGACAACTATAATTGGTCTTACTGGCACCTGGGTGCTGTTTTTTCATTTCAGTTGCTGAATTATCTGAGTCACAAATATGATTATATTCTGGCTGCACAAGAGAACATGGAGGCTGCAGAGAAGAAAACTGAAGGGGCTCTGTAGGTGGAGGAGGAGGAGCAGGAAGCACTGAACTTGAAAATGGATCTCGTTTAACACTCAGTTGAGCAGTTTCTGATGATGGCACTTGTCCCAAACCAGTAGTCCCATAAGTCAAGTCAAAGGAGTCAGAATTAGCACTGTTTTTCAGTTCTTGCATTTGCAAAAATCCAGCAATCTGAGAGCAAAGAATAGTTAGTTCGTCTTCAAGGACAGCTACATTTTTAATTGCAGCTTCATTTACAGGCTGATAATTTTCCATTGGTTTATTATGTCTTAGAGCAGGTAACAGTGGATCTCAAACTAATTGCAAAGGATGGAAAACATCAGTCTCCTCGTCCTCATTTTTCCATATACCATTTCTCAAAATCAGGCCTGCGACAAGCTTCTAAAGGAGGAATTTTCCCAATAATACAAACAATACTCCGAGCTGATCCATAGCCTTTATTTCCCCAAATCTGCAAAACCTGGTCCATGGGAACACTGAAATATTCCAGTATCTCTCTTAAGATATACAATATGAGAGACATTGATGAAGCAAACACAGAAGCAAATTCAAGGAAACATTATCAGTTTCCTGATACCTTCTTCTGAAGCCGAGCCTCCCAGCAAACTCAGGAACATCAAGATGCAGTTGTTAAGGAACACAGCCTTGGAATCCTCAGTCCACGAAGCCTGAGTGTGCTCAACCTGGCTCAGAAACGCTCAGACCCATGTCTGCCCTTGTCCTCAGCCTGTGGGCTACAGGCAGTAACAATGCCCCCAGTGACTTGGGTCTGGACCCTGGAGCCCTCCCTCAGCCAGGGTAACTCCACCTGCTCCCCTGCCAAGTGAGTTTGATTTTAGATTTATCTTGACTGCAGTCCCCCACCCCATGTCAGGCCAGGGTCTAGTAGGCAGAATTTGCAGTAGACTATCTGTCTGTTGGCTCTGATTCATCAGAAGTCTGCAACTTGGTGTGTCCTGCCATCACATTTTTCTACCACCACAAGAACATGACTCATCCCTTGGCCTCCACAAGCCATTAGACTATAAAAGTAAGTGATGAGAGACCTACACACTCCCTTTACTTTGGAGGCTGAACATAACTAACCCAGTTTAATTTTCTTAGAGGGAGGTGGGGGGAAGAGAAACAAGTAGGTAATTGCCAGAGAAAGAGGGACCGGGAGATAAGGGCTAAGGTAGATGCCATTAAGTTGTCTCTTTCCAGGGAGGAAGAGCTTGAAGATGCCAGGAGAAAAGAGAGCTGGAAAACTATTTTTGTGGCTTCCTTGCATTAAAAAAGAATGCTCATTACTATATGTTACCTTTTCTACGTAGCAACAGGTGACATTCCTGCCGGTTTTGCTACCCTTTCTTTCTCTGGCAGCAATATAAGAGAGAGGGGAATTCTGCTTAGTTCTTCTTGGGCAAGTCACCTTCTGACTTGCTGGCCTTTAATCTCAGACCAGCATCCCCTATTTTACCCACTCAGATTTCAATGTCCTGCAAGATCTGTCCTACTACTACACCCAAACTAAATTAAATCCAGAAAGGTTGCAGCCTACACCAAGGTTTCCATCCTCAGGATTATGGACATTTAGTGCCAGATAATTCCTTGCTGTTGGGGGCTATACTGTATAATGTAACATTTAGCAACATCCTAGCCTTTTACTAGTATCCATTTATACCGGTAACACCTATCCCCCAGTTACAACTCCAAAACAATCTCCAGATATTGACAAATGTCCACTGGGCAGGAGGCAAAATCACTTTCAGAATGAGAATCACTGGCCTACAGTGATAAGAAGACAACAGACATGTGGTGAGAGAGCTGGGTATGGAGCAAGGTCCTTTGTTCTTCTCTCTCAGGGAGGCGAAGAGGCTAAGACATGGCTTTGGTTTGAGTGCTAGACCTACACAAAACACAGATATGACATATAGGGACTGCTGCTAAGAAACCTAGAAATACATATAGTATTTCTCTGATCATTTCATGTTTCCCACTTAATTTTTGCCCCTTCATCAAAACCACAAAATATTTTTCCAATGTGGTAATCCAGCAAACAATGACATGTCTACATAAAGTTCAATTCATTTAACAAATTGTTACCCATTTTAGGAAAATGCCTAGGTATGGATGAGCTAGAAGGCCTAGTCTCAATTTGACTAAAACTGTTGAGTAGCTCCATGTAGAAACCTCGTGGAACTCCTAATATCCTTCATAGGAGAAAGAGCAAATGGGTTGAGTTAACAGGCATCTCCTTATGCCTTTTAGCATCACTTCTGCTCTCTCTGGAGCCACTGGCAGTTCACACTGCTGAGCTTACACAAACTCTATCAACTTTTTCCTCATGGAGTTCAGACCATGGTTCTAGCAGCCTTGCAAAGTATCTAGTATTGTAATTGTTTTTAGAAAATAAAGGTCAGGGGATAGCATAGGGGAGTTTCTTCAGTGAAGTCATATCATTACAAAACCTTGATTTTTGCTTTGGCTCTTTTTTTTTTTTTTTTACTATGTTGCCCTGAATAAGTCTCTTACTCCTCTCTGCACTTTACTGTGCTCATCTGCTAAATATGTATGATTATACTTGCACTATTTGTGTCACAGGATTTCTATAAATAGCAGATGATATTCTTGCAAGTGGCAAAGCACTAAGCCATTTTCAGGTATTTCTATTACTCTAAAGCATTCTAATTGATGTGTGGAGTATAAGAAATTAAAATGCATACCTGAGAAAGGGCTTGCCCTTTTTGTGACTATCATTAAATACAGGAGGGGTTTTGATTTTACCCTGATATGTTATGATCTTCTCAATCACATGAAAAATTAGCTTTTCAGGTGATTCCAAAATTATAAAATATGGTAATTGAGAGATCACCTTATCTAGTGGTTCGCAAACTCATTAGTCAACAGAGCCAAATATCAACAGTACAATGATTGAAATTTCTTTTGAGAGCCAAATTTTTTAAACTTAAACTTCTTCTAATGCCACTTCTTCAAAATAGACTCGCCCAGGCCGTGGTATTTTGTGGAAGAGCCACACTCAAGGGGCCAAAGAGCCGCATGTGGCTCGTGAGCCGCAGTTTGCTGACCACAGACCTAATCCAATCCCTTAATTTTACAAAAGAGAAAAATGAAACTCATAAAAGGTAAATAATATAGTTAAGATCACGCAGTTAATTAGTGGTAGATGCAGTACAAGAACCCAGTCCAATATGAGTTTTATCAAGGTGAAGTCTGGTTTGGTCATCTTAAATAAATTGCTTGTCCACTAAAACAAAGAAAAGGAAAACATATGGTTTCTAAATATAATCAACTATTGGGAATACAGAGAAGACTAAGCACTCAATTCAATTCCTTTGGCTTGGATTAGCTCCTGTGGTGTTTTTTCAGGATTTTAGATAGCATGACTTCTAACCCAATGGATTGGGATTGACCTTAGAAACATGTAAATATCCTTTTTAATTTTCTTTTTTGTGGGTCCATGGGGATTTGGGTGATGGTGGAGTACTCACCATGGTTTAGAAGGCCTAAAGATATATTTATCTTTTTATTATATTTGTTGTTGAAAGTATTACAGATGTCCCCCATTTTTCCCATTGATCTCCTCCACCACAGTCCCGTCCCCTCCCCAGGCTTTCACTGCAGTATTGTCTGTGTCCATGGGTTATGCATATATGCATATAAGTTCTTCGATTAATCCTAAAGATTTATTTAATCTTGGCTCTCATTTTGTTTTCTCAAATGATCTTGACTCATGATTGGTTACAGTCTTTTTCTGAGGTATGAAAAGTCACTGCTGTACGTGCATTTAAACTGAGCCCTTACTTGACATCTTATTAGTTTTCAGGCACCACCTGCTAGACTTTCAGAATCCAATACAATGTCACAGAGGCCATGCTCGCCCTGTGCTACTTCCAACCAATAACTGAGCACAACAGGAACACTAGAGCCAGGCCATTTCACCACACTGTGAGACTTCTATAATTGGCTATCTTTGCTCTTTGGTTTCCTACTGCTCTGGACTGGCTGAGATATTCTCAGAGCAGTGCTGAAGTCTGAGGAACTTCCTACCCAAACCTCCTTTGTCCCTTCTCTCCTTTCAGAGAAGTCAAATCTACAATGGGGCCTGGGGTTCTCTCAGCATACTCTGGTTCCCTCTCCCTTCTATTCTTCATAGTCTTTTTCCCAATAAATATTTTGCACTTCTAATTCTTCTTTGACATAAGTTTCCCAGATAATCAGAAAAGATACGTAATGCAATAGAAAGTATTCCTCCTTAAAATGTTTGTAACTGGAACCCCTTTAAGACATTAGATCGAACTACTAGTTTAAAGAAAATACAGGAGATACAAGAACAAGATAAATGAGGTCATGAGCAAATAATCAGACAAATGGAAAGGTGGAACATTTTCCCTAATGTCATCTAAAAGAGAGTATTCCAGACTGAATCTTGAGAGGCATAAGAACCAAATGTGATGCATAATCATTGATGAAATATGTATTTCAAAGATTGGGCTATATAAGTGATTTTAGGTAAGTTTAAATATGAACTGGATATTAACAAATATTAAATTATTTTTACTTTTGTTAGCTATTTTCATAATATTGTGGTATATAGAAAAATCTTACTTTTTAGAGATATATACCAATAAATTAAGGTACAAAATGCCAAAATGATTATAATGTTCTTTGAAATACTTCATAATATAAAAATATAGATGAGTAAAATATGGAAAAAATATCCAGGGGATATTATCTCCACTGCAAGAAGCAAAATAAAAATGCTAACTTGCACCACCATTATTTAGCTTTTCTTTGAAAATTGTAGTTAATAAAATAACACCAAGAATGATAACAGCATCAACAAATTATTTATAGTGCATACTATGTGCACTGTTCTAAGCATTTTGCATAAAATAACTCATTTTATCTTCAAAACAATTTATAAGGTAAGTAACTATATTTCAATTTTACAGAAAGCTGAAATAAAGAGATGTAAAGTATCTAGCCCATCAAAGCACAGCATTAAAGTGGTGAAGCTACATTTAAACACATGTACTTTGGTTCCAATAAAAATAAATAAATCCATATACCTATGTGTTAGGTAGATGATGATGATGATGATTGTAGATAGGCAGAGACAGATAAATAGATAGATATAAATAATTATTTGTATATTTATTTTTTATTTGCCTAGAAAAACTGAACAAATTCACTGTACACCATTTTAAAACTAATTACAGGTCCATTATGGTAAAATAGAGCACATTTACTATACCAAACACAAAATTTATTTAGGAATAACCTAAGTTAAACTTTATATTTCCTATAAATATAATGTATAATTTTCTATTTGTTCCATCAAAAGACCATTCAAAAATTTTGGGAAATTGAGTCAAAGATATATATCTCTAATAATAGGTAATAATAACTAAGACAATTTTTTAATTTAAACTGCAGTTTATATTCAGTATTATTTTATATTCATTTCATGTGTACAGAACAGTGGTTAGACAATCATATACTTTAAAAAAGTTTTCCCCCTGATATTTCCAGTACCCAACTTGTACAATACATAGTTATTACAGTACTAGAGGCCTGGTGCACAAAATTGGTGCACTGAGGGGGGTGTCCATCAGCCCAGCCTGTGCCCTCTCACAGTCCAGGACCCCTCGCTCCTTACCGCTCGGCTGGCTGTTCCTTGTGCTGCCATGGAGGCGGAGAGGCTCCCACCACTGCTGCTACACTCACCAGCCATGAGCCCGGATTCTGGCTGAGCGGTGCTCCCCCTATGGGAGTGCATTGACCACCAGGGAGCAGCTCCTGTGTTGAATGTCTGCCCCTTGGTTATCAGTGCACATCATAGTGACCAGTCATTGTGGTTGTTCCGCCGTAAGGGTCACTTAGGCTTTTATTATATAGAGTATTGACTGTATTTCCTATGCTATATTTTACATGCCCATGACTATTTTCTAAATACCATTCTATACTTCTCAATCCCTTCACCTTTTTCACTTAGTTTTTCAAACAACTTCCCTCTGGTAACCATTAGTCTGTTCTCTGTGTCTATGAGTCTGTTTCTGTTTTGTTTGTTCATTTATATTGTTCTCTAGATAATTTTGATAAAGAATGGTCCTAACAAATATCAATGGCATTATAAAGATGGAAAAAACTAACAGCTTTGTACTGGCAGAGAGGAATAGTTGAAAGGAACACATTACAGGTTCTGGATTTATACTAAAGAATATATAATTTACTATATGATGAGGTAGCATTTATAATTGACAGGTAAATATCAATTATTTAACTAAGTGTATTTTGATTACTATTTAGTCATTTAAAAAAAATAAAAATGTTTTCCTAACAAGTAAATGTTAAGATGTATCAAATGCTTTAAATGAAAAACTTAAACAAAAGATGAAGTACAAATAAATGTTGGTAATTTAAAAACTATCTTTAGGTAGAGTGAATATTGCTAAACATACAATAAAAGTTAAAAAGCATTATAAAGGTTAATAAAGCTAAATATAAGATATAAATGTAAGAAAAAAAGAGTCAAAATATAAATAAAATGTGAGAGCATTCACCATACCAGGAGCAAACAAAGGGTTAATCACCCCAATGTACAAAATATCTTTTCTACTAAAGTATGACCACATTCATAAAAAATTTTCTGCCGGGAGCCATAAAGGCAGAGTTGGGTCTCACTTCCCGGTCAGCCTTACTTCCTGATTGAGCAAGAACAAAGAAAGCCCGGGCGCGCCAAGGGCCAGAAGAACCTCCCACATCAGAATAACCAATCAGCTAGGACAGATACCCAGTCCCCAACCAATCATCCCATGGCAACTCCTTATCCTACCCCTCCCCTCCTGAGTGCTTATATACCGCAACTCGAATAAAAAACGAGGCTTGATCAGAACCCTGTCTTGCCTCCGTTTTTCGCGTTCCTTGTTTGTTTCATTCTCTTAGGTGGTTCCTGCGTGCCCTTGTTGTTGCCCCGCAGGCCGGGGCAATTTTCCAAAAAATTAACAAAATAAAATATGGAAGAACAATAAATATGAAAACTTAAAATTATAAAGATAATTCCTCATTTGTCAAATAATTATTGAGCACCGTATTATACATACTGGCTGCTTCCTCTATCTGTGATGGTCTCCCCCCAGATCCTCACTTGGATGGCTCTTTCTCAAGATCAAATATGATCCAATAATCCCACTTCTAGGTTTATAGGTGTACCAGTTAATAATCCAGATTTTTTTCAATAGATGGAGTTATACATATGTTGATATATACGTGATTTTATATGTATGCTATTTTTGTTGTATTGACAGCAAGCTTCAAAACTTCATATCTCAAATTTGCTGAAGGTGTTAACATCATAGATATTTTTATGCCTAAAAATGTCAAATTCATGCCAAAAAAAAGCATTTGTGGGAAGTTTTAATTCATTATTTTGAAGAAAAAGTCATCGTATACTTCGGGAAGCTTATGGTGAACATCCTCCATATCAAGATACTTGTGAACGCTGGTTTAAATGCTTTAAAAGTTATGATTTCGATGTGAAAGACAAAGAACATCCAGGTCAACCGAAAAAGTTTGAAAACCAACAATTACAAGCATTATTCATGAAGATGTGTGTCAAACTCAAAAACAACTTGCAGAAAGATTAAACATTTCTCAGCAAACAATTTCCAATTGTTTACAAGCAATGGGAAGGAATTAAAAGGAAGGAAAATGGGTGCCACATCAACTGAACGAAAGACAAATGGAAAACCAAAAAGTCATCAGTAAAATGTTGCTTCAACGGCATGAAAGAAAGTCTTTTTTGTATCGAATTGTGACTGGCGATGAAAAGTGGATTTATTTTGAGAATCCCAAATGCACAAAATCATGAGCTGATCCAGGTCAACCATCAATATCTACTGCAATGCCAAATCGCTTTGGAAAGAAGACAATGCTCTGCGTTTGGTGGGATCAGGAAGGTGTGGTGTATTATTAGCTTCTAAAACTAGGTGAAACCATTAATACTGATCACTACTGACAATAAATAATCAATTTGAACCACTCTTTGATCGTGAAATGGCCAGAATATGCCAGAAGACACAGCAAAGTAATTTTGCTTCATAATAATGCACCATCACACACTTCAAAACCAGTTAAAGACATGTTAAAGATCTTGCCTGGGAAGTGTTAACCCACCCGCTATATTCACCAGACCTTGCTCCTTCAGATTACCACTTGTTCTGATCGATGGCACACACACTTTCTGAGCAGCACTTCAAAACATACGAAGAAGTGGAAAATTTGGTCTCTGAATGGTTTGCCTCAAAACAAGAAAAGTTCTACTGGGACGGCATCCACAAATTACCTGAAGGATGGGGGAAATGTGTAACTAGTGATGGACATTGCTTTGAATAAAGCACTTTTGATGTTTCTCTTGAAATTATCGTGGTTTCTTTGATTACAAAATCCACCATTATTAACCAGTACACCTATCCTATATAACAAAAGCCTAGGTGATGCGATGCCCTTGCATGACATCATCACAAGATAGCCGCCACAAGATGACCACCCTCATGTCGTCACAAGATGGCCACCACAAGATGGCCGGCAGGAGAGGGCAGTTGGGGGCAACCAGGCCTGCAGGGGAGTGCCATTGGGGGCGACCAGGCTGGCAGGAGAGGGCAGTTGGGGGCCATCAGGCCAGCAGGGGAGGGCAGTTGGGGGTGACCATGCCTGCAGGGGAGGGAAGTTGGGGGCGATCAGGCCAGCAGGGGGTAGTTAGGTGTCAATCAGGCCAGCAGGGGAGTGGTTAAGGGGTGATCAGGCTGGCAGGCAGAAGTGGTTAGGGACAATTAGGCAGTCAGGTGAGTGGTTAGGAGCCAGCAGTCCCAGATTGTGAGAGGGATGTCCGACTGCCGGTTTAGGACTGATCAGGCAGTTGGACATCCCCAAAGGAGTCCCAGATTGGAGAGGTTGCAGGCCGAGCTGAGGGACACACCCCTGTGCACAAATTTCATGCACCGTGCTTCTAGTATGTATATATGAAATGAAATCAGTATCTTGAAGAGATATCTGCACACCAGTGCAGCATTCTTCACAATAGCCAAGATATGAATATAACCTAGGAGTCCTTAAACAGATGGAAGGATAAAGAAAACATGATTATATATACAGTATATATTCAATGGAAGATTATTCACCATAAATAATGAATGAACCTGGAGGATATTATGCTAAGTGAAATAAGTCAGACAAAAACTGATACTGTATGATTTCACATATGTAGAATCTCACATATGTAGAATCTAAAAAAGTTGAACCTCAATTTATACAATTTTGTAAATCATACCTCAATAAAGTTGAATGAAAATTAAATATCATCTAAATATCTCTCTAAACAACATCCTGTTTAATTTTTATAATAAATATTACTATATTAGCTTATGTTGCTCATTTATTTATTTTTTGTCTTCTGAAATTTCCCTGGAGTAGTTAAGATTCCTTCCATCTTCAAGAGTTGGTTACTGTAGTAAATAGAATAGTAAAACTAGGGAAGACAATCTGGGGTAAGATTTCCCCAAATGCCTATTACATGCACATTAACAGAATAGCTACAAAACCCAAAAGTATTGAGCATCTCTCTCTAAAGGAAACATTTTCCTAAAATGAGTAAAATATTAGATGATGTATGTCACTTTTGTTATGTGTTGGCCTCTTCTTTCTAATTAAGCCAAATATTTGTTATCTAAGCAGCAATTCCAAATACTTGATGTAGAAATTTTAGCAATATTTGCAGTCAGATCTACATGACATATTAAGAAATAAAAGTTTCCATTGTTTTATATGAGTTCATGTAGCAGAATTTCACAATTTAAATTTTAAAAAGTGTCTTTGTGATAGACACGAAGAGCTTTTTCTGATAGAACTAGACTAAAGAAAATTTTCTATGGAAACCTTAGGGAAACAGGTGGGGTAAGTGATTTCACTGTGTTAACAAATGTAAATGCACTGGAGTGATAAGTAATGTTATTTTCTGTGTACCTGGGAGATAATACAATTGCATTCCAGTGGCTTTTAATGACTTTTTGCTTGTGTTACAGTGAGCACATTTGCATGTCAACTAATAGAGACCAATATATATATATATTTCATGTCATCACTGTAGGAGGAAAAATCATTTCTGTGCTGTATAAGTAGAAGGAAAATAGGTTCCTGGACTGCCTTCCCCATTAAAGAGAAATAATTGGGTTCAGTTAGCATTTCTAACGCAATCTGAGAAGGAAGGAATCCAGTGGCTCCCATTTTTTATTATTGTTCCTTTCTTAGGTTGATCTGAAGTTAAGAATTCCCAGTCAAGGCACATGCTGGGGTTACAGGCTTGATCCCCAATGGGGGGCGTGCATGAGGCGCTGATCAATGATTCTCTCTCATCTTTGGTGTTTCTATCTCACTCCTCTCTCTTCCTCTCTGAAATCAATTTAAAATTTTTAAAAAATGATGATAGAGATATATTTCAAGAAGTTGTGGGAAGAGATGGTAAACAAATTGAATTTAGTGTCCTTTCTTAATATTTGTAGTTAAACACATGAAAATTTACCCATGTTTTGTTTCAAATTATGGTTTTGAAAGTCATCATGTACTTTTCCTTTCCAATGGCTTTTCAGAGATTCTTTGATGAGTAACAGAAATCTTGCCCTCAGCTATAAAAGCTTAAAACGAAGAAGAGTGTGACTGTGGTGGGAGTAAATATTTAAGTTACAACTGAAACATCAATAAGAAAAACTAAAAGATTTATATGGCATTCTCTAAGTCTTTAAAATAGCTTCGTAAATCAAGTCCCAAAACTACTTTGCATACTAATCTCAGTAAAATTTTAAATAAAAAGCACAAGATCATCATAATTTGAATAATAAATCTGGCATTAGTCAATACTCTGTGATAGAATTCAGAATAAGATGGGCTTTTGGATTTAATCTAAGAGGATTTAGTTATTCAAGCATCACAAGGTCTTTTGGTTGCTATTTTCTTCCACCTGTCTGATTATCATACTGCAGGGATCCCAAGGTCGCTACTAAAGTGAGGCTCTGGTATATTGTGAGAACGTAGCTATGTCATCTTCAGTTTTCTCTTCAAATAGTAAACATGTCCAGCAATGCATTTCAGCTACACAGTCAGTTAGTATCAGATTTACATATTTGGCCCAAACAAGTAAATAGTCCTTGGTTCAGAAAATGGAAGTACTTCTGAAAAATATTACAATGACATATTATAAACAGAATTACATATTATATTGCACCAGGGAAGGTCTCAATTTTAAGAGACTATCTTTCCTTAAAGTGAAGTATTATTCATTTATATGTTTATGTACTTAATTTTAGTTCACATTTGAGTTTATTCGATTTTCTTAAAATAGGGCTTCTACAGAATATTACAAATAGCTTCCTGTTCTCTTAGTAATTATGCTTGATAATTAGTTTTAGTAATTATATCACTTCCCTGATTGAATCTTTTCCATGCCTGGGCCTCTGCCCCACCCATGATCTCCCACATCATTATCCTCTTGGAGATAAAGTCAGATCTCTAAGATCTTTCTTGATCTGCTGCCTGCACACTATTCTGGCCTTATCTCTTGCCACTTTATCCCTTGTAACTACACACACACTCCTGGCATATCAAGTTACTGCCCAATTCTTAAGCATTCTCTAGGTGGCTTTTTCATGCCTCTCTTCATTTGCTTAAATTTCCTCCCTTGCTTAGAAACCAAACTCAAATGTCATTTCCTTAGTGAAAAGTTTCCTAATCAAATATCCAGCTGCACCTTGCCTAGAGCAGTACTTGTTCTTCTGATGTTTCTAATAATATCCGACAGGTCTCTAGGATTACATTTATCACATTCTATTTTTAAGCCTATCTCCCCAACGAAAGGTACACATCTTAAATTTCAGGCAAGAGATATATCTTAGCATCTTTTTATCCCTTAATGTAGCTGGTAGACAACTGACACCTAGTAGGAGCTCATTGACTGATAGGCTGAATGAATGAGCAATGTTACTTAATCCATTTTATTTTATTTTTATTTTCATTAAATTTATTGGGGTGACAACTGGTTAATAGAATCATATAGGATTCAAGTGTGCATTTCTATGATACATGATCTTTATATGACATTGTGTACTCACTTAATCCATTTTAATAATTAGGATAGGCCCTGGGGGCAGAAAGCAAATGAGGAGTTGCCTCTTAAACTGTATAGCTGTAATTGCTATTCATTTATCTGGTGGAATCAAGAGACAGGAAATAGAAGAATGTCTTGGCAAAAATGAAAGAATACACTCATAAATCTGCACATGATATGCCCATGACTCCAGAATAAATTTCTCACCATACATCTATGAAAAACTATAGTGTTGACACCTGTTAAACCAAACATTTTTTCAACTTGCCACCAAATTTCAATCACCATATCTCAGTTTTGTCTCTATTTCAGTCCTATCCCATTTGATGTTAATATCATCTTCCAAATTTCCAGGCACTTTGAAATAGGTCTTTTATCATATCGCTCATATTCACCTCTGTCATGCCATGAGTCTAAGACCCTCTTAAAAGCAGGGCTTTTAAAAAATCTACCTTATGATGCCTAGGATAGTGTATTATTACACAATGTGAGAGTCATCACATAAAGGTTTAATCACAATGAATTGTGTGATATCATAGTATGCTAATTAACAGGGTTTTCAACCCATTTGCGCTAAATTCCACTTTGCTAAGTTACCAAGAAGGAAAAAGTGAGACTTTATAAATGAACATGAACTCTGTCTATGGGTACTACAATGGAAAAACAACCTAATTATGTAGAGCAACAATGAGGATCTATCTCCTTTCAAAGAAAGTGTATACAGAGTACTGAAAATGTATGAGATATTTGCCACTCACAACACAGTAAACCAACACATCATATTTCTTTTTTTAAAATCTTTATTACTAGAGGCCCAGTGCACGAATTTGGCATGGGTGGGGTCCCTCAACCTGGCTGGTGATCAAGGCCTATTGGGGGGCAGGCCAGTTGGGAGGAGGGACCCCAGCAGGTTAAGCAGCTGGTGGAGGGGCCTTGAGATGTTGGCTGTGGGAGCACACTGACCACCAGGGGGCAGCTCCTGCATTGAGTGTCAGCCCCCTAGTGGTCAGTGTGCATCATAACGATTGATTGACCAGTCATTTCGGTCGTTCTGGTCATTCTGGTCATTCAGTTGTAACGGATGCTTAGGCTTTTATATATATAGATTGAGAGTATTACAGGTGTCTCCCTTTTTTCCCCAATTACCCCCCTCTACCCATTTCCCACGCCACCCCACACCAGGCCTTCACCACCCTATTGCCTGTGTACACAGATAATGCATATAAGTTATTTGGTTAATCCCTTACCACCCACTAATCTGCTGTTGCCTCTAAGATTTGTCAGTCTGTTCTATTTTATTCATCAGATTATTTTATTCATTAGATTCCTTGTTCATTTATTTTGATTTTTAGATACAATTGTTGATACATATGTATTTATTGTCATTTTATTGTTCATATTTTCCTCCTCCTCTTCCTCCTTCTTATTCTCTTTCTCCTTCCCCTTCTCCTTCTGCTTCCTCTTCTTAAAGAATACCCTTCAACATCCTATCTAACAGAAGAGTAATATGCAAATTGACCATACCTCTGCTACACCCACAAGCCGCGCCCACCAGCCAATCAGGAGTGAGTATGCAAATTAACCCAACCAAGGTAGCTGCGGCCACTGAACTGCAGCAAGCAGGAGGCTTGGGTTTCCCTAGCAATGGAGGAAGCCAGGCTCCCCTGCCACCCTGGCCCGCCCAGGCCTACACTCAAGGCTACAAAGTTTCAATTATAGAAGACAAATGAATCCCAACAAAAATGGTGGCAGCCAGGGAGCTGGAGAGAGCAGGAGGCTTGAGTTGCCACAGGCGATGGAGGAAGCCAAGCTTCTGCAGCCCTGGCCTGCCTTGGCCTCCACTACAAAGTTTCAATTATAGGAGATAAATAAATTCCAACAAAAATGGCTGTGGCCACAGAGTGAGCAGGAGGCTTGGCTCCGCTCAAGGCTACAAAGTTTCAATTATAGAAGATAAATAAACCCCAGATACCAGGGCCTCTGCTTGGGTCGCCAGCGGCCATGGCTGGCCTGCAAGCCACCACAGGCCTCTTGCCCACCCTGATCCAGGACACCCTTCAGGGCAAACCAGCTGGCCCCCACCTGTGCACCTATCCTATCTAATAAAAGAGTAATATTCAAATTGCCCATCACTCCAAAACAGAAGATGGTTTCCCCCATGTGGTCAAAGATGGCTGCCCCCATGTGGACACAAGATGGCCACCACAAGATGGCCAGCAGGGGAAGGCACTTGGGAGGGACCAGATCTACAAGGGAGGGCAGTTGGGGCAATCAAGCCTGCAGGGGAGGGCAGTTAGGGGTGACCAGGCTGACAGAAGAATGAAGTTGGGGGCAACTGGGCCTGCAGGGGAGGGAAGTTAGGGGTGACCAGGACTTCAGGGGAGGGCAGTTAGGGATGACCATGCCTGCAGGAGAGGGCAGTTAGGGTCAAACAGGCTGACAGGGGAGCAGTTAGGCATCAATAAGGCTGTCAGGGGAGTGGTTAGGGGTGATCAGGCTGGCAGGCAGAAGTGGTTAGGGGCAATCAGGAAGGCAAGCAGGCAAGCAGTTGGGAGCCAGCAGTCCTGGATTGTGAGAGGGATGTCTGACTGCCTGTTTAGGCCCGATCCCTACCTTGAGGGGTTCCAGATTGGAGAGGGTGCAGGCTGGTCTGAATTTCGTGCACCGGGCCTCTAGTTTTATATAATACTGGCTTGGTGGTGATGAACTCTTTTAGCTTTTTCTTATCTGTGAAGCTCTTTATCTGACATTCAATTCTAAATGATATCTTTGCTGGGTAGGGTAATCTTGGTTGTAAATCCTTGCTATTCATCACTTTGAATATTTCTTGCTACTCCCTTCTGACCTGCAAAGTTTCTGTTGAGAAATCAGCTGACAGTCATATGGGCCCACCCTTGTTGGTAACCAACTGATTTTTTCTTGCTGCTTTTAAGATTCTCACTTTGCCTTTAGCCCTTGGCATTTTATTTATGAAGTGTTGTGATATGGACCTCTTTGGGTTTCTCTTCTTTTTTTTTTTTAATTGATTGAATTATTACAAATAGTAGTATATATGTCTCCTTTTTTTTCCCCATTGACCTCCCCCCCCGGCCTCCCCTACTCCCCAGTACATGCCTTTACCTGCCCCCCCCCCAAGTGTCTTGTATCCATTGGTTATGCTTATATACATGCATATAAGTCCTTCGGTTGATCTCTTACAGCCTCCCCCCCCCAACTTCCCCTGCCTTCCTGCTGTAGTTTGACAGTCTGTTCAATGCTTCTTTGCCTCTGTATCTATTTTTTCCCCATTTCTTTCCTTTAAAAAATCTTGCCTCTGCAGACTAGAAATAAACATATAATAACAAAAATGTTTGAGTCCCAATTTCAATGTCCAACGGTTCTGAGTCCCCGTTTCAATGTCAAACAGTTCCTTATGTGTACATGTCAGCAATGATATCTGGATGGTGGGAACATGGTGGCAATGCAGGTCCGACCCTCTCTGGTTTGGTCCTAGGCAACCTGCTGCGATGCACAGCTGCTGACTGCTAGCGTGGCAAGGCGTCGTCAGCATCTTCCATCTCTGGACTGTTTCTCCTCTAATCTTCGTGGTTGGAGCAGACCTGTCAATTCCTCTCTGTTGCAGGAATCCACATGGTCTTGGAGTTGTTTTCTGAAAATATACAAACATATTCTCGACCAAAAGTTAATAAAGTAATCTTTTCTATATAAATGATTTGGGATCCTTTTTTATTTTTGCCCAAACGATTTTCCTTTGTCTTATTTAGACATCATGTGTGTTTTTAATGGGTGTCTTGCTGTTAGCATTACAAATGAAAATTAATTTTGTAAAGTAAAAATTTTCTAGATGTAATTTACTTATAGGCTATTTTTCCTTACATGATATTACCCTACTATCCCCCCCGTTTTTGATTAATGGAGGCTTTTGTAAATTTTATAATGCAGTCTTGATAACTTTAAATTTTAATTTTTGCACAAAAATATGACTGCTTTAGTTTCATTTCATGTTCAGGAATTTTACCATGATATGAACTACCAATAGAAATTTTAGTTACCACTTTAGGAACAGCTTTTTGTCCAGTACAATTAAATTTTCTTGAATATTCACTTATTTCAATTAGCCTATTTAAATTAATCTGAAAACTTGATTATTATTTTACTGTCAAATTTAATACTCTCCCAACAATCTTAGTTTACGCTGTAAATATTAGTGGAAAGGATTATTTGCATTCTTGAGTAGGCCCTGAGCATTCCTGGTGCTAGGCTGGATTTAGATATAGGGCAGCTGCTGTCGGCCAAGTCTCTGTCTGTTACCTGGGTCCCAATCTGAGCTGGTCCAAGTCACTGTCTGTCACCTGTGTCCCTATCTGAGCTGGGCTTGGGAAGCAAAGCAGCCATGGGGGCAGGAGACCTCCCTCAGATGGGGTGAGGGTTCAGGCGCCTGCAAGGATGGGGGGGTGAGGGTCTGTGCCCCACCTCCCTTGACCCCCAAGTTTTCTCCTGATGGCCTCTCTGCAACTGTGCCTGTCTTAGGTTGTTCCTTCCCTGAGGAATCTTACCCGTCTCTGGCTAACCAGTCATTCTCTGGGGCCAAGCAGGGTGATGTGAGGTTCAGTTCTGTCTCCTTGGTAGCCTATGCCCCCGTGGCCTCCATGCTCAGCACCTGCCTTGGGATCCCCTGGCCTGCTGGCGGAGCCTCAGCACTGATCACATATCTCGGGGAACTCAGGTTTCTTCTCCAGGGAGGGCCCAGCTCACACGATTGGGCGAGAGACAGATCCATGGTACCAGCCACCACAAGGCTTCAAGCTCAGCATGAACAGAAAGCTCAGGCAACAGCTGAGGGCAATTGGATTGTGAGAAAAGGGTCCCTCTTGGCACAAAAGGCAAGAGGGGCCAATAGAGAATGCTCAAGTGCCTTCACATTGCCTTAATTCCTTCTGAAAGGGATTAAATCCTTTCATGTCTTTTTTTTTTTAAATTGCTGCCAAACATTCCAAGAATTAGTTTGTAAGTTTGTTTGGGATAATTGTACAATATGCTGTTGTAAAATATCTAAAATTATAATGACATTGTAGAATAATATCATGTAAGGATATTCTTTGCTCTAGGCCATGGCAATTCAATTTCAAACTGGCTGTCAATTTCTTTTTGTAACTTTATATAAACTTTGTCAGGGAGGCAAAAACACAAATTACTTACTTTAGTTCAAGAGGCAAAATATATTGACTTTCAATTACAATCCTTACGACTTTTGAAGGAAACTTCTCTTTGTTTCCTTCCAAAATAATTTTCGGGCTACAGAGAGTTTCAATTAAAAATCTTTGTCACATGAAATAATTTCTCTTAAGGTTATGGTGACCACTAGTATGGATTAGATTTAATATTTTATTTTATTATTTTATAATTTTTTAATTTTTTAAATTGTTATTTTTAACATATGTGTCCTTATTCCCTCATAACCCTCCACCCCCTACTTATGCCCCACCCCCTTGTTGTCTGTGTCCATTGATTAGGCTCATATGCATGCACACAAGTCCCTTGGTTGATCTCTCCACCTTACCCCCACCCTCCCCTACCTTCCCTGAGCTATGACGTGCTGTACGACATTTCTCAGTCTCTGGATCTGTTCTTGTTCATCAGTCTATGCCATTAATTATATTCCACAAATGAGTGAGATCATGTGATATTTACCTTTCTCTGCCTGGCTTATTTCACTTAACATAATACTCTCCATCTCCATCCATGTTGTTGCAAATGGTAGGAACTCCTTCCTTTTTACTGCAGCGTAGTATTCCATTGTGCAGATATACCACAGTTTTGTAATCCACTCATCTGCTGATGGGCATTTAGGCTGTTTCCAAATCTTAGCTATTGTAAATTGTCCTGCTATGAACATAGGGGTGCATATATCCTTTCTGATTGGTGTTTCTGATTAGTTTGGATATATTCCTAGAAGTGGGATCACTGGGTCAAATGGGAGTTCCATTTTTAGTTTTTTGAGAAAACTCCATACTCTTCTCCACAGTGGCTGCACCAGTCTGCATTCCCACCAGCAGTGCACGAGGGTTCCTTTTTCTCCACATCCTCACCAGCACTAGTCATTTGTTGGTTTGTTGATGATAGCCATTCTGTCAGGTGTGAGATGGTACCGCATTGTTGTTTTGATTTGCATTTCTCTGATGATTAGTGACTTTGAGCAGGTTTTCATATGTCTCTTGGGCTTCCTTGTGTTTTCTTTCGAAAAGTGTCTATTTAGATCAGTTGCCCATTTTTTGATTGGGTTCTTTATCTTCTTTTTGTTAAGCTGCATGAGTTCCCTGTAAATGTTGGAGATTAAACCCTTAACATTGATATCATTGGCAAATATGTTCTCCCATACAGTGGGCTTTCTTGTTGTTTTATTGATGATTTACTTTGCTGTGCAAAAGCTTTTTATTTTCATGTAGTTCCATTTGTTTATTTTCTCTTTAGTTTCCATTGCCCTACGGGCAGTATCAGTGAAGAAGTTCCTTCGGCATATGTCTGAGATTTTTCTGCCTGTGGATTCCTCTAGTATTTTTATGGTTTCCCGTCTTATGTTTAAGTCCTTGATCCATTTTGATTTTATTTTTCTGTATGGTGTAAGTTGGTGATCTAGCTTCATTTTTTTTGCATGTATCTGCCCAATTTTCCCAACACCATGTGTTGAAGAGACTGTCTTGACTCCATTGTATGTCCGTGCCTCCTTTGTCAAATATTAATTAAACATAGTGATTTGGTTCAACTTCTGGGTTCTCTATTCTATTCCATTGATCTATATGTCTGTTCTTGTGCTAGTACCAGGCTGTTTTAAGAACAGTGGCTTTGTAATACAGCTTAATATCTGGTATTGAGATCCCACCTACTTTGTTCTTCTTTCTCAGGATTGCTGAAGCTATTAGGGGTCATTTTTTATGCCAGATAAATTTTTGGAAAGTTCGTTCCAGGTCTGTGAAATATGTCTTTGGTATTTTAATGGAAGTGTATTGAATTTATAGATTGCTTTGGGTAGTATGGACATTTTGATGATGTTGATTCTACCAATCCATGAACATGGTATTTTCTTCCATCTGTTTATGTCTTCCTCTATCTCTTTTTTAAGTGTCATGTAGTTCTCCAAGTATAGGTCTTTTACCTTCTTAGTTAAGTTTATTCCTAGGTATCTTAATTTTTTTGGTGCGATGGTAAATGGGATTGCTTTTTTAGTCTCTCTTTCTGTAAGTTCATTACTGGTGTATAGAAATGCCATAGATCTCTTGGCATTAATTTTGTATCCTGCTACATTGCCAAATTCATTTATTAAGTCTAGTAATTTTTGATGGAGTCCTTAGGGTTTTCTATGTACAGTATCATGTCATCTACAAATAAGGACAGTTTTAATTCTTCTTTTCCAATTAGGATGCCTTTTATTTCTTCTTCTTGTCTGATCACAATGGCTAGTACTTCCAGCACTATATTGAACAGGAGTGGTGAGAGTGGGCATCCCTGTCTTGTTCCTGTTCTTAGGGGAAATGATTTTAGTTTTGGCCCATTGAGTATGATGTTGGCTGTGGGTTTGTCATATATGGCTTTTATTATGTGCAGATATGATCCTTCTATTCCCACCTTGCTGAGAGTTTTTATCAAGAAAGGGTGTTGGATTTTGTCAAATGCTTTTTCTGCATCAATTGATATGGCTATGTGGTTTTTATCTCTCAACTGGCTTATGTGCTGTATCACGTTTATTGATTTGCGAATATTGTACCATCCTTGCATCCCCGGGATAAATCCTACTTGATCATGGTGTATGATCTTTCTGACATAGTGCTGAATCCGATTTGCTAGAATTTTGTTGAGGATTTTGGCATCTACCTTCATGAGGGATATTGGCCTGTAATTCTCTTTCATTGTGTTATCTTTATCTGGTTTTGGTATAAGGGTGATGCTGGCTTCATAGAAGGAGCTTGGAAGTGTTCCTTCCTCTTGAATTTTTTGGAATAGTCTGAGGAGGATAGGTTTTAGTTCTTCCTTGAATGTTTGGTAAAACTACCCTGTGAAGCCGTCTGGCCCCGGGCTTTTGTTTGCTGGAGGCTTTTTGATGACTGCTTCAATTTCTTCCATAGTTATCAGCCTATTAAGATTTTTAGAATCTTCTTGAGTGAGTTTTGGAAGGTTGTATTTTTCTAGGAATGTGTCCATTTCCTCCAGGTTGTGTAGTTTGTTAGAATAGAGTTGTTCATAGTATTTTTTAACAATCCTTTGTATTTCTGTGGGGTCTGTTGTTATTTCACCTCTTTCATTTCTGATTTTGTTTATTTGGGTCCTCTCCCTTTGCTTCTTGGTGAGTCTGGCTAGAGGTTCATCAATCTTGTTTATCCTTTCGAAGAACCAGCTCTTGGTTTTGTTGATCTGTTGTATTGTTTTTTTTAGTCTCTATGTCATTCATTTCTGCACTGATCTTTATTATGTCCTTCCTTCTGCTCACTGTGGGCTTTTCTTGTTGCTTTCTTTCTAATTCTTTGAGTTGTTGAGTTAGATGATTTATTAGCATTTTTTCTTGTTTTTTGAGGTAGGCCTGTAGAGCTATAAACTTTCCTCTCAGGACTGCTTTCATTGTGTCCCATAGCATTTGCATTGTTGTGTTTTTATTGTCATTAGTCTCCAGGATGTTTTTAATTTCTTCTTTGATCTCCTTGCTCACCCAATCATTGTTTAGTAGCATGCTATTCAGCTTCCAAGTGTTTGAATTTTTTGGAATGTTTTTATTATAGTTTATTTCTAATATTATGCCATTGTGGTCTGAGAAAATGCTTGATATGATTTCAATCTTTTTGAATTTGGGGAGACTTTGCTTATAACCCAATATGTGGTCCATTTTTGAAAATGTCCCATGTGCACTTGAGAAGAACATATATTCCGTGGCTTTGGGGTGAAATGCTCTGAAGATGTCAATTAGGTCCATTTGATCTAGTGTGTCATTTAGAATTGCTGTTTCTTTGCTGATTTTTTGTCTTGTGGATTTATCCAGTGATGACAGTGGTGTATTAAAGTCTCCTACTATGATTGTATTGTTGTCAATCTCTCCCTTGATATATTCTAGGAGTTTGTTTTTTTTTATGTATTTGGGTGCTCCTGCATTGGCCGCATAAATGTTTACCAGAGTTATATCTTCTTGTTGAATTGCTCCCTTTAGTATTTTGTAGTGGCTTTCCTTATCTCTTGTTATGGCCTTTTCTTTGAGGTCTATTTTATCAGATATAAGTATCGCAACCCCAGCTTTTTTCTCATTTCCATTTGCCTGAAAAATGTTTTTTCATCCCTTCACTCTCCGTCTGTGTGAATCCTTTGCTCTGAGGTGGATCTCTTGTAGACAGCAAATATATGGGTCATGTTTTCTTATCCATTTCGCTACCCTATGACTTTTGATTGGTGCATTTAATCCATTTACGTTTAATCTTATTATTGACAAGTACATGTTTGTTGTCATATTTTTCCTTAGTGTTTGTGTTTCTTTTTGCCTTTCTCTTTCTTCTTTTTACAGAAGTCCCTTTAGCATTTCTTGCATTGCTGGCTTGGTAGTGATAAACTCTCTTAGCCCTTTTTTTGTGTGTAGCTCCTGATTCCACCTTCAATTTTGAATGATAGCCTTGCTGGGTATAGTATTCTTGGATTCAGACCCTTACTTTGCATCACTTTGTATATTTCATTCCATTCCCTTCTGGCCTGGTGTGTTTCTGTTGACAAATCAGTTGATATTCTAATAGGAGATCCCTTGTAGGTAACTCTGTCTCTCTCTGGCAGCCTTTAAGATTTTTACTTTATCGTTAGTGTTTGCCAACTTAATTATCATGTGTCTTGGTGTCAGTCTTTTGGGGTTCAACTTGTTTGGGACTCTATGTTCTTCTTGGACTTGCATAGTTATTTTCCTGCCAATATCAGGGAAGTTTTCTGTCATTATTTCTTCAAACACTTTTTCTATTCCTTGCTTTTCTTCCTCTCCTTCTGGTATACCTATTATTTGAATATTGTTTCGTTTTGTGTTGTCCCAAATCTCCCTTAGGCTCTCCTCTTGCTTTTTAAGTCTTCTTTCCAGTTGCTGCTGTGTTTGTGTGTTTTTTCCTACCTTGTCTTCTAATTCGCTGATGCGGTCCTCAGCCTCTTCTAGTCTACTGTTTAAGCCTTCCAATGTGTTCTTTATTGCAGCTATGTCCTTCTTCATCTCCTCTTGGTTTCTTTTCATGTTGGTGACATTCTCATTCAGCTCCTTATAGTTCTCATTGAGTTGTGTGTGTTTGTCATTGAGTTGTGTGTATTTGTCATCCACCTGTTTAAACATCCTTATAACCATTACTCTGAATTCTTTCTCTGTTAAGCTGCTAGCCTAAATTTCATTTAACTCCCTTTCTGGTGATTCCTCTTTTTCTTTCCTTTGGGGATTGCTTTTTTGTCTCCCCTTGTTTTCCTGTAATGTTTTATTTTTTTTTTGAGCTTTTTATTTTTTTTTCTTTCTTTTTTTTTTATTAAGGTATTATATGTGTACATATCTTATCATTGCCCCCCCCATCCCCACTCCCATACATGCCTCACCCCCCAATGTTTTGCATCTGTTGGTTATTCTTATATACATGCATACAAGTCCTTCAGTTGATCTCTTATTTCCCCCACCTCTCCGTAAACTTACTGCTGTAATTTGACAGTCTGTTTGATGCTTTACTGCCTCTGTATCTATCTTTTTCTTCATCAGTTTATAATGTTTTTCATTATCCCCAAATGAGTGAGATCATGTGGTATTTTTCTTTCATTGACTGGCTTATTTCACTTAGCATAATGTTCTCTAATTCCATCCAGGTGCCTACAAATGGTAGTAATACCTTCTTTTTTATGGCAGCATAGTATTCCATTGTGTAGATGTACCATAGTTTTCTGATCCAGTCATCTGCTGATGGGCACTTAAGCTGTTTCCAAAACTTAGCTATGGTAAATTGTGCTGCTATGAACATAGGGATGCATATATCCTTTCTGATTGGTGTTTCTAGTTTCTTAGGATATATTCCCAGGAGTGGGATTACTGGGTCAAATGGGAGTTCCATTTTCAGTTTTTTGAGGAAACTCCATACTGTTCTCCACAGTGGCTGCACCAGTCTGCATTCCCACCAGCAGTGCACGAGGGTTCCTTTTTCTCCGCATCCTCGCCAACACTTGTCGTTTGTTGATTTGTTGATGATAGCCATTCTGACAGGTGTGAGATGATATCGCATTATCGTTTTGATTTGCATCTCTCGGATAATTAGTGACTTTGAGCATGTTTTCATGTGACTCTTGGCCTTCCTTCTGTCTTCTTTCGAAAAGATTCTATTTAGGTCTGTTGCCCATTTTTTTATTGTATCATTTATCTTCCTTTTATTAAGTTGTATAAGCTGCCTGTAGATGTTGGAGATTAAACCTTTATCAGTGATAACATTTGCAAATATGTTCTCCCATACAGTGGGGTTTCTTGTTGTTTTGTTGATGGTTTCTTTTGCTGTGCAAAAGCTTTTTATTTTGATGTAGTCCTATTTGTTTATTTACTCTTTGGCTTCCATTGCCCTAGGGGCAGTATCAGTGAAAAAGTTCTTTTGGCATATGTCTGAGATTTTGCTGCCTGTGGATTTCTCCAGTATTTTTATGGTTTCCTGTCTTATATTTAAGTCCTGTACCCATTTTGAGTTTATTTTTGTGTATGGTGTAAGTTTGTGATCTAGTTTCATTTTTTTGCATGTATCTGTCCAATTTTCCCAACACCATTTATTAAAGAGAATATCTTGACTCCATTGTATGCTCATGCCTACTTTGTCAAATATTAAATGCGCATATTGGTTTGGGTCGATATCTTGATTCTCTATTCTGTTCCATTGATCTATATGTCTGTTCTTGTGCCAGTACCAGGCTGTTTTGAGGACAGTGGCTTTGTAATACAGCATGAAATCTGGTATTGAGATCCCTCCTACTTTATTCTTCTTTCTCAGGATTGCTGTGGCTATTCGGGGTCTTTTTTTTATTCCAGATGAATTTTTGGAGAGTTCTTTCTAGGGCTGTGAAATATGCCGTTGGTATTTTAATGGAGAGTGCATTGAATCTATAGATTGCTTTGGGTAGTATGGACATTTTAATGATGTTGATTCTACCAATCCATGAACATGGTATGTTCTTCCATCTGTTTACATATTCCTCTATCTCTTTTTTCAGTGTCCTGTAGTTTTCCGCATATAGGTCTTTTACCTCCTTGTTTAGGTTTATTCCTAAGTATCTTAATTTTTTTGGTGCGATGGAAAATGGGATTGCTTTTTTAATCTCTCTTTCTTTAAGTTCACTGTTGGTGTATAGAAATGCCATAAATTTCTTGGTGTTAATTTTGTATCCTGATACATTGCTGAATTCATTTATTAAGTCTGTTAGTTTTTTGATGGAGTCTTTCAGGTTTTTTATGTACAATATCATGTCATCTGCAAATAAGGACAGCTTTACTTCTTCTTTTCCAATTTGGATGCCTTTTATTTCTTCTTCTTGTTTAATTGCAGTGGCTATACTTCCAGTACTATGTCAAACAGGAGTCGTGAGAGCGGGCATCCCTGTCTTGTTCCTGTTCTTAGGGGAAATGGTTTTAGTTTTTGCCCATTGAGTATGATGTTAGCAGTGGGTTTATCATATATAGCTTTTATTATGTTGAGGTATGATCCTTCTATTCCCACCTTGTTGAGAGTTTTTATCAAGAAAGGGTGTTGGATTTTGTCAAATGCTTTTTCTGCATCAATTGATATGACTATGTGATTTTTATCTCTCAATTTGTTTATGTGATGTATCACATTTATTGATTTGCGGATATTGAACCATCCTTGCATTCCTGGGATAAACCCTACTTGGTCATGGTGTATGATCTTTCTGATGTACTGCTGGATCCTATTTGCTAGAATTTTGTTGAGGATTTTGGCATCTACATTCATGAGGGATATTGGCCTGTAATTCTCCTTCATTGTGTTGTCTTTATCTGGTTTTGGTATTAGGGTGATGCTGGCTTCATAGAAGGAGCTTGGAAGTGTTCCTTCCTCTTGAATTTTTTGGAATAGTATGAGGAGGATAGGTTTTAGTTCTTCCTTGAATGTTTGGTAGAACTCTCCTGTGAAGCCGTCTGGCCCCGGGCTTTTGTTTGCTGGAAGCTTTTTGATGACTGCTTCAATTTCTTCCATAGTTACTGGCATATTGAGCTGTTTAGATTCTTCCTGATTGAGTTTTGGAAGGTTATATTTTTCTAGGAATATGTCCATTTCCTCCAGGTTGTCCAGTTTGTTGGAATAGAGTTGTTCGTAGTATTTTTTAACAGTCCTTTGTATTTTGGCGGGATCTGTTGTTATTTCACCTCTTTCATTTCTGATTTTGTTTATTTGGGTCCTCTCTCTTTGCTTCTTGGTGAGCCTGGCTAGAGGTTCATCAATCTTGTTTATCCTTTCGAAGAACCAGCTCTTGGTTTTGTTGATCTTTTGTATTGTTTCTTTGGTCTCTATGTCGTTTATCTGTGCTCTGATCTTTATTATTTCCTTCCTTCTGCTTACACTGGGCTTTTCTTGTTGCTCTTTTTCTAGCTCTTTGAGTTGTTGGGTTAGGTAATTTATTACCCCTGTTTCTTGTTTTTTGCAGTAGGCTTGTAGAGATATGAACTTCCCTCTCAAGACTGCTTTCGCTGTGTCCCATAGATTTTGGATTGTAGTGTTTTCATTGTCATTTGTTGTCATGATGTTTTTTATTTCTTCTTTGATCTCTCTGGTAACCCAGTCATGGTTTAATAGCATACTGTTTAGTCTCCATGTGTTTGATTTCTTTGGGTTGTTTTTATTGTAGTTGATTTCCAGTTTTATGCCACTGTGGTCTGAGAAGATGCTTGATATGATTTCTATCTTCTTGAATTTGAAGAGACTTTGCCTATGTCCCAAAATATGGTCTATCTTTGAAAATGACCCATGTTCACTTGAGAAGAATGTATATTCTGTGGCTTTGGGGTGAAATGTTCTGAAGATTTCAATTAATTCCATCTGGTCTAGTGAGTCATTTAGGATTGATGTTTCTTTGCTGATGTTTTGTTTAGAGGATTTGTCCAATGGTGATAGTGGGGTATTAAAGTCTCCTACTATGATTGTATTGCTGTCAATCTCTCCCTTGATATCCTCCAGGAGTTTTTTTATGTATTTGGGTGCTCCTATATTGGGTGCATATATGTTTACCAGAGTTATTTCTTCTTGTTGGATTGCTCCCTTTAGTATTATGAAATGGCCTTCCTTATCTCTTGTTATGTACTTCAGTTTGAGATCTAATTTGTCAGAAATAAGTATTGCTACCCCAGCTTTTTTTTCAGTTCCATTTGCCTGGAAAACCTTTTTCCATCCCTTCAACCTCAGTCTGTGTGCGTCTTTTTTCTGAGGTGGGTTTCTTGTAGACAGCAGATATATGGGTCATGTTTTCTTATCCAATCCGTTACCCTATGTCTTTTGATTGGGGCATTTAATCCATTTACATTTAAAGTTATTATTGATAGGTACTTATTTGTTGCCATTCCTATTCTTTACCCCTGTGTTACTTCTTCGCTTCCTGTTTCTTTCTTTCTTTCTTTCTTTCTTTCTTTCTTTCTTTCTTTCTTTCTTTTTTTTTTTTTTTACAGCAGACCCTTTAGCATTTCTTGCATTGCTGGTTTGGTGGTAATAAATTCCCTTAGTCCTTTTTTGTCTGTGAAGCTCCTGATTTCACCTTCAATTTTGATTGACAGCCTTGCTGGGTACAGTATTCTTGGATTGAGACCCTTCCTTTGCATGACTTTGTATATTTCATTCCATTCCCTTCTGGCCTGATGAGTTTCTGTTGAGAAATCAGTTGCTAATGTGATGTGGGTTCCTTTGTATGTAACTTTCTGTCTCTCTCTTGCTGCTTTTAAGATTCTTACTTTGTCGTTGGTGCTTGCCAATGTAATTATAATGTGCCTTGGCGTCGGTCTTTTGGGGTTCATTTTGCTTGGGACTCTGTAAGCTTCTTGGATTTGTGTGGGTTTTTTCTTCCCTATATCAGGGAAATTTTCTGTCATTATTTCTTTAAAGAGGTTTTCTATTCCTTGCTCAGCTTCCTTTCCTTCTGGAACCATTATTATGCGGATGTTGTTTTGTTTCATGTTGTCCCAAAGTTCCCTTAGGCTCTCCTCCTGCCTTTTAATTTTTTTTTCTAGAAGTTGCTCTACTTGGGTATTTTTTTCCATCTTGTCTTCTAGCTCACGGATGCGGTCCTCTGCTTCTTCTAGTCAACTCTTTATGCTTTCTATTGAGTTCTTTACAGCAGCGATGTCATTTTTCATTTCTTCTTGGTTCTTCTTCATTTCCTCTTGGTTCTTGCTCATATTGTCAAATTTGTCTTCCATTCTTTTCAGCCACCTTATGACCATTTCTCTGAATTCTTTTTCTGGAAAGTTGCTTGCCTCCATTTCGTTTACTTCCTTTTCTGGTGATGCCTGCTTTTCTTTCATATGCGGGCTGTTTCTTTGTCTCCCCATGGTCTCTCTTCTCTGGGTGTCTGGTTATGTAGTTCTCTCTCTCCTGGGTTGATTTAAAGGCACAAAATACAGCATTACCAGGTACAACTCACAAGGCACTGAACAGGAATGTATTCATGATATTAATAAACTCCAATAAAGGTGACCACCAGAGAAAGGCAAATTAGGTGATAGGAGAGAAAGATGAAGAGGAAAAAAGAAAGAAAGAAAGAAAGAAAGAAAGAAAGAAAGAAAGAAAGAAAGAAAGAAAGAAAAAAAGGAGTGTGAAAATGAAATTGGGAAAAGGGAAAGTAAAGAGAAAAAAAAAGTAAGAGAGACAAGAAAGTTACTAAGAGAGAAAGGGGAACAGACTATATATATTGGGATAAAACTCCAATAGAACAATCACTAATCCCAGCAAATGCCAGCAACAAGTGCCTGGGGATTTGTACAAACTACAACACCAACTAATATGGCGTGAGGCAAGGGAAAGCTGAAGTACAAAACAAACAAGAAAATAAACAAAAGAAGAATAAGCAAAACAATCTCACAAAAAAGCATATAATCTACATTCAAGCAAACAACAACAAAAGGACAGAGAGAAGGACAAGTTTATGGATAGCTCAGACAGCGAAGGGAGAGGTGTATGTGGACTTGGAGCAGTGGATTGGAGATTAGATATATAAGTAGGGTGAAATTTTAACGAGGGGTAAACAGAAAGAATAGGGAAAATCTAAAGCAGTAAAAGGGTAAGATAAACAGGACACTGAAAAGGGGGAGGTTAGGAAGAGAGTGATGGCCTAAAGGTAGAGTTGAGATAGAGTAGAACGATGCTAAAGGAAAGATAAAAATAGAATGTAGAACCCTAATCCCAAAATAAAATGAAGAGAAAATAAAATGACACTTTAAAAAAAAAAAGATAAAATAGCAGTAGTAATAATACGGATTGAAAATAAAAATGTAATAATTAAAAAGGTAAAATCAAGTGATGAAAAAAGAAAAAAAAGTTTCTTGATTAAAAGATGCAAAAAATGAAAATAAAAAAAATAAAAAAATAAAAAATTAGAAGGTAATAATAAAATGTGAAGTAGTGAAGGTCATTCACTTCCTCTGTTTTTCTGTTTGGCACGCCTGTTTCTCAGTCCAGACAGTATTGCAGTTTCCTGCGATCCACTGCTCTTCAGTGTTGTAAGCCAGTCCTGATTTTAAGCAGGCGGTGTGTCTTAATTTCTCGTATTCCTTTATTTTTGATTATACAAGAGTCAATTTGTGATCCAGCCCCTGGGTGGCAGTGTTTCTGGATTGACTTCCGGGTCTATCTATGGCCTCTCTAGGCAGTGTTAGAGCCTTCTTTCCCTGTGGCACTCACTACCGGTTTGTGTGAGTGGGCTGCCTGAGAGCTGGCTCTCCGATGGTCACTCCCCGCTCCAATCCCCAGGTTCCAGAAAAACAACTTTCCCCTGCAGTCTCCCAGGGTGTCCCCAACTGGGTGATCCTATGTATTGGGCTTAGTAATCAGAAGCAAGAATTTCAAGAGGAAAAAGCCCAGTTGTGCGAACTCCGGGACTGCGCGTAAGCCCAGGCACCCAGGGAACGCAGGGGCTGCACGTAAGTCTGGACTGCCTGAAATTCTAAGGGTGTCCCTGCACTTCAGATCAAAATGGGTTGCTTTTTAGAGTGCCCTTCTCTTAGCAGCTCTGAGGATCCCTTTCCACAATCACAGATCACTCCAGCCCCTACAGCCACGGATTTTTCTAGGCACAGACTTCCCTGGTCCTCCAGCTCCCGCAAAACGCGCGTTCCTCTCTCCCGCCGGGACCAGAGACCTCACCTTATCCCAGGCTAAATCTGACCTTTCTGTGGTGGAGTGTAGAGCTCCTCTGAACCCGTGTGTTTGCGCCAACTGGGGAGCGTTGTTCTGGGGCTCGCAGTCGTTCCTTGGGTGCCGCAGTTGCGGATTCTCAGGCTTCCGATAAGCTCCACTTTCCGGATCAAGATGGCGCAGACTCCGCGTCCAAGCCCGCAGCTCCGGGAGGGGACCCAGCCGCAGTTGGTGCTGCCAGGTCAGGGGAACCCTATTTAGCAGTCCCCCACCTCCTTCTGTAATTCAGCTGTCTCCCAACCAGCCAACAAACACTCCTTGTGCGACCCTCAGCTGTTCTTTCTTTCTGCTCCGGGACAAGGCTCGGAACACGTCTGTCTATTCCGCCGCCATTATTCCCTCCCCTTCTTGTAATGTTTTAATTGTAGATCCAATGCTTTGCTACCCAGGTTCTTTTGGTGATGGTGCTACTGGTGTAATCTCTCAGTTCTCCTGGGCTTGGTAATCTAGTGTAGCTCCCTACTTGAGCTATTTGGGTTCTCTTGATGTAGGCCTGCAAGCTTGAGATGCACAACAGCGGTGTCTAGAAGTCAGCAGCCATGGAAGGGAGTATCCAATTTTTGCTGTCTTGCACCCTTAATTGAAATCACGCTTGCCCAGTGGGGACTCACACTGGCACCAAGGAACTGTCTGTCAGGGTGTTGTGGCTCAGGGGGCCTGCCCTCTGGAAAGGTGTGACTGTGATGCCCAGAGTTCTATAGTTATGGGGTTGGCAGACTCAGCTTTCATTGCTGCACCTGTGGTGGATAGCCGCTTACTCCCAGTGGCGGCTCACAGGGGCACCCGCGATAAGATTGCCAGTGAGGCACACTAAAGCACTCTGAAGGGCCCTGGCAGTGTAGCCTTGTAATTGAGGTGCCTAGCTTCTGAAGATTTCTCTTTAGGGCAGATCCTATGGTCTCAGGGAGAATTCAGATTCTATGGTGTTATTCAGGGTGGGATCTGGGTGTGGCTATATTGGTTGCCTGGAGACTGGAGTGAGGGGCTATCTCTCAGGAGAAAATGGCAACCGGGGCTTAGATATGACTCAGCACCAGACTCACTTCCACCTCTCCTGGACCATCCGCTGCCTACTCTCCACAGATTCCACAAGCCCACCCCTTCTTCTGCACCTCAGCCACAGGTGTCTGTATTCGAAAGGTCCTACGAACTAGGTTCATTGGAGAAAGGCACAGGCCCCAGCGTGAGGAGGAACCATGTCTCTGCAAGTTCCTCTCTTGCTGCCACTGCGCGGTCCGGCAGCTCTTCAGGGCTGCCTTTGAGCTCAGATCCCAAATCCAGACTCCAAGGTCTAAAATCCACTACCTCCTGCAGTCCTATGGCCTTTTTTTTTTTTCTTCAGTCAGACACTTTGCCTGACCTCAGGGATGCAGCTTGGCGCCATGTAGTTTCTCCCTGACCTTCTGGGCACAGAGGTCCAGCAGATTCTACTGCCTAGTTCTTTGATTTTACCTTTATTGGGGGCATCTCTGCCCTTCCCAGCTGCAAACTGTCTCACCAGCTGCGCCTCCTTCACCAATTCTGGCTGGATTCCACCCGTTTCAAGCTGGTCCCTCTATTTGCTCCGGGACAAGGCTCAGGACAGGTCCATCTATTTCACCGCCATTTTGTGGGTTTCTCTTCTTTGGGACTTTCTGTGCTTCCTGGACTTGGAAGTCTATTTCTTTCACCAGGTAGAGGAAGTTTTCTGTCATTATTTCTTCAAACAGGTTTTCAATATCTTTCTCTCTCTCTTTTCTCTTTCTGGGACCTCCATAGTTTGAATGGTGGTATGCTTGAAGTTGTCCCAGAGGCTCCATACACTATCTTCATATTTGTAGTTCATTTTTCTCTTTTTGCTGTTCTGATTGGGTGTTTTATGCTTCCTCCACTGCCAAATTGTTGACTTGATTCTCAGAATCCTATACTTTACTGTTGAATCCCTGTACATTATTCTTTTTTCTTTAATATTATTTTATTGTTTAAAGTATTACAAATATTAGTACATCTATCTCTTTTTTCCCCATTGACCTCCCCCCAGCTTCCCCTACCCCCTGGCACATGCCCTAACTCCCCCCCCCAGTGTCTTGTGTCCATTAGTTTGCTTATATGCATGTATACAAGTCCTTTGGTTGATCTCTTTCCCCCACTCCCCATTTGACAGTCTGTTCAATGCTTCACTGCCTCTGTATCTATCTTTTTATTCATCCGGTTATAATGTTTTTTATTTTCCATAAATGCGTGAGATCATGTGGTATTTTTCTTTTATTTCCTGGCTTATTTCACTTAACATAATGGTCTCCAGATCCATCCATGCTGCTGAAAATGGTAAGAATTCCTTCTTTTCTATAGCAGCATAGTATTCCATTGTGTAGATGTACCATAGTTTTCTAATCCACTCATCTGCTGATGGGCATTTAGGCTGTTTCCAAATGTTGGCTATTGTAAATTGTGCCGCTATGAACACAGGGATGCATATATCCTTTCTGATTGGTGTTTCTAGTTTCTTGGGGTATATTCATAGAAGTGGGATTACTGGGTCAAATGGGAGTTCCATTTTTAGTTTTTTGAGGAAACTCCATACTGTTCTCCACAGTGGCTGCACCAGTCTGCATTCCCACCAGCAGTGCACCAGGGTTCCTCTTCCTCCGCATCCTCACCAGCATTTGTTGATTTGTTTATGATAGCCATTCTGACAGGTGTGAGATTGTACCGCATTGTTGTTTTGATATGCATCTCTCAGGTGATTAGTGACTTTGAGCATGTTTTCATATGTCTCTTGGTCTTCCTTCTGTCTTCTTTCAAAAACTATATAATTAGGTCCAATGCCCATTTTTTTATTGGATTGTTTATCTTCCATTTGTTATGTTGTATGAGTTCCCTGTAAATGTTGGAGATTAAACCTTTATCAGTGATAACATTGGCAAATACGTTCTTCCATACAGTGGGCTTTCTTGTTGTTTCGTAGATGGTGTCTTTTGCTGTACAAAAGCTTTTTATTTTGATGTAGTTCCATTTGTTTATTTTCTCTTTAGTTTCCATTGCCCTAGGAGCAGTAACAGTGAAGAAATTGCTTTGGATTATGTCTGAGATTTCGCTGCCTGTGGATTCCTCTAGTATTTTTATGGTTTCCCATCTTATGTTTAAGTACTTTATCCATTTTGAGTTAATTTTTGTGTATGGTGTAAGTTGGTGGTCTAGTTTCATTTTTTTTGCATGTATCTGTCCAATTTTCCCAACACTATTTATTGAAGAGACTATCTTGACTTCATTGTATGTTCATGCCTCCTTTGTCAAATACTAATTGAGCACAGTGTTTTGGGTCAATTTCTGGGTTCTCTATTCTATTCCATTGGTCTTTATGTCTGTTCTTGTGCAAGTACCAGGCTGTTTTGTGAACAGTGGCTTTGTAATACAGCTTGAAATCTGGTATTGAGATCACACCTACTTTGTTCTTCTTTCTCAAGATTGCTGGAGCTATTTGGGGTCTTTTTTCATTCCCAATGAATTTTTGGATAGTTCTTTCTAGGTCTGTGAAATATGCCGTTGGTATTTTAATGGGGAATGCATTGAATCTATAGATTCATTTGGGTAGTATGGATATTTTAATGATGTTGATCCTACCAATCCATAAACATGGTATGTTCTTCCATCTGTTTATGTTTTCCACTATCTTGTTTTTCAGAGTCTGGTAGTTTTCTGTATATAGGTCTTTTACCTCCTTAGTTAAGTTTATTTCTAGGTATCTTAATTTTTTTGATCTGATGGTAAATGGGATTGCTTTTTTAGTCTATCTTTCTGTAAGTTCACTATTGGTGTATAGAAATGCCATAGATTTCTTGCCATTAATTTTGTATCCTGCTACATTGCCGAATTTATTTATTAAGTCTAATAATTTTTTGATGGAGTCTTTAGGGTTTTTTATGTACAATATCAGGACATCTGCGAATAAGGAAAGTTTTACTTCTTCTTTTCCAATTAGGATGCCTTTTCTTTCTTCTTGTGTAATTGTAATGGCTAGTACTTCCCGTATTTTGTCAAACAGGCGTGGTGAGAGTGGGCATCCCTGTCTTGTTCCTGTTCTTAGGGGAAATGGTTTTAGTTTTGGCCCATTGAGTATGATGTTGGCTGTGGGTTTGTCATATATTGCTTTTATTATGTTGAGGTATGATCCTTCTATTCCCACGTTGCTGAGAGTTTTTATCAAGAAAGGGTGTTGGATTTTGTCAAATGCTTTTTCTGCATCAATTGATATGGCTATGTGGTTTTTATTTCTCAATTTATGTGATGTATAATGTTTATTGATTTGTAGATATTGTACCATCCTTGCATCCCTGGAATAAATCCTACTTGGTCATGGAGTATGATCTTTCTGATGTACTGCTGGATCCAATTTGCTAGAATTTTGTTGAGGATTTTGGCATCTATGTTCATGGGGGATATTGGCCTGTAATTCTCTTTCATTGTGTTATCTTTATCTGGTTTTGGTATTAGGGTGATGCTGGCTTCATAGAATGAGCCTGGAAGTGTGTCTTCCTCTTGAATTTTTTGGAATAGTCTGAGGAGGTTTTAGTTCTTCCTTGAATGTTTGGTAAACCTCCCCTGTAAAGCTGTCTGGCCCTGGGTTTTTGTTTGCTGGAGGCTTTTTTATGACTGCTTCAATTTCTTCTATAGTTATTGGCCTATTGAGATTTATAGATTCTTCCTGATTGAGTTTTGGAAAGTTTTATTTTTCTAGGAATATGTCCATTTCCTCTAGGTTGTCCAGTTTGTTGGAATAGAGTTGTTCACAGTATTTTTTAACATTTTTTTTGGTATTTCTGTGGGGCCTGATGTTATTTCTCCTCTTTCATTTCTGATTTTGTTTATTTGGGTCCTCTCTCTTTGCTCCTTGGTGAGCCTGGCTAGAGGTTCATCAATCTTTTTTATCGTTTCAAAGAACCAGCTCTTTGTTTTGTTGATCTTTTGTATTTTTTTTTTTTGTCTCTATGTCATTTATCTCCACTCTGAACTTTATTATTTCCTTCCTTCTGCTTACACTGGGATTTTCTTGTTGCTCTCTTTCTAACTCTTTGAGTTGTAGGGTTAGGTAATTTATTACCATTGTTTCTTGTTTTTTTGCAGTAGGCTTTTAGAGCTATGAACTTCCCTCTCTAGACTGCTTTCACTGTGTCCCATAGATTTTGGATTGTTGTGTTTTCATTGTCATTTGTTGCCATGATGTTTTTCATTTCTACTTTGATCTCTCTGATAACCCCGTCATTGTTTAATAGTATGCTATTTAGTCTCATTGTGTTTGATATTTTTGGATTGTTTTTATTGTAGTTGATTTCCAGTTTTATGTCATTGTGATCTGAGAAGATGCTTGATATGATTTCTATCTTCTTTAATTTGAAGAGACTTTGCCTGTGACCCATTGTATGGTATATATTTGAAAATGACCCATGTTCACTTGAGAAGAATGTATATTTTGTGGCTTTAGGGTGAAATGTTCTGAAGATGTCAATTAATTCCATCTGATCCAGTGAGTCATTTAAGATTGATGTTTCTTTGCTGATTTTTTGTTTAGAGGATTTGTCCAATGGTGATAGTGGGGTATTAAAGTTCCCTACTATGATTGTATTGCTGTAAATTTCTCCTTTGATATCCTCCAGAAGTTTTTTTTTGTGTATTTGGTTGCTCCTGTATTTGGTGCATATATGTTTACTGGGTTATTTCTTTTTGTTGGATTGCTCCCTTTAGTATTATGAATTAGCCTTCCTTATCTCTTGTCATGGCCTTCACTTTGAGATCTAACTTGCCAGATATAAGTATTGCTACCCCAGCTACTTTTTCATTTCCATTCGCCTGAAAAACCTTTTTCTATCCCTTCACCATCAATCTGTGTGCATCTTTTTTTACTGAGGTGGATTTCCTGTAGACAGCAGATATATGGGTCATGTTTTCTTATTCACTCAGTTACCCTATGTCTTTTAATTGGGGCAATTAATCCATTTACATTTAAAGTTATTATTGATAGGTACTTTTTGGTCACTTTTTTTAAATTCTTTACCCCTGTGTACCTTCTTTGCTTCCTATTTCTTCCCTTTTACAGCAGACCCTTTAGCATTTCTTGCATTGCTGGTTTGGTGGTAATAAACTCCCTTAGTCCTTTTTTGTCTGTGAAGCTCCTGATTTCACTCTCAGTTTTGATTGATAGACTTGCTGGGTACTGTGTTCTTGGATTCAGACCCTTCCTTTGCATGACTTTGTATATTTCCTTCCATTCCCTTCTTGCCTGATGTGTTTCTGTTGAGAAGTCAGTCACTAGTCTGATGGGGGATCCTTCGTAGGTAACTTTCTGTTTCTCTCTGGCTGCTTTCATGATTCTTACTTTGTTGTTGGTATTTGCCAATTTAATTATAATGTGCCTTGGTGTCAGTCTTTTGGGATTCATTTTGTTTGGGACTGTGAGCTTCTTGGATTTGTGTGAGTTTTTTCTTCCCTATATCAGGGAAGTTTTTGTCATTATTTCTTCAAACAGGTTTTCTATTCCTTGCTCAGTTTCCTCTCCTTCTGGTACCACTATTATGCGGATGTTGTTTTATTTCCTCTTGTTCCAGTGTTCCCTTAGGCTCTCCTCCTGCTTTTTAATTTTTTTTTTCCATATGTTGCTCTGATTGGGTATTTCTTTCTACCTTGTCTTCTAGCTCACTGATGTGGTTCTCTACTTCTTCTCGTCTACTGTTGATGCTTTCTATTGAGTTCTTTATAGCAGTGATATAATTTTTCATTTATTCTTGGTTCTTCATTTCCTTTTGGTTCTTGCACATATTGTTGAATTTGTCTTCCATTCTTTTCAGCCACCTTATGACCATTTCTCTGAATTCTTTCTCTGTCAGGTAGCTTGCCTCCATTTCGTGTACTTCCTTATCTGGTGATGCTTCCTTTTCTTTCATATGCAGGCTGTTTCTTTGTCTCCACATGATTTCTCTTCTCCGGGTGTTTGGTTATGAAGTTATCTCTCTCCTTTTCCTAGGCGAAATCTGACCTTTCCGTGAGAAGGTGCAGAGCTCCACCAAGTCTGTGTATTCACGTTGCTTGGGGTCCAGTTTTCCTGGGTTCGCAGCTTTTCCCTGGGTGTTGTTCTTGTAGATTCCCAGGATTTTAGACTTCCCCATTATTATTCTTTATCTCAGTTTTTGTATGCTTAATTTCTGACTGGTCCTTTTTCATGTCTTTGAAATTCTCATCAAGATCCTTGCATTTCTTACTAAGTCTCATGAAGTTCACACTAATATCCTTGTAACCGTTGTTTTTAACTCTTTACCTAGTAGTTTGTTTGCTTCCATTTCATTTAATATTTTTCTGGAGATTTCTTCTCTTCTTTCATTTGTGATATGTGTCTTTGTCACCACATTTTTGTTGCTTCCCTGTATTTGTTTCTATGTATTAGGTTGAGCTGCTATGTCTCCTGGAATTGGTAACATGGTCTTGTGTAGTAGGTGTCCTGTAGGGCCCAGTGGCTCAGCCTCCCCAGTCACCTGAGCTGGGCATTCTAGTTGTGCCCCAGTGTGGGCTGTGTGTACTGTCTTGTTGTATTTGAGACTTGATTGCTGTTGAAGTCACTGGGAGCAATTGACCTCCAGGTCAATTGGCTGTGAGTACCAGCTGCAACTACAGTGGAAAGCTGCTGTGCAGGATACAATGCTATGGAGCAGGACTTGCTTCAGTAAGGTTTTGGTGCTCACTGAGTCTTCCCCTTGCCTGTGTCACTTGTGGGTATGTAGAGTTGTAATGTGGCATGGTCTGAAGCGCTCTACCAGGTGCACTGTCTCTGGGGCCTCCCAAGAGTTGCAAAGCCAGCCACTGCATGGGGCTATCCAGCAGGAGCTACACAGCAATCTTCAGATAGCTACTATTTTGGACTTGGAAGTACCCAGGCAAGGCCAAGGTGTAAAGCAATGCAGGCTGCTACTAGTGCCATGTCTTGGGCCTCTTATTGATAGATATGGGGCTCACTGATGCCAGCTGATGCTTATTTGAGAGTTTTTAGGAAAGTCTGAAGCCTGAGCCAAGACAGGCCATTCATATTGAAAAGCTACAGAAAACAGCTTGGGTGGGGCGCAAACTGGATAGGGCAGGGTCTTAGGGAATCACCATGGCAGAGAGAACAGTGTGATCCAGGCAATGGAGACTCAGATATGGCTTCCAGTCATCTCTGCAATGGGGGAGGTCTCAGGATAGGAACAATTAAGTCTGCGAGCACCCCTGTCTGGGAGAAAGTAGCCTCCAAGTCCTTATTCCTCCCCATATGTCCCTGGATCCCCCCAAGCTGCTGCTCCAGTGCTGGAGCTCAGAGAGGGCGATTCCATTTATTTTTGTGTTCTGGTCCTTTAGAGGAACTGTTTGGGACTCCATCTGCCTCATGTCACTCAGCCACAATCCCTGCTGTTTTTCACAGCCTGAAATTATGGGGACTTCTCTTCCCAGTTCTAGAACCCTGAGCTTGGGGTCTGGCATGGGGCTGGGACCCATTGCTCCTCACAGGAGGCCTCTGTAGCCTTAAAAAATGCCACATATGGATGTTGCCAGCCCATTTTATGCTTCCATGCCTCCTACCAGTGTCAACGTGCTTTCTTCTTTACTTCTCTAGTTGTAGGGCTTTCATTCAGCCAGATTTCAGGCAGTTCTGAATGATGATTGCTCTGCATTTTAGTTGTAATTTTGAAGGGGTTGTGGGAGGCAGCAAGTACCACATTTACCTATGCCACCATCTTGGTTCTCTCCAGCACATCATATTTCTATGACCAAAATGATTAATAGAGGAGTGAGTGCATGTGTGTGTGTGTGTGTGTGTGTGTGTGTGTGTGTTTCAACATCACCCAATTCACTGAAGCATACACTATCATTATTCTCAAGAAAATCCAAGTGCAGAAAAATTAAATGACTTGTCCATGTCACTTAGATAGTGACAGATGGAAAATAGAAATAATGTCTGATTGCCTTTATTTGAAACCTATATTCTTATTCAGGAGATTTAGATTCCATGCCTGCATCCAGCTTTTATTAATTTTGGAAGACACTTCATTTATCTGAGCCCTATTTTCTTACAATAATATGAGGATAACAACTCAGTACATTCTGTACCTTCCAGAGATGTTATGAGGCTCAAATGGAAACTGGATATAAAAGCAAGGCATAATGCCCTATATAAATGTATGTTACTATGATTATTAAAATTTAATACTAAATATGGGCCGCACAATCAGATCATTAAACATATTGAACCAATATTTTTTTTTCTTAATAATGACTGTTGTTATTGTTTGGATATGTTAACTATACAGCTAGATTTCCAGTATAAAAAATCAGAAAGTCATATATTTTTCATGCTAGTGCCATGTTGTTTAATAATAGGGGATTTCTATTCAATCACTTACATTGTAGGTGATGTGTGCATATTTAAATTAGTTTTATTTAATCTGTCACTGAAGAGTTCTATACTATGTCTCTTGGTGTCAATTACATCTGCTTTTAAAATATTTATTGTATAATTTTCTTATGATTATTGTAGCCATCATGATATAATGCATTGGAGTCTAGAAGTAAGAACACTGTAAAAGAAAAGTCAAAATTTCAGCCTGAGCTGTTGCATCACTTAAAAACTGTGATCTTGTCATTTGTTGATTTGGAGAAAAGGAAATCCTAGTTCACTCACAGCTGGTTGGAATGCAGATGGTGCAGCTACTATGAAAAACAGTATGGAGTTTCCTCAAAAAATTAAAAATGGGCCCTAGCCAATTTGGGATAGAGCATAGGCTCATGGCCTGAAGGGCCCCAGGTTTGATTTCCAATCAAGTGCACATTCCTTGGTTGCAGGCTCAATCCCTGTCCCTGGCCAGCGCACATGCAGGAGGCAACCAATCAATGTGTCTGTCTCACATGAATGTTTCTCTCTCTGTGTCTCTCCCCACCTTCCACTCTCTCTAAAAATCAATAGAAAAATATCCTCGAGTGAGGCTTAACAAAAATAAAATAAATAAATAAATAAATAAGAAACTGCCATTTGACTCAGTGATCTCATTTTTAGGAATATATTCTAAGAAGCCTGAAATACCAATCAGAAAGAATATATGCACCCCTATGTTTATAGCAGCACTGTTTACAATGGCTAAGATCTGGAAACAGCCCAAGTGCCCATCAGTAGATGAGTGGGTAAATAAGCTCATTTACTCAATGGAATACTATGTAGCTATAAAAAAGATTGATCTCTTACCCTTTGTGACAACATGGATGGACCTGGGTATTATTTTGCTAAGTGAAATAAGCCAGTCAGAGAAAAAACAGCTATTACATGATATCACTCATATGTGGAATCTAATGAACAAGATAAACTAATGAACAAAATAGATCCAGAGACATAGAAGCATGAAAGAGACTGATGAATCTCAGAGGGAAGTACAGGGGAGAGATTAACCAAATAACTTATATGTATATATGCAGAATCCATAGACACAGACAATAGTGAAGTGAAGGCCTGAGGGAGAAATGGGGGTGGGGCGTAGCGGGTCAATGGGGAAAAAAGGGGACATCTGTAATACTTTCAACAATAAAGGTAATTTTAAAAAACTGTCATCTAGACATAAAATATCCAGAAATAAACATCAGTCTGTATTTATACTTTTAAATATAAAAATTTGGGGCAATATATATTGAATAAAATTTATAGAGATAGTGTTAGAGGAAAAATAAGTATAATGACCATGAATATGCTCTTAAGAAATAAAAGCAATTAAAGAAATTGTACAGTAGATAGTTCCATTCTTCTCAGAATCCTGTGACTAACTGTGCTTCCAATGGAGAGAGCAAGAACTTGGATGATTCTCAGCTTTCATGAGAAGAGGGAATTCAGAATCCCAGGTACAGTAAAGATGGAGTAATAATAGTCCTGTGACAGGAATAGTCATCTGGACAGCTGCCTTCCATTGAGGACAAACCATGGAATTAGTAGCTTTGTAGAGGGAGAGAGAAACTATTCCTCAGTTCCTTAAAAAAATTAGTGACTTGTTAGAGCAGGAGTACTGTGGGAACTGGCATCATCATACACACCCTTGCATATTCTGTCCTTCTTATCCAATCCCTTTCTGCTTGGTCTAGGCCCTAGCCTAGGGCAAAACAAACAAACAAACAAACAAACAAACAAAACAAAACAAAAAAACACCAACCAAACAAAAAAAACAACAACAAAAACACAAAACCCTCAGAGAAATCAATGGGAAAACAGTGAACCAGACAATTGCCTTTGGAGTAAGTTAAAAAGTTACAGGGATTCAAACTTAGCAATAGGATGATTCCTTTGGAAATAAACAAGAATTCCCTCAGCTATTCAAAGGGCTCATTTCCTCACCTCCATATCAAGTCTTTGTTCAAATTTCACCTTCTCAATGAGGCCTACCCTGACCACTCTATTAAAAACTGCAACTTTCCTGTCTATACCTAACCCATTCTCTATCCCAATTGACCTGTTCTATTACACTTTTTTCTTTTCTATAGCATTTATCACTTTTTAATATACTGTATAATTTACTTACTAAATTTGTTTTGTTCTTCTGTCCACACTTCCAATGAAGGCAAATATACTGTCTTCTACTTTGTTCACTGATATATTTGTTCACTGAAACATCACAATGTCTAGTCATGAGAAAGAAAAAAGCAGTTCCTGACATCCACAATCTGGACTGACAATGACACATAGGCTTTAATGTTCTGTTGAACACAGATTCACAGAACATCAACAATAAAGCCACTATGGGATCAGGACAGATCAAAGCAAAAATAAGACCATCTGTAATAATGTCTCAACACACACAGAACATAAACATTGTCCAAATCAAAAAAAATGACCGAACATCCAACTATCCTGGCTACTGTGAGTGACTGCTACTTTTTCAATAATTACAGCATTACACTTGCTTTACTTTCCCCCTTTTCTCGTTAAGACTTATTGAGATACATAATCATAAAATTGACCCTGCTTTCTGATAGCAACCAGTCAGTTCAAAGCAAAGACTGCCTTCCTTAAAACATCCCCAAAATCATCTAATATAAACCCAAATCCAATCAAAAGGCCTTTCTAACACCTTACTGTGATTCCTTATAGTATGCATGTTCCCCTCATAGCCGCTTTGAGCAAAAAACCCAAGTAGTTTAACTGAAGTATGTTTCTGGTGGTCTTTGATTGAAGGGTATTGATAGATGTGTAAAAATATTCATTAAATTATTATTCTTATTTAAATAAGGTGAAAAGTCATAGCTACTCCATAAACATCAATAATGAACTATCAGAAAGAGAAACTAAGAAAAAATCCCATTTACTATTGCAATAACACACAAATAAGGTACCTAGGAATAAATTTAACCAAAGAGGTAAAAAGCTTGTAGTCAGAAAACTATAGGACATTGAAGAAAGGAATTGAGGAAGATACAAATATGTGAAAACATATACCATATTTGTGGATTGGAAGGATTAACATAATTAAAATGTTCATACCATCCAAAGCAACCTATAGATTCACAGATCTAAAACAAATATTCCAAAAATATATATGGAACCAAAAAAGACCCCAAATATCAGAAATCTTGAGAAATAGGAGCAAAATTGGAGGTATCACTGTACTGGATATCAAACCATACTACAGAGCCATAGTAATAAAAACTGCCTAGTACTGGCATAAGAATGGGCATATAGATCAATAGAACAGGACATGCACCCGCTGCTGGTGCCCAGTGCCAGCCCTGATCATTCAGTGCTGTCAGTGGGTGTGAGCAGTGGCTGCCAGCCCAGATTGCCCCTCAGGGCTTTTCCACCTCCCCCTGCTCCTGAGGGGCAATTGGGGCAGCAGGTGCCACTCACACCCACTGATGGTGCCCTCCCTGCACACACCTGCTGCTGGCACCGGCCCCAATTGCTCCATGCCATCAGCTGATGCCAGCAAGGCCAGCACTGTCAGCACATGGGAGCCGCAGCAGCAGGAGAGGGGGACCCTGTGGTGGGAGGGGCTGAGCGGGGGCACAAAGGATGGGTTGAGACCCGCCCCTGTGCCCACTGCAGCCTCGTGGCCCACAGTTCCTTTCAAGGTGCACGAATTTGTGTACTGGGCCCCTAATAATATATAAAAGACTTATACAATTCAATACCAGGAAGACAATCAGATTTTAAAAAGGGCAAAGGACCTGAATAGAGACTTCTCAAAAGTGGACATACAGATGGCCAAAATACATATGACAAAATGTTCAACTTCACTAATAATCAGAGAGATGAAAATTAAAATGACAATTCTCACACCTGTCAGAATGGCTACCATCAATAAGTCAACAAACAATAAGTGCTAGTGAGGATGTGGAGAAAAGGGAACCTGGTGGGAATGCAAACTGCTGCAGCTACTGTGGAAAACAATTAAAAATTAAAAATAGAACCACCTTTTGACACAGCAATCCCACTTCTAGGAATATATCATAAGGAGCCTGAAACACCAATCAGAAAGAATATATATACCCCTATGCTCATAGCAGCATTATTTACAATAGCCAAGATCTGCAAATAGCACAAGTGCCCATCAGTAAATGAATGGATAAAAAAGCTGTGGTACATTTTCTCAATGGAATACTAAGCAGCTATAAAAAAGAAGGATCTCTTATGCTTTGCAACAAGATAGATGGACCTGGAGATTATTATGCTAAGTGAAATAAGCCAGTCAGAGAAAGACGAGTACCATATAATCTCACTTATATATGGAATCTAAAGAACAAAATAAACTGAGGAGCAAAATAAAACCAGAGGCATGGTTACATGAAACAGAATGGCAGCTATCTGAGGGGGTGTAGGGAGGGGTGGATGAAAGAAGGTGAAGATATTAGCCAAAGAACATATATGCATAGCCCACTCCATGGACACAGACAATAGTGGGATGATGGCCATGGTGGTGAGGAACAGACCTGGGTGGTAGGGGGTAAGGAAATGAGGGAAATAGTGTCAACAATAAAAATAAATATAATATATATTAACTAAAAACATAAAAATAAAAGTAAAAAAATAAATTCATGGCTACTACAGGTATAAGCAAAGTTTCAACTCCATACCTTTCTGCACAGAGTAATGTTATAGCTCTCTTGCCTTGTAGATTGAATTTTCTCACCTAGCAAATGTAGCCATTAGTGACAACAACCTTTGCCATTGTCTTAGAAAAATTTTTCTACTTTCTTATAGTTCTCATGTATATCTGTAAGCCAATATATTTGCCAGGTGACATACTGATGGTGGACATGAATCAGGAGCAAGCACCAAATACCAAGCTGTCTTGTAAGCTAGGATCCTTCAATGCATATGGAAAATTCTAAAGATCATAAATTCAGAAGGACCCAGGAGTAGAAAAAGTAGTGGAGCAGGGGGAATATTGTTCAAAGAACAATGGCTGAAATGACAAAATGTTATTTTCATCTTTCTTAATAATGTTCTCTATCCCCATTTTTGAAACATGGATTATTAAGGTTTACAGTTGACATGAGGATGATGTGAGAAGAATATTGTATAATATTGTGCTGAAGGTATACTTTTTATGGTATATAAAATTTTGTCAAATATTTATTTTTTTTTGTTAATGCTTAACAGAGGAATTTTTCAAAATATTTTTATTGTTTCGAGTACTACAGATGACCTCCCCTTTTTCTCTCTTTTGCCCCACTACTTGGTTCCTGCCCCATCCCTGGCCTTCACCACCCTTCACCACCCTATTGACACATCATTTTTGTAAATTAGTGAAAGAGGGAATGAACAAATGGATGATTGAATGAATGTCAGTGACCAGAGAGCATGCTTCTGTAACATCAACTGCTAGCTGTTCAAACAATAGTGTATGGAGTGGAATCTAAAAGCATGCAATGAGTTTCCAAATCTGAAACATTTTACGAGCACACTTGATTACAAAAATTAATAATATCACTGGGTCTACATTATCTAAATACTCACTTCAATTTTATATTATTATTATTATTATTATTATTATTTAGATTTTCTGGTATTAGAATTTTCAGTGAGGACAGAAAAGACTCCATAAATAGTGTGAAAACTTTCTGCCAAATACTAGATTGGCTGCTATTGCACTGCTATGAGGTCTCAAGTGGCATAGCTAGGAGAGAGAATATATGGAGGCAGATTTTGGCTCACCAAAAGATAATTTTCTCACAGATATGCCTGGTTCAAACTGGTCTATGCAGGCTTCTGGATATTTTGGGCTCCTTTTCCCTGAAATGTATTGATGGAGGCTAGATGGCCAGTTGGCATGGGTTGTATAGAAGCGGGTCAAACACTAGAACCTAAGTTGAGGAAGATAGCATATGTTGGCTCCTAACAGACCTGGAAATCGATGAGACTATGAAAAAAGAACAAAATGGAAAGTGGAATGAATTGCACAGAAGGTAAGTTATCACACTTTACACTTGACCTCATGCAATTAAGAAGAATGATTTTGAACAGAGCAGCTAGTTTTTCAGTTTCTCTGGCAGTTCTCAAGTGTCTAATGGCCAGAAGGTAAGGGCTATTACAACGTCCACTGTGGAGTTAAAAGAAACCTTTAAAAAATGAGTCACTGCTCTAATGTATTTTGCCTGGGAGCACAGCTGCTATTTGACAATTTTCCTCTTTACTTGTCTTTTATTTATTTATTTATTTATTTATTTATTTATTTATTTATTTATTCATTCATTTATTCATTTATTTGTTTATTTATTTTGGACACCATCCAAAATCACCACTTTAAGGTTAGTTTTTAAATTATAGTATAGATGTTAATTCACAAAAGCAAAAATACACGAGGAAAAGCAGTCTTTTAAATGAGACAAGCAAGTGTGGAATGGAGAAGAGTATGCTAGAGGGGAATGGGACTACAAGTTTTGAATGTCTATATTATGCCAGGCTCTGTGCTAGGCATTTTTCATACATGTTTTAATTTTCACGGTTTTCCAATGAGGTCAATATGCTTAAGTCCATCTAACCGAAATTTACACCGGAGCTCACATTATTGCGTTTTTATTACCTGTCAGACATTATTCTAAGAATTTTGCATTCCATTTAATTTTTCATTCTGTTGACGACTGGCGGGGGGTAGGTACTTTAAATATTCCATTTTACAGACAAAGAGACTAAAATCCAGAGAGTTTTGTAGTTTTCCCATGATCACACAGCTCATAGTATTGAAGTCAGGATTTCAAACCAAATATTTTTACTCCAAAAATGATTGGGATCTTAAAACTTATGGAATCAGTGGTTTAAATACTTCAGTTTTACTGACTGATGTGTATGTGACAGGGAAAGTCAGAAGGCAACAGGTAGTATAAAGGTCAAAATGGGAACTAAAGTAGAAAGGCCAATGTTTAAGGAAAGACATTTTCAAACATAGAAAGGCAAAGAGCAGAGGCATGTCCAAGTAGGAAAATAAATACTTTAATCTGGGTCCAAAACAGACTTGAGAAAACAAACACTTGTGAAGAACTCCTGAGCAATTGCTGTCTCTTTTTCTATAATTTTATTTTTATTGTTACTCTATTACAGATGTCCCCATATCCCCACTCTTTGCCCACCTCCACACAGCCCCTGCCCTCCCTTCCCTCTGGCCTTCTTCACACTGTTGTCTGTGTCTATGGGTTATTCATATATGCCCTTTGGCTAATCCCTTCACCTTCTTTCACCTAGTCCACCTCCATGCCCCTCCCCTCTGAAAGCTATCGGTCTGTTCCGTGTATCCATGCTTCTGGTTTTAGGTTTTAGGAAAAAAAAATAAACTGCTATATTTTTTATGATAATTTAAGAACCAGAGAAGATTACTTAAGGATACAGAACAAAATGTAGATTTGAGGATGAAAAATAGCCTGTATTGAAGCCAGATTCATTTCTGCTTAGTGTTTACCAAGGTGGACACTAGGAAGTTCCCTGCTCCCTGTCTTTGGTAGTGCACATGAATTGCAAGAAAAACCCTTCTCTTTACATTTGAAAAGTATATTGTCCTGTTCTTGATTGGTCTTTGAAAAATGAAAATAAAATAAAAATCTTTCATGGTAACCTAGGTCAAATAGCTGAGAGAATCATTTGGGTTTATTAATTATATAGAAAATTCAATACAAAGGAATTCTTACAGCAGCCACGATACAGATGGCAGAGTCGGGGGTGGGGTGTTTAGGAAGCAGAGATGCAGCATATGCTAATTGGCCAGAAAGGTTCTCTCACTATGTAAACTATCTTCAGTTAAACCACTTGAGCCACATGGGGTTCTCACTCCAGCACCTTTTCTGAGCAAGCAGGCCTTCAGCTTAGCTAAGGCTCCAAATAGAACAGTTAAAAGGATAAAGGTTTCTGTGGCTAAAGTGGTAGGATTCAAGCTGAGCTTTGATGCCCCAGTCCTTGAAGAGCAGGAACAGCTACAGAAAGCAAATTGAAAAGCAAATCAGAATTGCTGGAGCCTTGTTGAACTACAAATAAGCAGGCTCCCTGAGACCATAGGAGATAAGACAGGGTAAGGCAAGCCACAAAATTGAGTGAGCTACACTGTCATTTTAATCTTATCTAAAAAGAGGTAATATGCAAATTGACTGTCACTCCAACACACAAGATGGCCGCCCCCATGTGGACACAAGATGTGGTGGGGGCAATGGATGGAAAAAATGAGGACATCTATAATACTCTCAACCATAAAGATTTCTTTAAAAAAGAAAGCTAAATTATATGAGAAGTTATAGGTCAGAAAACATACGACATTCTCATATTGAATATAAAAGGCACAATAAATCTGGAGTTGCCAATCCATTCACAATGAGTCCAGAGTCAGAATATCTGGAACAGGTCTACTAATATACCTGGAATTCAATGTGCTAAGTTAAAAAGCTACTTGCCAGTCAGAAAAAGATAAATATCACATGATCTCACTCATTTATGGACTATAATGAACAACATAAACTGATGAACAAATACAGATCCAGAGACAGAGAAACATCGATCAGAATGTCAAACCTCAGAGGGAAGGTAGGGGAAGGTGGGGGTAAGGGGGAGAGATCAAGCAAAGGACTTGTATGCATGCATATAAGCCTAACCAATGGACACAGACAACAGGGGAGTGAGGGCATGAGTGGGGGGTTGGGGGGTAATGGGGAGATAAGGACACATATGTAATACCTTAATCAATAAAGAAATTTAAAAAAGCTACTTGCAATATCTAAAATTAGCTTAAAAATCACTTCCCCAAAGAAATATTTCCTGAATTATTGCTCCACCCAGTCAGGTCCCTTGTAATTTCATTGTGCCCTTTACTATTGCTTAATATCACCTATCAGGATATAATGTTTTCATGTGATTGTTCATTTAGTATCCAACATATCTCCTCATTAATCTGTAAGTTCCTTGTGTTTGATAAATGAATACATAGAATAATTACAATATAAAAAATAAAGGCATGACCAATGGCTTATCTTTTTTGAAGTCACAACTCATGTTTAGCTGAGACTTCCTTTAGAAGATAGTGCAGAGCCCAACAGCAATGCCTGCAGAAAAAACATACCATTATCAAGTGTAATTACTTAACATGCAGGCAAAGGAACTGCTCAGAGTAAGTATCCTAAACTTTTCTGAAAATAAAATCACTTAGGGGTACTTATTAAAATACAGGTTACTAGGCCCACAATTGACTGAATCAGAATCTCAGGTAAGAGTGTTGGAAAGCTATATAGTTATCAATAACCCCAGAGTATTTTTAGCAACAAAGTAATTTGAGCAACCCTGAGATATACCAAAGTACTTTTAACTTTGGTCCTTGGACATTCTGCTAAAGAATCATCTGTGAAATATACAGAGACATAGTATACTCTCCATACTGACTGATTTTTGTTTTTTTAGTAAATCAGTGCAGCTCTGGCCACTAGACAGAAACTCTTTCTTTCATTATAATTACAAAATACCTGTGGTAATGCCTCATATTTACGCATCTTAGTTCAACCCTTGATCAATCAAGGTTCCTTACTAGTTGCTCATGATCTCCATGGGTGTGGGAGAAGTCTCCCCAGAAAATAATGGGGATAAAGAGGGAAATCAAAAGAGGGAAATCAGCCCTAGCCAGTTTGGCTCAGTGGATAGAGTGTTGGCCTGCAGACCAAAGGGTCCCAGGTTCAATTCTGGTCAAGGGCACATACCTTGGTTTCAGGCTCCTCCCCATCCCAGGCCCTGGTCAGGGGCCCATGAAGGAGGCAACCAATCAATGTATCAAATTGATGTTTCTATCTCTTTCCCTCTTCCTTCCACTCTCCCTAAAAGTCAGTGGAAAATATCCTTGGGTGAGGATTAAAAAAAAAAAAAAAAAGGGAAATCAGATAGAAGTGTACAAGGTCAAACTGTTGCTGTATTCACAGTATTTTTGATTCATTCCTAAGGTGTCTATCACAAATAAGCCAATTCAAGTAACGTGTTTATAATAGCATGGTAGTAGAAGCCCAGGTGAGGTCTTAAATATATTTTTGGATTGTTTTGACATCTGGACAGAGGTGAGAAAAAATTGTAAATTCAGAAATAATATTTCCATTTTTAAATTACTTCTTTCCTTTATTAAACACTAGAGGCCCAGTGAATGAAAATTCATGCACTGGAGAGGGGTCCCTCAGCCAGGCCTGCCCCCTCTCACAGTCCAGGAGCCCTCAGGGGTGGGAAGCAACCGTACGATCAGGGGAAGGTGATGCCCCATCACACCTCTGCTGCTGCCATGGCTGGCAGTGCAAGCCTTGGCCAGCCCTGGTTACCTGAGCCTCGGGCGGCCCTGGGCGGCTGGGCAGCCACCATCCAAGGCTTTCCTGCACCTCGGGGTGGCCCTGGGCAGCTGGGCAGCTGCCATCTGAGGCTTGCTTGCACCTCGGGCCAGCCCTGGGTGGCTGGGGGGCTGAGGGGACTGGGGGACTCCGGAGGCAGGCGTGTGGAGCAGCTAGGCCCAACTGAGGGTGTGCCTGGCCTTGCTATGCACCTGCCCCACGGAGGGGCTGATGGGACTGGGCACCGCCATCTTGTGGCTGTGGGTGTCACCATCTTTGAGGGTGGGGCAGTCAATTAGCATATTCCCTCCTTATTGGCTGTGGGTGCTTCCATCTTTGTGATGGTGTGAGGGTCAATTAGCATATTCTCTCTTTATTAGATAGGATTGGCCTGGATTTCAAGATCTTGCCAATATTCTGTTTGTTCACATGAGACGTATGGAAACAGCATTAAGCAGTTTATTCTTTCAAACTACTATCTTTCTCTTAAAATTCTAATGTGCAACATTATGGATATTCTTTCATGAATACCGATTTGATGTAGCCAGCAAGCTTTTTTTTTTAAATATATTTTATTGATTTTTTACAGAGAGGAAGGGAGAGGGACAGAGAGTTAGAAACATCGATGAGAGAGAAACATCAATCAGCTGCCTCCTACACACTCCCTACCGGGTATGTGCCCGCAACCAAGGTACATGCCCTTGACCGGAATAGAACCCGGGACCCTTGAGTCTGCAGGCCGACGCTCTATCCACTGAGCCAAACCTGTTAGGGCACAGTAAGCTTTAAAGACCTCTGATCACTAAAGTAAATTCATAGCCTCGGAATTTATGGAATAAAATATGCAGCATTAAACACCAATTCCTGGAAATTCAGATCAGTTAGAAGCTGGTTAAACAAAATAACTAGTAAACACATTCTTTGTTTAGTTACTTGTTCTTATCTTTAAGCAAAATTACTTGTCTACATTGTATTTACAGTAAACAGTTACAAAGAGTTTACAGCAATGGTTCTTTGATGAAGACAAGCTTATGTTAAACTACCTTAACCATAACAACTTTCATTTTTTTTATTTTAATAAATCTTTATTCAGATTATTACAATTGTTTCTCCTTTTTCCCCCCATAGCTCCCCTCCACCCAGTTCCCATCCCACCTTCTGCCCTTCCCTCCCCCACACTGTCCTCATCCATAGGTGTATGATTTTTGTCCAGTCTCTTCATGAACCCCCCATACCCCTTTCCCCCTGAGAATTATCAGTCCACTCCCTTTCTATGCCCCTGATTCTATTATATTCACCAGATTATTCTGTTCCTCAGGTATTTAATTCACTTGATTTTTAGGTTCACTTGTTGATGGATATGTATTTGTTGTTCATAATTTTTATCTTTACTTTTTTCTTCTTCCTCTTCTTTTTTTTTAAAATATATTTTATTGATTTTTTACAGAGAGGAAGGGAGAGGGATAGAGAGCTAGAAACATCGATTAGAGAGAAACATCGATCAGCTGCCTCCTGCACACCTCCTACTGGGGATGTGCCCGCAACCAAGGTACATGCCCTTGACCGGAATCGAACCTGGGACCCTTCAGTCCTCAGGCCGACACTCTATCCACTGAGCCAAACCGGTTTCGGCTCTTCTTCCTCTTCTTTAAGAATACCTTCCAGCATTTCATATAATACTGGTTTGGTGATGAACTCCTTTAGCTTTTTCTTATCTGTGAAGCTCTTTATCTGCCCATCAATTCTGAATGATAGCTTTGCTGGGTAGAGTAATCTTGGTTGTAGGTTCTTGCTATTCATCACATTGAAAATTTCTTGCCACTCCCGTCTGGCCTACATAGTTTCTGTTGAGAAATCAGCTGACAGTCGTATGGGTGCTCCCTTGTAGGTAACTAACTGTTTTTCTCTTGCTGCTTTTAATATTCTCTCTTTGTCTTTTGCTCTTGGCATTTTAATTATGATGTGTCTTGGTGTGGTCCTCTTTGGATTCCTTTTGTTTTGGGTTCTGTGCGCTTCCTGGACTTGTAAGTCTATTTCTTTCACCAGGTGGGGGAAGTTTTCGGTCATTATTTCTTCAAATAGGTTTTCAGTATCTTGCTCTCTCTCTTCTTCTGGCACCCCCATAATTCTGATGTTGGTACGCTTGAAGTTGTCCCAGAGTCCTTACACTATCTTCAACTTTTTGGATTTTTTTTTTGCTTTTTGCTTTTTTGGTTGAGTGTTTTTTGCTTCTTTGTATTTCAATTCTTTGACTTGATTTTTGTGTTCCTCTAGTCTGTTTTTGGGTCTCTGTATAATATTTTTTATTTTAGTCAGTGTATGTTTAATTTCTAGTTGGTCTTTTTTCATATCTTCGAGGGTCTCGTTATATTTATCGGCCTTTTCTAGGATATTCTTAAAAAGCCTTATAACCGTGGTTTTGAATTTTATATCCAGTCGTTTTTTTTCCTCCATTTCTTTCGTTTTTGATCTGATTCTTTGACGCCGCATTTTCACTGCTTCCCTGAGTTGGTAAGGTAGATTTGTGTGCTAGGTTTCCAATATGGCCCAGTGGGTCTGCCTCCCCAGTTAACCTGAGGTGGACACTCTTGGTGCACCCCTTTGTGGACTGTGTGTACAGCCTTGTTGTAATTAAGTCTTGATTGTTGTTGGTATCACTGGGAAGAATTGACCTCCAGGCCAGTTGGCTATAAGGATCAGCTGTGTCTATGCTGGGAGAAGTTCGGTGCTGGAGACAGCCTTATAGGATTAGACTTGCCAAATTGCAATAGCCTCTGTGCTCAGCTTGGATGGGGTGGAGTCTCAGTCTTGGCTTCCTGTCAGCCTTGCCCTTGTGCGCAAGTGCACGCCTTCAGACCTCTGCCTTCCCTGGCTCCCGAGTCTCCGCCCGAGAGTCCAGACTCCCCCCACAAGAGCGTGGGTCCCCAGGGGCTTGCCTGGAACTGGGGTCCAGTGCAGTCAGAACTGGGGCTCAGTGTGTTCGGGGGCTTCCTTCCCCCTTCCGCCAGAGAACGTCAGCCAGGCTCTCAGCCGCCCTTCCTCTCTGCGCGCACAAAGACCCTTTACCGTACCTCCAATTCTCTGTGAGCTTTTCTCTTTCCTTCTAGTTGTAGAATTTTCACTCAGCCAGCTTTCCTGTGGTTCTGGATGGTGTCCGGTCTGTCTTTTAGTTGTAGTTTTGAAATTGTTGTGCGAGGCAGCAGTTTAGGTGCTTGCCTATGCCGCCATCTTGGTTTCTCCCACAACTTTCATTTTTTAATGAAAAGAACTACATTTTATGTAAATAGAAAATGCATTATCTGGCAAATATAATTAATGTCTGATAAACAAAATGGATGAGCTTTGTAAAAAACAAATCTGATTACTTCTACCACTACCCAGGTTCAAGTCTTCATCATTTCTTACCTGATTGCCTACCAGAATAGCCTCCTAATTTGTCTTTCTACTTTCCCATTCCCCAAACACAATTATTCTATACACTAAAACCAGAGTTTTTTATTTTTTTAAATAAGCAACATTATAATCTCCCGTTGCTCAAAAAACATCAAATGGCTTCTTATCATACCAAAAATATCATTCAAAGTCCTCAATCTGGTCTGTAAGGCCTTGCATGATCTGTCCCTTGGCTAAACCCCTAGTCCTCCTTTCCTACCATTCATTCACTTTCTTCCTGTAGCACTGGAATTCTTGTTTAAAAAAAAAAAAGCCAAGCACATGTCTGTTTTAGGGCCTGGGCACTTACTGTTTCATCTGTCTGAAATTCCTTCCCCAAGTAATAACATGGTTTGTTCCAGAGTCCTGCTCCAATGTTACACTTTCAGAGATATTTTTCCTAATCCCTCTATATTAAATAGCACTCCTCCTCACATGCTATCCCCTTAACTGTTTTATTTTTCTTCCTAGCATTTAAAACCAGCTGACATATTATTTACTTATTTTCTTACTGTCTTTCCATTTAAATAATGTAAGTTCAGTAAAGGCAGGGATTTTTGCCTATCTTGTTCACTGGTATGTCCCCAGTGCTTGGCTCATAGCCACTCAATAATTATTCATTAAATGAATGCACGATTAATCCTCCTAAGGTCAAAGAAGATATCTTACAGTTGAGAAAATATAGTGCCACAAAAGGTTCAAGAAAATAATAAAAGTATAAGACTTTGTAGATTTAATTGATAAATTGGTTTAAATGCATCAACAGTTTTAAAAGAATCCAAGATGAAATTGTGGTACTATTAGCCAAAAATTTAAACAGTTGTTATAAATTCTGAAAAGACAATGTTTGGTATCCCTAAGAAGAGTGTCAGTGGGGATTCTTACAGCTAACTACTGACAAATGTACCTGCCATTTCTGACAAGTTAATGGAAGATTGAATATAGATAAATAGTTAGATAGACTGAGTTACTCAAGAAAAAAAGATAACATTTATTAAAAGGAAATGTGGTTTCTATAAGGAAAATCATGTTCAGCTAATCAGATTGAGGTATTCATGAATAACTAATAATATTAACAAAATAGAACAAGCAAATGCATTACATTCCTTTTCAAAGTACATTTACATAATATTCAATCTGAGCTCCATGAAGCTGAGAAGACTATGTTTGTCATGAATAGAGAATTACCTTACAGACAAGAAACAAAGAGCAGGAGAAATTTGCTCTGGACAGAAACTACAAATGGAGATATCTCTCAGGGATTGTCCTAATCCGATAGTTTTTATAAGTGATTTGAAGAAAAGAATCCAATTGACACTAAGCTCTTCTGGAGATAGTGAGATATCAAACTGGCAGGAACAAAATGCAAAAAAATATTACATAAGGCTACATAAAAAGAAAGAAAATTATAGACATGGACAGGAAAAATACTTATTTATTTCAAGCTATGAGTTATATTTTTACTAAAAGACTTGTGAGTCTTTGGGCACTATTTCCTAGAACCAAAAATGTCTAGAAAATATTGGGCTTTATTAGAAAATATATTGGAATGAAACCAAATCCAGAATTCCAGCAACACTCTGGATTGTAGTGTGTTCACACCAGGAGCATTGTGTTGTAACATCTCAAATAAGACTTAAAAGAGCTGAAGAAAATCCAGAGGGAGGCAAGAGAAATGATCACTGAAAAGGCAGAACTGCCACATGAAAAAGGAATCAAAATATTTTCTTTCTTCATCCTGGAAGATAAAAATATTAGAAGCATATCATTGAAACCTATAAGATCTTGAATGATGATGGAGAAAGAGAATATGGTTATATTCACCACATTATAATATACCAAAACCAGTGGGGTTTTCTTAAAGCATGATAAAAAATAATTTTAGGGCAAGAGAGGAATTCTACTGTAGAGACTGCAAACCTATTTATCTATTTGAAGATTTGATGAGTGACTGTCATGCCCTAGGCACCCAAGTTATGAAAAAAATATATTTTTTTCATTAAATATTCTCAGCTGGAAGTGGAAATACAGAGATGGAAAAGAAATAGTCCCTCTCTTCAATGGGTCCCAGGCTGTAAGAGAGAAAGACAAGTGAATACATAATTATAATATTTCCCTATCAGAGATACCTGCAGATATCTCTTCAATTTGTTCATTTTTATTTTTACTGCCACTATCCTCAGCCACCTTGCATTCTTTGTTTGGATCACTTAAATAGGCATTTAAGAAAAAAATCCTCCTCCTTCAACTCTTCTTTTCCTTTAATCTATTCTCTTTACGATATCCAGAATAATTTTAAGAAATAAATTATAAAAACATCCACTAGAAAGATACACATAAAAAATTTCAATGTCATCCCACATTTACACCCTAGCTTATAAGGACCTGCATGATTTGGGCTCCTATCCTTCTCTTCAGGCTCATCCCATGCTAGTCTCCCATTTTTTGACATTGGTCTTTTTTCTGTTCTTATAATACATCAATTTTTTTATATCCTTAGGGTATGTTCACATGTTTCCACAGCCAGGAATATTCCTGCTGCTGCTTTGTTAATGGCTCGTTCCTTCTAAACCTTCCGAGATCAGCTTAAATGCCACCTCTTCAAAGAGTACTTCTCTGACCACCTGTCTAAACTAGCTGTCCTGCCCCTGTTGACCTCTATAACAGTACTACGATTACTTCTTTCATTGTTCTTAATAAAAGTATATATTCATCTATTTGTAATTGGCCTATAGGTTCTATTGGAATAGATAACACATCTACCTTGTTTGGCTTTGTGTTCCCATATGTAGTCCCAGTACCGGGCACATAATTAGTAAGTTATAAATTGGAATGAAAAAATCTGAATTTAACTTCTATAAAAATGATGTAAAGCATTTCAACTACTTAAGAATGAGTATAACTCATGGTATATATTTTATGAATTCATAACTTTAGATTAGTGTTGCACATAAATTAATCTTGAAGATGGGGATAGAGAAAGAGGAAATGGCTATCTTATTAAACTTCATTAACTTAAGAGGTGAAGGAGACTGGAAAAAAATGCTTAGCTAACTCCATTAATAAGTAACTATGATGGGTTATTAGCAGAACTGGGAGGTTTGGGATGACATACTAGCCTTTGAGACTGGTAGTAGGAAGAGTCATACATTTAGACATAATTCTCTTAGTTGCCCAGGAGTCTGACCTAGGAAGAAAGAGATTGTTTAATGATCTTATGCTCATATTATATTTGCTATATTTCCTTTAAATTTTCCATAATTGCTGACATACCCTTAAACATTTATATCCACAATAAAGAAAAAATGTATTTTAACATAACTGTCAAGTTAAGAGTATAATATTTAAAATATTTCTAGTTCACATCATTTTTAATAACTAGTGTCATATTAAAATCTTTAAAATATTGTTTCAGTATTATACTAAAATAGACAAGTATTCTTCAAAATTCAAGCCAGTCTCTATGAGCTAGAAGGAAGCTCTCACTTCTTTGACCTTTCAGAGAATTTGCATGTTTCTATATTATGAAATAGATTTGTTCATTCATTCAGGAAATGTTTATTGTCTATTAAAAAAATAGACTTAATGCATCTGCCATGTTCAGGTATACCTGGCTAGATCCAGTGTGGGCATACCTTAGAATTTATGTAGACAGCCTAGCTCCCTAGCCCTTCTCCTTAAGAGCAAAACATGTAGCTAATTATTTCCTGCATCTTTGACACAACTCTTAACTCAGTGCTTGACACAGATAAAATGACTGACACAGGAGAACTGAGAATCAAAGTAGTACCTCTAATCCTGGTTGGTGTGACTCAGTGGCTGAGCGTTGACCTATGAACCAGGAGGTCACAGTTTGATTCCCTGTCAGGGCACATGTCTGGGTTGCAGTCTCAACACCCAGTAAGGGGCATATAGAAGGCAGCCAATTAATAATTCTCTCTCATCATTAATGTTTCTGTTTCTCTCTCCTTCTCCCTTCCTCTCTGAAATCAATTATCTATATATTTAAAAGCCTAAGCAACTGTTAAGACCAAATGACCAGAATGACTAGACGAACGACCAGTAGTTATGATGCACACTGACGCAGACCTTGCTGCTGGGGCCCTGACAGCCCCAAATCTGGTTCACCTGCACACCAGACCCAAACAGGAAGGAGGAGGGAACCTGATTCCTCCCAGAATCGGCCACTGGTTAGTTTGCTGCTGGGGCCAACCTCCCACAGTTCCTCCCCACAGCAGGCCAGCTCCCCTAATTGGCCCCGATCACAAGCCAGGCTGAGGGACCCCACCTGTGCAAGAATTTGTGCACTGGGCCTCTAGTATATATATAAAAGTAGTGCTTCTAAGAAACCTCCCATGGATTTTTATTTATGCAGCATTAATCGGCTGTTTTCTATATGCCCCTTACTGGGTGTTGAGAATGCAACCCAGGCATGTACCTCTATATGTAAGCTCTAAAACTCACCTGAAAAACATTTAACATTTAAAATCACTACTGGTGAGCATCAAGCCTCATATTCACCTCTCAGTCAAATAAATCTAGAAGCAGATTTCATTAATATGGGGACTTTGCAAATTGGGGATTCTGCCATGAAAATCCTTATGAAGTCTTATAAAACTGTTATTCTAGCACAATAAAAGTGTTATTCTGAATAGTTCTCTCTTAACCAAGGAAATGTGCTGTAATATATTCTAGTAAATTATAATGATAGGTAAAAAAAAATTTTTAAAGGTTCTTAATACATATTTGTATGATAGTAGTTAATGGCTCCTATGATACTGCTAGAGACTTTCAAGCACATACTTAATACTTAAAATGACCTGAAATTTGGATTCACATGATAAACTTTAAAGAATAATGTGAGTAAATTAAAATCCTATAGGTAAAATATGAGTTTTTCTTTTTTTAATCCTTAGCTAAGGATATTTTTCCATTGATTTTTAGAGAGAGTGGAAGAGAGAGGGAAAGACAGAGAGAAACATCAATGTGAGAGAAACACATATATTGGTTGCCTCCTGCATGAGCCCCAACCAGGACCAGGACCAAGGCCGGGAAGGAGCCTGCAACCAAGGAACATGCCCTTGACCGGAATTGAACCTGGGACCTTTTGGTCCATAGGCCGATGCTCTATACATTGAGCCAAACCGACTTGGGCAAAATATGAGCATTTTTAAAGTCTCTCATTACACATTCATTAAAAGGCCAGACAGGTACTTTTATTACTGACATGGTGGTTTGGACGACCATGTACTTTTTAACAGGTACACCTTAATTGTTCAATCACCACTATAGTTTTTTAAAATCTTAATTTCACAAAAAAATAATGATGATTCTCAAAGTATTCTAAAATTACTGAGTCACCCAGTTTTGGAGAAATCAGACAAACAATTTCCAAGCATTCACAGAGACAGGGTGTTATAAAGAAAAACGTGTGTTTTTTCCTTCACCATTTAAAAATATTATGTGTATTTTCTTGTTTTTAAATATATATATATATATCAAATATAAGGTGACCAGATAATTAGGTATCAAGAGAATCTATGCCTTGATATTAAGTAGAGAGATATGGTTTTTATTTAGGTTATCTATTTTTTTCTTAATAATTTTGCTTGACTTTTCCTATGTTGAATGCTTTATCTCAGCTTTAAAGTGAAGTCTTCATACTTTTCTCCCTCAAGAGCTATTAGTTTTCTTTTTTCAATATGATCATGACAAATCTAGCTGTGTAGAAAAGACAGCATACTTAATTTTCTGTTTTAAGGGATATTATTTAAAATTCATTTATCTACTTTAAATATAATTTACCATCAATTAACCAGAACAATTAGGTGAAGCATCTTTCTGTTTTAATTACACAATCTCTGGTTACTTATTATTCAACCACATTTTAAATCCCAGCGAACCAGAACACCCAATTCTATCTAGAGGCAATCTGTTTAGAAACATTATTCCAATATCCAAGAGCTTTAACACATGCTATATATTTCAAAACATTCTACTAGATCAATTCAGAGAAGGTTGCATCTTTTAATTCATAGAAGGATTTTTTTTTATTATGGTAAGAACACTTAACATGAAACCTACTGTCTTAAAAATTTAAGAGTATAATATAGTATTGTTAACTATAAGCATAGTGTTGTATAGCAGAATTCTAGAACCTAGTATTTATCTTGTATAACTGAAACTTTATACCTGTTGAATAGCAACTTCCCACTTTCCCCTTCCCCCAACCCCTAGCAACCACTATGTGCTCTTTGTTTCTATGAGTTTAACTGTTTTAGGTACCTCATATAAATGGAACCATGCAATACTTGTTTTCTGTGACTAATTTTACTTAGAAAAATGACTTTGTTAAAACTTTGTTTAACACAAACTGTACTACCAGATAGTATTGCTTTTTTTTTTTAGGGTCCACTGACCAAACAATAAACTAGCCCAGAATTATAACTGTGGACTAGGAAAAATATAGCTTTCTAAGATTTATGCTGAGGCTGGTTAAAAATAACTTATCTATATAAAAACTATCAAATAAAACTCTCTCTCAAAAGCTCAAGGAACAGCAATTTTGTGTAAAGAGAATTTTTCTGAAGAAATGTCTCTGATGAGCATATGCTAATTGGTCCAGAATACTATGCAGCTGTAAAAAAAGAAGGATCTTTTACCCTCTGAGATAACATTGAGGGATCTGGAAAATATTATGCTAGGGCAAGAGAAATAAAAGAAAAAATAAACAAATGGGACTACATCAAACTAAAAAGCTCTGCACAGCAAAATAAATCAACATCAAAATGAAAAAGGAACCTACTGCATGGGAGAAAATATTCATCAATGAAACATCTGGTAGGGATTAATTTCCAAAATATATAAGGAACTCACACAACTTAACAAAAGGAAGTCAAACTATCCAATTTAAAAAAATGGGCAAAGGACCTGAATAGACAGTTCTCCAAAGAAGACATACAAATGGTCAATAAAATAGACATATGAAAAAATGCTCAACATCACTAATCATCACAGAGATGCAAATTAAAATGACAATGAGGTATCACCTCACACCTGCCAGAAAGGCTACCATCAGTAAATCAACAAAAACACCTGTTGGCGAGAATGTGGAGAAACATTGCTGTTGGGAATGTAGACTGGTAAAGCCACTGTTAAAAATAGTATGGCACTTTCTCAAAAAATTAAATATGGAACTGCCATTTGACCCAATGATCCTAGGAATACTAGTATATCCTAAGAAACCTGAAACACCAATCAGAAAGAATAGGTGCACCCCAAGTTCATAGCAGCATTATTTACAATAGCCAAGATCTGGAACAGCCCAAGTGCCCATCAGTAGATGAGTGGGTAAAAAAGCTGTGGTACATTTACACAATGGAATACTATGTGGCTGAAAAAAAAGAAGAAACTCTTACCTTTTGTGGTACCATGGATGGACCTGAATATTATTTTGCTAAGTGAAATAAGCCAGTCAAAGAAAGACAAATACCATATGATCTCACTCATATGTTGAATCTAATGAAAAAAAAAATAAACTGACAAACAAAATAGATCCAGAGGAATGAATAAATGGAACAGACTGACAGATGTCAGAGGGGAGGGTTCTGTGGGGACTGGATGAAAAGTGATGAAGAGATTAGCCAAAGAACATATATACATAACTCAGAGACAGTGAGGTGATGACCAGAGGGAAAGGAAGGGGGCATGAGGGCTGGGTGGAGGTGGAAAAAGGGGGGAGAAAATGGGGTCATCTGTAATAGTGTCAACAATGAAAATAAAGTTAAAAAAAAGGAAAATAAAAAACTGAAGGTCACTGAGTATCTTTTATGAGATATTTCCAGAGTACAAAAATGAAGTTTTATTAAATTTTGCATCCTCCTATGCAGAACAAAGCCTGGAGCCCAGTATGTATTTGGTCAATACTAGTGGAAGCAAAATCATTGTTTCCATATTTAATTGGTCACTTAGTGATATTTAATTTAATCTGTATCATCCTTACCATCATCATTGTCATACAAAGCCTTTAATGATTGAGTGCATGTGAAGATGCTGAATGCTATGCCAAGCATGGTAAGCAGAGAACTTCTGTATTGATTTTTTAGAATCTCTGTCAGATGGTGTTTCACTCTTAATCTTAAAGGTTGACAGTATTTTATTATTTACAACTTTCCTATAAAGACATCTTAACTATTTAACCAAGGTCTAGCTAGTCTGGGTTAGACTCAGAGCACTGCAGTTTCTCCCTCACTATAGTTTACCTAAACAACCTGAGTCTAGATATAAAATTATGCCTCCCAACAAGGATATGTTCATTGGGGTTTGATCCCAAGGGTGTAGATTTACATCAATTTTTATTAAATTTTATTTTGATATATTTAGTCTGCCACCTCAGACTTTCAATATATTTTTGGATACTGATTCACTCATCTAAACTGCTTGTCCCTGGCAGCTTTGTATTATCTATTAATTTGCTGAGCAAATACTCAACTTCCATATCTAAATCACTGATAATGATACTAATCAGGAAAGATCTTGGGCTAGCCTCCTGTGACTTAACATTAAAAACCTCTTGTCTGTCCAGAGTGGTTCAGCGGTTGAGTGTCCACCCATGAACCAGGAGGTCACCAGTTTGATTCCTGGTCATGTACATGCCCTGGTTGCAGGCTCAGTCGCCAGTAGGAGGTGTGCAGGAGGCAGGTGCTCAGTGACTCTCTCTCATCATTGATGTTCCTATCTCTCTCTTCCTCTCTGAAATCAATAAAAATGTATTTTCTTAAAAAGAAAAAAGAAACCTCTTTCTAGGAAACCTACAATCCAATCAGGTATCTTCAACCAGGAGGAAACACAATCATGCTTATGTTTCTTCATGTTTTCTACAAAGATATTATGCAAAATCTTTTTTGAATGAGCTGATAAAATGCATATGTATTTTATTTGCTTCATAAACCTCATCTAAAAACTATTGCATTGGGGAGAAACCAAGATGGCGGCATAGGCAAACACCTAAACTGCTGCCTTGCACAACAATATCAAAACTACAACTAAAAGACAAAATGGACACCATCCAGAACCACAGGAAAGCTGGCTGAGTGGAAATTCTACAACTAGAAGAAAAGAGGAAAGCACATTGAGAATCAGAGGAGCTGCAAAAGGCTGAGGTACGGAGATGCATGAGCCCGTGGAGAGGATGGGCGGCTGAGTGCATGGGCGGCTGAGTGCGCAGCTGGCTTTCTAAAGCTGGAGGGAGATGGAAGCTCCCGACTGCGCTGAACTCCAGTTCTGGGCGTGTTTCTGGGAACCCAGATTCATTCGGGGAGAAACTGGACTTTCAGGAAAGAGAAACCACACTGAGACTCAGGGGAGCTGTGAAAGGCAGAGGTCCAGAGGCACGCGCGCAGAGAGGACTGACTGCTGAGTGCACAGGTGGCTGAGTGTGTGGCTGGCTTTCTAAAGCGGGAGGGAGATGGAAGCTCCCAACTGCGCTGAACTCCAGTTCAGGGTGAGTTACTGGGAACCCAGACCCATTCAGGGAGAAACTGGACTGTCTGGCAGTGGGTGAAACTCAAGGGCGGCTTTCTCTCAGAGGTGTTTACAGCGATTACTGAGGGACACTGAGACCCAGGGGCCTCATAGGGCAGGGCTGACGGGAAGCCAAGTCTGGCTGCTCCGCCCTGAGACTCTGCCCCATCCAAGCTGAGCACAGAGGCTTTTGCAATTTTGCAAGTCTTGTCCCATAAGGGTGTCTCCAGCACAGAAGTTCTCCTGGAATAGACACAGCTGATCCTCACAGCCAATTGGCCTGGAGGTCAATTCCTCTCAGTGATACCAACAACAATCAAGACTTAACTACAACAAGGCTGTACACACAGTCCACAAAGGGGTACACCAAGAGTGTCCACCTCAGGTAACTGGGGAGGCTGAGCAACTGGACCATATAGGACACCTAGAACACAAAGCTACTCTACCATCTCAGGGAAGCAGCGAAAATGTGGAGACAAAGAAACAGATCACAAATGAAAGAAATGGAGGAAAGCAAACGACTGGATCTAGAGTTCAAAACCACGGTTATAAGGTTTTTCAAGAATATCCTAGAAAAGGCCAATAAATTTAGTGAGACCCTCGAGGATATGAAAAAGGACCAACTAGAAATTAAACGTACACTGACTGAAATAAAAAAAAATTATACAGAGACCTAACAGCAGACTAGAGGAATGCAAGAATCAAGTCAAAGATTTGAAATACAAAGAAGCAAAAAACACTCAACCAGAAAAGCAAAAAGAAAAAGAATCCAAAAAATTGAATATAGTGTAAGGAGCCTCTGGGCAACTTCAAGTGTACCAACATCCAAATTATGGGGGTGCCAGAAGAAGAGAGGAAGCAGGATACTGAAAACCTATTTGAAGAAATAATGACTGAAAACTTCCCCCACCTGGTGAAAGAAATAGACTTACAAGTCCAGGAAGCCCACAGAACCCCAAACAAAAGGAATCCAAAGAGGACCACAACAAGACACATCATAATTAAAATGCCAAGAGCAAAAGACAAAGAGAGAATATTAAAAGCAGCAAGAGAAAAACAGTTAGTTACCTACAAGGGAGCACCCATACGATTGTCAGCTGATTTCTCAACAGAAACTATGGAGGCCAGACGGGAGTGGCAAGAAATATTCAAAGTGATGAATAGCAAGAACCTACAACCAAGATTACTCTACCCAGCAAAGCTATAATTCAGAATTGAAGGTCAGATAAAGAGCTTCACAGATAAGAAAAAGCTAAAGGAGTTCATCACCACCAAACCAGTATTATATGAAATGCTGAAAGGTATTCTTTAAGAAAAGGAGGAAGAAGAAAAAGGTAAAGATAAAAATTACAAACAACAAATACCTATCTATCAACAAGTGAATCTAAAAATCAGGTGAATTAAAAATCTGATGAACAGAATAAACTGGTGAATATAATAGAATCGGGGCATAGAAAGGGAGTGGACTAACAATTCTCAGGGGGAAAGGGGTGTGTGGGGTGTGGGAAGAGACTGGACAAAAATCGTACACCTATGGATGAGGACAGTGTGGGGAAGGTAAGGGCAGAGGGTGGCGTGGGAACCCGGTGGAGGGGAGCTATGGGGGGAAAAAAGAGGAACAATTGTAATAATCTGAACAATAAAGATTTTTTAAAATATATTTTATTGATATTTCACAGAGAGGAAGGGAGAGGGATAGAGAGCTAGAAACATCGATGAGAGAGAAACATCGATCAGCTGCCTCCTGCACACCTCCCACTGAGGATGTGCCCGCAACCCAGGTGCATGCCCTTGACCGGAATCGAACCCGGGACCTTTCAGTCCGCAGGCCGACGCTCTATCCACTGAGCAAAACTGGTTTCGGCTGAACAATAAAGATTTATTAAATTAAAAAAACTATTGCATTAACTTATAATAATAATAAATATAATAAAAATAATAAGAGATTACATTTTCTGAGTACTTTGAGTACTTATTATATGCTATGTGATATGCTAAGCATTTTATATACAATATTTCTTTTACTTCCCCTATAACCTTAAAGATAAATATTATTTTTACATTTTGAAGATGGATAAACTAAGGTTAAGATAAATTAAGTCAGAAGAAATTACAATTACTCTGAAATAACATTGCGACCTCAAAATCATTTTCATTGTTTGTAAGCTGAGTACACTTACACTCTCAAAGCAATATTATTTTACCATGTAGCATAGTCTGAAAATAATTTGAAAGTCAAAATATTACTTCCTGAAAAAAACAGTGTTTTCACATTTAAATATCAGATTGCTAAGGAGTAAAGAGCATAAAACACTATGGTGCTGCCTCGTCCTGTAGGTAATTTCTGACATTTGTGAAAGCCCATAACATTTCACCACACAGCTACCTCAGGAGTTCTAGTAAGAAATCTATAGCCCATCCTAATGTAATGTTTATGATTCCATGAAGCAGATATTCTCTTCCCAGGAGACTTCAGTTCAAATCTTTTTTCCTCCTCCTATTTACTGTCACTAGTTCAGATGCATGTGTGTGTGTGTGTGTGTGTGTGTGTGTGTGTGTGTGTGTGTTAATATATTTTTATTATTGATTTCAGAGAGGAAGGAAGAGGAAGAGAGAGAAACATCAATGATGAGAGAAAATCATTGATGGGCTGCCTCCTGTACATCCCTACTCGGGATCAAGCCCACAACCTGGGCAAGTGCCCTGACCAGGAATTGAACCATAACCTCCTGGTTCATAGGTCAATGCTCAACCACTGAGCCATGCAGCTGGGCAGTTTTTCTTTGTTTTGTTTTGTTTTTAAGGGAAGCCTCTTTCTCCACAGCTATCAGAACTGAGAGCTCTATCCAGAGTTTATTGTTCCATGAAAAACAGAGAAAAAGAGACAAGCTCTAGTTGGAATGTGAAAAAATGTTAAGGACTGTGATAAGTGCAATGAGAATTGTCCTTTAATAACATAAAAACTATAGAAACACTGCTTTCCTAAAATCCTGTTTTATTAACCTTTATCAACTGCTGAGAAACTGGAACATGATGGAATATTTTAACTTTCCTGTCAGCATCAAAAGGGTAATGCTTGTTATGATTGCTATCTGGCAAAAACCCAGCATCTCATTCCAAAAGGTCTCAAATTAACTTTATTCACGACTGATTAGGGAGCACAGAGACTATGGCATTTTGTTTTGGTTTTGCCACCTTTATGTCATGTGTATGTGAAAAATATTTGTTGGTCCTGATATAAAATGATCTATGAATGTTGGTCAGTAGCTGGCACCCTGTTTACTACCACTAATGCATACAATTGCAGAGAGGTCACTGAGAATGGATTAGAGTCTAGATTAAAATAATGAAATTTCACTTTTCTCCTGCTTTAATCATTGAAAAAGAAAATCAGTTTCTCTTTATGAACAGTTTTTGACCTTTCCCTACAGGGAGATTACTTATTTTTAACCTGTCAATGAGAACTATTATTTTCCCTCCAACAATAATGCACCCTAATGTATGAAGTGCAGACTAACATGCCTGACAGTGGGCATGTCTGAAAGAAATATTTTTTTAAAGGACAAAACCAATTTCTATCTCAGACTCTACACCTGCAAAGGCATCAGGCTTTTTAGCCTTATAGTGTAGACTTGTGTCTTTTAGGGTTTGAATTCTGACTGCTGGTTGTTGGTTGTTTATCCTTCCTTTGCCTTTTTTTTCTCATCTGCAAATGGAAATAAATAATAATCATATAGTAGGTACCTTATTAGACTGTTGTAAAATTAAGTGCATTAATTCACCTCAAGTGCTTAGGACAGTGCCTATACTGAGTGTTTGCTCTTATTGTTAGCAATGAAATGCCACAGAAATGATCTAGATCCATATTCTAGCTTAGCTTTACCAAATGCAATCTATATGGCCTTGAAAAAAGCATCTAACCTCACCTCATTCACTCTCAAGTTCCCCATCTATAGCTTCAGGATAGTAATGCATATCTCTCACTGTTGTTTGATGATAACATGATATAATTCAGGTAAAGTGCTTAGCATAGTATCTGACACCAGGCAAGCCAGGAGAATAGCTTACCATTAACATCATTGTGTGTGTGTGTGTTTGTGTGTGTAAGTATCTATAAAAATCCATAATAATAAAAGCATAATATGCTAATTAGACCTGATATCCTTCAGATGACCTTCTGGACAAAGCCAAGGCTGCGAGGGAAGCCCAGGTCCTGGGTGCCAGAGGGAAGCCAGTGCCCATAGCCGGGGGAAGGAAGGCCTACTCTTGCACGAATTTCATGCATTGGGCCTCTAGTCATTATATATTGTCAATATGAGAACAAATTTTCATTTTCTAGAATACCAATGAGATTAAGTAACATTTTATGTTAATAGTCATTTGCATGTTTTAACCTGAATTATCGCTGCCTAATTACTTATTACCTGGTTTTTGTCTTTAACTTGATTGGTAGACATATACTAGTATATGTTTTGTTATTGTGTAAATGTTACATCTATCACAAATTCATATGATGTTGCCCTAACTCCAAGTGTGACTGTATTTGAAGTTAGGGCCTGTAAGTAAATAATCAAGGTTAAATGTGGTAATCAGGGTGGGTTCCTAATCCATTTGGATTCTTGTTATAGGAAGAAACACCAGCCCTGGCCAGTGTGGCTCAGTTGGATGGAGCATAGTCCAGTACACTGAAAGATCTCAGAATTAATTCCTGGTCAGGGCACAAAGCTAGGTTGTGGGTTTGCTCCCCAGGTGGGGCAAGTGTGGGAGGCAACCATCATTCTTTCACTCTCATAGGACGCTCTCTCTCCCTCTCCCTTCCTCACTCTAAAAAAAAAAAAATCAATAAAAGCATGTTCTCCAGGTGAGGAATTTAAAAAAAGAAGAAGAAACACCAGAGAGCTCACATGCTCTCTGCAATGGGAGGTTACAGCAAAAAGGCAATGATCTCTAAGTTAGGAAGAGAGCTCTTACCACATCTCAGAATACCAGCCACCAGAATTGTGAGAAAATAAATTCTCTTGTTTAAGTCTGTGTTATAGATTTATGGCAGCCCATACAAATCATATATATATTCTATTAAAGATTATTAAAAATATATTTCCCTAAATTTATAACCTAACTTTATTTGTCAAATTTTATGGTATTTTGTAATGTAGAGATGATTATGTGTGTGTTTAATGAAGACAAACCTACCAGCCCCTTTCTTTATGACTCCAGAGATATTTATCATTCTCAGGAATGTCAAAAGTTTTCATTCTTATATCCTAGATCTTCCTTGAATATTTTCAGTTTTTAATTGTACCGTTTTGATAGTTAATCCATCTGGAATCTATTTTCATATGTTGTGGGTTATCTATCATACATTTACCATCACATGAAAAATCAATTGTTCCAACACAATATACTGAACAGATCATTGTTTCACCACTTATTTGAAAACAAATTTAATATACAATAAACGTAACAGTCTCTATCTTAATTCTCAGATGTATCAGGTAGATCTACCTTCTCTAATAGCAGATCTTTTACTATTATAATTGGGTAGACCAAGATGCCACTCAAACTTCTTAATATATTCTAGTCTGATGTATTTATTATTCCAGATGAACATTAGGTTTAGCTTATCAATTTTTCAGTGGCTATTTTTAAATATTCAAATAATTTAAAAACAAATAAAATGCCTGGTCTGTAAATTTACAACTAAAAAATAGTTAATATACTTTCTTCCTCTATTTAGTCTACAGTAGTAATCATGGTGCCTGCTTAGTTTCCAAGAGAGTATCTACCGTGTTTCCCCAAAAGTAAGACATCCTCCGAAAATAAGACCTACTTACAGGTTTCCTTCTGCGTGAAATATAAGGCATCCCCCGAAAATAAGGCCCCCAGGCTCTGTCTCAGAATGAAAATTAATTTACCGTAAACTGGTCGCTAGGGCCGCCCCGACTGGTGTCTAGCAACCAGTGACATTACGCTGAGTCCTGACATCACTGCTGTGTGGAGGCGGAGTGAAGGTCGGAGTGAGCGGTGAGTGCGGGGCAGGAGAGAGGAGGAGACTTTCGCAGATGTGTGTAGAAGAACAGGAGGATTAGAGCGGACAGGACGTGGTGAAGGTGGTGAGTGCTGGTCTGTCTCTGGTGACACTACCTGATGCTCGCGGCTGCCTTCATGATGACTGAAGGTTCTCAGTCAGTGGCAGACCCTGCTCCAGCCCAGATCCAGGCTCCAGCAAGCCCAGTGACAGTCCCCAGGCAGGCCCCAGGGGGTAAATGTCTGATAGAGGGGTAGGGGGGATACTGGTGAAGGTGTTCAGTGGCACAGGGGTGGGGGGAGGGGGATCACTTAAAATGACATAGGAGGATCAGAGGGGGCAATCAAAATGACACAGGAGGATCAGAGGGGACAATCAAAATGACACAGGAGGATCAAAAGGGGTTACTAAAATGGTAATCCCCCCTCTGATTCTCCTGTGCCATTTTGATTCCCCCCTCTGATCCCCCCTGTGTCATTTTGAGTGATCCCCCTCCCCCCACCTTGATACCCCAATTCCTTTTTTTTTACCCCTAGAAATGAGCGCAAAAAGAAAAAGCTACTCTGTGGAGTACAAGAAAGGAATCGTGGAAGACTCTTGGGGCCAAAATCTTACTGCTTTCTGCAAAGAGAAGATGTTGAGTATCCGATTGGTCCGAAAATGGCGAGCAGAGTATGGTAACCTCATTGAACAAGTGGACAAGGGAAATGCTAAAAAGCGCAAGTGTGGATCAGGTCGGCAACCATTATTTTCCGAGCTGGAAGACCTGATCTGTGAATGGGTTGTTGACAGGAGAGCAAAGGCTTTGGTTGTGAATAGGGCTCAGATTCAAGAATTTGCCCTTGCAATGGCACCACAGTTTGACATAGCCCCCAAAGACTTCAAAGCATCACAACACTGGCTGGATAATTTCCTTCAGCAAAGTGAACTGTCTTTAAGAAGATCTACAACATTGTTTAGGTTGGAAGATACTCAAGTTATTAAGTGAACACTTGCATTCAAGTCCTTTATTGATGATGCTGACTTCTCTAAATACAATCTTTCCAGCATGATTGCTATGGATGAAACTGCAGTGTTTATGGGCCAATCATCTCAAACAATAATTGAACAGCGGGGTACCTCCTTAGCGTACATTCCCTCCACTGCTTACGAAAGTGCACGTGTTTCCTGTATTTTGGCAATTTGTCTGGATGGCACTAAAATCCCACCTTTAATCATTTCTAAGGGCAAGAAGGAAAAGATTGAACGTGTTTTGGGCGTTTTTATTCTTGAAACTGAAAAAGCCTGGGCCACACAAGCAGTTATAAGGAAGTGGGTCGATTTAATGCTGCCGCTTGTTATGCGAGGGAGCCAAAGAGGTCTGCTAGTCTGGGATGCAGCCAGCACTCACCGCGCTAAAGACATGAAGACATTTCTTCACGAAAGAAAAATAGATCAGATAATGATTCCCGCAGGAATGACGGCCTATCTCCAGACTCTTGATATTGCAATAAACAGGCCATTCAAAGACAATTTGCGCATGGAAATTAATGACTACATTGAAAATAGAATGGAGAGAAATCAGCGTGGAAACTTTGTGAAACCTAAACTGCAAGAAGTTGTGACTTGGGTGAAGAATTCATGGAAGAAAATCACTGACAGTTGCATTGCAAATGCACTGCGAGCAGGCTACCTTGACAAGAAGTACTCATTTAAAGACAGTGCTATTGCTAAACATGAGAGATTTGGTCCACTGATTCTGAAAGAAATGGAGTCACAAGAAATTCACCAGGAAATTCAGGAATTGGATTGTTATGATGATGTTCCAGAAAATGATGACATGATTGTCATTGAATAAATGAGTAAATTCTTGATACCGTAGGATTCACAGTTTGTCTGGTTTGTGTTGACAACTACCGTACTACCATACCATATACAGGTAATAAATTTCCTTTATTTTCATTTAACAATAAATGTGTACCGTATTCTTCTTCATGAAAAAAATAAGACATCCCCTGAAAATAAGACCTAGCGTGTCTTTGGGGGCAAAAATTAATATAAGACACTGTCTTATTTTCGGGGAAACATGATATATATATAAAGCTAGTATACTAAGTGTTCCTCCACCCATCTTACCAGTCATTATGACACACACTGACCACCAGGGGGAAGACGCTCAACACAGGAGCTGCTAAGCTGCAGTGACTCGGATGATGCACCTCGAAACCAGAGAGGAGGGGGCCAGATTCGGCCGTAGGTTATGTTATTGCTGGAGCACTGTTAGCCCTGAATCTGGTTTACTGCCCGCTTGCATTTGTGTTTCACACCCTTTTTGACAGCAACTTTGAAGAGTGCCCTCTCGCACTCCGGGACCCCTCAGGGGATGTTGGAGAGCCAGTTTTGGCCCGATCCCCGCAGGCCAGGCCAAGGGACCCCACCTGCTGGAGGGACCCGCTCACTCCACAGAAGCCCTTCAAACCTCGGTGAGCGCCAGGTGTGGCTGGCTGGAGAGGGACCTCTGGAGGTTGGCTCCAGGGCATATCCAGCCCATCTTGCCCAGTCCAACCCTGCTGGCCACCTTCTAATTAATTCCCTTTTGATGTGTACAAATCTGTACACTGAGTCACTAGTTACATATTAATCAACAAAATATGGAAATTAAGAGCATGGACTCCAGAACCATACTTACTAGATTAGCAATCCAGATCTGCTATTTATTAGCTGTGGATTTGTGGAAAATTTATTTAATGTTTGGCAACTCAATTTCCTCCTCTATAAAATAGTGTTAATAATAATACTTATGTCTCAAGTTAGAGTGTAGATTAAACAAATTGATATATGGGAATCTCTTAGGAAAAGTTACTGACACAGAATAAGAGCAATGGTAGATGTTGGTCAAGTAAAATAACTGCTTAGGAAAGTTACTTCTCTTTCCTATGAAATGAGAAATTATCTCTAAGGGCACTTAGCATTCACTACAAATTCCAATTCTGTCAGTATTGGAGGCATGAAAGGAATCCAAGTGGGGGCCCTTTGGGTTAATTTTATTAAGCCATATGGGGCAAGGTGTTGCTCTCAAATGCTCTCTTGAGATTCAGAGCCTCATATATTCCTGCCCCCAAGTCATCACATTTTTTAACATCTTTGTCTTATTTTCTAGAAGGAGAAACTACTAGCCAACCCCTTAGTCTGTGAAAGGATGCATTCCTGTGTGAGGTGGATCTAAGCCACCTTAGTCTGTTTTCTAATGCTCACATCAGTATCACTCTATCCAGGTGAAAAAAAAAAAATCTTTGAGACCAACTTCCTATAATGGAATGTGTTTTTTTGTTTGTTTGTTTGTTTGTTTTAATTTTTGGAAATTTGTAGGAAAAAGACTTAAAAATACAAGGCCTTGAGGAACCCTCATGCACTGCTGGTGGGAATGCAGACTGATGCAGTTACTGTGGAGAATAGTATGGAGTTTCCTCAAAAAACTAAAAATGGAACTCCCATTTGATCCAATAATCCCACTTCCAGGAATATATCCCAAGAAGCTAAAACACCAATCAGAAAGAATATATGCACCCTATGTTCATAGCAGCACAATTCACCATAGCTAAGATTTGGAAACAGCCTAAGTGCCCATCAGCAGATGAGTAGATTAAAAAACAGTGGTACAGAAACCAAGATGGCGGCATAGGTAAACACCTAAACTGCTGCCTAGCACAACAATTTCAAAACTACAACTAAAAGACAGAACGGACACCATCCAGAACCACAGGAAAGCAGGCTGAGTGAAAATTCTACAACTAGAAGGAAGGAGAAAAGCTCACAGAGAATTGGAGGTACGGCAAAGGGGCTTTGTGCGTGCAGAGAGGAAGGGCGGCTGAGAGCCTGGCTGACTTTCTCTGGCGGAAGGGGGAAGGAAGCCTCCGACCGCACTGAACCCAAGTTCTGACTGCACTGAACCCCAGTTCCAGGCGAGCCCCCGGGGACCCACGCTCTTGTGGGGGGAGTCTGGACTCTCGGGCGGAGACTCGGGAGCCAGGGAAGGCGGAGGACTGAAAGTGCGCACGCGCGCACGCGCTGGTGCGCACAAAGGCTGTGGGGGTTGCCACAGGCTTTCCCTAGTGGAGGGGAGTCAGAGGATTCTGACTGCACTGAGCCCCAGTTCTGACTGCAGTGAACCCCAGTTCCAGGCGAGCCCCTGGGGACCCACGCTCTTGTGGGGGGAGTCTGGACTCTCAGGCGGAGACTCGAGCTGGGGAAGGCGGAGGACTGAAAGCGCACGTGCGCGCAGGGGCGGGGCTGACAGGAAGCCAAGACTGAGGCTCCACCACATCCAAGCTGAGCACAGAGGCTATTGCAGTTTGGCAAGTCTAATCCTATAGGGCTGTCTCCAGCACCAGGCTTCTCCCAGCATAGACACAGCTGATCCTTACAGCCAACTGGCCCGGAGGTCAATTCTTCCCAGTGATACCAACAATAATAAAGACTTAATTACAACAAGGCTGTACACACAGTCCACAAAGGGGTGCACCAAGAGTGTCCACCTCAGGTTAACTGGGGAAGCAGACCCACTGGGCCATATTGGAAACCTAGCACAAATATCTACCTTACCAACTCAGGGAATCAATAAAAATGTGGGGTCAAAGAATCAGATCACAAACGAAAGAAATGGAGGAAAACAAACGACTGGATATAGAATTCAAAACCACCGTTATAAGACTTTTTAAGAATATCCTAGAAAAGGCCGATAAATATAACGAGACCCTCGAAGATATGAAAAAGGACCAACTAGAAATTAAACATACACTGACTGAAATAAAAAATATTATACAGAGACCCAGAAACAGAATAGAGGAACACAAGAATCAAGTCAAAGAAGTGAAATACAAAGAAGCAAAAAACACTCAACCGAAAAAGCAAAAAGCAAAAAAAAAAATCCAAAAAGTTGAAGATAATGTAAGAAGACTCTGGGACAACTTCAAGCGTACCAACATCAGAATTATGGGGGTGCCAGAAGAAGAGAGAGAGCAAGATACTGAAAACCTATTTGAAGAAATAATGACCGAAAACTTCCCCCACCTGGTGAAAGAAATAGACTTACAAGTCCAGGAAGCCCACAGAACCCCAAACAAAAGGAATCCAAAGAGGACCATACCAAGACACATCATAATTAAAATGCCAAGAGCAAAAGACAAAGAGAGAATATTAAAAGCAGCAAGAGAAAAACAGTTAATTACCTACAAGGGAGCACCCATACGACTGTCAGCTGACTTCTCAACAGAAACTATGCAGGCCAGACGGGAGTGGCAAGAAATTTTCAATGTGATGAATAGCAAGAACCTACAACCAAGATTACTCTACCCAGCAAAGCTATCATTCAGAATTGATGGGCAGATAAAGAGCTTCACAGATAAGAAAAAGCTAAAGGAGTTCATCACCAAACCAGTATTATATGAAATGCTGGAAGGTATTCTTAAAGAAGAGGAAGAAGAAAAAAGTAAAGAGAAAAATTATGAACAACAAATACATATCTATCAACAAGCGAACCTAAAAATCAAGTGAATTAAAAACCTGAGGAGCAGAATAATCTGGTGAATATAATAGAATCAGGGGCATAGAAAGGGAGTGGACTGATAATTCTCAGGGGGAAAGGGGTATGGGGGGTTCATGAAGAGAATGGACAAAAATCATACACCTTTGGATGAGGACAGTGGGGGGGAGGTAAGGGCAGAAGGTGGGTTGGGAAAGGGGTGGAGGGGAGCTATGGGGGGAAAAAGGAGAAATAATTGTAATAATCTGAATAAAGATTTATTTTAAAAAAATAAAAATAAAAAAAAATAAAAAACAGTGGTACATCTACACAATGGATTACTATGCTGTGGTAAAAAAGGAGTTCTTAACATTTGCAACAGCATGGATGGAACTGGAGAACTTTATGCTAGGTGAAATAAGCCAGTCAGAGAAAGATAAATATCACATGATCTCACTCATTTATGGAATATAATGAACAACATAAACTGATGAACAAAAACAGATCCAGAGACAGAGAAGCATTGATCAGACCATCAAACCTCAGAGGGAAGTTAGGGGAGGGTGGGGGTAAGGGGGAGTGATCAAGCAAAGGACTTGGATGCATGCATATAAGCCTAACCAATGGACACAGACACCAGGGGTGTGAGGTCATGAGCGGGGGGGGGGGGGTAGAAGACAATGGGGGAATAAGGACACATATGTAATACCTTAATCAATGAAGAAATTATAAAAATAAAAATGAATAAAAATACAAGGCCTTTTATTACCCCTTTAACTTAATTTACCTTCCCCATCCTACTTGCCTCGGGCAATCACCATAATGTTGTTTGTGTCTATGAGTTTTTTTCTTAGTTTAATCCTCACTTTTTTCAACTGCCCCCTCAAACACTCCTTCCCTCTGACAGCTGTCAGTATATTCTCTGTATCTATGAGTCTGTTTCTATTTTGTTTGTTTGTTTCTTTTGTTCATTAATTTCCACATATAAGTGAGATCATATGGTACTTGTCTTCCTCTAACAGTCTTATTTCATTTAGCAAAATAATATCCAGGTCTATCCATGCTGTCCCAAAAGGTAAGATTTCCTTATTTTGTTTAGCCACATAGTATTCCTTTGTGTAAATTTGCCACAGCGTTTTTTATCCATTCATATACTGATGGGCACTTAGTCTGTTTTCAGTTCTTGGCTATTGTAAATAATGCTTCAATGAACATAGGGGTGCATAGATGTAGGACACTTGATTTGGCAAACACACAATACAATACATAGATAATGTATTAATGAATTGGACACCTGAAACCTATAAAATTTTATTAACCAATAAAGTCAATAATTTTTTTAAATATAAGACCAAAGTGTGCCATGCTGCACAACACAGCTGGACTTACAAGCACTCTTAAATATGTTCAAGGCAAAAGCACTTCCTAGAAAAGTAAATGATAGCCATCATAGCTATCATTTTTTGTTCTCTGAATATTTGCAAGTCATTGCATTTCAATGGACATCATCTATTTAATTCTTATAAAACTTTGGTGATGCTGACATTATCTCCTTTTTACAAATGAGGAAAGAGAGGTTCCAATAATTTAAGTTGACTTTCTTAGAGCATCAGCTAGTAATGTTCAGAGCTGCATTTGAATCCAAAATAAAGTGGGGGGGGGTTGGTTTGTATTTCTACTTTATTTTTATTTTCTTCCTTGTAATACAGCATACATTTATTATTTATATTTATTATAAAGAATAAAAGAAGTTTAGATTCTTCTCTCATACAACATAAATAAAATTCTGCATAGTTTAAAGATGAAAATGTAAAAATAAAATTAATAAAATATAGATTTAAAAAAAAAAACTTCTGTAAAATCTAAGAGGAGTAAAGAAAACTTTTAATTCATGCTAGAAAACCTAGACACTGTAAAGAAATAATTGAAATATTTGAGTACTTAAAATATAAACATATGACAAAAGTAAGATTAAATAAAACAAAAGACAATTAATAGAGAAAATATATATGTAGCACATATTACAGATAAAGGGTTCATATTCAATGTAAAAAAATCCTACACACTCGTAAGAAAAGACAAACATCCCAATTGAAAGTGGCTAAAAAGAGTAAGAATAGTGTTTCACAGAGGAAGAAATCCACCTTGCCAATGAATAAGTGAAGTTACTCAACCTCACTATCAGTCAGGGATATTGAAATTAACACAACAAGGCAATATAACTTTAATACCACTAAATATTGCTGGAGGGTGGTGGAGGTTAACATGCTGTCTCATACATTTAAGTAGGAAAATGTGAAGTATTGAATTTATGTGGCATTAAATTTGGAAACATCTTTTAAAATGAAGAAGAATTCACATAAACTTCAATTTAGTGATTCGATTTCTGGGGTCCTATCCATAGAAATAAAAGTACAAATATCTATATATACAAAAGCCTAAGCAAACGACCAGTCGACTGGTCACTATGATGACACATTGACTACCAGGGGGCAGACACTCAATGCAGGAGCTGCCCCCTGGTGGTCAGTGCACTCCCACAGCCAACCTCCCACAGCCGGCCAACCTCCTGTGGACCCTCCCCTCCCAGCCAGTCCGATCAGCCTGATTGGCCCCCAATCGCTGGCCAGGCCAGGGACCCCACACGTGCATGAATTCGTGCACTGGGCCTCTAATATAACAATAAATATGAACAAAAGAAATTATATTTTTGGTTCCATAAGTTGTCTTTTCATTCAAAGCATTGCATTGCATAGCTCCTTGAAAATTATGTCAAGTGTAAAAAAATGATGTGGAAAAAAAAATCAATAAAGTATTTCTAAGTGAGAAAAAGATGCAGTAAAGAGTAAAATAGTGTTCCTAAATATTTGTATGTGTTGTATTTAGTTAGACATTATTGTTTAAATATGGACAAAGATATGGAAAGATGTGCACCAGGCTTTTGACATTTTTTATTCAGTGGAAGGAGGTAATGAAGTAGAAAAATGCTATAGAGAAAAAGGTTTTCTCAACATTAAAAAAATATATATAAAATTACTTTATTTAAATAAATGCACATATGTTTCTTTATGTGTAGAGCTATGGGCAGAAAGATAGTTGTCAAAAGTATGCATATCACAGGGTGTTTTAGGTTTTTTATGTTTACTTTTGTTAATAACTTTCTTCTGTATGCTTTGAATTTTTTACAATAAAATTTTAATAATTTTCAGTTGAACATTTTATAAAGCAGACATTATAAATCAGGTTAAGGAAATGATCCAGTATATATAGAATTATCTGATTATTCACTCTCCCCAGTCATTCACCAAACATGTATTGAGCAGCCACCATGATATTGTGTTAGGTGTGTTAGCGTGTTACAATTGGAAAGATGAATGAAATCTCCTTACTCTTGTATGTTGGGAGAGATTATATGTAAATGAATAATTCTACTACAACATGGTAATTGCTTTAATATAAATATTTGTAATACAATAGGAGCAACCAACTCTGCTGTCATTGCTGGTGAAGAAGCTTCAGAGGGGAAGCACCTCTTGAGCTTAGCCTTGAAGAATGAGCAAACTTTCTTCACTCATCAGCCTTAAGTGGGGGAGGGAAAGCAATTTCTTCAAAGAGGAAGATCATCTAGTCCTAACTCACTCATTCACCAAGGATGTGGAAGTAGCAAATCACTAACAATTTTTCCTTCTTCCTAAAGATTCATTGCTTGAATATTTATTCTCTTCTCTCCAAATTCCATCCATAAAGTCCAAAATGAACAACAACAATAACCTGTATTTCTTCTCTAAATTCAATTGTAGCTTTCTGAGGTTAGTGACATTGCTTTGACGGTTGTTTTCTTCCATTAAGTGCACCTTGAATTTTTCTTCTCTCAGAAAAATCTGCTTCCAATTTTCAAAGCAGGTTCTTATTTTATTATTTCTTGACCAGAACTCTTCCAAAGTCCCTTGTCCACTTGATGCTTTTTTTTAAAAAACATATTTTTATTTATTTATTTTTATTGATTTCAGAGAGGAAGAGAGAGGGAGAGAGAGGTATAGAAACATCAACGATGAGAGAGAATCATTGATTGGCTGCCTCTGCATACCCCTCACTGGGGATTGAGCCCATAATCTGGGCATGTGCCCTGACCAGGAATTGAACCATGGATCTCCTGGTGCATAGGTTAACACTCAACCACTGAGCAACACTGGCCAGGCTTTTATTTTCTTTTTAGTCTCTAGTATTTGTACATATTTCCACATTATCATCAATTAGGATTGTAATTAATAAACTGTTTACTACCTCAGTCATTGGTTAACAGCAGCTCACACAAAACACAATGTTGTAGAAGACCAGAGAAAAAACAAGCAACACTTTAGAGAAATGGAGTTACAGATTATTATGCTGGTGGACTCAGAGGAATAATTTCCCAAGTCTGAGCAAAGTAACATGCAGGGAGCTTCTCTTCTGTATTTTTCTTGGGTCTTTGTCCCTCAAATATAGATTATGCTTCTGGTTCTTTTGCGGGCTTTGCAAAAAAGGCCCCAGGTGTTGAGGGTCTTGAGACCATATCTAAATGGTCTGGCCCAGAGCACTGTTCATAGTTTATGGACTCTGTGAAATGTGAGCATTTAGGTAACAGGTCCTGCAAGACCAGTTTCTGGGAAATAGGAGGTGACTTAATTATAGGTTATCATGAATGATGCTCTGTTAACTGTGATTGTTTTATTCTGATTAAAGAAGGTATATTCTAACATGGCTGGCAGTTACACACAGGGGACCTGAGAGTTCACCTGGAAATGCAGCCCATCTTCCCCATTTGGAGATGCCCAATATCATGGAAAGATTAACAACTTTGTTGCAGAAACCAGAATCACCAGCCCTTTGAAAACCCAAGCCCTTGCATATCACTAGCCCTTTGAAGATCCCCAGCCATTTTTCATATCTGCAGGCCTTTGCAAATCTCCAGCCTGCTTACCTGTAAACTGCCCATTTGGCATACTCTTTGACTATTTTCCCATGTAATCTTTTGTCCTTTTACCCATCATAAGCAGCTGGCTTATTATGGAGTGCAGAGCATATTTTTGTGGATGACCTGCTGCTCTCCCATATTGTCAGAACTACTGGAAAAAAAACAAAAACACCTATATATGACTCAACCCTGTCTCTGCTTAATTGGCTCAAGTAGGGACAGGCATCATGGACCTATTGATTGTCTTGTTACAGTCCTACATAGTCCACAACATCCAATGAACTTTCTAAAACATAAGTCAGACTACAACACTTTCCTGTATCAAACTCTCCAGTGCCTCTCTACCTCACATAAAATAAAACCCAAGTTCTTGTTCTGCAACTACCTATGAGAACTCATTTCTGCTAGCCTCCCTACTCTCAGGCACCTATCTCACTCTGTCCCCCTCTCTGTATTCCACATTTGGCAGTCAGCTGTTTTTCAATGCATTGTTTGTACCTCATGGTACTGGTACTTGCTAATCTCTATACCTAAAATGCTTTTCTTCAAAGTCTTCATACAGCTGACTATACAATTACTCAGGTCTTGAGTCAAATATCAACTCCTCAGAGAAGATTTTCTAACACCCCCTATCTAAAGTAGCTGTCACCTGCCTCCATAACACTCTTAACCACTCTTCACCCATCCTATCTAATAAAAGAGTAATATGCAAATTAACCACCACTCCACTACATCCACAAGCCACACCCACCAGCCAATCAGGAGCTAGTATGCAAATTAACCCAACCAAGATGGCTGTGGCCATGGAGCGAGCAGGAGGCTTGGGTTTCCCTGGCAATGGAGGAAGCCAAGCTTTCCGCACACCCTGGCGGCCCCAGGCCTCCACTCAATGCTACAAAGTTTCAATTATAGAAGATAAATAAATCCCAACAAAAATGGCAGCAGCCATGGAGCTGGAGAGAACAGGAAGCTTGAATTTCCCCCAGTTATGGAGGAAGCCAAGCTTCTGCAGCCCTGGCCTGCCTTGGCCTCCGCTTAAGGCTATGAATTTTCAATTATAGAAGATAAATAAATTCCAACAAAAATGGCTGCAGCCACGGAGCAAGCAGGAGGCTTGGCTCCACTCAAGGCTACAAAGTTTCAATTATAGAAGATAAATAAACCCCAGATACCAGGGCCTCCTCTTGGGTCACTGGGGGGAGTGGCCGGCCAGCAAACCCCCACAGGCCCCTCGCCGAGGTCACCCCATGCCCCAAGGGAACCCCCAACCTGATCTGGGACACCCTTCAGGGCAAACCAGCTGGCCCCCACTCATGCACCAGGCCTCTATCCTATCTAATAATCCTAATAAAAGAGTAATATGCAAATTGACCATCACTCCTTTACACAAGATGGCTTCCCCCATGTGGACACAAGATGGCCACTACAAGATGGCCAGCAGGGGAGGGCAGTTGGAAGGGACCAGGCTGACAGAGGAGTGAAGTTGGGGGCAACTGGGCCTGCAGGGAAGGGCAGTTAGGGGGGGACCCAGGCCTGCAGGGGAGGGCAGTTAGGGGCAATCAGGCTGGCAGGGGAGCAGTTAGGCATCAATCAGGCTGGCAGAGGAGTGGTTAGGGGGTGATCAGGCTGGCAGGCAGAAGCAGTTAGGGGCAATCAGAAAAGCAGGCAGGCGAGCAGTTGGGAGCCAGCAGTCCTGGATTGTGAGAGAGATCCCAGATTGGAGAGGGTGCAGGCTGGGCGGAGGGACACCCCACCCCCCCGTGCATGAATTTCATGCACTGGGCCTCTAGTGCAAATATAAATTATTTGATGGTGGAAATCATAAACTTGATTTTCTTCACTGTAAGTTTAGGACCAAGAACAATGTCTAACACCTACATGGCACGCAAGTCATATTTGCTTCCTGAAATACTGATGTTTTTCTTAAAGTGTCATACCTACAGGATTTATTATACATATACATATACATATACATATACATATACATATACATATACATATACATATACATATACGGAAATTTTTATGAAGTATGTGAGCTTGTTGTCACCTCACAGAAATGGGCTATACACCTTGCCAACCAAAATTTAGATTGAATCTCAAGCTAATGATGACACACAAACACCAAAATGGTATGAATATGATTATTATGCATGTAATGATTAGTGCATTAAATAATAGTCAGACAGCCCACCAGGTGTGACTCAGTGGTTGAGCAACTGAAGCATCCATATTATATAAAAACTGCTGTTTAAAATTTTAACCCTGCTGTTTTGGCTTCTGTAAATGCTTGCTTGCTTAAATAATAAGGAAAATAAGACTACTCTAGAGAGGCCATAAACATTCCCCAGACGAAGTTATCAGTGCTGGTGCCAGGCCAAGCCTTTGTTTGAGGTCACAAAGTCCCAGCACATAGGGCTCTTTAAGAACTTGCAAAGGGGACTGGAAACACCCCATATTTGGGAGACAAAGAAGGTAAAAACCTATAAATAGGGAAAGTTCCTCTATGTTGGGGCCCAAAATTTGAGAGACATTTTCCTCTGGGCCCTCACATCCTATATAATAAAGAGGTAATATGCAAATTGACCATCACTCCAACACATAAGATGGCCGCATCCATGTGGTCAAAGATGGCCACCACAAGGTGGCCAGCAGGGGAGGGAAGTTTGGAGGGTACAGGCCTTAAAGAGAGAGCAGTTGGGGTCGATCAGGCCTGCAGGGGAGGGCAGTTAGGGGTGACCAAGCCAGCAGAGGAGGGCAGTTGGGGCAACCAGGCCTACAGGGGAGGACAGTTGAGGGGGACTAGCACTTCAGGGGAGGGCAGTTGGGGGAAACCATACCTGCAGGGGAGGGCAGTTAGCAGCAACCAGGCTGGAAAGGGAGGGCAGTTAGGGGTGACAGGGTCAGCAGGGGAGGGCAGTTAGGGGTGACCAGGCCAGCAGGAGAGGGCTGTTAGGGGCAATCAAGCCAGTAGGGGAGTAGTTAGGCATCGATCAGGCTGGCAGGGGAGTGGTTAGGGGATGATCAGGCTGGCAGGAAGAAGCAATTGGGGCAATCAGGCAGGCAGGCAGGCGAGTGGTTGGGAGCCAGCAGTCCTGGATTGTGAGAGGGCAGTCGGACATCCCTCGAGGGGTCCCAGATTGGAGAGCATGCAGGCTGGGCTGAGGAACACCCCTCCCTCCCCATGCACGAATTTAGAATTTCGTGCACCGGGCCTCTAGTAATAATAATAATAATAATAATAATAATAATAATAATAATAAATGTAACTCCATCTCTCTAAGCTTTGCTTGGTTCTTCTCCAGTTTTCTGTAACACAGCGACCCAGGAACCAAGAGGTTGCAGGATTGATTCCCGGTCCAGGCACATGCCTGGGTTGCTGGCTCAATCCCCAGTATGGGTGCATGCAGGAGGCAGCCTATATTGTTGATGTTCCTCTTTTACCTTTCTATCTCTCTCCCTTAATCTCTACCTAAAAGTCAATAAAAATACATTAAAAATAATTAGACAAAAAAGAAGGAATGTGATAACTATGCTAGAAGATAGATACTAGTAATTAATTAGATGTTTATGATTATTTTATAATGTATACATATACCAAAATATTAAGTTTTACACTTTAAATATATGCAATTTTAACCATAATACCTCATAAAAACTGAAAATAATGGCATAAGACTCCATTACAATTCACCCAGAAGTTTGAGTGGTAAATAAAACATTCTATGGTTAATTTATTTTACACTTGTTTATCTAAGCAAGTTTTGTACGGGTATCCTGAGACCAGTTAGAAAGGTGAATATCCCATTGAATATTGTATTCCACTGCCCAGCATTGTATACTCTGAGAAGTGAAATGAGTGCCTTAGTCACTATCAAAGATGTGTAGAATTCCAAAAGGATAAGGAGAGCTATGGTCAGACCTTGTATTCTGGCTTTACTATATACAGAGTAATGTGTGGCCCTTTTATATTTTTGGAATCTGTGAGTCAAGATATTCCAAGAGACCTTTACCCCTAAGAAGCCAAACTTGGATAGGAATTGTTTGCACTGGCTAGACCAGATGGTCAGACCATTGGCTATGGTCCAAAGAGCTATAAAAATGTACACATGAGACCAATTGTTGTCCAAGACATCCAGTGTTAAGATGACTGCCTAAACTTCAGCCAACTGCCAACCGAGCTGTCCTTTGTCTTTTATCAGGAATACACTGGTTAAGAGATAAAAAGCAGCAGCTCTCAAGTAAGTTCCTTTAAGTGTGATAGTGATAAAATCATTGTTTAAGTGAATGGGCTCCTTTTGATATGGGCTCTGTAGATCCTAATATGCACCCAGGTATCCAAGGGTTCTAAGAGAAAGATGAACTTTTCCAGCATTGTGGCATCTGGGAAGAGTCTGGGCATAGGCGAAGTTACTCTGTCCAATAGATAGGGTATGTAGAGAACCCAGTTTTGGTTGCATCCTGTAGCAAGGGGGCCCAACTAGCCATGCTGAGCTTGCAGAATGCTGCCTCCATGATCAAAGGCAGAATGGGTAGCAAGACATAGAGGGTCACAGGTTCAGGACCTGAAATAGTGTCTACTTTTAGCCAAGTCCAGTATGTGGCCATAAATTGCCTCACTAAAGGCATACATCATTGGGCCAAGGAGGGAAGTTTCTTGAATCAGAAGCCCATTGGCAAGTTATGGATATCCTGAATGGTCCAGGGACTCCAAAAAGTATGAGAGAAGGTTGTTAAAGCCTCTACAGTGAAGGAGTTTCTAGAAGGCCCTAACAGGACTGATTATTCTAGAGCAGTGGTCGGCAAACTGTGGCTCGTGAGCCACATGCGGATCTTTGGCCCTTTGAGTGTGGCTCTTCCACAAAATACCATGGCCTGGGCGAGTCTATTTTGAAGAATTGGCATTAGAAGAAGTTTAAGTTTAATAAATTTGGCTCTCAAAAGAAATTTCAATCGTTGTACTGTTGATATTTGGCTCTGTTGACTAATGACTTTGCCGACCACTGTTCTAGAGTAATTTAGACAGATTTTAGAGCCTTATGTTACAAGGAGTCATATTCAAGGTACTCCAGTCCACAAGTAACAGAACTAATGGAATTAAATAAAATTTGTTTATTAGGGATGATGCTTCCATAATCCAAAAAGGTGCAAAAGATAGTTGGCTTTTAAAATTTTTTTAATAATGTGGGTATAAGGACGATAAAAGCTGTCTCCTGACATACTCAGGATTAGGGCAGCCCTCATCTTAACAAATCATTGTCAAAAGTTGAACTAAGGTGGTGAGGCCTTTTACAGTGTGTAGGGGTACGGGATCACTCCCTTTTTGTAAACTCATTTGTTTTTAGGCCCTGAATATTTATATCATATGAATCTCCTCAAAGGAGGATATCATCAGTGTGATGTCTTACCTGTACACCTGGAAAAAGCTAGATGTGGTTAAGATACTGTCTGGAAAGATAATGAGAGATAATAATACTGGAGAGCTACCCTACGGAGTACCCAAGTAAAGGTGTATTAGGTCCTTTTAAAGGTGAAGGTTAACTATAGCTACAGTCTGTTGAAATAGGTACTGAGTAGAACATGTCAGTCAAATACTTCGCTATGACTGCAAAGCAGGGTGAAGGTGTTATCCTATCTAATAAAGAGAGAATATGCAAATTGACCATCACGCCATAACAAGATGGCTGCATCCAAAACTGAGGCAGGGATTCCATAACACAAGATGGCTGCACCCACAGCAGAGACCGAGTTCCCATAACGAGCCTTAACGAGCAATTAGCAGAGACCTGAGGCTGTGTGGTGCCGGGCTGGGACAGGGGACCTGAGGCTGTGCCCCCCACCTGGTGGGGTTTGACAGGGGACCTCAGGCTGCTACACCCACCCCAGTGCCAGGCCAGGGGACCTCAGGCCATGCCCCCTGCCCCGGCACCAGGCTCAGGGACCTCAGGCTGCACCCCCCACCCAGCAGGACTTGACGGGGGACCTCAGGCTGCACCCACTGCTTTGCAGGACTTGACCGGGTCATCAGGCTGCACCCCCTGCCCCGGCACCAGGCCAGGGGACCTGAGGCCACACCCCATGCCCTGGCGTAGGGCCTTGGGACCTGAGGCCTTGCGCCCAATCCCGCGGGGCTTGACATGGGACCTCAGGCCTTGGCCCCCAACCAGCAGGACTTGACAGGGGACTTCAGGGTGCACTCCCGCCTTGTGGGGCTTGATGGGGACCTCAGGCCACACCCTCTGACCTGGTACCAGGCTGGGGGACCTCAGGCCACGCCACCTGCCCCAGCGCCAGGCCAGAGGACCTGAGGCCATGCCCGCCGCCCCGGCACCAGGCCGGGGGACCTGAGGCTGTGCCCCCTGCCATGTGGGGTTTGATGGGGACCTCAAGGCATGCCCCCTGCCCCAGCCCAGGCCAGGGAACCTCAGGCCACACACCCCATCTGGTGGGTCTTGACGGGGGACCTCAGGCCACACCCCCACCCCAGCGCTAGGCCAGGCGACCTAAGGCCATGCCCACCACCTGCCAGGGTTTGATGGGGGTGGGGCCGGCTGGGTCTGGATCTAGCCCAATGGGGGTGGGGCCATTCGAGTCTGGGTCTTGCGTGATTTCGAGGTGCATGTGGGTGGGCAGGGACTTGACCATTGTTCCCGTGGCACAACCCAGACTCTGACAGGAGGAAGATTTTCATATACATTTTACTAATTTTCATCTCTGACACTTCTATTATAGAGAAAGGGCAAATAGCAATATTAAAATAGTTCCTCTATTTAATTCCCTTTTAATGTGCACAAATTTCATGCACCAGGTCACTAGTATCTCAATAAAGTTGTTTTTATAAGTGTGTGGTAGTCAGAAGAAAAAAGAAAAACAAATGCAGCATATTACATGGAACAAAGCAAATGCTAATTATTAAAATATTTCCTCTAATTAATTACCTTTTAATGTGCACAAATTTCGTGCACCAGGTCACTAGTTATTTTATAAATAGTGATCAGGGGAAACATATTTTCAAGCTGATTATAAGTACAAAAGAATTAATTTTACTACGCATTGGTCAGATTGTTACTATGCACTAGAAAATATTTTAGGACAATAGGTGCTTTGACTATGGGAAATTGAGGCAATACAATAGTTCTAATGGTTAAGTTTAGACATATTTCTTTCTATTTTATGATCAGAAACTCCTTTTTTATCAGCTTGTCCATATTTTGGCTGGACAGGGAAGAGAAAAGAATGAAGCTTAAACCTGTCAATAGTCTAACATCTAAAATGGAAATCAGATTCATTATTACACACTGCCAACCCTCACACAACACCCTATTCCCCATCTCCTCTACCACCCCCACCTCCCAATGCCAAACAGAAGCAGAAACAACAACTTCTTTTTTTCCTTGCCTGTATGATAAAGTGTTAAGGAAAAAATTTTATTTTCAGGCTTCACCTTGTCCTTATTCTCAGTGTTTGGATAACTATGGAATGGCTGGTCTGGTTCCCAAACTTGTAGAATTCTACATCCCTCCCTTCTCACATACCTGCCCCCTCCTTTGCTCCCTCCCCATCATCAGAGAACACACAGAAATATAAATACATTTCCTTTATACACATGCTAGTATTTATTCAAGGGGACCATTTATGTTTTGATATCTACATAATGAACATTTCTCAAGCATTGTATCTACAGAGGCAACATATCCTAAGGGTCTTCATCTTCACGTAGAGCCGGGGCATCACTTGTGGTAGAACTCTCTTCTTTTTCATCTCCTTCTCCTTCTTCTTCTGCTTGTTCTTATTCACCTTCATTGTCTTCTTCATCTTCTACACCTAGTTCTTCTCCTTTTCCTTCTTCTCTTTCTCTTTCTCCTTCTTCATCTTCATCATCTTCTTCTTCATCTTCTTTTTCACCTTCTCCTTTTTCTTCCTCTTCCTCTTCTCCTACTTTTTCTCCTTCTCTTTCTTCTTCCTCTTCCTCTTCTCCTTGCCCTTCTCCTTCTTATTCTCCTTCATCATTCTCTTCTTTGTCGTCCTCGGCCTCGTAGTCAGGCTTGTCCTCATTGTCCTCAATTGGCTGGTTTACTGTGGGTCTCTTAACTTTCCTATAGTAAAATACAAGCATCTGCCTCTTTCATTTTCTCTCATGTTCTCCAATTGATTTAAGGACTGAATTTACACTGCCCATTATCTTCAATACCTAGTTGGGGAAACAAGATAAACCCAGAAAAAATTGGGAAATGGGTGGGAAGTGGGATTCTAATGGAGTGACAGAGGATTGATTGAATAGGTTTTTGTGCCAGACAAGAGCAGGGTCAGAGTCTATAGTGGGGAATCAATGGGGAAGAACAGGAGGCATATCAGTAGGGTAGTCTTACCTTATTCTTTTCTTTGTCATGGAGTTCTCAAATGGAGTTCCTATTCACTTCACTACCTGTAGATTCTTGGCCCATTCTTGTGATTGGTTCCTTACTTTCTTATAAAACTTGGTTTTGTTGTAGCAACTGTGTAATACTCCAGGGCTCCTGACCTCAATATATACCATTCAGGAAATGAGGAGCCACGCCCTTCAACTCTGATTGACCAACAGTCAGTGGTTGACATGGTATGGCTTGACAACACAAAGCCTCAGCTTAACCACCCATGAGAAGGTGGGGGGTGATTCTACAGAGGACTCAGTTGGTCTGGTTTGAGAAAGCAGAGCTTCCTCAATGTCTTCTAAAATCTTCCTAAACGGACCTCTCCCTCATTTCCTCTAGTTCAATTATTGTCTAGCAAGTGGCAGGGAGAGGGTGTTTCCTCTAAGCCATTTTCCTTACCCCCACATCCATTCAGTGGCTCATTCTACTATCCCCTAGATATTATTATTACTTAGTATTTTATGTGTTGTTTTAATGGGTGTTTTTTTTAGAAAAGTTTGAAAATTAGAGAAAAAGTGTGAATAATACCCATATACCACATACCCAATTTCCCTTACTATTAATGCCTTACATAGGTATGGTGCCATTGTAAAATGTAATAAACCATCAGTGAAATAGTTACAGTCAAACCTCAGTTCTCTAACATCTTCAATATCAATCAATTTGGTTCTAGACCACGTTTTTTTGTTTGTTTGTTTTGTTTTGTTTTAGGGCACCAGTTGTGGAACAAAATTTCAGTTCTTGACCTGACAACCCTTTAATGTTGATATCTAGGCAGGACAAGAAGCATAAATCAAACAAAAAAGTAAGGAATGTTTTTGTTGCTGACAAAATCAGATTAGCACAATTTTAAAACATAAAAAGACAAATGTTGTTAAGGCAGTGAAAATGCTCATAAAACAACAATAACAAGAAATTAAAGAGGTAGAAAAATTGTTGTTGATTTGAATAAAAGAAAATCACTTATCCAGAGATAGCATTTGGGAGGCACTGATATGTGGAAAGGTAAAGATGTTGCCCTCTGGCCACTTTCAGGATAATCATAAAAGGAGTGCTGAAAGAGATTCATTTAAGGCAAGCAATGGTGGTTCCATAAATATAAGAAAAGGAGTGTTTCTTTTTAGATTAAACAGTACATTAGACATATACTGTATATAAGAAAGTTAAAAGAGGGAACCCTTTGTGTGTCTGGGATGGATTTATTCCATTTAAATATAAGTCTAATGGGGGAAATTATTTGACTTTCTTTTTTATATTTCTATTGATTGCAAAAGACAAAGGCAGTGGGAGAGAGAGATAGGAACATCAGTCATGCTAGAGAATAATTGCTCGGCAGCCTCACGCACGCCCCCTAGCAGGGATTGAGAGCACAACCCAGCCATGTGCCTTTGACCAGAATAGACCCAGGAACCTTCAGTCCACAGGCTGATGCTCTATTCACTGAAACAAAATGTTTAGGGCTGGTTTGGGTTTTGAACTAATCACTTCTCAAACAGCCTTCTGAATGAAATTAAGTTCAAGAAGTGAGGTTCTACTGTATTGAAGTCTTTATTTTATTAAGATTTCCTTAGTTTTTATTTAGTGTGCTTTTTCTGCCCCAGGATCCCATCCAGGATACCGTATTAAGTTTTAATCATCATGTCATGCCTCATTGTCATACTCGTGGCTGTACAGTTTCCTAAACTTCTTGTTTTAGAGAACCTTACTCTTTGGGATTGTTTGTTTTTTTTTTTTTCATTAAATTCTCGGATGCTATTGATGTTATAGTTGAAAGTTAGTACCCATTTACCAAGCTATTCCTATTTCTTCCACCCTTCAACCCCTGGCAAACCCTTTTCTACTCTGTATTGCAATGCGTTTGTCTTTTTCTATTTTTAATATGCCACATAAGTGATATGATGCAGGGTGGGGTTGTGTATGTGTGTGTGTATGCCATCTTTTTTATCAATGCATCTATGATGAACACATAAATTACGTACTTTGGCTATTGTGAATAATGCAGCATATTACCTAGTATTTTGGATGTCTTACCTAAAACCCCACAGAAAGAAGTACCCATTTTTTATGTTTCAATAAATATATGAATTATCACACTTCTTAAATAACTTGGCTATTTCAGAAAGCCTTCCAGGTTGCATGTGGGGTATGTATCCTTACTGGATATAATTAACTGACTTTCTCCCCACATCTCCTCCTATTTATTTCTTTTTCTTCCAGAGAATCTGAAACCAAGTCAGTACAATCTTGGTTATGTAACTTGCCATGACCCATGACTGGCTGAATTAATCCCTTGGATTTATCAAAGGGGTGTCATGAATATTTCTTTCTAGAACACTGAGGAATAGGATCCTCTCTGTATGTGCAAGAGAGAGAGAGAGAGAGAGAGAAAGAGAGAGAGAGAGAGAGAGAGAGACAGGCAGCAACAGCAGAAAAATTTGCAAGGTCCAAGTGAGTCTTCTGTTTCAAGTGTGTGACATTAGCATTCCACATAATAAATGCTTATACTCCATGAGTGACACAATAGACTTGTACATTGAAAAAACTACCTGAACAAGCTCTATATAGAAAGGGGACCAATCACTGCTTAACATGAAACAAATCTTCACACCATAAACACAGAATAAGTCACAACTTATTTTGGAACTGAGACATATGATTCCATCTGACACTTACATAGAGATTCAGGTTGAGTAAAATGATTGAGGATTACTTTAAGGAGGACTCCTGACACTCTATGTTAATTTTCTAAGCTAGATGTGGTGAAGAAACTATCTCCAATATTGAGAGATAACAGGACTGGAGAGGGACCCTATTGAGTATCCAGGTAAAGGTGTATTATCACTCTACAGGTGAAGTTTAACTGTAGCTATAGTCTGTAGAAATAAGCACTGAATAGAACATGTCAAATACTTTGCTAAGACTGCTAATTATATACCAGTTTCATTGTGTAGAATAAGTAATTATAATAATATTAGATAAGGATCCCTAATGGGTAGGACCATGACATTAATAATCTGAAAACTCACACTGAGGAACCAATCATGCTTCTCAGTTTAAGAGCAAGCAAAATCTGGCTCTGAAATTCAAAAGCAGTCGGGCTGATAATTCCTTCTCTAACTAGGTCTTATAAAATGGGAGTCGACCTGTGAAGGCCATATTTTCATATATGTTGGGCCCTTTTTCAATAAGGATCAAAAGTATTATTCATAAGCAGGGAAGAAAGTCCACAGGGAAACATTTTTTCAAACTGATGATAATTTTAAAGAAATAATTTTACTACTCATTGTGCAGGATTGCCATTATGCACTAGAAGATATTTTAGGAAAATCAGTGCTTTGGCTATGAGAAATTTAGGCAACACAATAGTTCTAACGAATAAGTTTAAGCATATTTGTTCCCTTTTTATTTGTTTGCCCTAATGTGGGATGGATGGTGAAGAGAAAGGAATGAGGCTAAAGCTGTCTGAAGCCTAACATCTAAAATGGAATCAGGTTTATTATTACACACTGCCAACCCTACAACAACAATCTGTTCCACATCTCCACAGCACCAACCCCCCCTGGTGCCAAAAACAAGGAAAATCACCAACTCCTTTTCTTTCTTACAAGTATGATAAAGTGTTAAGAAAAATTTCATCATCGGTCTGAACCTAGTCCTTATTCTCGGTGTCTGGCTAACTATAGGCAGGCTGGTCTGGTGCCTAAATTGCAGAATTCTATTTCCCTCCCTTCTCACATACATGCCCTCTCCTTTGCTCCCTCCCCATCATCAGAAAAACACACAAAAATACCAGCACATTTCCTTTATACAATGCTAGTATTTATTCAAGCAGACCATTTATGTTTTGATCTCCTCATAATTCCCATTTGTTAAGCTTTTTTGTAGAGAGGCTATACAGACTTAAGGGTCTTCTTCTTCTGGGAGAGCCTGGGCATCTCTTGCGGTAGAAATACACTCCATCACTGCTTCTCCTTCGTTTGTTGGCCTGCTTACTGGAGGTTTTCTACCCTTCTTGGAGTAAAATGCAATTATCTGATTCTTTCTGTCTTTCTCATTCTTTTCCTCACACTGCTTAAGGAACGAATTTACCTTCCCTACTTTCTTCGTGATATAGTTGGGAAACAAGTTAAACCATGAAAGCCACTGTTGGTTTTGGGGAAGAAATTGGGAAGTGGGTGAGAAAGGGGCTTGTAATACAATGACAATGCATTGATTGAGGAAGTGTCTGTGGCAAAAGAGAGCAAGGCCAGTGTCTTGGGTGAGGAATTATTGGGGAAGAAGAGGAAGCATATGAGTAGGGTAGTCTGACCTTATCCTTTTCTCTGTCATTGAGTTGGGAAACGGACTTCCAATTCACTTTAGAACTTGAACTTTCTTGGTCCATCTTTGTGGTTGGAGTCTGATTCCTTATCTACAGTAGGTACAGTATTTTCTTAGTAACTTTGGCTTTGTTGTAGCAACAGGATCTACTCCAAGGCTCCTGGCCCCTATATCTCCTCTCCAGGACAATGAGGAGCCACACCCTTCAGCTCTGATTGGGCGACAGTCACTGGTTTCCATGGTGTGGCTTGACATCACAAAGCATCAGCTTGACCATTCAGCCAAGACAGGTGAGAGATGATGCAGGAGATTCAGATGCTCTGGTTAGAGAAAAGGGAGCTTCCTCAATATCTCCTAAAATTTTTCCCAACCTGAACTCCAATCCCTCATTTCATCTAGTTCAATTATTGTCCAGCATATGGCTGAGAGGTGTGGTTTCCTCTAAGCCATTTCCATACCCCCTACGCAAATCATTCAGTGGTCCATTCTACTATGCCCCAGATATTATCATTACCTAGTATTTTTGTGTTATTTTAATGGGTGTTTTATTTTAGAATAGTTTTAGATTTACAGCGAAATTGTGAAGATAATACGCATATACACCTTACACAATTTCCCTTATTATTAATACCTTACATTTTTTGTGCATTTGTAACATGTAGTAAACCATCAATGAAATAATTACAATCAAACCTCAGTTCTCTAATATCTCGAATATCAAACAATTAGTTTGTAGACCAATTTGTTCCAGGAAAAACTGTAGCAGTTATGGTACAGTTCTTGAACTGACAGCCCATTCATGCTGATACCTCTGCATGACACAAAGCATCTCTCAAGCAACAAACAAAGGAGAGAATGTTTTTATTGCTGACAAATCTGATTACCACAATTTTAAAACATATACAGGCCATAAAGAGTAGCAAGGTTGGTAAGGGTGTGAAAATGCTCACAAAGCAACAACCACAGACAAATGAAGAGGTAGAAAAATTGTTATTGATTTGGATAAATGAAAAGTGGTTAGCCAGTGATAGCATGTGGGAGGCAATGATATGTGGAAAGTCCAAGATGCTGCATTTGGTCCTCTTGAAGGATACCTCTGAAAGGAGTGCAGAATGTGATTCATTTAAGGCAAGCACTGGGTGGTTCCGTAAATGTAAGGAAACAAGTGTTTCTTTTTAGATTATACAGTATATTAGACATATTCTGTATATAAGAAAGTTAAAGAGGGAACCCTTTGTGTGTCTGGGATGGATTCATTCCCCTTAAATATAAGTCTAATGGGGAAAATTATTTGACTTTCTTTTTTATATTTCTATTGATTGCAAAAGACAAAGGCAGAGGGAAAGAGAGAGTAGGAACATCAGTCATGCTAGAGAATAATTGCTCGGCAGCCTCACGCATGCCCCCTATCGGGGATTGAGAGCACAATCCAGCCATGTGCCTTTGACCAGAATTGACCCAGGAACCTTCAGTTCACAGGCTGATGCTCTATGCCAGGGGTGGGCACACTTTTTGACTCGAGGGCCACAATGGGTTCTTAAACTGAACCGGAGGGCCGGAACAAAATCATGGATGGAGTGTTTGTGTGAACTAATATAAATTCAAAGTAAACATCATTACATAAAAGGGTACGGTCTTTTCCTTTTAATTTCAATAGTTTTATTCATTTCAAACATTTTAACAAGATTAATGTAAACACTAATTATTATCATTTGAAACTTCAAAAAATGGAGAAAACATAACACAATAACATACCTTATATTGAAGATGGCAAAGGCAAAAATAAAATTGCCTAACAAAGGAAAGGTACAAAAGCCTTTCAAATTAAACTTAAATATAATAAAATAATTAAAAACTAAAACAAATAGAAAAGAACAAAATATGTAAACAGTAAATTAAACATTTTCTTTAGTGCAACTTCCAAATTATGCCCGGGACGTAGAGGTAGATGGCAATGTAGACTGGGTTGAAAGGTTTTTGGTCTTTAAAACATCAACTTCAGTGGGAATAGTGTTGTTGGTCTCCTTTTTAGCTAATGCTCTGATACTGTGCTCTTCAGGGGCGTGTCTCCCTACATCACCACGATAACGTGTCTACGCATTCCCAGGGTGATGTTGGGGGATGCATCCGCGGGCATTACAAGGAGCCTCTGGAAGATTGAGAGGTTGTTCCTTCTACTGAATGGGCAGATATAAATCCGCCCACTCAGAAGAAGGAGCTGCGGCCTTGTTTCCCGACATTGCCATGTTAACTCTGCTGCTGGTGAAGGGGCAGAGGGGAGAGAAAGAGAACCCTCCGCTCTTTCCACTCCGCGGGCTGGATAGAACAGCCAAAGGGGCCGGATCCAGCCCAAGGGCCTTAGTTTGCCCAGGGCTGCTCTATGCACTGAAACAAACTGTTTAGGGCTGGTTTGGGTTTTGAACTAATCACTTCTCAAACAGCCTTCTGAATGAAATGAAGTTCAAGAAGTGAGGTTCTACTGTACTGAAGTCTTTATTTTATTAAGATTTCCTTAGTTTTTATGTAGTGTGCTTTTTCTGCCCCAGGATTGTATCCAGGATACCGTATTAAGTTTTAGTCATCATGTCATGCCTCACTGTGATCCTCGTGGCTGTACAGTTTCCTAAACTTCTTGTTTTAGAGAACCTTACTCTTTGGGATTGTTTGTTTTTTTTTTCATTAAATTCTCGGATGTTATTGATGTTATAGATGAAAGTTAGTACCCATTTACCAAGCTATTCCTTTTTCTTCCACCCCTCAACTCCTGGCAAACCCTTTTGTACTCTGTGTTGCAATGTGCTTGACTTTTTCTATATTTAATATGCCACATAAGTGATATGATGCATGGTGGGTTCTGTGTATGTGTGTGTGCATGCCATCTTCTTTATCAATTCATCTATTGATGAACACTTAAATTACTTACTTTGGCTATTTTGAATAATGCAGCATATTAACTGGTATTTTGGATTTCTAACAAAAAGCCCACAAACCAAATACCCATTGTTTATATTTCAATAAATATTTGAATTACCACACTTTTCTAAATCATTTGGCTCTTTCAGGAAACCTTCCAGGTTTCATGTGGGGTATGTATCCTTACTGAATATAATTCACTGACTTCTCCCCTCATCTCCTCCTATTTATTTCGTTTTCTTCCAGAGAATCTCAAACCAAGTCAGTACAATCTGGGTTATGTAACTTGTCATGACCCATGACTGTGGCTGAATAAATCCCTTGGCTTTGTCACTGGGGTGTCATGAATCTTTCTTTCTAGAACGCTGAGGAATAGGATCCTGTTTATATGTGCAAGAGAGAGAGAGAGGGAGAGGGAGAGGGAGAGAGAGAGAGAGAGAGAGAGAGAGAGAGAGAGAGAGAGAGGCACAGAGACAGGCAGAGAGACAGGCAGCAACAGCAGAAAGAATTTGCAAAGTCCAAGTGAGTCTTCTGTTTCAGGTGTGTGACATTAGCATTCCACATAGTAAATGCTTATACTCCATGAGTGACACAATAGACTTGTACATTGAAAAGACTACCTGAACAAGCTCTATATAGAAATGGGACCAATCACTGCTTAACATGAAACAAATCTTCACACAGTAAACACAGAATAAGTCACAACTTATTTTGGAACTGAGGCATATGATTCCATCTGAGACTTACATAGAGATGCAGGTTGAGTAAAATTATTGAGGATTACTTTAAGGGGGACTTCTGACACTCTATGTTAATTTGTTAAGCAAGATGTGGTGAAGAAACTATCTCCAATATTGAAAGATAACAGGACTGGAGAGGGACCTTACTGAGTATCCAGGTAAAGGTGTATTATCACTCTACAGGTGAAATTTAACTGTAGTAATAGTCTGTAGAAATAGGCACTGAATAGAACATGTCAAATACTTTGCTGAGACTGCTAATTATATACCAGTTTCATTGTGTAGAATCAGTGATTATAATAATACTAGAGACCCGGTACACGAAATTCGTGCATGGGGGAGGGAGGTGTCCCTCAGTCCAGCCTGCACCCTCTCCAATCTGGGACCCCTCGAGGGATGTCCTACATCCCTCTCACAATCCAGAACTGCTGGCTCCCAACTGCTCGCCTGCCTGCCTTCCTGATTGCCCCTAACCACTTCTGCCTGCCAGCCTGATCACCCCCTAACCCAGAGGTAGGCAAACTTTTTGACTCGAGGGCCACAATGGGTTCTTAAACTGGACCGGAGGGCCAGAACAAAAGCATGGATGGAGTGTTTGTGTGAACTAATATAAATTCAAAGTAAAGGAGCGGAGGAGAGAGCAAGAGAGCCCTCCGCTCTTTCGGCTCCGTGGGCCGGATAGAACAGCCGAACGGGCCGGATCCGGCCCGTGGGCCGTAGTTTGCCCACAGCTGCCCTAACCACTCCCCTGCCAGCCTGATTGATGCTTAACTGCTCCCCTGCGAGCCTGTTTGCCCCTAACTGCCCTCCCCTGCAGACCTGGTCACCCTTAACTGCCCTCCCCTGCAGGACTGGTCCCCCCTAACTTCTCTCCCCTGCAGGCCTGGGTCCCCCCCAACTGCACTCCCCTGCAGACCTGGTCACCCCTAACTGCCCTCCCCTGCAGGCCTGGTCACCCCCCCCCAACTGCTCTCCCCTGCAGGCTTGGGTCCCTCCCAACTACCTTTCTCTGCAGGCCTGGTCATCCCCAACTTTCCTCCTCTGCCAGCCTGGTCACCACTAACTGCCCTCTCCTGCTGGCTTGATTGCCCAAAACTGCCCTCCCTTGCAGGCTTGGTCCCTCCCAACTGCCCTCCCTTGATGGCCATCTTGTGGTGGCCATCTTGTGTCCACATGGGGGCAGGATCTTTGACCACATGGGGATAGCCATCTTGTGTGTTGGAGTGATGGTCAATCTGCATATTACCCTTTTATTAGATAGGATAGAGGCCTGGTTCACGGGTGAGGGCAAGCTGGTTTGCCCTGAAGGGTGTCCCGGATCAGATTGGGGGTTCTCTTGGGGCGTGAGGCAGCCTGGGCGAGGGGCCTGTGGTGGTTTGCAGGCCGGTCACGCCCCATGGTGACCCAAGCAGAGGCCCTGGTATCTGGGGTTTATTTATCTTCTACAATTGAAACTTTGTAGCCTGGTGCAAAGCCAAGCCTTCTGCTTGCTCCGTGGCCACAGACATTTTTTTTATTTATTTATGTATCTTCTACAATTAAAACTTTGTAGCCTTAAGCGAGGCCTGGGCCAGCCAGGGTGTGCAGAAAGCTTGAATTCCTCCATCACCAGGGGCAACCATATCCTCCTGCTCTTTCCAGCTCTGTGGCTGCCGCCATTTCTGTTTGGTGTTATGTATCTTCTATCATTGAAACTTTGTAGCCTTGAGTGGAGGCCTAGGCTGGAAAGGGCAGGCAGAAAGCTTGGCTTCCTCCATTGCCAAGGAAACCCAAGCCTCCCTCCTGCTCTCTGTGGCTGTAGCCATCTTGGTTGGGTTTATTTGCATATTCGCTCCTGATTGGCTGGTGTGCGTGGCTGGTGAGCATGGCTTGATGGTATAAGGGAGTGATGGTTAATTTGCATATTACTCTTTTATTAGATAGGATTAGATAAGGATCCCTAATGGGTGGGACCATGACATTAATAATTTGAAAATTCACACTGAGGAACCAGTCATGCTTCTCAGTTTAAGAGCAAGCCAAATCTGGCTGTTAAATTCAAAAGCAGTAGGGCTGATAATTCCTTCTGTAACTTGGTCTTATACAACGGGAGTCTACCTGTGAAGGCCATATTTTTATATACGTTGGGCCCTTTTTCTTTTTTTTTTAAATTTTTTTTTATATATATTTTATTGATTTTTTACAGAGAGGAAAGGGAGAGGATAGATAGCTAGAAACATCGATGAGAGAGATACATCGATCAGCTGCCTCCTGCACACCCCCCACTGGGGATGTGCCCGCAACCAAGGTACATGCCCTTGACCAGAATCGAACCCGGGAACCTTCAGTCCACAGGCCGACGCTCTATCCACTGAGCCAAACCGGTTCCGGCCGTTGGGCCCTTTTTCAACAAGGATCAAAGGTATCATTTCATAAGTAAGGAAGAAAGTCCACAGGAAAACATTTTTTCAAGCTGATGATCATTTATTTTTTAATTTTCTTTATTGATTAAGGTATCACATACCGTATTTGTCCTCATTCCCCCATTCCCATCCCAAATCCCTCCCCACGCATGCGCCAACCACCCTGTTGTAGGTGACCACTGGTTAGGCTTATATGCATGCATACAAGTCCTTTGGTTGATCTCTCCTCCTTATCCCCACCCTCTCCCACCTTCCCTCTGAGGTTTGACAGTCTGATCTATGCTTCCCTGTCTCCAGGTCTGTTTTTGTTCATCAGTTTATGTTGTTCACCATTAAGCTGATGATAATTTAAAAAAATAATTTTTCTACTCATTGTGCACTAGAAAATATTTTAGGAAAATCAGTGCTTTGGCTTTTTAAGAAATTTAGGCAACAAAATAGTTCTAATGATTAATTTTAGGCATATTTGTTCCCTTTTCATTTATTTATCCCAATGTGGGATAGATCTTAAAGAGAAAGGAATGACGCTATAGCTGTCCAAAGCCTAACATTTAAAATGGAATCAAATTTATTATTACACGCTGTCAACCCTAACACAACACTCTGTTCCCCATCTCCACAGCACCACCACCCCCCGCCACCCAATGTGCTAACACAAGCAATATCACCAACTCTTTTTCTTTCTTACATGTATGATAAAGTGTTAAGATAAAATTCATCTTCAGTCTTCACCTAGTTTTTATTCTCAGAGTCTGGCTAACTATAGGCTGGCTGGTCTTGTGCCTAAATTGCAGAATTCTACTTCCCTCCCTTCACACATACCTGCCCCCTCCTTAGCTCCCTACCCATCATCAGAAAACACACAAAAATACCAGCACATTTCCTTTAAGTAATGCTAGTATTTATTCAAGCAGACCATTTATGTTTTGATCTCCTCATAATTCCCATTTGTTAAGCTTTTTTGTAGAGAGGCTATACAGACTTAAGGGTCTTCTTCTTCTGGGAGAGCCTGGGCATCTCTTGCAGTAGAAATACACTCCATCACTGCTTCTCCTTCGTTTGTTGGCCTGCTTACTGGAGGTTTTCTCCCCTTCTTGGAGTAAAATGCAATTATCTGATTCTTTCTGTCTTTCTCATTCTTTTCCTCACACTGCTTAAGGAACGAATTTACCTTCGCTACTTTCTTCGTGATCTAGTTGGGAAACAAGATAAACCTAGAAAGCCATTTTTCATTTTGGGGGAATAAATTGGGAAATGGGTGGGAAAGGGGCTTGTAATACAATGACAATGCATTGATTGAGGAAGTGTCTGTGTCAAAAGAGAGCAAGGCCAGTGTCTTGGGTGAGGAATTATTGGGGAAGAAGAGGAAGCATATGAGTAGGGTAGTCTGACCTTATCCTTTTCTCTGTCATTTAGTTGGGAAACGGACTTCCAGTTCACTTTAGAACTTGAACTTCCTTGGTCCATCTTTGTGGTTGGAGTCTGATTCCTTATCTACAGTAGGTTCAGTATTTTCTTAGTAACTTTGGCTTTGTTGTAGCAACAGGATCTACTCCAAGGCTCCTGGCCTCTATATATACTCTCCAGGACAATGAGGAGCCACACCCTTCAGCTCTGATTGGGCGACAGTCATTGGTTGCCATGGCAAGGCTTGACATCACAAAGCATCAGCTTGACCATCCAGGCTGGGCAGGTGACAGAGGATGCAGGAGACTCAGATGCTCTGGTTAGAGAAAGGGGAGCTTCCTCCATACCTCCTAAAATTTTTCCCAATCTGACCTCCAATCCCTCATTTCATCTAGTTCAATTATTGTCCAGCATATTGCAGAGAGGTGTGGTTTCCTCTAAGCCATTTCCCATACTCCCCACCCCAACCATTCAGTAGTCCATTCTACTATCCCCCAGATATTATCATTACCTGGTAAATTTGTGTGATTTTAATGGGTATTTTATTTTGGAATAGTTTTATGTTTACCCAGAAATTGTGAAGATAATACTCATATATCCCCTACCCAATTTCTCTTATTATTAATACTTACATTTTTGGTGCAATTGTAACATGTAGTGAACCATCAGTGAAACAGTTACAATCACACCTCAGTTCTCTAATATCTCCAATATAAAACAATTAGATTCTAGACCAATTTGTTCCAGGAAAAACTACCAGTTGTGAAATAAAACTTCAGTTCTTAACCTGACAACCCTTTCATGCTGATACCTCTGCATGACACAAAGCATCTCTCAAGCAACAAACAGAGCAGAGAATGTTTTTATTGCCTGCAAATCTGATTACCACAATTTTAAAACATAAAGAGGCCATCAAGAGTAGCAAGGCTGGTAAGGGTGTGAAAGTGATCACAAAGCAACAACCACAGTCAAATGTAGAGGTAGAAAAATTGTTGTTGATTTGGATAAATGAAAAGTGGTTAGCTAGTGATAGCATGTGGGAGGCAATGATATGTGAAAAGTCCAAGATGCTGTATCTCCTCCTCATGAAGGATACCACTGAAAGGAGTGCAGAGTGAGATTCATTTAAGGCAAGCACTGGGTGGTTCCGTTAATGTAAGAAAACAAGTGTTTCTTTTTAGATTATACAGTACATTGGACATATACTGTATATAAGAAAGTTAAAGGAGGAAACCCTTTGTGTGTCTGGGATGGATTCATTCCCTTTAAATATAAGTCTAATGAGGAAAATTCTTTTATTTCCTTTTTATATTTCTTTTGATTTCAAAAGACAAAGGCAGAGGGAGAGAGAGATAGGAATATCAGTCATGCTAGAGCAGCCATAGGCAAACTAAGGCCTGCAGGCCGGATCCGGCCCGTTCCGCTGTTCTATCTGGCCCGTGGAGCCGAAAGAGCGGAGGGTTCTCTTGCTCTCCCCTCTGCTCCTTCACCAGCAGCAGTGTTAACATGGCAATGTCGGGAAACACGGCCGCAGCTCCTTCTTCTGAGTGGGCGGATTTATATCTGGCAATTCAGTAGAAGGAACAGCCTCTCAATCTTCCAGAGGCTCCTTGTAATGCCCGAGGACGCGTCTCCTGACATCACCCTGGGAATGCGTAGACACGTTATCGTGGTGTTGTAGGGAGACAGGCCCCTGGAGAGCACAGTATCAGAGCCTTTCTGAGGTAAGATTAAGAGCTCTACTCAAACACAATTCTTTCCTGTTCCCACATTCTTTACATCACAATGACTTGTTAATAAAACAACAAAGACTTTCAGCTTTTAGGGCTTTTATCCACTGCAGTTTTTTTTTCCCACTGCCAAAGCGCGCAGCAGGGAAAAAGACACAGAGGACATGTCATACTAGCCATGCTGCGGCTGCATTTTTTTGCTGATACGGATGCGGTATCAGTAACGCTACCGTGGCCACTAACCGCATGTGTTAGCGGCAAAACAAATGCATTTTGCGCTGCGTTTGCTTCTCCCCCTTGCGCCTGTAAAAATGCGCGCTACAGGTCATTTGTGTTAGCATGCACCACTGCACATTAGCATCAACACAAACATGATGGAAACCTGTGTACCCTGCATTAACCCTAGCTGCGCTGCATTGCAGTACTGCACCACACTGCAACGGCAGCACGGCTAGTGTGAACGAACCTTAATTCAGTGGGTTGAACAAAAAGATTGTATAGAAATGTGATGAACTAAAGATTTTATTACAAAATCGCTTAATTTCAGGGTTTCAGAAGTAATTGGACAAATGAAAAACTGAAAATCAAATGTTCATATCTAATACTTGGATGAAATCCTTTCCTGGTAATGACAGCCTGAAGTCTTGTACTTATGGACATCACCAGATGCTGGGTTTTCTCCTTTGTAATGCTCTGCCAGGCTGTCACAGTAGGGGTATATATATAAATATCCTGCCATTTCCAGCTTTTAATAAGAAAAACTGTTGCAATGGGCATTTAAAAGTGGCACTTGGTTGTTTTTATAGAGTCCAGTGGATGCAATCTGACATTGATAATGGGCTCTTTCACACTATGTGCACTGCGGCTGTTTTTTTGCCAGTAACGGAAGTGCTAGTGGTAACTACTGGTTACCCATGTTTTGCACTGCCCTAGCACCTCCCATACAAGTGTGTCTGGAAGACACAGCAATGTGCAGCTATGTGTGTTACCATAAACAAAGGGCCTGTGTGAAAGATACACAGGTTTTCTATGGAGGAAAGGGGTTGTTCTCTATGGTCAGGGTGTGCCTCTGTCCCATGTCTGAACTTTTTCAGATGATTTTGTTATATATATATTTTTTAGAAGACCAAAAATGTTATAGTAGAACAAATTTAATCATTTGTTTTTATACTTTATTGTCTTATTTTAGTAAAGAATTTAATAAGAGAACGGTACTGTTGGTTTTAGCCCAATATTAAACATGAGTGGACCAAAGAAAAGGAAAGTGGACAGTGAATGCCGAGTGTTTAAGAGGGAGTGGACAACAAAATATTTTTTCACCGAAGTCCGATCAATGCCGGTATGTCTGATATGCCAGGAAACACTTGCAGTCTTCAAAAAGTACAATCTCAGCCGTCACTTTGCCACAAAGCATGGCAATTATGCTAACAAGCAGTCACCTCAAGAACGGGAGGCTACTGCACAGAGGTTGATGGCTAAATTACAGACTCAGCAAAATGTCTTTCACAGACAAACTGCAATTCAAGAGACAACTACCAAAGCAAGTTTTATGCTATCATTCAAATTAGTAAAAGCTAGCAAACCTCTCTCTGAAGGCAAGTTTTTGAAAGAATGTATGATAGAGACAGCAGGTCTCTTGTGTCCAGAGAGCAAAGGCAAGTTTGAAAAACTCAGCTTATCGCGCAGGACAGTGACTCGTCGAGTGGAACTGATTGATGAAGACTTGGCCAGCAAGTTAAATAGTAAGGCAGAGTTCTTTAAGTTTTATTCACTAGCATTGGATGAAAGTAATGACGTAAAGGACACTGCTCAGCTCTTAATTTTTATCCGAGGGATTAGTGATAATTTTGAAATTACAGAGGAGTTTTTAGCCATGGAGCCACTGAAAGGAAAAACACGGGGAGAGGACTTGTATGACCGGGTATCTACTGTCATCAAGAAAATGAAACTACCATGGAGTAAACTTGCTAATGTCACGACAGATGGAGCTCCAAATTTAACTGGAAAAAATGTTGGACTGCTAAAAAGAATTCAGGATAAAGTGAAAGAGGAGAACCCTAACCAAGATGTTATTTTTCTTCACTGTATTATTCACCAGGAATCATTGTGCAAGTCTATATTACAACTTAATCATGTTGTTAATCCAGTCGTAAAGCTTGTTAATTTCATTCGAGCAAAGGGACTTCAGCATGGTCAGTTTATTAAGTTTCTGGAGGAAACTGATGCTGATCACCACGACTTACTTTACCACTCTCGTGTCTGCTGGTTGAGTTTGGGCAAAGTTTTCCAGCGAGTGTGGGAGGTCAAAGAAGAGATTGGTGCATTTTTGAAATTAAAGGGGAAGTCTGACGAATTTACTGAGCTGAGTGACAAGAATTGGCTGTGTGACTTTGCATTTGCTGTAGATATATTTTCACATTTGAATGAGCTAAATGTGAAGCTACAGGGAAAAGATCAGTATGTACATGACATGTACACTAATGTGAAAGCCTTTAAATCGAAGCTGATTTTCTTTTCCAGACAAATTTCAGACAAAGTCTTCACTCATTTTGCCACACTAGCCACACAGAAGGAGACCATCCAAAACGTGAAGAAATACAGCAAATCACTGGATGACCTGCATGCAGAATTCTGTCGTCGGTTTTCTGATGTTGAAAAAATTGACCAGTCACTTCAACTGGTGGCCTGTCCTTTGCCACAAAACCCTGAAACAGCACCAGAAGAGGTGCAACTGGAACTCATCGATCTTCAGTCTGACTTTGTCCTAAAGGAGAAATTCAGCTCTCTTGAACTAAGAGACTTTTATGCTTCACTTAATGAAGCCACTTTTCCAAACATCCGGAGGATGGCACAGAAGATACTGGTGCTGTTTGGGTCAACCTATGTTTGTGAGCAAACATTTAGCATCATGCACATCAACAAAGCCCCTCACAGATCCAGCTAACTGACGAACACCTCAGATCTATCCTGAGAATAGCCACAACAAAACTAACTCCAGACTTTGATGCATTAGCTAAAAAAGGAGACCAACAACACTGTTCCCACTGAAGTTGATGTTTTAAAGACCAAAAACATTTCAACCCAGTCTACATTGCCATCTACATCTACGTCCCGGGCATAATTTGGAAGTTGCACTAAAGAAAATGTTTAATTTACTGTTTACACATTTTGTTCTTTTCTATTTGTTTTGGTTTTAAATTATTTTATTATATTTAAGTTTAATTTGAAAGGCTTTTGTACCTTTCCTTTGTTAGGCAATTTTATTTTGCCTTTGCCATCTTCAATATAACGTATGTTATTGTGCTATGACTCCTCCATTTTTTGAAGTTTCAAATTATAATAATTAGTGTTTACATTCTTCTTGTTAAAATGTTTGAAATGAATAAAACTATTGAAATAATAATAAAAAAAGACCGTACCCTTTTATGTAATGATGTTTACTTTGAATTTATATTAGTTCACACAAACAATCCATCCATGCTTTTTTTCCGGCCCTCCGGTCCAGTTTAAGAACCCATTGTGGCCCTCCAGTCAAAAAGTTTGCCCACCCCTGACCTAGATTGTACTGAATTGGTTTGAGGTTCTCCAGTAAGAAAAAGAAATAAATAGGAGGAGATGAGTGGAGAAAATCAGTGAATTATATTCAGTAAAGATACATACCTCACATGTAAACTGGGAAGGTTTCCTGAAAGAGCCAAGTGATTTAGGCAAGTGTGATAATTCATATATTTATTGAAATATAAAAAATGGGTATTTGGTTCAGTGGGATTTTAGGTTAGACTTTCAAAATACTAGTTAATATGCTGCATTATTCACAGTAACCAAAGTAAATAATTTAAGTGTTCAATAGATGCATGGATAAAGAAGATGGCATGCACACACACACATACACAGACCCCACCCTGCATCATATCATTTATGTGGCATATTAAAAATAGAAAAAGTCAAACACATTGCAACACAGAGTAGAAACGTGTTAGCCAGGGGTTGAGGGGTGGAAGAAATAGGAATAGCTTGGTAAATGGGTACTAACTTTCAACTATAACATCAATAACATCTGAGGATTTGATGTAAAAAAAACAAACAAAAACCCAAAAGAGTAAGGTTCTCTAAAACAAGAAGTTTAGGAAACTGTACAGCCACGAGGATCACAATGAGGCATGACATGATGACTAAAAGTTAATATGGTATCCTGGATGGGATCCTGGGGCAGAAAAAGCACATTAAATAAAAATTAAGGAAATCTTAAAAAAGACTTCAATACAGTAGAACCTCACTTCTTACACTTCATTTCATTCAGAAGGCTGTTTGAGAAGTGATTAGTTCAAAACCCAAACCAGCCCTAACCAGTTTGTTTCAGTGGATAGAGCATCCACCTGTGGACTGAAGGTTCCTGGGTCTATTCTGGTCAAAGGCACATGGCTGGATTGTGCTCTCAATTCCCGGTAGGGGGTGAGCATGAGGCTGCCGAGCAATTATTCTCTAGCATGACTGATGTTCCTATCTCTCTCTCTCCCTCTGCCTTAGTCTTTTGAAATCAATGGAAATATAAAAAAGAAAATCAAATAATTTTCCCCATTAGACATATAATTAAAGGGAATGAATCCATCCCAGACACCCAAAGGGTTCCCTCTTTTAACTTTCTTATATACAGTATATGTCTAATGTACTATATAATCAAAAAAGAAATGCATGTTTTCTTACATTTATGGAACCATCCAGTGCTTACCTTAAATGAATCTCATTCTGCACTACTTTCAGCGGTATCCTTCAAGAGGAGGAGATGCAGCATCTTGGACGTTTCACAAATCATTGCCTCCTACATGCTATCACTGGCTTACCATTTTCATTTACCCAAATCAACAACAATTTTTCTACCTCTTTGTGGTTGTTGTTTTGTGAGCATTTTCACACCCTTATCAATCTTGCTACTCTTGATGTCCTCTTTATGTTTTAAAATTGTGGTAATCAGATTTGCCAGCAATAAAAACATTCTCTCCACTGTTTGTTGCATGAGAGATGCTTTGTGTCATGCAGAGATCAGCATGAAGGTGTTGTCAGGTCAAGAACTGAAGTTTTATTTCACAACTGGTACAGTTTTTCCTGGACAACTTGGACTAGAACCTAATTGTTTGATATTGGAAATATTAGAGAACTGAGGTTTGGTTGTAACTATTTCACTGATGGTTCACTACATGTTATAAATGCACCAAAAAATGTAAGGAATTAATAATAAGGGAAATTGGGTACGGGATATATGTGTATTATCTTCACAATTTCTCGGTAAATATAAACCTATTCTAAAATAAAACAGCCATTATAATAACACAAAAATACTACGTAATTATAATACTGGGGGATAGTAGAATGTACCACTGAATGGTTGGAGTGGGGGGTATGGGAAATGGCTTAGAGGAAACCACACCTCTCTGTTATATGCTGAACAATAATTGAACTAGATGAAATGAGGGAGTGGAGGTCAGTTTGGGAAAATTTTTAGCAGGTATTGAGGAAGCTCCCCTTTCTCTAACCAGAGCATCTGAGTCTCCTGCATCCTCTCTCACCTCCCTAGCCTGGATGGTCAAGCTGGTGCTTTGTGATGTCAAGCCACAACATGGCAACCAGTGACTGTCGGCCAATCAGAGCTGAAGGGTGTGGCTCCTCATTGTCCTGGAGAGTATTTATAGAGTCCAGGAGCCTTGGAGTAGATCCTGTTGCTACAACAAAGCCAAAGTTACTAAGAAAATACTGTAACCTACTTTAGATAAGGAATCAGACTCCAACCACAAAGATGGACCAAGAAAGTTCATGTTCTAAAGTGAATTGGAAGTTCGTTTCCCAACTCAATGACAGAGAAAAGGATAAGGTCAGACTACCCTACTCATATGCTTCCTCTTCTTCCCCAATAATTCCTCACCCAAGACACTGGCCTTGCTCTCTTTTGCCACAGACACTTCCTCAATCAATGCATTGTCATTGTATTACAAGCCCCTTTCTCACCCACTTCCCAATTTCTTCCACAAAACCAACAGTGGCTTTCTGGGTTTAACTTGTTTCCCAACTAGATCACGAAGAAAATGGTGAAGGTAAATTCGTTCCTTAAGCAGTGTGAGGAAAAGAATGAGAAAGACAGAAAGAATCAGATAATTGCATTTTACTCCAAGAAGGGTAGAAAACCTCCAGTAAGCAGGCCAACAAACGAAGGAGAAGCAGTGATGGAGTGTATTTCTACCACAAGAGATGCCCAGGCTCTTCCAGAAGAAGAAGACCCTTAAGTCTGTGTAGGCTCTCTACAGAAAAGCTTAACAAATGGGAATTTTGAGGAGATCAAAACATAAACAGCCTCCTTGAATAAAAACTAGCATTGTATAGAGGAAATGTGCTTGTATTTTTGTGGGTTTTCTGATGATGGGTAGGGAGCAAAGGAATTTAGAAACAAGACCAGCCAGCCTATACATAGCCAGATACTGAGAATAAGGACTAGGTGAAGTGGGAAGATGAAATTTTCTTAACACTTTATCATACATGTAAGAAAGTAAAGGAGTTGGTGATTTTGCTTGTGTTAGGCACACAGGCGGTGGGGGCATGCTGTAGCGATGGGAAGCAGAGAGTTTTGTTAGTGTTGCAAGTGTGTAATAATAAATCTTATCCATTTTAGATATTAGGCTTTCGACAGCTTTAGGGTCATTCCTTTCTCTTCACAATCCAGCTCACATTAGGAAAAAAAAAATTAAAAAGGGAACAAATATGCCTAAACATAATCATTAGAACTATTGTGTTGGGTAAATTACTATAACCTAAGCACTGATTTTCCTAAAATATTTTCTACTGCATAATGGCAATCCTGCACAATGAGTAGTGAAATTATTTCTTTTAAATTATCATCAGTTTGAAAAAATGTTTCCCTGTGGACTTTCTTCCCTACTTATGAAATAACACCTTTCATCCTAGTTAAAAGAGTGCCAAACATAAATGAAAATATGGCCATCACAGGTAGACTCCCATTGTATAAGATCTAGTAAGACAAGGAATAATCATCCCTACTGTTTTGAATTTAACAGTCAGAATTTGCATGCTCTTAAACCTGAGAAGAATGATTGGTTCCTCAGTGTGAATTTTCAGATTATTAATGTCATGGTCGCACCCATTAGGGATCCATATCTAATATTATTAAAATTACTGATTCTACATAGTGAAACTGGTATATAATTAGCAGTCTTAGCAAAGTATTTGGCATGTTCTATTCAGTGCCTATTTCTACAGACTATTACTACAGTTAAACTTCACCCGTAGAGTGATAATACACCTTTACTTGGATAATCAATAGGGTCCCTCTCCAGTCCTGTTATCTTTCAACATTGCAGATATTATCTTCACCACATGTAGCTTAGGAAATTGGTCAGCTAGCAAATTAACATAGAGTGTTGGGAGTCCTCCTTAAAATAATCCTCATCATTTTACTCAACCTTGACCTATTTGTAAGTCTCAGATTGAAGCATATGTCTCAGTACCAAAGTAAATTGTGACTTACTCTGAGTTTACCTTGTGAATATTTTTTTCATCTTAAGCAGTAGTTGGTCCCCTGTCTATGTAGAACTCGTTGAGGTAGTCTGTTCAATGTACAGGTCTATTGGGTCACACATGGAGTAAGAGCAGTTAATATAAGGGATGCTAATGTCACATTCCTGAAAACAGAAGACTCATGTGGACCTTGCAAAGTTTTTCTGCTGTTGATGCCCTTCTCTCTCTCTCTCTCTCCCTCTTTCTCTCTCTCTGTCTCTCACGCCCTCTATCTCGCTCAATCTCTCACTCTCTCACTCTCGCTCTCACCCTCTCCGTCACATACAAAGAGGATCCTGATAATCAGTGTTCTATTAAAGAAATATTAGTGACACCCTTGTAACAAGGCCAAGGGGTTAATTCAGCCAAAGTCATGGGTCATGGCAAGTTACATAACCTACATTGTACTGACTTGGTTTGAGGTTCTCTGAAAGAAAAAGAAATAAATGGGAGGATAGGAGTGGAGAAAATCAATGAATTGTATCCAATAAGGATACATACGCCACATGCAACCTGGGAAGGTTTCCTGAAAAAGCCAAGTGATTTAGGGAAGTGTGATAATTCATATACTTATTGAAACATTAAAAATGGGTATTTGGTTCTGTGGTCTTTTTGATTAGACATCCAAAATACTAGCTAATATGCCTCATTATTCACAATAGCCAAAGTAAGTAATTTAAGTGTACATCAATAGATGCATGGATAAAGAAGATGGCATGCACACACACATACACAGACCCCACCCTGCATCATATCACTTATGTGGCATATTAAAAATAGAAAAATTCAAATGCATTGCAACACAGAGTAGAAAAGGGTTAGCCAGGGATTGAGGGGTGGAAAATAGGAATAGCTTGTAAATGGGTACTAACTTTCAACTATAACATCAATAACATCTGAGGATTGAATGTAAAAAAACAAACAATCCAAAGAGTAAGGTTCCCTAAAACAAGAAGTTTAGGAAACTGTACAGCCACGAGGATCACAATGAGGCATGACATGATGACTAAAACTTAATACGGTATCCTGGATAGAATCCTGGGGCAGAAAAAGCACACTAAATAAAAACTAAGGAAATCTTAATAAAGTAAAGACTTCAATACAGTAGAACCTCACTTCTTGAACTTCATTTCATTCAGAAGGCTGTTTGAGAAGTTATTAGTTCAAAACCCAAATCAGCCCTAAACAGTTTGTTTCAGTGGCTAGAGCATCAGCCTGTGGACTGAAGGTTCCTGGGTCTATTCTGGTCAAAGGCACATGGCTGGATTGTGCTCTCAATCCCCGCTATGGGGCATGCGAGAGGCTGCCGAGCAATTATTCTCTAGCATGACTGATGTTCCTATCTCTCTCTCCCTCTGCCTTTGTCTTTTGCAATCAATAGGAATATAAAAAAGAAAAGCAAATAATTTTCCCCATTAGACTTATATTTAAAGGGATTTAATCCAGACACACAAAGGATTCCCTCTTTAACTTTCTTATATACAGTATATGTCTAATGTACTGTTTAATCTAAAAATAAACTCTTGTTTTCTTACATTTACAGAACCACCGAGTGCTTGCCTTAAATGAATCTCATTCTGCACTCCTTTTAGAGGTATCCTTCAAGAGGACCAAATGCAGCATCATGGACTTTTCACATATCATTGCCTCCCACATGCTATCACTGGCTAACCACTTTTCATTTATCCAAATCAACAACAATTTTTCTCCCTTTTCATTTGTCTGTGGTTGTTGCTTTGTGAGCATTTGCACACCCTTACCAGCCTTGCTACTCTTGATGGCCGCTATATGTATTAAAATTGTGATAATCAGATTTGCAGGCAATAAAAACATTCTCTGCTCTATTTGTTGCTTGAGAGATGCTTTGTGTCATGCAGAGGTATCACCATGAATGGGTTGTCAGTTCAAGAACTGTACCATAACTGCTACAGTTTTTCATGGAACAGATTGATCTACAACCTAATTGTTTGATATTCGAGATATTAGAGAACTGAGGTTTGGTTGTAACTATTTCACTGATGGTTCACTACATGTTACAAATGCACCAAAAAATGTAAGGTATTAATAATAAGGGAAATTGTGTAAGGGGTATATGCGTATTATCTTCACAATTTCGCTGTAAATCTAAAAATATTCTAAAATGAAACACCCATTAAAATAACACAAAAATACTAGTTAATGATAATATCTGGGGCAAAGTAGAATGGACCACTGAATTGTTTGGGTAGGGCATATGGGAAATGGCATAGAGGAAACCAAACCTCTCTGCTATATGCTGGACAATAATTGAACCTACTTTAGATAAGGAATCAGACTCATATGCTTCCCCTTCTTCCCCAGTAATTCTACACCAAAGACACTGGCCTTGCTCTCTTTTGCCACAGACACTTCCTCAATTAATGCATTGTCATTGTATTAGAAGCCTTTTTCCCACCCACTTCCCAATTTCTTCCACAAAACCAACAATGGCTTTCTGGGTTGAACTTGTTTTGCAACTAGATCACAAAGCAAATGGCCAAGGTAAATTTGTTCCTTAAGCAGTGTGAGGAAAAGAATGAGAAAGACAGAACGAATCAGATAATTGCATTTTACTCCAAGAAGGGGAGAAAACCTCCAGTAAGCAGGCCAACAAACGAAGGAGAAGAAGTGATGGAGTGTATTTCTTCCTCAAAAAAAGCTGAACAAATGGGCATTATGAGGAGATCAAAACATAAATGGTCTGCTTGAAGAAATACTAGCATCGTATAAAGGAATTATGCTTGTATTTTTGTGTTTTTCTGATGATGAGGAGGGAACAAAGGAGGGGGCATGTATGTGAGAAGGGTGGGAAGTAGAATTCTGCAATTTAGGCACCAGACCAGCGAGCCTGTAGTTAGCCAGACACCGAGAATAAGGACAAGGTGAAGAGGGAAGATGAAATTTCCTTAACACTTTATCATACATGTAAGAAAGAAAAGGAGTTGGTGATTTTCCTTGTGTTTGGCACATGGGGTGGTGGGGGGCGCGGTTTGTGGTGCTGTGGAGATGGGAAACAGAGTGTTGTGTTAGGGTTGGCAGTGTGTAATAATAAACCTGATTCCATTTTAGTTGTTAGGCTTCAGACTGCTTTAGCCTCATTCCTTTCTCTTCACCATCCATCCCACATTAGCACAAACAAGTAAAAAGGGAAGAGATATGCTTACACTTATTTGTTACAACTATTATGTTGCCTAAATTTCCTATAGCCAAACACTGATTTTCCTAAAATATTTTCTAGTGCATAATGGCAATCCTGCACAATGAGTAGTAAAATTATTCCTTTAAAATTATCATCAGTTTGAAAAAAATGTTTCCCTGTGGACTTTCTTCCCTACTTATGAAATAATACCTTTCATCCCAGTTTTAAAAGGGCCCAACATAAATGAAAATATGGCCTTCACAGGTAGAGTCCTATTGTATAAGACCTAGTTAGAGAAGGAATTATCAGCCTGACTGCCTTTGAATTTCACAGCCAGATTTTGCTTGCTCTTAAACTCAGAGCATGATTGGTTGCTCAGTGTGAATTTTTAGATTATTAATGTCATGGTCCCACCCATTAGGCATCCTTACCTCATATTATTATAATTACTGATTCTACACAATGAAACATATAATTAGCAGTCTCAGCAAAGTATTTGACATGTTCTATTCAGTGCCTATTTCTACAGACTATAGCTACAGTTAAACTTCACCTCTAGAGTGATAATACACCTTTACCTGGATACTCAATAGGGTCCCTCTCCATTCCTGTTATCTTTCAATATTACAGTTAGTTTCTACACCACATCTAGTTTAGCAAATTAACATAGAGGGTCAGGAGTCCTCCTTAAAGTAATCCTCAATCATTTTACTCAACCTGCATCTCTATGTAAGTCTCAGATAGAATCATAAGTCTCAGTTCCAAAATAAGTTGTGACTTATTCTGTGTTTATCTTGTGAAGATTTGTTTCATGTTAAGCAGTGATTGGTCCTCGTTCTATACAGAGCTGTTCAGGTAGTCTTTTCAATGTACAAGTCTATTGGGTCACTCATGAAGTATAAACATTTACTATGTGGAATGCTAATGCCACACACTTGAAACAGAAGACTCACTTGGACCTTGCAAATTTATTCTGCTGTTGCTGCCTGTCTCTCTCCCTCTCTCTATCTCTCTTAGTCTCTCTCTCTCCCTCTCTCTCTCTCTCTTGAACATACAGACAAGATACTATTCCTCAGCGTTCTAGAAAGAAATATTCATGACAACCCTGTGACAAAAAAAAGGGATTAATTCAGCCACAGTCATGGGTCATGGCAAGTTACATAACCCAGATTGTACTTACTTGGTTTGAAATTCTCTGGAAGAAAAAGAAATAAATAGGAGGAGATTAGCGGAGAAAATCAGTGAAATATATCCAGTAAGGATTCATACTCCACATGCAACTTGGGAAGGTTTCCTGAAAGAGCCAAGTGATTTAGGCAAGTGTGACAATTCATATACTTATTGAAACATTAAAAATGGGTATTTCTTTCTGTGGGTTTTTAGGTAAGACATACAAAATACTAGGTAATATGCCGCATTATTCACAATAGCCAAAGTAAATAATTTAAGTGTTCATCAATAGATGCATTGATAAAGAAGATGACATGCACACACACATACACATCCCCATCCCTGCATCATATCACTTATGTGGCATATTAAAAATAGAAAAAGTCAAACCCATTGCAACACAGAGTAGAAAAGGGTTTGCCAGGGGTTGAAGGGTGGAAGAAATAGGAATAGCTTGGTAAATGGGTACTAACTTTCAACTATAACATCAATAATATCCGAGGATTTAATGAAAAAAAGAAAAACAATCCAAAAGAGTAAGGTTCTCTAAAATAAGAAGTTTAGGAAACTGTACAGACACAGCGATCACAATGAGGCATGACATGATGACTAAAATTTAATACGATATCCTGGATGGGATCCTGGGGCAGAAAAAGCACACTAAATAAAAACTACGGAAATCTTAATAAAATAAAGACTTCAATACAGTAGAACCTCACTTCTTGAACTTCATTTCATTCAGATGGCTGTTTCAGAAGTGATTAGTTCAAAACCCAAACCAGCCCTAACCAGTTTGTTTCAGTGGATAGAGCATCAGCCTGTGGACTGAAGGTTCCTGGGTCTATTCTGGTCAAAGGCACATGGCTGGATTGTGCTCTCAATCCCCGCTAGGGGGCGTGCGTGAGGCTGCCGAGCAATTATTCTCTAGCATGACTAATGTTCCTATCTCTCTCTCCCTCTGCCTTTGTCTTTTGCAATCAATAGAAATATAAAAAGGAAAGTCAAATAATTTTCCCCATTAGACTTATATTTAAAGGGAATGAATCCATCCCAGACACACAAAGGGTTCCAACTTTGAACTTTCTCATATACAGTATATGTCTAATATACTGTTTAATCAAAAAAAAAAAAAAGAAACACTTGTTTTCTAACATTTATGGAACCATCCAGTGCTTACCTTAAATGAATCTCATTCTGCACTCCTTTTAGAGGTATCCTTCAAGAGGAGGAGATGCAGCATCTTGGACTTTTCACATATCATTGCCTCTCACATGCTATCACTGGCTAACCACTTTTCATTTATCCAAATCAACAACAATTTTTCTCCCTCTTCATTTGTCTGTGGTTGTTGCTTTGTGAGCATTTTCACACCCTTACCAACCTTGCTACTCTTGATGGCCTCTTTATGTTTTTAAATTGTGGAAATCAGATTTGCCAGCAATAAAAACATTCTCTCCTTTTTTTGTTGCTTGAGAGATGCTTTGTGTCATTCTGAGGTATCAGCATGAATGGGTTGTCAGTTCAAGAACTGTACCATAACTGCTACAGGTTTTCGTGGAACAAATTGATCTACAACCTAATTGTTTGATATTGGAGATATATTAGAGAACTGAGGTTTGGTTGTAACTATTTCACTGATGGTTCACTACATATTACAATTGACCAAAAAATGTAAGGTATTAACGATAAGGGAAATTGGGTAAGGGATATATGCGTATTATCTTCATAATTTCTCTGTAAATCTAAATCTATTCTAAAATCAAATACCCATTAAAATAACACAAAAATACTAGGTAATGATAATATCTGAGGCATATTAGAAGGTACCACTGAATGGTTTCGTTAGGGCGTATGGGAAATGGCTTAGAGGAAACCAAACCTCTCTGCTATATGCTGGGCAATAATGGAACTAGATGAAATGAGGGATTGGAGGTCAGATTGGAAAAAATTTTAGGAGGTATTGAGGAGCTCCCCTTTTCTAACCAGAGCATCTGAGTCTCCTGCAACCTCTGTCACCTTCCCAGCCTGGATGGTCAAACAGATGCTTTGTGACGTCAAGCCACACCATGGCAACCAGTGACTGTCGCCCAATCAGAGCTGAAGGGTGTGGCTCCTCATTGTCCAGGAGAGTACATATAGAGGCCAGGAGCCTTGGAGTAGATCCTGTTGCTACAACAAAGCCAAAGTTACTAAGAAAATACTGTAACCTACTTTAGATAAGGAATCAGACTCCAACCACAAAGATGGACCAAGAAAGTTCAAGTACTAAAGTGAATTGGAAGTCCGTTTCCCAACTCAATGACAGAGAAAAGGATAAGGTCAGACTACCCTACTCATATGCTTCCTCTTCTTCCCCAATAATTCCTCACCCAAGACACTGGCCTTGCTCTCTTTTGCCACAGACACTTCCCCAATCAATGCATTACCATTGTATTACAAGCCCCTTTCCCACCCACTTCCGAATTTCTTCCACAAAACCAACAATGGCTTTCTGGGTTTAACTTGTTTCCCAACTATATCACGAAGAAAATGGTGAAGGTAAATTCGTTCCTTAAGCAGTGTGAGGAAAAGAAAGAGAAAGACAGAAAGAATCAGTTAATTCCAGTTTTCTGCAAGAAGGGTAGAAAACCTCCAGTAAGCAGGCCAACAAACGAAGGAGAAGAATTGCTGGAGTGTATTTCTACCGCAAGTGATGCCCAGGCTCTTCCAGAAGAAGATGACCCTTAGGTCTGTATAGCCTCTCTACAAAAAAGCTTAACAAATGGGAATTATGAGGAGATCAAAACATAAATGGTCTGCTTGAATAAATACTAGCATTGTATAAAGGAAATATGCTTGTATTCTTGTGTGTTTTCTTATGATGGGGAGGGAGCAAAGTAAGGGGCAGGTATGTGTGAAGGGAGGGGAAATAGAATTCTGCAATTTAGGGACAAGACCAGCCAGCCTATAATTAGCCAGACACTGAGAATAAGGACTAGGTGAAGAGGGAAGATAAAATTTTCTTAATACTTTATCATACATGTAAGAAAGAAAATGAGTTTGTGATTTTGCTTGTGTTAGCCATACCGGGGATGGAGGTGTGCTGTGGAGATGGGAAGCAGAGTGTTGTGTTCGGATTGCAAGTGTGTAATAATAAATCTGATTCCATTTTAGATGTTAGGCTTTAGACAGCTTTAGCCTCATTCCTTTCTCTTCACCATTCATCCCACATTAGGGTAAACAAATAAAGAGGGAACAAATATGGCTAAACTTAATCATTAGAACTATTGTGTTGCCTAAATTTCCTATAGTCAAAGCACTGATTTTCCTAAAATATTTTCTACTGCATAATGGCAATCCTGCACAATGAGTAGTAAAACTATTTCTTTTAAATTATCATCAGTTTGAAAAAATGTTTCCCTGTGGACTTCCTTCCCTACTTATGAAATAACACCTTTCATCCTAGTTAAAAGAGTGCCAAACATAAATGAAAATATGAACATCACAGGTAGACTCCCATTGTATATGACCTAGTAAGACAAGGAATAATCATCCCTACTGTTTTGAATTTAACAGCAAGAATTTGCATGTTCTTAAACCCCAGAAGCATGATTGGTTCCTTAGTGAGAATTTTCAGATTATTAATGTCATGGTCCCACCCATTATGGATCCATATCTAATATTATTAAAATTACTGATTCTACCTAGTGAAACTGGTATATAATTAGCAGTCTTAGCAAAGTATTTGACATGTTCTATTCAGTGCCTATTTCTACAGACTATTGCTACAGTTAAACTTCACCCGTAGAGTGATAATACACCTTTACCTGGATACTCAATAAGATCGCTCTCCAGTCCTATTATCTTTCAATATTGCAGATAGTTTCTTCACCACATCTAGCTTAGCAAATTAACATAGACTGTCCGGAGTCCTCCTTAAAGTTATCCTCAATCATTTCACTCAACCTGGACCTATTTGAAGTCTCAGATTGAATCATATGTCTTAGTTCCAAAGTAAATTCTGACTTACTCCATGATTACCTTGTGAAGATTTGTTTCTTCTTAAACAGTGGTTGGTCCCCTTTCAATATAGAGCTTGTTCAGGTAGTCTGTTCAATGTACAGGTGTATTGGGTTACTCATGAAATAAGAGCAGTTACTATGAGGGATGCTAATGTCACACACCTGAAAACAGAGGACTCACTTGGACCTTGCAAATATTTTCTGCTGTTGCTGACTCTCTCTCTCTCTCTCTCTCTCTCTCTCTCTCTCTCTCTCTCTCTCTCTGTATATATATATATATATATATATCGCTCTCCTTCTCTCCCTCTCACTCTCCCTCTCACTCTCTCCGTCACATACAAAGAGGATCCTCATACTCAGTATTCTATTAAAGAAATATTCATGACATCCCTGTGACAAAGCCAAGGGATTAATTCAGCCATGGTCATGGTTCATGACAATTTACATAACCTAGATTGTACTGACTTGGTTTGAAGTTCTCTGGAAGAAAAAGAAATAAATAGAAGGAGATGCGTTGAGAAAATCAGTGATTTATATCCAGTAAAGATACATACCCCACATGCAACCTGAGTAGGTTTCCTGAAAGGTCCAAGTGATTTAGAGAAGTGTGATAATTCATATATTTATTGAAACATAAAAAATGGTGTATTTGGTTCTGTGAGCTTTTTGGTTAGACATCCAAAATACTAGTTAATATGCTGCATTATTCACAATAGCCAAAGTAAGTAATTTAAGAGTTCATCAATAGATGCAGGGATAAAGAAGATGTCATGCACACACATATAAACAGCCCCAACCCTGCATTATATCACTTATGTGGATATTAAAAATAGAAAAAGAGAGAAACCAAGATGGTGGCATAGGTAAGAACCTAAATTGTGCCTTGCACAAGAATTTCAAAACTACAACTAAAGACAGAGGGGACATCATACAGAACCACAGGAAGGATGGCTGAGTGGAAATTCTACAACTAGAAGGAAAGAGGAAAGCTCAAGGAGAATCAGAGGAGAGGCAAAGGGCTGAGGTACGGAGATGCAGGCAGAGAGGAAGGGCGACTGAGTGCCTGGCTAACTTTCTCTGGTGGGAGGGGGAAGGAAGCCCCTGACTGCACTGAACCCCAGTTCCAACTGCACTAAAACCCAGTTCTGGGAGAAACCCTGTGGACCTCGGCTCATACGGGGGAAGTCTGGACTGTCAGGTAGAGAGAAAGGCACACGGAGATTCGTAGACCTGGGGGAGCCGTGGCGGGTCTAGAGGAGCGCGTGTGCACGTGAGTGCTCGCAGAGAAAGCTGAATGCGGAGGTTGCCACAGGCATTCCCTAGTGGAAGAGAGTCAGAAGCTCCTGACTGCACTGAACCCTAGTTCCAACGGCACTGAGCCCCAGTTCAAGGTGAGCCACTGTGGACCCACGCTCTTACAAGGGGAATCTGGACTGTCAGGCGGAAACTCAGGGGAGTCACAGAAGGCAGAGGTCTGGAGGTGTGCGAGCAAGGGCAGGGCTGACGGGAAGCCAAGACTGTCTGCTCTGCCCTGAGACTCCGCCCCATCCAAGGTGAGTACAGAGGTTTTTGCAATTTTGCAAATCTAATCCTATAAGGCTGTCTCCAGCACCGAACTAATCCCAGCATAGGCAAAGCTGAACCTCACAGCCAACTGGCCTGGAGGTCTATTCCTCCCAGTGATACCAACAACAATCAAGACTTAATTACAACAAGGCTGTACACACAGTCCACAAAGGGGTGCACCAAGAGTGTCCACCTCAGGTTAACTGGGGAGGCCGACCCACTGGGCCACATAGGAAACCTAGCACACAAAGCTACCCTACCGAATCAGGGAAGAAGCAAAAATGCAGAGGCAAAGAAACAGATCACAAACGAAAGAAATGGAGGAAACAAATGACTAGATATAAAATTGAAAACCACGGTTATAAGGCTTTTCAAGAATATCCTAGAAAAGGCTGATAAATTTAGTGAGACCCTCAAAGATATGAAAAAGGACCAACTAGAAATTAAACATACACTGACTGAAATAAAAAATATTATACAGAGACCCAATAGCAGACGAGAGGAACACAAGAATCAAGTCAAAGATTTGAAAAACAAAAAAGCAAAAAACACTCAACCAGAAAAGCAAAAAGAAAAAAGAATCCAAAAAGTTGAAGATAGTGTAAGAAGCCTCTGGGACAACATCAAGCGTACCAACATCAGAATTATGGGGGTGCCAGAAGAAGACAGAGAGCAAGATACTGAAAACCTATTTGAAGAAATAATGACTGAAAACTTCCCCTACCTGGTGAAAGAAATAGACTTACAAGTCCAGGAAGTGAACAGAACCCCAAAAAAGAGGAATCCAAAGAGGACCATACCAAGACACATCATAATTAAAATGCTAAGAGCAAAAGACAAAGAGAGAATATTAAAAGCAGCAAGAGAAAAACAGTTAATTACCTACAAGGGAGCACTCATACGATTGTCAGCTGATTTCTCAACAGAAACTATGCAGGCCAGATGGGAGTGGCAAGAAATATTCAAAGTGAAGAAAAGCAAGAACCTACAACCAAGATTACTCGACCCAGCAAAGTTATCATTCAGAATGGAAGGTTAGATAAAGAGCTTCACAGATAAGAAAAAGCTAGAGGAGTTCATCACCACCAAACCAGTATTATATGAAATGCTGAAAGGTATTCTTTAAGAAGAGGAAGAAAAGAAAAGTAAAGATAAAAATTATGAACAACAAATACATGTCTATCAACAAGTGAATCTAAAAATCAAGGGAATTAAAAATCTGAGGAAAAAAATAAACTGGTGAATATGATAGAATTAGGGACATGGAAAGGGAGTGGACTGATAATTCTCAGGGGGAAACGGTATGGGGGGTACAGGAAGAGACTGGACAAAAACCATACACCTATGGAGGACAGTAGGGGAGAGGTAAGAACAGAAAGTGGGGTAGGAACCGAGTGGAGGGAAGCTATTGTGGGGGGGGGAAGAGAAACAATTGAAATAATCTGAACAATAAAGATTTATTAAATTAAAAAGTAGAAAAAGTCAAACGCATTGAAACACAGAGTAGAAACGTGTTTGCCAGGGGTTGAAGGGTGGAAGAAATAGGAATAGCTTGGTAAATGGGTACTAACTTTCAACTATAACATCAATAATATCTGAGGATTTAATGTAAAAAAACAAACAATCCAAAAGAATAAGGTTCTCTAAAACAAGAAGTTTAAGAAACTGTACAGCCACAATGATCACAATGAGGCATGACATGATGACTAAAACTTAATACAGTAAACTGGATGGGATACGGGGCAGAAAAAGGACACTAAATAAAAACTACGGAAATCTTAATAAAATAAAGACTTCAATACAGTAGAACCTCACTTCTAACACTTCATTTCATTCAGAAGGCTGTTTGAGAAGTGATTAGTTCAAAACCCAAACCAGCCCTAAACATTTTGTTTCAGTGAATAGAGCATCAGCCTGTGGACTGAAGGTTCCTGGGTCTATTCTGGTCAAAGGCACATGGCTGGATTGTGCTCTCAATCCCCGCTATGGGGCATGCGTGAGGCTGCCGAGCAATTATTCTCTAGCATGACTGATGTTCCTATCTCTCTCTCCCACTGCCTTAGTCTATTGCAATCAATAGGAATATAAAAAAGAAAATCAAATAATTTTCCCCATTTGACTTATATTTAAAGGGAATGAATCCATCCCAGACACACAAAGGGTTCCCTCCTTTAACTTTCTTATATACAGTATATGTCCAATGTACTGTATAATCTAAAAAGAAACACTTGTTTTCTTACATTAACGGAACCACCCAGTGCTTGCCTTAAATGAATCTCATTCTGGACTCCTTTCAGTGGTATCCTTCATGATGAGGAGATGCAGCATCTTGGACTTTTCGCATATCATTGCCTCCCACATGTTATTACTAGCTAACCACTTTTCATTTATCCAAATCAACAACAAATTTATACCTCTTCATTTGTCTGTGGTTGTTGCTTTGTGATCATTTTCACACCCTTACCAGCCTTGCTACTCTTGATGGCCTCTTTATGTTTTAAAATTGTGGTAATCAGATTTGCAAGCAATAAAAACATTCTCTGCTCTGTTTGTTGCTTGAGAGATGCTTTGTGTCATGCAGAGGTATCAGCATGAAAGGGTTGTCAGGTTAAGAACTGAAGTTTTATTCCACAACTGGTACAGTTTTTCCTGGAACAAATTGGTCTAGAATCTAATTGTTTGATATTCGAGATATTAGAGAACTGAGGTGTGATTGTAACTGTTTCACCAATGGTTCACTACATGTTACAATTGCACCAAAAATATAAGCATTAATAATAAGGGAAATTGGGTACGGGTTATATGCATATTATCTTCACAATTTCTTGGTAAATATAAAACTATTCTAAAATAAAATACCCATTAAAATAACACAAACATACCAGGTAATGATAATATCTGGGTTATAGTAGAATGGACTACTGAATGGTTGGGGTGGGGAGTATGGGAAATGGCTTTAGAGGAAACCACACCTCTCTGCAATATGCTGGACAAAAATTGAACTAGATGAAATGAGGGATTGGAGGTCAGGTTGGGAAAAATTTTAGGAGGTATTGAGGAAACTCCCCTTTCTCTAACCAGAGCATCTGAGTCTCCTGCATTCTCTCTCACCTGCCCAGCCTGGATGGTCAAGCTGATGCTTTGTGATGTCAAGCCACACCATGGCAACCAGTGACTGTCGCCCAATCAGAGCTGAAGGGTGTGGCACCTCATTGTCCTGGAGAGTATATATAGAGGCCAGGAGCCTTGGAGTAGATCCTGTTGCTACAACAAAGCCAAAGTTACTAAGAAAATACTGAACCTACTTTAGATAAGGAATCAGACTCCAACCACAAAGATGGACCAAGAAAGTTCAAGTTCTAAAGTGAATTGGAAGTCCGTTTCCCAACTCAATGACAGAGAAACGGATAAGGTCAGACTACCCTACTCATATGCTTCCTCTTCTTCCCCAATAATTCCTCACCAAAGACACTGTCCTTGCTCTCTTTTCCCACAGACACTTGTTAAATCAATGCATTGTCATTTTATTACAAGCCCCATTCCCACCCACTGCCCAATTTCTTCCCCCAAAATGAACAATGGCTCACTAGGTTTATCTTGTTTCCCAACTAGATAATTAAGAAGGTGGAGAAGGTAAATTCTTTCCTTAAGCAGTGTGAGGAAAAGAATGAGAAAGACAGAAAGAATCAGATAATTGCATTGTACTCCAAGAAGGGGAGAAAACCTCCAGTAAGCAGGCCAACAAACGAAGGAGAAGAAGTGATGGAGTGTATTTCTAACGCAAGAGATCCTCAGGCTCTCCCAGAAGAAGAAGACCCTTAAGTCTGTATAGCCCCTCTACAAAAAAGCTTAACAAATGGGAATTATGTGATCAAAACATAAATGGTCTGCTTGAATAAATACTAGCATTGTTTAAAGGAAATGTGCTGGTATTTTTGTGTGTTTTCTGATGATGGGGAGGGAGCAAAGGAGGGGGCAGGTATGTGTGAAGAAAGGGAAGTAGAATTCTGCAATTTAGGCACAAGACCAGCCAGCCTATAGTTAGCCAGACACTGAGAATAAGGACTAGGTGAAGACTGAATATGAATTTTATCTTAAAATTTTATCTTACATGTAACAAAGAAAAAGAGTTAGTGATATTGCTTGTGTTTGCACATTGGGTGGCGGGGCGGGGTGGTGGTGCTGTGGAGATGGGGAACAGAGTGTTGTGTTAGGGTTGACAGCGTGTAATAATAAATTTGATTCCATTTTAGATGTTAGGCTTTGGACAGCTATAGCGTCATTCCTTTCTCTTTAAGATCCATCCCACATTAGGATAAATAAATTAAAAAGGGAACAAATATGCCTAAAATTAATCATTAGAACTACTTTGTTGCCTAAATTTCTTAAAGCCAAAGCACTGGTTTTCCTAAAATATTTTCTAGTGCACAATGAGTAGAAAAATTATTTTTTTTAAATTATCATCAGCTTAATGGTGAACAACAAAAACTGATGAACAAAAACAGACCTTGAGACAGGGAAGCATAGATCAGACTGTCAAACCTCAGAGGGAAGGTAGGAGAGGGTGGGGATAAGGAAGAGAGTTAAACCAAAGGACTTGTATGCATGCATATAAGCCTAACCAGTGGTCACCTACAACAGGGTGGTTGGCGCATGCGTGTGGAGGGATTTGGGATGGGAATGGGGGAATGAGGACAAATACGGTATGTGATACCTTAATCAATAAAGAAAATTAAAAAATAAATGATCACCACTTGAAAAAATGTTTTCCTGTGGACTTTCTTCCCTACTTATGAAATAGTACCTTTGATCCTTGTTGAAAAAGGGCCCAACGTATATGAAAATATGGCCTTCACAGGTAGACTCCCGTTGTATAAGACCAAGTTACAGAAGGAATTATCAGCCCTACTGCTTTTGAATTTAACAGCCAGATTTGGCTTGCTCTTAAACTGAGAAGCATGATTGGTTCCTCAGTGTGAATTTTCAGATTATTAATGTCATGATCCCACCCATTAGGGATCCATATCTAATATTATTAAAATTACTTATTCCATACAATTAAACTGGTATATAATTAGCACTCAAGCAAAAAGTATTTGCCTGACATGTTCTACTCAGTGCCTATTTCTACAGACTATAGCTACATTTAAACTTCACCTGTAGAGTCATAATACACCTTAACTAGATTCTCATTAGGGTACGTCTCCAATCCTGTTATCTTTCAATATTGCAGATAGATTCTTCAACACATCTAGCTTAGAAAAATTAGTGAGCTTAGCAAATTAACATATTTTCTTCTTCTGTTGCCACCTCTCTCTCTCCCTCTCTCTCTCTCTCTCTCTCTCTCTCTCTCTCTCTCTCTCTCTCTCTCTTTCTCTCTTGCACATACAAACCAGATCCTGATCCTCAGTATCTGTTAAAGAAATATTCATGATACCCCTGTGTCAAAAACAACGGATTAATTCAGCCACGGTCATGGGTCATGGCAAGTTACATAACCTAGACTGTACTGACTTGGTTTGAGGTTCTCCGGAAGAAAATCAAATAAATAGGAGGAGATGAGTGGAGAAAATCAGTGAATTATATCCAGTAAAGGTACATAACCCACATGCAACCTGGGAAGGTTTCCTGAAAGAGCCACGTGATTTAGGGAAGTGTGATAATTCATATATTTATTGAAACATAAAAAAAAATGTGTATATGGTTCTGTGGGCTTATAAGTTAGACATCGAAAAAACCAGGTAATATGCTGCATTATTCACAGTAGACAAAATAAGTAATTTAAGTGTTCATCAATAGATGCATGGATAAAGAAGATGCCATGAACACACACAAACACAGCCCCCACCATGTATCATATCACTTATGTGGCATATTAAAAATAGAAAAATCAAGTACATTGCAACACAGAGTAGAAAAGTTTTTGCCAGGAGTTGAGGGGTAGAAGAAATAAAAATAGCCTGGTAAATGGGTACTAACTTTCAACTATAACATCAATAACATCTGAGGATTTAATGTAAAAAAACAAACAATCCAAAAGAGTAAGGTTCCCCAAAACAAGAAGTTCAGGAAACTGTAGAGCCACAATGATCACAATGAGGCATGACATGATGACTAAAACTTAATACAGAATCCTGGGGATGCTGGGGCAGAAAAAGCACACTAAATAAAAACTAAGGAAATCTTAATAAAATAAAGACTTCAATACAGTAGAACCTCACTTCTTACACTTCATTTCATTCAGAAGGCTGTTTGAGAAGTGATTAGTTCAAAACCCAAATCAGCCCTAAACATTTTGTTTCAGTGGGTAGAGAGAGAATCAGCCTATGGACTGAAGGTTCCTGGGTCTATTCTGGTCAAAGGCACATGGCTGGATTGCGCTCTCAATTCCCGCTAGGGGGCGTGCGAGAGGCTGCCGAGCAATTATTCTCTAATATGACTGATGTTCCTATCTCTCTCTCCCACTGCCTTAGTCTATTGCAATCAATAGGAATATAAAAAAGAAAATCCAATAATTTTCCCCATTAGACTTATATTTAAAGGGAATGAATCCATCCCAGACACAGAAAGGGTTCCCTCTTTTAACTTTCTTATATACAGTATATGTCTAATGTACTGTTTAATCTAGAAAGAAACACTTGTTTTCTTACATTTACGGAACCACCCAGTGCTTGCCTTAAATGAATCTCATTCTGCACTCCTTTCAGTGGTATCCTTCATGATGAGGAGATGCAGCATCTTGGACTTTTCTCATATAATTGCCTCCCACATGCTATCACTGGCTAACCACTTTTCATTTATCCAAATCAACAACAATTTTTCTACCTCTTCATTTGTCGGTGGTTGTTGCTTTGTGATCATTTTCACACCCTTACCAGCCTTGCTACTCTCGATGGCCTCTTTATGTTTTAAAATTGTGGTAATCAGATTTTCAGGCAATAAACCATTCTCTGCTCTGTTGCTTGAGAGATGCTTTGTGTCATGCAGAGGTATAAGCATGAAAGGGTTGTCAGGTTAAGAACTAACATTTTATTACACAACTGGTAAAGTTTTTCCTGGAACAAATTGCCCTAGAATCTAATTGTTTTATATTGGAGATATTAGAGAACTGAGGCATGATTGTAACTGTTTCACTGATGGTTCACTACATGTTACAATTGAACCAAAAATGTAAGTATTAATGATAAGGGAAATTGGGTACGGGTTATATGCATATTATCTTCACAATTTCTTGGTAAATATAAAACTATTCTAAAATAAAATACCCATTAAATAACACAAAAAAACCAGGTAATGATAATATCTGGTGGATAGTAAAATGGACTACTGAATGGTTGGGGTGGGGGTTATGGGAAATGGCTTAGAGGAAACCACACCGCTCTGCTATAAGCTGGACAATAATTGAACTAGATGAAATGAGGGATTGGAGGTCAGATTGGGAAAAATTTTAGGAGGTATTGAGGAAGCTCCCCTTTCTCTAACCAGAGCATCTGAGTCTCCTGCATCCTCTCTTACCTGCCCCGCCTGGATGGTCAAGCTGATGCTTTGTGATGTCAAGCCACACCATGGCAACAAGTGACAGGCAGCCAACCAGAGCTGAGGGTGTGGCTCCTCATTGTCCTGGAGAGTATATATAGAGGCCAGGAGCCTTGGAATAGATCCTGTTGCTACATCAAAGCCAAAGTTACTAAGAAAATACTGAACCTACTGTAGATAAGGAATCAGACTCCAACCACAAAGATGGACCAAGAAAGTTCAAGTTCTATAATGATTTGGAAGTCCGTTTCCCAACTCAATGACAGAGAAAAGGATAAGGTCAGACTACCCTACTCATATGCTTCCTCTTCTTCCCCAATAATTCCTCACCCAAGACACTGGCCTTGCTCTCTTTTGCCACAGATACTTCCTAAATCTATGCATTGTCATTGTATTACAAGCCCCTTTCCCACCCACTGCCTTTTTTTTCTCCAAAATGAACAATGGCTTTCTAGGTTTAACTTGTTTTCCAACTAGATCACGAAGAAAGTAGCGAAGGTAAATTCTTTCCTTAAGCAGTGTGAGGAAAAGAATGAGAAAGACAGAAAGAATCAGATAATTGCATTGTACTCCAAGAAGGGGAGAAAAACTCCAGTAAGCAGGCCAACAAATGAAGGAGAAGAAGTGATGGTGTGTATTTCTAACGCAAGAGATCCTCAGGCTCTCCCAGAAGAAGAAGACCCTTAAGTCTGTATAGCCTCTCTACAAAAAAGCTTAACAAATGCGAATTATGTGGAGATCAAAACATAAATGGTCTGCTTGAATAAATACTAGCATTGTTTAAAGGAAATGTGCTGGTATTTTTGTGTGTTTACTGATGATTCGGAGGGAGCAAAGAAGGAGGCAGGTATGTGTGAAGAAAGGGAAGTAGAAGTCTGCAATTTAGGCACAAGACCAGCCGGCCTATAGTTAGCCAGACACTGAGAATAAGGACTAGGTGAAGACTGAAGATGAATTTTATCTTAACACTTTATCATACATGTAAGAAAGAAACAGAGTTGGTGATATTGCTTGTGTTTGGCACATGGATTGGCAGGGGTGTGGTGGTGCTGTGGAGATGGGGAACAGAGTGTTGTGGTAGGGTTGACAGCGTGTAATAATAAATTTGATTCCATTTTAGATGTAAGGCTTTTGGCAGCTTTAGCGTCATTCCTTTCTCTTCAAGATGCATCCCACATTGGGATAAATAAATATAAAAGGGAACAAATATGCCTAAAATTAATCATTAGAACTATTTTGTTGCCTATATTTCCTAAAACCAAAGTACTGATTTTCCTAAAATATTTTCTAGTGCACAATGAGTAGAAAAATTATTTTTTTAAATTATCATCAGCTTAATGGTGAACAACATAAACTGATGAACAAAAACAGACCTGGAGACAGGGAAGCATAGATCAGACTGTCAAACCTCAGAGGGAAGGTGGGAGAGGGTGGGGATAAGGAGGAGAGATCAACCAAAGGACTTGTATGCATGCATATAAGCCTAACCAGTGGTCACCTACAACAGGGTGGTTGGCGCATGCGTGGGGAGGGATTTGGGATGGGAATGGGGGAATGAGGACAAATACGGTATGTGATACCTTAATCAATAATGAAAATTAAAAAATAAATGATCATCAGCTTGAAAAAATGTTTTCCTGTGAAGTTTCTTCCCTACTTATGAAATATTACCTTTGTTCCTTGTTGAAAAAGGGCCCAACGTATATGAAAATATGGCCTTCACAGGTAGACTCCCGTTGTATAAGACCAAGTTACAGAAGGAATTACCAGCCCTACTGCTTTTCAATTTAACAGCCAGATTTGGCTTGCTCTTAAACTGAGAGGCATGATTGGTTCCTCAGTGTGAATTTTCAGATTATTAATGTCATGGTCACACCCATTAGGGATCCATATCTAATATTATTGAAATTACTGATTCTATACAATGAAACTGATATATAATTAGTACTCATAGCAAAAAGTATTTGCCTGACATGTTCTATTCAGTGCCTATTTCTACAGACTATAGCTACATTTAAACTTCACCTGTAGAGTCATAATATACCTTTACCTGGATTCTCAGTAGGGTACATCTCCAGTCCTGTTATCTTTCAATATTGCAGATAGATTCTTCAACACATCTAGCTTAGAAAAATTAGTGAGCTTAGCAAATTAACATAGAGTGTCAGTAGTCCTCCTTAAAGTAATCCTCAATCATTTTATTCAACCTGGCCCTATTTGTAAGTCTCAGATGGAATCATATGTCTCAGTTCCAAAATAAGTGACTTATTCTCTGTTTACCTTGTGAAGATTAGTTTCATCTGAAGTAGTGCTTGGTCCCCTTTCCATATAGAGCTTGCTCAGGTAGTCTGTTCAATACAAGTCTATTAGGTCACTCATGGAGTAAGAACATCTACTATGTGGGATGCTCATGTCACACTCCTGAAACAGAAGGCTCAGTAGGACCTTGCAATTTTTTTCTTCTGTTGCCGCCTCTCTCTCTCTCTCTCTCTCTCTCTCTCTCTCTCTCTCTCTCTCTCTCTCTCTTTCTCTCTCTCTCTCTCCCTCTTTCTATTGCACATACTGACCGGATCCTGATCCTCAGTATCTGTTAAAGAAATATTCATGACACCCCTGTGTCAAAAACAACGGAATAATTCAGCCATGGTCATAGGTCATGGCAAGTTACATAACCTAGATTGTACTGAATTGGTTTGAGGTTCTCCGGAAGAAAATCAAATAAATAGGAAGAGATGAGTGGAGAAAATCAGTGAATTATATCCAGTAAAGGTACATAACCCACATGCAACTTGGGAAGGTTTCCTGAAAGAGCCATGTGATTTAGGGAAGTGTGAAAATTCATATATTTATTGAAACATACAAAATGTGTATTTGATTCTGTGGGCTTTTAGGTTAGACATCCAAAAATCCAGGTAATATGCTGCATTATTCACAGTAGCCAAAATAAGTAATTTAAGTGTTCATCAATAGATGCATGGATAAAGAAGATGCCATGCACACACACAAACACAGCCCCCACCATGTATCATATCACTTATGTGGCATATTAAAAATAGAAAAATCAAGTACATTGCAACACAGAGTAGAAAAGTATTTGCCAGCAGTTGAGGGGTAGAAGAAATAGGAATAGCTTGGTAAATGGGTACTAACTTTCAACTATAACATCAATAATATCTGATGATTTAATGTAAAAAAAAAAAAAAAACAATCCAAAAGAGAAAGGTTCCCTAAAACAAGAAGGTCAGGAAACTGTACAGCCACAATGATCACAATGAGGCATGACATGATGACTAAAACTTAATACGGTATCCTGGATGGGATCCTCGGGCAGAAAAAGCACACTAAATAAAAACTACGGAAATCTTAATAAAATAAAAATTTCAATACAATAGAACCTCACTTCTTACACTTCATTTCATTCAGAAGGCTGTTTGAGAAGTGATTAGTTCAAAACCCAAATCAGCCCTAACCAGTTTGTTTCAGTGGGTAGAGAGAGCATCAGCCTATGGACTGAAGGTTCCTGGGTCTATTCTGGTCAAAGGCACATGGCTGGATTGTGCTCTCAATCCCCGCTAGGGGGCGTGCGTGAGGCTGCCGAGCAATTATTCTCTAGTATGACTGATGTTCCTACTCTCTCTCTCCCTCTGCCTTTGTCTTTTGCAATCAATAGGAATATAAAAAAGAAAACCAAATAATTTTGCCCATTAGACTTATATTTAAAGGGAATGAATCCATCCCAGACACACAAAGGGTTCCCTCTTTTCACTTTCTTATATATAGTATATGTCTAATATACTGTATAATCTAAAAAGAAATGCTTGTTTTATTACATTTACAGAACCACCCAGTTCTTGCCTTAAATGAATCTCATTCGGCATTCCTTTCAAGGGTATCCTTCAAGAGGAGGAGATGCAGCATCTTGAACTTTTCACAAATCATTGCGTCCCACATGCTATCACTGGCTAACCACTTTTCATTTATCCAAATCAACAACAAATTTATACCTCTTCATTTGTCTGTGGTTGTTGCTTTGTGAGCATTTTCACACCCTTACCAACCTTGCTACTCTTGATGGCCTCTTTATGTTTTAAAATTGTGATAATCAGATTTTCCAGCAATAAAAACATTCTCTCCTTTTTTTTGTTTTTTTGCTTGAGAGATGCTTTGTGTCATGCAGAGGTATCAGCATGAATGGGTTGTCAGTTCAATAACTTTACCATAACTGCTACAGTTTTCCCTGGAATAAATTGGTCTACAAATAATTGTTTGATATTGGAGATATTAGAGAACTGAGGTTTGATTGTAACTACTTCACTGATGGTTCACTACATGTTACAATTGCACAAAAAATGTAAGGTATTACTAATAAGGGAAATTGGGTAAGGGGTACATGCGTATTATCTTCACATTTTCAATGTAAATCTAAAACTATTCTAAAATAAAACACCCATTAAAATAACACAAAAATACTAGGTAATGATAATATCTGGGGCATAGTAGAATGGACCACTGAATGGTTTGGGTAGGGGGTATGGGAAATGGCTTAGAGGAAACCACACCTCTCTGCCATATGCTGGACAATAATTCAACTGGATGAAATGAGGAATTGGAGGTCAGGTTGGGAAAAATTTTAGGAGGTATTGAGGAAGGTCCACTTTCTCTAACCAGAGCATCTGAGTCTCCTGCATCATCTCTCACCTGCCCTGTCTGAATGGTCAAGCTGATGCTTGGTGATGTCAAGCCACGCCATGGCAACCAGTGACTGTCGCCCAATCAGAGCTGAAGGGTGTGGCTCCTCATTGTCCTGGAGAGTATATATAGAGGCCAGGAGCCTTGGAGTAGATCCTGTTGCTACAACAAAGCCAAAGTTACTAACAAAATACTGTAGACTACTTTAGATAAGGAATCAGACTCCAACCACAAAGATGGACCAAGAAAGTTCAAGTTCTAAAGTGAACTGGACGTCCGTTTCCCAACTCAATGACAGAGAAAAGGATAAGGTCAGACTACCCTACTCATATGCTTCCTCTTCTTCCCCAATAATTCCTCACCCAAGACACTGGCCTTGCTCTCTTTTGCCACAGACACTTCCTAAATCTATGCATTGTCATTGTATTACAAGCCTCTTTCCCACCCATTTCCCAATTTATTCCCCAAAAATGAACAATGGCTTTCTAGGTTTATCTTGTTTCCCAACTAGATCACGAAGAAAGTAGCGAAGGTAAATTCGTTCCTTAAGCAGTGTGACGAAAAGAATGAGAAAGATAGAACGAATCAGATAATTGCATTTTACTCCAAGAAGGGTAGAAAACCTCCAGTAAGCAGGCCAACAAATGAAGGAGAAGCAGTGATGGAGTGTATTTCTACCGCAAGAGATGCCCAGGCTCTCCCAGAAGAAGAAGACCCTTAAGTCTGTATAGCCTCTCTACAAAAAAGCTTAACAAATGGGAATTATGAGGAGATCAAAACATAAATGGTCTGCTTGAATAAATACTAGCATTGTTTAAAGGAAATGTGCTGGTATTTTTGTGTGTTTTCTGATGATGGGGAGGGAGAAAAGGAGGGGGCAGGTATGTGTGAAGGGAGGGAAGTAGAATTCTGCAATTTAGGCACAAGACCAGCCAACCTATAGTTAGCCACACACTGAGAATAAGGACTAGGTGAAGACTGAAGATGAATTTTACCTTAACACTTTATCATACATGTAAGAAAGAAAAAGAGTTGGTGATATTGCTTGTGTTTGGCACATGGGGTGGCAGGGGGGGGTGTTGGTGCTGTGGAGATGAGGAACAGAGTGTTGTGTTAGGGTTGACAGCATGTAGTAATAAATTTGATTCTATTTTAGATGTTAGGCTTTGGACAGCTATAGCGTCATTCCTTTCTCTTTAAGATCCATCCCACATTGGGATAAATAAATGAAAAGGGAACAAATATGCCTAAAATTAATCATTAGAAAAATTTTGTTGCCTAAATTTCTTAAAAAGCCAAAGCAATGATTTTCCTAAGATATTTTCTAGTGCAAAATGTGTAGAAAAATTATTTTTTTAAATTATCATCAGCTTAATGGTGAACAACATAAACTGATGAACAAAAACAGACCTTGAGACAGGGAAGCATAGATCAGACTGTCAAACCTCAGAGGGAAGGTAGGAGAGGGTGGGGATAAGGAGGAGAGTTCAACCAAAGGACTTGTATGCATGCATGTAAGCCTAACCAGTGGTCACCTACAACAGGGTGGTGGGCACATGCGTGGGGAGGGATTTGGGGTGGGAATGGGGGAATGACGACAAATACGGTATGTGATACCTTAATCAATAAAGAAAATTAAAAAATAAATGATCATCAGCTTGAAAAAATGTTTTCCTGTGGACTTTCTTTCCTACTTATGAAATAATACCTTTGATCCTTGTTGAAAAAGGGCCCAATGTATATGAAAATATGGCCTTCACAGGTAGACTCCCGTTGTATAAGACCAAGTTACAGAAGGAATTATCAGCCCTACTGCTTTTGAATTTAACAGCCAGATTTGGCTTGCTCTTAAACTGAGAAGCATGATTGGTTCCTCAGTGTGAATTTTCAGATTATTAATGTCATGGTCACACCCATTAGGGATCCATAGCTAATATTATTAAAATTACTGATTCTATACAATGAAACTGGTATATAATTAGCACTCATAGCGAAAAGTATTTGCCTGACATGTTCTATTCAGTGCCTATTTCTACAGACTATAGCTACATTTAAACTTCACCTGTAGAGTCATAATACACCTTTACCTGGATTCTCAGTAGGGTACGTCTCCAGTCCTGTTATCTTGCAATATTGCAGATAGATTCTTCAACACATCTAGCTTAGAAAAATTAGTGAGCTTAGCAAATTAACATAGAGTGTCAATAGTCCTCCTTAAAGTAATCCTCAATCATTTTATTCAACCTGGCCCTATTTGTAAGTCTCAGATGGAATCATATGTCTCAGTTCCAAAATAAGTGACTTATTCTCTGTTTACCTTGTGAAGATTAGTTTCATCTGAAGTAGTGCTTGGTCCCCTTTCTATATAGAGCTTGCTCAGGTAGTCTGTTCAATGTACAAGTCTATTAGGTCACTCATGGAGTAAGAGCATCTAGTATGTGGGATGCTCATGTCACACTCCTGAAACAGAAGACCCAATAGGACCTTGCAATTTTTTTCTTCTGTTGCCGTCTCTCTCTCTCTCTCTCTCTCTCTCTCTCTCTCTCTCTCTCTCTCTCTCTCTCTTTCTTTCTCCCTCTCTCTCTCTTCCACATACAGACCGGATCCTGATCCTCAGTATCTGTTAAAGAAATATTCATGACACCCCTGTGTCAAAAACAACGGAATAATTCAGCCACGGTCATAGGTCATGGCAAGTTACATAACCTAGATTGTACTGACTTGGTTTGAGGTTCTCCGGAAGAAAATCAAATAAATAGGAGGAGATGAGTGGAGAAAATCAGTGAATTATATCCAGAAAAGGTACATAACCCACATGCAACTTGGGAAGGTTTCCTGAAAGAGCCATGTGATTTAGGGAAGTGTGAAAATTCATATATTTATTGAAACATAAAAAATGTGTATTTGGTTCTGTGGGCTTATAAGTTAGACATCCAAAAAACCAGGTAATATGCTGCATTATTCACAGTAGCCAAAATAAGTAATTTAAGTGTTCATCAATAGATGCATGGATAAAGAAGATGCCATGCACACACACAAACACAGCCCCCACCATGTATCATATCACTTATGTGGCATATTAAAAATAGAAAAATCAAGTACATTGCAACAGAGTAGAAAAGTGTTTGCCAGGAGTTGAGGGGTAGAAGAAATAGGAATAGCTTGGTAAATGGGTACTAACTTTCAATTATAACATCAATAACATCTGAGGATTTAATGTAAAAAAACAAACAATCCATAAGAGTAAGGTTCCCTAAAACAAGAAGGTCAGGAAACTGTACAGCCACAATGATCACAATGAGGCATGACATGATGACTAAAACTTAATACGGTATCCTGGGGATGCTGGGGCAGAAAAAGCACACTAAATAAAAACTACGGAAATCTTAATAAAATAAAGACTTCAATACAGTAGAACCTCACTTCTTACACTTCATTTCATTCAGAAGGCTGTTTGAGTAGTGATTAGTTCAAAACCCAAACCAGCCCTAAACATTTTGTTTCAGTGAATAGAGCATCAGCCTGTGGACTGAAGGTTCCTGGGTCTATTCTGGTCAAAGGCACATGGCTGGATTGTGCTCTCAATCCCCGCTAGGGGGCGTGCGTGAGGCTGCCGAGCAATTATTCTCTAGCATGACTAATGTTCCTATCTCTCTCTCCCTCTGCCTTTGTCTTTTGCAATCAATAGAAATATAAAAAAGAAAATCAAATAATTTTCCCCATTAGACTTATATTTAAAGGGAATGAATCCATCCCAGACACACAAAGGGTTCCCTCTTTTAACTTTCTTATATACAGTATACGTCTAATGTACTGTTTAATCTAAAAATAAACTCTTGTTTTCTTACATTAACGGAACCACCCAGTGCTTGCCTTAAATGAATCTCACTCTGCACTCCTTTCAGTGGTATCCTTCAAGAGGACAAAATGCAGCCTCTTGGACTTTTCACATATCATTGCCTCCCACATGCTATCACTAGCTAACCACTTTTCATTTTTCCAAATCAACAACTATTTTTCTCCCTCTTCATTTGTCTGTGGTTGTTGCTTTGTGAGCATTTGCACACCCTTACCAGCCTTGCTACTCTTGATGGTCTCTTTATGTTTTAAAATTGTGATAATCAGATTTGCCAGCAATAAATACATTCTCTCCTTTTTTTGTTGCTTGAGAGATGCTTTGTGTCATGCAGAGGTATCACCATGAATGGGTTGTCAGTTCAAGAACTGTACCATAACTGCTACAGTTTTTCATGGAACAGATTGATCTACAACCTAATTGTTTGATATTCGAGATATTAGAGAACTGAGGTTTGGTTGTAACTATTTCACTGATGGTTCACTACATGTTACAAATGCACCAAAAAATATAAGGTATTAATAATAAGGGAAATTGTGTAAGGGGTATATGCGTATTATCTTCACAATTTCGCTGTAAATCTAATAATATTCTAAAATGAAACACCCATTAAAATAACACAAAAATACTAGGTAATGATAATATCTGGGGTATAGTAGAATAGACCACTGAATTGTTTGGGTAAGGCATTTGGGAATTGGCATGGAGAAAACCAAACCTCTGCGCTATATGCTGGACAATCATTGAACCTACTTTAGATAAGGAATCAGACTCATATGCTTCCTATTCTTCCCCAGTAATTCTGCACCCAAGACACTGGCCTTGCTCTCTTTTGCCACAGACACTTCCTCAATTAATGCATTGTCATTGTATTAGAAGCATTTTTCCCACCCACTTCCCAATTTCTTCCACAAAACCAACAATGGCTTTCTGGGTTTAACTTGTTTCCCAACTAGATCGCGAAGCAAATGGCCAAGGTAAATTTGTTCCTTAAGCAGTGTGAGGAAAAGAATGAGAAAGACAGAAGGAATCAGATAATTGCATTTTACTCCAAGAAGGGGAGAAAACCTCCAGTAAGCAGGCCAACAAACGAAGGAGAAGAAGTGATGAAGTGTATTTCTTCCTCAAAAAAAAGCTGAACAAATGGGCATTATGAGGAGATCAAAACATAAATGGTCTGCTTGAAGAGATACTAGCATTGTATAAAGGAATTATGCTTGTATTTTTGCGTTTTTCTGATGATGAGGAGGGAACAAAGGAGGGGGCATGTATGTGAGAAGGGAGGGAAATAGAATTCTGCAATTTAGGCACCAGACCAGCGAGCCTGTAGTTGGCCAGACACCGAGAATAAGGAAAAGGTGAAGAGGGAAGATGAAATTTCCTTAACACTTCATCATACATGTAAGAAAGAAAAGGAGTTGGTGATTTTCCTTGTGTTTGGCACATGGGGTGGGGGGGTTAGTGGTGCTGTGGAGATGGGGAACAGAGTGTTGTGTTAGGGTTGGCAGTGTGTAATAATAAATCTGATTCCATTTTAGATGTTAGGCTTCAGACTGCTTTAGCCTCATTTCTTTCTCTTCACCATCCATCCCACATTAGGGCAAACAAATAAAAAGGGAAGAGATATGCTTAAACTTATTCGTTAGATCTATTGTGTTGCCTAAATTTTCTATAGCCAAACACTGATTTTCCTAAAATATTTTCTAGTGCATATTGGCAATCCTGCACAATGAGTAGTAAAATTATTCCTTTAAAATTATCATCAGCTTGAAAAAATGTTTCCCTGTGGACTTTCTTCCCTACTTATGAAATAATACCTTTCATCCTACTTTTAAAAGGGCCCAACGTAAATGAAAATATGGCCTTCACAGGTAGAGTCCTATTGTATAAGACCTATTGTATAGAGAAGGAATTATCAGCCTGACTGCCTTTGAATTTCACAGCCAGATTTTGCTTGCTCTTAAACTCAGAGCATGATTGGTTGCTCAGTGTGAATTTTTAGATTATTAATGTCATGGTCCCACCCATTAGGCATCCTTATCTCATATTATTATAATTACTGATTCTATACAATTAAACTGGTATATAATTAGCAGTCTCAGCAAAGTATTTGACATGTTCTATTCAGTGCCTATTTCTACAGACTATAGCTACAGTTAAACTTCACCTGTAGAGTGATAATACACCTTTACCTGGATACTCAATAGGTTCCGTCTCCATTCCTGTTATCTCTCAATATTGGAGATAGTTTCTTCACCACATCTAGCTTAGCAAATTAACATAGAGGGTCAGGAGTCCTCCTTAAAGTAATCCTCAATCATTTTACTCAACCTGCATCTCTATGTAAGTCTCAGATGGAATCATATGCCTCAGTTCCAAAATAAGTTGTGACTTATTCTGTGTTTACGGTGTGAAGATATGTTTCATGTTAAGCAGTGATTGGTCCCCTTTCTATATAGAGCTTTTTCAGGTAGTCTTTTCAATGTACAAGTCTATTGGGTCACTCATGAAGTATAAGCATTTACTATGTGGAATGCTAATGTCACACACTTGAAACAGAAGATTCACTTGGACCTTGCAAATTTTTTCTGCTGTTGCTGCCTGTCTCTCTCCCTCTCTCTCTCAGTCTCTCTCTCTCTCTCAGTCTCTCTCTCTCTCTCTCTCTCTCTCTCTCTCTCTCTCTCTCTTGTACATACAGACAAGATACTATTCCTCAGCGTTCTAGAAAGAAATATTCATGACACCCCTGTGACAAAGCCAAGGGATTAATACAGCCACAGTCATGGGTCATGGCAAGTTACATAACCCAGATTGTACTGACTTGGTTTGAGATTCTCTGGCAGAAAAAGAAATAAATAGGAGGAGATGAGGAGAGAAAATCAGTGAAATATATCCAGTAAGGATTCATACTCCACACGCAACCTGGGAAGGTTTTCTGAAAGAGCCAAGTGATTTAGGGAAGTGTGATAATACATATATTTATTGAAACATTAAAAATGGGTATTTCTTTCTGTGGGGTTTTAGGTAAGACAACCAAAATAATAGGTAATATGTCACATTATTCACAATAGCCAAAGTAAATAATTTAAGTGTTCATCAATAGATGAATTGATAAAGAAGATGGCATGCATCCCCCACCCTGCATTATATCACTTATGCGGCATATTAAAAATAGAAAAATTCAAACGCATTGCAACACAGAGTAGAAAAGGGTTTGCCAGGGGTTGAAGGATGGAAGAAATAGGAATAGCTTGGTAAATGGTTTCTAACTTTCAACTATAACATCAATAACATCCGAGGATTTAATGAAAAAAAGAAAAACAATCCAAAAGAGTAAGGTTCTCTAAAACAAGAAGTTTAGGAAACTGTACAGCCACAAGGATCACAATGAGGCATGACATGATGACTAAAACTTAATACGGTATCCTGGATGGGATCCTGGGGCAGAAAAAGCACACTAAATAAAAACTACGGAAATCTTAATAAAATAGAGACTTCAATACAGTAGAACCTCACTTCTTACACTTCATTTCATTCAGAAGGCTGTGTGAGAAGTGATTAGTTCAAAACCCAAACCAGCCCTAACCAGTTTGTTTCAGTGGATAGAGCATCAGCCTGTGGACTGAAGGTTCCTGGGTCTATTCTGGTCAAAGGCACATGGCTGGATTGTGCTCTCAATCCCCGCTAGGGGGCGTGCGTGAGGATGCCGAGCAATTATTCTCTAGGGTTATGTAACTTGCCATGACCCATGACCGTGGCTGAATTAATTCCTTGGCTTTATCACAGGGGTGTCATGAATATTTCTTTAATAGAACGCTGAGTATCAGGATCCTCTTTGTATGTGACGGGGAGGGGGAGAGCGATTGTGAGAGAGTGAGAGGGAGAGCGAGAAAGAGAGAGAGAGTGAGAGACATAGAGAGAGAGCGGCAGCAACAGCAGAAAATCTTTGCAACGTTCAAGTGAGTCTTCTGTTTTCAGGTGTGTGACATTAGCATCCCTCATAGTAACTGCTCTTACTCCATGAGTGACCCAATACACCTGTACATTGAATAAACTACCTGAACAAGCTGTATATAGACAGGGGACCAACCACTGCTTAAGATGAAACAAATCTTCACAAGGTAAACAGAGAATAAGTCACCATTTTCTTTGGAACTGAGACATATGATTCATTCTGTGACTTCCATAGAGATCCAGGTTGAGTAAAATGATTGAGGATTACTTTAAGGAGGCTCCTGACACTCTATGTTAATTTGCTAAGCTGACTAATTTGCTAAGCTAGATGTGGTGAAGATACTATCTGCAATATTGAAAGATATCCTGACGGGAGAGGGACCCTATTAAGTATCCAAATAAAGGTGTATTATCACTCTACAGGTGAAGTTTAACTGTAGCCATAGTCTATAGAAATATGCACTGAATAGAACATGTCAAATACTTTGCTAAGACTGCTAATTATATAACATGTTCACTATGTAGAATCACTAATTTTAATAATCCTATCTAATAAAAGAGTTATATGCAAATTAACCATCACTCTGCTACACCCACAAGCCACGCCCACCAAGCACGACCACAAGCCAATCAGTAGTGAATATGCAAATAAACCAAACCAAGATGGTTACGGCCGTAGAGAGCAGGAGGGAGGCTTGGGTTTCCCCGGCAATGGAGGAAGCCAAGCTTTCTGCCTGCCCTTGCCGCCCTAGGCCTCCACTCAAGGCTACAAAGTTTCAATGATAGAAGGTACATAAAACCAAACAGAAATGGCGGCAGCCACGGAGCTGGAAAGAGCAGGAGGCTAGGGTTGCCCCCGGCGATGGAGGAAGCCAAGCTTTCCGCTCACCCTGGCCGGCCCAGGCCTCGCTTAAGGCTACAAAGTTTCAAATATAGAAGATACATAAATCCCAATAGAAATGGCTGCCGCCACGGAGCAAGCAGAAGGCTTGCAAAGTTTCAGTTGTAGAAGATAAATAAACCCAGATACCTTGGCCTCCGCTTGGGTCGCCAGGGGGCGTGGCCGGCCTGCAAACCACCACAGGCCCCTCGCCCAGGCCGCCTCACGCCCCAAGGGAAACCCCACCCTGATCCGCGACAGGCTTCAGGACAAACCAGGTGGCCCCCACCCATGCACCAGGCCTCTACCCTATCTAATAAAAGTGTAATATGCAGATTGACCATCACTCCAACACACAAGATGGCTACCCCTATGTAGTCAAAGATCCTGCCTCCATGTGGACACAAGATGGCCACCACAAGATGGCCAGCAAGGGAGGGCAGTTGGGAGGGACCAGGCCTGCAAGGGAGGGCAGTTGGGGGTGATCAAGCCTGCAGCTGAGAGCAGTTAGTGGTGACCAAGCCGGCAGAGGAGGGAAGTTGTGGGTGACCAGGCCTGCAGGGTAGGGCAGTTAGGGGAAAACAGGCTGGCAGGGGAGCAGTTAGGCAGCAATCAGGCTGGCAGAGGATTGGTTAGGGGAGGATCAGGCTGGCAGGCAGAAGTGGTTAGGGGCAATCAGGAAGGCAGGAAGGCCAGCAGGTGGGAGTCAGCAGTCCTGGATTGTGAGAGGGATGTCTGATTGCTTAAACGGGCATTCGGACATCCCTCGAGGAGTCCAAGTTTGGAGAGGGTGCAGGCTGGGCTGAGGGACACACCCCTCCCCCATGCACGAATTTTGTGCACCGGTCCTCTAGTATTAGATATGGATCCCTAATGGGTGGGACTTTAATAATCTGAAAATTCACACTGAGGAACCAATCTTGCTTCTTTTCTTCACACTGCTTAAGGACAGAATTTACCTTCACCATGTTCTTCGTGATATAGTTGGGAAACCAGTTAAACCCAGAAAGCCATTGTTGGTTTTGGGGAAGAAATTGGGAAATGGGTGGGAAAGGGGCTTGTAATACAATGACAAAGCATTGATTGAGGAAGTGTCTGTGGAAAAAGAGAGCAAGGCCAGTATCTTGGGTGAGGAATTATTGGGGAAGAAGAGGAAGCATATGAGTAGGGTAGTCTGACCTTATCCTTTTCTCTGTCATTTAGTTGGGAAACGGACTTCCAATTCACTTTAGAACTTGAACTTCCTTGGTCCATCTTTGTGGTTGGAGTCTGATTCCTTATCTAAAGTAGGTTCAGTATTTTCTTAGTAACTTTGGCTTTGTTGTAGCAACAGGATCTACTCCAAGGCTCCTGGCCTCTATATATACTCTCCAGGACAATGAGGAGCCACACCCTTCAGCTCTGATTGGGCGACAGTCACTGGTTGCCATGTTGTGGCTTGACATCACAAAGCACCAGCTTGACCATCCAGGCGGGGAGGTGAGAGAGGATGCAGGAGACTCAGATGCTCTGTTTAGAGAAAGGGGACCTTCCTCAATACCTCCTAAAATTTTTCCCAACCTGACCTCCACTCCCTCATTTCATCTAGTTCAATTATTGTCCAGCATATAACAGAGAGGTGTGGTTTTCTCTAAGCCATTTCCCATAACCCCCACCCCAACCATTCAGTAGTCCATTTTACTATCCACCAGATATTATCATTACCTAGTATTTTTGTGTTATTTTAATGGGTGTTTCATTTTAGAATAGTTTTATATTTAACGAGAAATTGTGAAGATAATAACCATATAACCAATACCCAATTTCTCTTATTATTAACTAGAGGCCCAGTGCACGAAATTTGTGCACAGGGGAGGGGTGTGTCCCTCAGCCCAGCCTGCACCCTCACCAATCTGGGATCCCTCGAGGGATTTCCAACTGCCCGGGCAGTCGCACATCCCTCTCACAATCCAGGACTGCTGGTTCCCAACTGCTAACCTGCCTGCCTTCCTGATTGCCCCTAACCGCTTCTGCCTGCCAGCCTGATCACCCCCTAACAACTCCCCTGCCAGCCTGATTGATGCCTAACTGCTCCCTTGCCAGCCTGTTTTCCTCTAACTGCCCTCCCCTGCAGGCCTGGTCACCCCTAACTGCCCTCCCCTGCAGGCCTGGTCACCCTTAACTGCCCTCCCCTGCAGGCCTAGTCCCCCCCTCAGCTGCTCTCCCTTGAAGGCCTGGGTCCCTCCCAACTGCCCTTCCCTGCAGGCCTGGTCATCCCCAACTTCCCTCCTCTGCCAGCCTGGTCACCACTAACTGCCCTCTCCTGCTGGCTTGATTGCCCAAAACTGCCCTCCCTTGCAGGTCTGATCCCTCCCAACTGCCCTCCCTTGCTGGTCATCTTGTGGTGGCCATCTTGTGATCACTTGGGGGCAGTCAACTTTGAACACATGGGGGCAGCCATCTTGTGTGTTGGAGTGATGGTCAATCTGTATATTACTCTTTTATTAGATAGGATAGAGGCCTGGTGCACGGGTGGGGGCCAGCTGGTTTGCCCTGAAGGGTGTCCCGGATCAGGGTGGGGGTTCCCTTGGGGCATGGGGCGGCCTGGGCAAGGGGCCTGTGGTGGTTTGCAGGCCGGCCACGCCCCCTGGCGACCCAAGCAGAGTCCCTGGTATCTGGGGTTTATTTATTTTCTACAATTGAAACTTTGTAGCCTGGAGCAGAGCCAAGCCTTCTGCTTTCTCCGTGGTGGCAGCCATTTCTATTGGGATTTATGTATCTTCTATAATTGAAACTTTGTAGCCTTAAGCGAGGCCTGGGCTGGCCAGAGTGTGCGGAAAGCTTGGCTTCCTCCATCGCCGGGGCAACCCTAGCCTCCTGCTCTTTTCAGCTCTGTGGTGGCAGCCATTTCTGTTTGGATTTATGTATCTTCTATCATTGAAACTTTGTAGCCTGAAGTGGATGCCTAGGCTGGCAAGGGCAGGTGGAAACTTGGCTTCCTCTATTGCTGGGGAAACCCAAGCCTCCCTCCTGTTCTCTGTGGCCATAGCCATCTTGGTTGGGTTTATTTGCATATTCGCTCTGGATTGGCTGGTGGGTGTGGCTTGTGGGTGCAGTGGAGTAATGATTAATTTGCATATTACTCTTTTATTAGATAGGATACCTTACATTTTTGGTGCAATTGTAACATGTACTGCACCATCAGTGAAATAGTTACAATCAATCCTCAGTTCTCTAATATCTCCCATATCAAATAGTTTGGTTCTATACCAAGTTTTTGTAGGAAAAACTGCACCAGCTGATGAATAAAACTTCAGTTCTTGACCTGACAGCCCTTTCATGCTCGTACATCTGCATGACACAAAGCATCTCTTGTGCAACAAACAAAGGAGAGAATGTTTCTTGTTTCTGGCAATTTCTGATTAGCACAATTTTAAAACATAAAGAGGCCATCAAGAGCACCAATGTTGCTAATTGTGTGAAAATGTTTATAAAACAACAATCACAGGCAATTGAAAAGGAAGAAAAATTATTATTGATTTGGATAATTGAAAAGCAGTTCACCAGTGATAGTGTTTGTGAGTCAATATTTGAAAAGGTGAAGATGGTGCCTTCTGACAACCTGAAGGACACTCCTGAAAGGAGTGCTCAATGTAATTCATTGAAGGCTAGTGTTGAGTTGTTCCATACATGTAAGAAAACAAATGTTTCTTTTTACAGTAAACAGTCCATTAGAAATATCCTATCCAATAAAAGCGTAATATGCAAATTAACCATCACTCCCCTACACCCACAAGCCATGCCCACAAGCCATGCCAACCAGCCATTCAGGAGCGAATATGCAAATAAACACAACCAAGATGGCTACTGCCACAGAGAGCAGGAGGGAGGCTAGGGTTTCCCCGGCAATGGAGAAAGCCAAGCTTCCCGCCTGTCCTTGCCTGCCTAGGCCTCCACTCAAAGCTACAAAGTTTCAATGATAGAAGATACATAAATGCAAACAGAAATGGTGGCAGCCACGGAGCTGGAAAGAGCAGGAGGCTAGGGTTTCCCCGGCAATGGAGGAAGCCAAGCTTTCCGCACACCCTGGCCAGCCCAGGCCTCGCTTAAGGCTACAAAGTTTCAATTATAGAAGATACATAAATCCCAATAGAAATGGCTTCCGCCACGGAGAAGGCAGAAGTCTTGGCTCCGTTCCAGGCTACAAACTTCCAATTGTAGAAAATAAACCCCAGATACCAGGGACTCCGCTTGGGTCGCCAGGGGGCGTGGCCGGCCTGTAAACCACCACAGGCCCCTTGCCCAGGCCGCCCCACGCCCCAAGGGAACCCCCACCCTGATCTGGGACACCATTCAGGGCAAACCAGCTGGCCAACACCCATGCACCAGGCCTCTATCCTATCTAATAAAAGAGTAAAATGCTTATTGACCATCACTCCAACCCACAAGATGGCTGCCCCCATGTGGTCAAATATCCTGCCCCCATGTGGACACAAGATGGTCACCACAAGATGGCCAGCAAGGGAGGGCAGTTGGGAGGGAACAGGCCTGCAAGGGAGGGCAGTTGTGGGTGATCAGGACAGCAGGGAAGGGCAGTTGGGAGGGACCAGGCCTGCAATGGAGGGCAGTTGGGGGTGATCAAGCCTGCAGGGGAGGGCAGTTAGGGGTGACCAAGCTGGCAGAGGAGGGAAGTTGGGGGCAACCAGGCCTGCAGGGAAAGGCAGTTGGGATGAACCCAGGCCTGTAGGGGAGAGCAGTTGCGGGGGATGAGGCCTGCAGGGGATGGCAGTTGGGGGGGGACCCAAGCCTGCAGGGGAGAGCAGTTGGGGGGGACCAGGCCTGCAGGGAAAGGCAGTTAGGGGTGACCAGGACTGCAGGAGAGGGCAGTTAGGGGTGACCAGGCCTGCAGGGAAAGGCAGTTAGGGGCAAACAGGCTGACAGGGGAGAGTTAGGCACCAATCAGTCTGGCAGGGGAGTGGTTAGAGGATGATCAGGCTGACAGGCAGAAGCGGTTAGGGGCAATCAGGCAGAGGCAGTGAGTGGTTGGGAGCCAGCAGTCCTGGATTGTGAGAGGGAACTCCAACTGCCCACGGGATCGGGCCTAAACAGATAGTCGGACATCCCTCGAGGGGTCCCAGATTGGAGAGGGTGCAGGCTGGGCTGAGGGACACACACCCCTGTGCATGAATTTCGTGCACTGGGACTCTAGTACTGTATATAAGAAAGTTAAAACAGGGAACCCTTGTGTGTCTGGGATGGATTCATTCCATTTAAATATATGTCTAATGTGAAAAATTATTTGGTTTTCTTTTTTATATTTCTATTGATTTCAAAAGAGGAAGGCACAGGGACAGAGAGTTAGAAACATCAGTCGTGCTAGAGAATAATTGCCCGCCTGACTCCTGCACCCCCCTCCAACACCTACTGGGGATTTATAGAACAACCCAGGCATGTGCCTTTGACCAGAATAGACCAGGAACCTTCAGTCCACAGGCTGATGCTCTATCCACTGAGACAAACTGGCTAGGGCTGATTTGGCTTTTGAACACATCACTTCTCAAACAGCCTTCTAAATCAAATTAAGTTCAAGAAGTGGGGTTCTACTGTATTGAAGTCTTTATTTTATTAAGATTTCTTTATTTTTTTATTTAATGTGCTCTTTCTGCCCCAGGAACCCATCCAGGATACCGTATTAAATTTTAGTCATCATGGGGGAGAAACCAAGGTGGCGGCATAGATAAGCACCTACACTGCTGCCTCACACAACAATTTCAAAACTACAACTAAAAGACAGAACGGACATCATTCAGAACCACAGGAAGGCTGGCTGAGTGGAAATTCTATAACTAGAAAGAAAGAGGTAAGCTCACAGAAAATCAGAGGAGCAGCAAAGGGCTGAGGTATGGTGACACAAGCAGAGATGAAGAGCGACTGAGTGCCTGGCTGACTTCCTCTGGCGGGAGAAAGAAGGAAACCCCAGACTGCACTGAACCCCAGTTCCGACTGCACTGAAACCCAGTTCCGGGCAAAACCCCATGGACCCAGGCTCATACAGGGGGAGTCTGGACTGTCAGGTAGAGAGAAAGGCACACGGAGACTCAGAGACTTGGAGACATGGGGAAGCCGCGGTGGGTCTGGAGGAGCAAGCACACGTGCAGGCGAGTGCTCGCAGAGAAAGCTGAATGCGGAGGTTGCTGTAGGCATTCCCTAGCATAATGGTGTTGGAAGCTCCTGACTGCACTGAACCCTAGTTCTAACTGCACTGAACCCCAGTTCTGGGCAAGCCACTGGGGACCCATGCTCTAACAGGGGGAATCTGGACTGTCAGGCAGAAACTCAGGGGAGTCGCGGAAGGCAGAGGTCTGGAGGCGTGCACGCAAGGGCAGGGCTTATGGGAAGCCATGGCTGTCTGCTCTGCCCTGAGACTCCGACTCATCCAAGCTGAGCACAGAGGCTTTTTCAAATTTGCAAATCTAATCATATAAGGCTGTCTCCAGTACTGAACTTCTCTGAGCGTAGACACAGCTGATCCTCACAGCCAACTGGCCTGGAGGTCTTTTCCTCCCAGTGATACCAACAACAATCAAGACTTAACTACAACAAGGCTGTACACACAGTCGACAAAGTGGTGCACCAAGAATGTCCACCTCAGGTTACTGGGGAGGCCTACCCACAAGGCCACATAGGAAACCTAGCACACAAAGCTACCCTACCAACTCAGGGAAGCAGCGAAAATGCAGAGGCAAAGAAACAGATCACAAACAAAAGAAGTGGAGGAAAACAAACGACTGGATATAGAATTCAAAACCACGGTTATAATAAGTTTTTCAAGAATATCCTAGAAAAGGCCGATAAATTTAGCGAGACCCTCAAGGATATGAAAAAGGACCAACTAGAAATTAAACATACACTGACTGAAATAAAAAATATTATACAGAGACCCAACAGCAGATGAGAGGAACACAAGAATCAAGTCAAAGATTTGAAAAACAAAGAAGGAAAAAAAAACTCAACCGAAAAAGCAAAAAGCAAAAAAAAATCCAAAAAGTTGAAGATAGTGTAAGAAGCCTCTGGGACAACTTCAAGTGTACCAACATCAGAATTATGGGGGTGCCAGAAGAAGACAGAGAGCAAGATACTGAAAACCTATTTGAAGAAATAATGACAGAAAACTTCCCCCACCTGGTGAAAGAAATAGACTTACAAGTCCAGGAAGCACACAGAACCCCAAAAAAGAGGAATCCAAAGAGGACCATACCAAGACACATCATAATTAAATGCCAAGAGCAAAAGAGAAAGAGAGAATATTAAAAGAAGCAAGAGAAAAACAGTTAATATCCTACAAGGGAGCACTCATATGATTGTCAGCTGATTTCTCAACAGAAACTATGCAGGCCAGATGGGAGTGGCAAGAAATATTCAAAGTGATGAAAAGCAAGAACCTACAACCAAGATTACTCTACCCAGCAAAGTTATCATTCAGAATGGAAGGTCAGATAAACAGCTTCACAGATAAGAAAAAGCTAAAGGAGTTCATTACCACCAAACCAGTATTATATGAAATGCTGAAAGATATTCTTTAAGAAGAGGAAGAAGATAAAAATTATGAACAACAAATACATATCTATCAATAAGTGAACCTAAAAATCAAGTGAATTAAAAACATGAGGAACAGAATAATCTGGTGAATATAATAGAATCGGGCATAGAAAGGGAGTGGACTGATAATTCTCAAGGGGAACGTGTATGGGGGGTGCAGGAAGAGACTGGACAAAAATCGTATACCTATGGATGAGGACAGTTTGGGGGAGGTAAGGGCAGAGGGCGGGGTGGAAACCAGGTGTAGGGAAGCTATGGGGGGGGGGGAAGGAGAAACAATTGTAATAATCTGAACAATAAAGATTTATTAAATTTAAAAATAAATAAATAAATATAAATTTTAGTCATCATGAGGAGGTCAGGAAGATGGCTGCCGATGGGAAGGCAGACTGCAAGATAGTGCTTTAGTGAGAGAACAAAGGGAGAATATGTGGTCGCAAGGGGAATGTTTGTTTGTGAGTTGTGGAACAGCTACACTCCAGGGTACTGTGGGGATTGCGGTATGGGATTCCCCTGACCAGGCAGCCTCCACTGTTGCTGGGATCCCTCCTGGAGCAACCAGCCCTGACTCGGAGATCACACCATCTTGAAGGGGAGAGTGGATGTTGTTGGAAGCCTGAAAATCCTGGGAATCTACAACAACGGCACCCAGTGAACTGCTGCAAACCCGGGAACACCCGACCCCAATTGATGCGAGCATGCAGATTCGGAGGAGCTCTGTGCCTCCTCAGGGAATGGTCAGATTTCGCTTATGACAAGGTGAGATCTGTGGTCCAGGCAGGAGAGAGAAATGCACAGGTGGGAGCTGGAGGATCTGGGGAAGTCTTTGTACAGAAAAATCTGAGGCCCTTGGGGCTGGCATAATCCGCGAATGTGGAAGGGGATCCACAGGGCTGCTAACAGAAGGGAACTCTAAAAAGCAACCCATAGCTGAACTGGACGCAAAAGTGCAGCCAAAAAATTTTAACAGTGTGCTGGCTGCTTAGACCCAAGAAGAAAAACGACTGCACAGACTTGCGCGGCATCACCAGAGTTTGTACATTTACTCTGGCTCTTTTGTCTCTCTTTTTTTTTCCTCTTTAAATCCTTGCTTTTGATTACTAAGCCCAATACATAGGATCACCCATTTGGGGACACTCCAAGAGACTGCAGGGGAAAGCTGTTTTTGTGGAACCTGGGGATCAGAGAGGGGAATAATGATCAGAGAACCAGCTCAGGGGCAACCCATTCACCCAAACCGGTATTAAGGGCCACAGGGAAAACATAATCTAAACACTAGCTAGAGAGGACCTATAGACCTGGAGGTCAATCCAGAAACACTGCCACCCAGGGGTTGAATCACAAATTGACTCTTGTGTAAACACAAATGAAGGAGTATAAGAAACAAAGAAGTACTACCTGCTTGAAAATCAAGACTGCAGCCTAATAACACTGAGGAGCAGTGGAACGCAGGGAACTTCAATACTGTCCTGACTAGGAAACAGTCATGCCAAACAGAACAGTAGAGGAAGTGAATGACCTTCACTACTGAACATTTTTATTTTTATTTTTATTTCATCTTTTACTTAAGAAACTACTTTTTTTTCTTTTTTCCTCACTTGATTTTACCTTTTTATTACCTTTTTATTTTTAATCAGTATTATTACTACAACTATTTTATGTTTTTTTAAAAAGTGTCATTTTATTTTCTCTATATTTTGCTCTGGGATTAGTGTTCAAATTCCATTTTCATCTTTCCTTTAGCATCATTTTACTCTATCTCAACTTTACCTTTATACCATCACTCTCTTCCTCACTTTTCCCCTTTTGGTGTCCTGTTTCTCTTACCCTATTTCTGCTTTAGATTTTCCCTATTCCTTCTTTTTACCCCCTGTTAAAAAATTTCACCCTACTTGTATATCTAATTTCCAGTCCCCTGATCCAAGTCCATACACACCTCTCTCTTCTCTTTCTTCACTAAGCAATATTTTTTCTTCTCTGTCCTTTTGTTGTTGTTTGCCTGATTGTTGACTATATCATTTTTTATGCCTGTTTGTGAGATTGTTTTGCTCTTTCTTTTTGTTTTTTTCTTTGATTTTTGCTTCTGTTTTCCCTCACGTCACTTGATAGTAGTTGTTGTTTGTAGTTTGCATTCATCTCTAGGTATTTGTTGCTGGCATTTGTTGGGATTAGTGGCTGTTCTATTGGAGTTTTCTCCCCTTATAAATAGTATTTTCCCCTCTTCTTTCTTATTCTTTTTCTTTTCTCTCTTACTTTTTTTTTCCTTTTCCCAATTTCAATTTTACACTCCTTTTTTTCTCTTCTTTTTTCTTTCTTATCCCCTAATTCTCTTTTCTCTGGTGGTAACCTTTATTTGGGGTTATCAGTATCCCAAATACAATTGTGTTCAGTGCCTTGTGCATTGTACCTTGTTGTGTTGTATTTTGTGCCTTTAAATCAATGCAGGAGAGAGAGTAGTACATAACCACATAACTGGAGATGAGAGATCATGGGAAGACAAAGAAACAGCCTGCATATGAAAGAAAAGCAGGCATCACCAGGAAAGGAAGTAAACAAAATGGAGGCAAGCAACCTGTCAGAGAAAGGATTCAGAGAAATGGTCATAAAGTGGATGAAATGAATGGGAGACAAATTCCACAATATGTGTAAGAACCAAGAGGAAATGAAGAAGAACCTAGAAGAAATGAAAAATGACATGGCTGCTATAAAGAACTCAATAGAAAGCATCAACAATAGACTAGAAGAATCAGAAGACTGCATCAGTGAGCTAGAAGACAAGGTAGGAACAAATAATCAAGCAGAAAAGCTTCTAGAAAAAAAAATTAAAAAGCAAGAGGAGAGCCTAAGGGAACTTTAGGACAAGAGGAAATGAAATAACATCTGAATAATAGGGGTGCCAGAAGGAGAGGAAACTGAGTAAGAAATAGAAAACCTGTTTGAAGAAATAATTTCAAAATCTTCCCTGACAAAGGGAAGAAAAAACCCACATAAATCCAAGAAGCTCACAGACTCCAAAACAAAATGAACCCCAAAAGACAGACACCAAGGAACATTATAATTAAATTGGCAAACACCAACGACAAAGTAAGAATCTTAAAAGTGGCCAGAGAGAGAGAAAAAAGTTACCTACAAAGGATACGCTATCAGACTAGTGACTGATTTCTGAACAGAAACATATCGGGCAAGAAGGGAATGGAATTAAATATACAAAGGCATGCAAAGGAAGGGTCTGAAACCAAGAATACTGTACCCAGCAAGGTTATCAATCAAAATTGAGGGTGACATCAAGAGCTTCACAGACAAAAAAGGACTAAGGGAGTTTATTACCACCAAACCAGCAATGCAGGAAATGCTAAAGGGTCTGTTGTAAAAAGAAGAAAAAAGAAGCTAAGAAGGAACACAGGGGTAAATAATAAAAATGGTGACAAACAAATGCCTATCAATAATAACTTTAAATGTAAATGGATTAAATGCCCCAATTAAAAGACATAGGGTAACTGAGTAGATAAGAAAACATGATCCATATATCTGCTGTCTATAGGAAACCCACCTCAGAAAAAAAGATGCACACAGACTGATGGTGTAGGGATGGAAAAAGTTTTTTTCAGGTGAACGGAAATGAAAAAAAAGCTGGGATAGCAATACTTATATCTGACAAATTATATCTCAAAGTGAAGGACATAACAAAAGATAAGGAAGGCCACTTCATAATACTAAAGAGAGCAATCCAACAAGAAGAAATAACTCTGGTAAACATATGCACACCCAATACAGGAGCACTGAAATATATATATATATATAAAAACAAACTCCTGGAGGATATCAAGGGAGAGATTGACAGAAATACAATAATTGTGGGGCACTTTAATACCCCACTATCACCATTGGACAAATCATCTAAGCAAAAAAATCAGCAAAGAAACATAAATCCTAAATGACTCACTAGATCAGATGGAATTAATTGACACCTTCAGAACATTTCACCTCAAAGCCACAGAATATACGTTCTTCTCAAGTGCACATGGGTCATTTTCAAAGATAGACCATATACTGGGTCTCAGGCAAAGTCTCTTCAAATTCAAGAAGATAGAAATCATATCAAGCATCTTCTCAGACCACAATGGCATAAAACTGGAAAACAACTACAATAAAAACAATGCCAAAAAATAAAACACATGGACACTAAATAGCATGCTATTAAACAATGATCGGGTTACCAGCGAGATCAAAGAAGAAATAAAAAACATCATGGCAAGAAATGACAATGAAAACACAACAATCCAAAATCTACGGGACACAATGAAAGCAGTCTGGAGAGGGAAGTTCATAGCTCTACAAGCCTACTGCAAAAAACAAGAAACAATGGTAATAAATTACCTAACCCTACAACTCAAAGAGTTAGAGAGCAACAAGAAAAGCCCAGTGTAAGCAGAAGGAAGGAAATAATAAAGATCAGAGTGGAGATAAACGACATAGAGACCAAAAAAACAATACAAAAGGTCAACAAAACCAAGAGCTGGTTCTTTGAAAGGATAAACAAGATTGATGAACCTCTAGCCAGGCTCACCAAGAAGCAAAGAGAGACGACCCAAATAAACAAAATCAGAAATCAAAAAGAAGAAATAACAACAGACCATACAAAAATATAAAGGATTGTTAAAAAAAATACTATGAACAACTCTTTTCCAACAAACTAGACAACCTGGAGGAAATGAACCTATTCCTAGAAAAATACAACCTTCCAAAACGCAATCAGGAAGAAAACTAAACATCTCAATTGGCCCATAAGTATGGATGCAATTGAAGCAGTCATCAAAAAGCTCCCAGCAAACAAAAGCCTGTGGCCAGATGGCTTCACAGGGGAGTTTTACCAAACATTAAGGAAGAAGTAAATCCTATTCTCCTCAGATTATTCCAAAAAATTCAAGAGAAAGAAACACTTCCAAGCTCATTCTATGAAGCCAGCATTACCCTAACACCAAAACCAGATAAAGACAACACAATGAAAGAGAATTACAGGCCAATATCCCTCATGAACATAGATGCCAAAATCCTCAACAAAATTCTAGGAAACCAGATCCAGCAGTACATCAGAAAGATCATACACCATGACCAAGTAGGATTTATCCCAGGGATGCAAGGATGGTACAATATCTGCAAATTAATAAATGTGATACATCACAAAACAAATTGAGAGATAAAAATCACATAGTCATATCAATTGATGCAGAAAACGCATTTGACAAAATCCAACACCCTTTCTTGATAAAAACTCTCAGCAAGGTGGGAATAGAAGGATCATACCTCAACATAATAAAAGCCATATATGAAAAATCCACAGCCAACATTATACTCAGTGGGAAATAACTAAAACCATTTCCCCTAAGAACAGGAATAAGACAGAGATGCCCACTCTCATCACTCCTGTTTGACATAGTACTGGAAGTATTAGCTATTGTGATTAGATAAGAAGAAGAAATAAAAGGCATCCAAATTGGAAAAGAAGAAGTAAAACTGTCCTTATTCGCAGATGACATGATATTGTACATAAAAAGACCCTGTAGACTCCATCAAAACTGTTAGACTTAATAAATGAATTCAGCAAGGTAGCAGGATACAAAATTAACGCCAAAAAATCTATGGCATTTCTATACACCAATAGTGAACTTACAGAAAGAGAGACTAAAAAAGCAATTCCATTCACCATGGCACCAAAAAAATAAAATACCTAGTAATACACTTAACTAAGGAGGTAAAAGACATATATGAGGAAAAGTACAGGACACTGGAAAAAGAGAGAGGAAGACATAAACAGATGGAAGAATATACCGTGTTCATGGACTGGTAGACTCAACATCATTAAAATGTCCATACTATCCAAAGCAATCTATAGATTCAATGCATTCCCTATTAAAATACCAACAGCATATTTCACAGACCTGGAACGAACTCTCCAAAAATTCATCAGGAATTAAAAAAAAGACCCCGAATAGGTGCAGCAATCCTGAGAAAGAAAAACAAAGTAGGTGAGATCTCAATACCAGATTTGAAACTGTAAAGCCACTGTTCTCAAAACAGCCTGGTACTGGCACAAAAACAGACATATAGACCAATGGAATAGAATAGAGAACCTAGCAATTGACCCAAATCACTATGCTCAATTAATATTTGACAAAGGAGGCATGTACATACAATGGAATCAAGACAGTCTCTCCAATAAATAGTGTTGGGAAAACTGGACAAATACATGCAGAAAAAAGGACACTAGACCACCAACTTACACCATACACAAAAATAAACTCAAAATGGACAAAGGACTTACACATAAGACAGGAAACCATAAAAATACTGGAGGAATCCACAGGCAGCGAAATCTCAGACATATGCCAAAGCAATTTTTTCACTGATAATGCTCCTAGGGCAAAGGAAAGTAAAGAGAAAATAAACAAATGGGACTACATCAAAATAAAAAGCTTTTGCACAACAAAAGAAACCATCAACAAAACAACAAGAAAGCCCACTGCCTGGGAGAACATATTTACAAATGTTATCACTGATAAAGGTTTAATCCCCAACATTTACAGGGAACTCATACAACTTAATAAAAGGAAGATAAATGACCCAATTAAAAAATAGGCAACGGACCTAAATAGATACTTTTCAAAAGAAGACAGAAGGAAGACCAAGAGACATATGAAAACATGCTCAAAGTCACTAATTATCTGAGAGATGCAAATCAAAACAACAGTGCGGTATGATCTCACACCTGTCAGAATGGCTATAATCAACAAATCAACAAACCACAGTGCTGGCAAGGATGCGGAGAAAAAGGAACTCTTGTGCACTGCTGGTGGGAATTCAGACTGGTGCAGCCACTGTGGAGAATAGTATGGGGTTTCCTCAAAAAACTAAAAATGGAACTCCCATTTGACCCAGTAATCCCCCTTCTAGGAATATATCCCAAGAAATTAGAAACACCAATCAGAAAGGACATATGCACCCCTATGTTCATAGCAGCACAATTCACCAAAGCTAAGATTTGGAAACAGCCTAAATGCCCATCAGCAGATGAGTGGATTAGAAAACTGTGGTACATCTACACAATGGAATACTATGCTGCAATAAAAAAATAAGGAATTCTTACCATTTGCAGCAGCATGGATGGAACTGGAAAGCATTATGCTAAATGAAATAAGCCAGGCAATGAAAGAAAAATACCACATGATCTCACTCATTTATGGAAAATAAAGAACATTATAACCTATGAACAAAAGATAGATACAGAGGCAGTAAAGCATCACACAGACTGTCAAATTACAGCAGGGAGGCTGGGGAGTGTTGTGTGGGAGAGATAAACCAAAGGACTTGTATGCATGCATATAAGCACATCCAATGACACAAGACACTGGGCGTGGGGGTGGGATTAGGGAATGCGACAGGGGTAGGGGAAACTGGGGGAAGGTCAATGGCGGAAATAAGGAGATATATGTACTACTATATGTAATACTTTAAACAATAAAATAAATTTTTTTAAAAGTACAAAAAGAATAAATAAATTTTAGTCATCATGGCATGCCTCATTGAGATCCCTGTGGATGTCAAGTTTTCTAGACTTTCTCTAAAACTTCTTGTTTTAGAGAACTTCATCTTTTGCTTTGTTTGTTTTTTTTACATTAAATCCTCAGATGTTATTGATGTTATAGTTGAAGGTTTGTACCCTTTCACCAATCTCTTCATGTTTCCTCCACACATCAGCCGCTGGCAAACACTTTTCTATTCTGTGTTGCAATGAGTTTGACTTTTTCTATTTTTAATATTCCACATAAGTGATATGACACAGTGTGGGGTCTGTGTATGTGTGTGTGCATAACATCTTCTTTATCCATTCATCTATAGATGAACACTTACATTATGTACTTTGGCTATTGTGAATAATGCAGCATATTACCTAGTATTTTGGATATGTTACCTAAAACCCCACAAAACTAAATACCCATTTTTGTGTTTCAATCAAGATATGAATTATCACACTTCCCTACAACACTTGGCTCTTCCAGGAAAACTTCCCAGGTTGCATGTGGGGTATGTATCTTTACTTGGTATACTTCACTAATTTTCTCCACTCATCTCCTCCTATTTATTTATTTTTCTTCCAGAGAACCTCAAACCAGGTCAGTACAATCAGGGTTATGTAACTTCCCATGACCGTGGCTGAATTAATTGCTTTGCTTTGTTCCAGGGGTGTAATGAATATTTTTCTCTAGAACCCAGAGGATCAGGATCCTGTCTGTATGTGGAAGAGAGAGAGAGGGAGAGAGAGACATAGAGAGAGAGAGAGAGAGATGGGCACAACAGCAGAAACACTTTGCAAGTTCCTAGTGAGTCTTCTGTTTTCAGGTGTGTGACATTAGCATCCCTCATAATAACTGCTCTTACTCCATGAGCGACCCAATAGACCTGTACATTGAACAGACTAACTGAACAAGCTCTATATAGAAAGGGGTCCAACAACGGGTTAAGATGCAACAAATGTTCACAAGGTAAACACAGTGTAACTCACAACTTATTTTGGATCTGAGACATATGATTCAATCTGAGACTCACAAATAGGTCCAGGTAGAGAAACACGATTTAGGACTACTTTAAGGGGGACACCAGACACTGTATGTTAATTTGCTAAACTGACTAATTTGCTAAGCTAGATGTGATGAAGTAACTGTCTGCGAAGATAATGAAAGATAACAGGACTGGAGAGGTATCCTACTGAGTATCCAGGTAAAGTTGTATTATGACTCTACAGGTGCATTTTAACTGTAGCTATTGTCTGTTGAACTAGGCACTGAATAGAACATGTCAGTCAAAGACTTGCTATGACTGTTAATTATTTACCAGTTTCTTTGTGTAGAATCAGTAATTTTAATAATATTAGATATGGATCCCTAATGGGTGGGACCATGACATTAATGATCAGAAAATTCACACTGAGGAACCAATCATGCTTTCCAGTTTTAATAGCAAGTCAAATCTGGCTGTTAAATTCAGAAGCAGTAGGGATGATTATTCCTTCTCTAACTAGGTCTTATACAATGGGAGTCTACCTGTGAAAGCCATATTTTCATTTACATTGGGCCCTTTTTCAACCAGGGTGAAAATTGTTTTATAAGTAGGGAAGAAGGTCCACAGGGTACCATTTTATAATAAGCCAGGCAATGATAGAAAAATACCACACGATCTCACTCATTTATGGAAAATAAAGAACATTATAACCTGATGAACAAAAGATAGATACAGAGGCAGTAAAGCATAGAACGGACTGTCAAATTATAGCGAGAATGATGATAAGTGCACAAAAAATAATTTTTCTACACATTGTGTCAGATTGTCACTATGCAATAGAAAATATTTTAGGACAATGAGTGCTTTGGCTATAGGAAATTTTGGCAACACAATAGTTCTAATGATTAAGTTTAGGCATATTTGTGCCCTTTTTTATTTGCTTGTCCAAATGTGGGCTGGATGATGAAGAGAAGGGAATGAGGCTTAAAACTGTCAAAAGTACATCTACAATGGAATCAGATTTGTTATTACACACTGCCAATCCTAACACAACATTCTGCTCCTAATCTCCACAGCACACACACCCCTCAGTGCTAAACACAAGCAAAATCACCAACTCCTTTTCTTTCTTACATGTATGGTAAAGTGTTAAAGAAAAAATTCATCTTCAGTCTTCACCTAGTCCTTATTCTCAGTGTCTGGCTAACTATGGAATCGCGGGTCTGGTGCCCAAACTTGTAGAATTCTACATTCCTCCCTTCTCACATACATGCCCCCTCCTTTCCCCCCTCCCCATCATCAGAGAACACACAGAGATACAAACACATTCCCTTTATACACATGCTAGTATTTATTCAAGGACACCATTTAGATTTTGATATCTACATAATGACCATTTTCAAGCATTATCTCTAGAAAGGCAACACATCCTAAAGGTCTTCATCTTCATATATACCCTGGGCATTACTTGTGGTAGAACTCTATTCTTCTTTGTCATCTCCTTCTCCTTCTCCTTCCCCTTCATCTCTTTCTCCTTCTTCTACTTCATTGTGTTCATCCTCATCATCTTCTTCTACTACATCTCCTTCTCCTTCTCCTTCTTCTTCTTCATCTTCTTTTTCACCTTCTTCTTTTTTCCTTCATCTTCCTCTTCTTCTTCTTCCCCTTCTACTTCTTCTTCTTACTGTTCTCCTCCTTCTCTTTCTTCTTCCTCTTCTTCTTCTCCTTTCTGTCTCCTTCTCCTCCTCCTCCTCCTCCTCCTCCTTCTTCTTCTTCTTCTTCTTCTTCTTCTTCTTCTTCTTCTTCTTCTTCTTCTTCTTCTTCTTCTTCTTCTTCTTCTTTATCCTCGGCCTCATAGTCCTCTTTGTCATCATCATCCTCAATTGGCTGATTTGCTGCGGGTCTCTTACCTTTCTTATAGTAAAATATAAGCATCTGCCTCTTTCTTTTTCTCTCAATTTTTCCACTTGATTTAAGGACTGAATTTACATTGTCCATTATCTTCAATACCTAGTGGGGGAAACAAGATAAACCCAGAAAGAAATTGGTTTTGGGTAAGAAATTGGGAAATGGGTGGGAATTGGGATTGTAATAGAATGACAGTGGATTAATTGAGGAGGTGTTTGTGCCACACAAGGGCAGGGTCAGAGTCTATAGTGGGGAATCAATGGGGAAGAACAGGAGGCATATCAGTAGGGTAGTCTGACCTTATCCTTTTCTTTGTCACGGAGTTCTGAAATGGAGTTCCTATTCACTTCACTACTTGTATATTCTTGGCGCATCCTTGTGGTTGGTTCTGTATTTTCTTAGTAACCTTGGTTTTGTTGTAGCAACTATACCCTACTCCAGGGCCCCTGACATCTATCCATATTCTCCAAGACAATGAGCCACACCCTTCAACTCTGATTGGCCAACAGTCAGTGGTTGCCATGGTTAGGCTTGACATCACAAAGCCTCAGCTTGACCCTCTATGAGGGGGCAGGGGTGATGATGCAGAGGACTCAGATGCTCTGGTTACAGAAAGCAGAGCTTCTTCAATATCTCTTAAAATCTTTCTCAAACTTACCTCTCCCTCATTTCCTCTAGTTCAATTATTGTCCAGCACATAGCAGGGAGGGGATGTTTCCTCTACTCCATTTTCCATACTAACCATCCATTCACTGGTCCATTCTACTATCCCTCAGATATTATCATTACCTAGTATTTTGTGTGTTGTTTTAATGGGTGTTTTATTTTAGAATAGTTTTAGATTTACAGAAAAATTGCGAAGATAATACCCATATACCACATAAGTGATATGTTGCAGTGTGGGAGCTGTGTATGTGTGTGTGAATAACATCTTCTTTATCCATTCATCTTGATGAACACTTACATTACTTACTTTGGCTATTGTGAATAATGCAGCATATTACCTAGTATTTTGGATGTCTTAAATAGAACCCCACAGAACAAAATGCACATTTTTAAGTTTCAATAAAGTCATGAATTACCACACTTCCTTACAACACTTGGCTCTTCCAGGCAACCTTCCCAGGTTGCATGTGGGGTGTGTATCTTTACTGGATATACTTCATTGATTTTCCCTAGTACCCTCCTCCTATTTATTTTTTTTTTCTTCCGGAGAACCTCAAACCTACTCAGGGACATCAGGGTTATGGAATTCCCAGTGACAGAGGCTGAATTAATCACTTGGCTTTGTCACATGGATGTCATGGATATTTCTCTCTAGAACGCTGAAGATCAGGATCCTGTGTGTGTGTGTGTGTGTGTGTGTGTGTGTGTGTGTGTGTGAGAGAGAGAGAGAGAGAGAAACAGAGACAGAGAGAGAGAGAGACAGACAGCAGAAACAGAGAGAGAGAGAGAGAGAGAGAGAGAGAGAGAGAGAGAGAGAGAGAGGTGGACAGAAACATTTTGCAAGGTCCTAGTGAGTCTTCTGCTTTCAGCTGTGTGACATTAGCATCCCACATAGTAACTGCTCTTCCTCCCTGAGTTTTTATCCAATAGACTTTTATATTGAACAGACTATCCAACCAAACCTTACATAGAAAGGGGACCAACATCTGGTTAAGATGCAAAATATGTTCACAAGGTAAAATTCATTTTCTTAGGCACAGTGTCAGTCAAATCTAATTTTGGAATTGAGATATAAGATATGATCTGAGCCTCACAAATAGGTCCAGGTTGGGAAACATGATTGAGGACTACTTTAAGGCGGCATCCTGGGATTGTATTTTAATTTGCTAAACTGACTAATTTGCAAAGCTAGATGTGGTGAAGATACTGTCTGCAAAGACAATGAGAGATAACAGGACTGGAGAGGTACCCTACTGAGTACACAAGTAAAGGTGTATCATGTCTCTAAAGGTGAAGTTTAACTGTAGCTATAGTCTGTAGAAGTAGGCACTGAATAGAACATATCGGTAAAATACTTTGCTATGACTGCTAATTATTTACCAGTCTCTTTGTGTAGAATCAGTAATTTTAATATTAGATGTGGATCCTGAATTGGTGGGACCATGACATTAATGGTCTGAACATTCACATTGAGGAAATAATCATGCATTTCCGGTTTAAGAGCAAGTCAAATCTGGCTGTTAAATTCAGAAGCAGTAGGGATGATTATACCTGCACTAACTAGGTCTTATATAATGGGTGTCTACCTGTGAAAGCCATATTTTCATTTATGTTGGGCCTTTTTCAACAAGAGTGAAAGTTGTTATTTTATAAGAAGGGAAGAAGGTCCACAGGGAAACATTTTTCAAGCTGATGGTAAATGTAAAAAATATAATTTTACTACTCATTGTGCCAGATCGTCATTATGTACTAGAAAATATCTTAGGACAATGAGTGCTTTGGGTGCAGGAAATTTAGGCAACAAAATAGTTCTAATGTTTAAGTTTAGGCATATTGGTTCCCTTTTTTATCTTCTTGTCTTATGTAGGCTGGATGGTGAAGAGAAAGGAATCAGGCTTAAAGCTATCAGTAGTAAAATATCTAAAATAGAATAAGATTTATTATTACACACTGCCAACCCTAACACAACATTCTGCTCCCCATCTCCATAGCACACACACACCCAGTGCCAAACACAAGCAAAACCAGCAACTCTTTTTCCTCCTTTCCTGTATTATAAAGTGTTAAGGAAAATATTCATCTTTGGTCTTTACCTAATCCTCATCCTTGGTGTCTGGCTAACTATAGGCTGGCTGGTCTGGTGCCCAAATTGCAGAATTCTACCTCCCTCCCTTCTCACATACCTGCCCCCTCCTTTTCTACCTCCGCATCATCAGAGAACACACAGAAATACAAGCACATTTCCTTTATACAATGCTAGTATTTATTCAAGGAGACCATTTATGTTTTGATCTCCTCATAATGCCCATTTGTTAAGCTTTTTTGTAGAGAGGCTACACATATTGAAGGGTCTTCTTCTTCTGAGAGACCCTGGGCATCCCTTGCAGTAGAAATACACTCCAGCACTTCTACTTCTTCTCCTTCGTTTGTTGGCCTGCTTACTGGAGGTTTTCTACCCTTCCTGGAGTAAAATGCAATTATCTGATTCTTTCTGTCTTTCTCATTCTTTTCCTCACACTGCTTAAGGAACGAATTTACCTTCGCCACTTTCTTCGTGATCTAGTTGGGAAACAAGTTAAACCCAGAAAGACATTGGTTTGGGGGAATAAATTGGGCAGTGGGTGGGAAAGGGGCTTGTAATACAATGACAAAGCATTGGTTGGGGAAGTGTCTGTGCCAAAAAAGAGCAAGGCCAGAGTCTTTGGTGAGGAATTATTGGGGAAGAAGAGGAAGCATATGAGTAGTTAGCTTGACCTTATCCTTTACTTTGTCATTAAGTTGGGAAACAAACTTCCAATTCACTTTAGTATGTGGAGTTTCTTGGTCCATCCTTGTGGTTGGAGTCTGATTCGTTATCTAGAGTAGGCTACAGTATTTTTTAGTAACTTTGACTTTGTTGTAGCAACAGGATCTACTCCAAGGCTCCTGGCCTCTATATATACTCTTCAGGACAATGAAGAGCCACACTCTTCAGCTCTGATTGGCCAACAGTCAGTGGTGGCCATGGTGTGGCTTAACATCACAAAGCCTCAGCTTGACCATCCATGTAGGGGGGGTGGGCAGAGGACTCAGATGCTCTGTTTAGAGAAAGGGGAGCTTAATCAACACCTCCTAAAATCTTTCCCAAACTGACCGCTCACTCCCTAATTTCCTGTAGTTCAATTATTGTCCAGCATATGGCAAGGAGGTGATGTTTACTCTAAGCCATTCCCCATACCCGCCCCTACATCTATTCAGTAATTCATTCTACTATACCCCAGATATGATCATTACCTAGTATTTTTTGTGTTATTTTAATGGGTGTTTTATTTTAGAATAGTTTTAGATTCACAGAAAAATTGTGAAGATAATTCCCATATACCCCATACCAATTTCCGTTATTATTAATACCTTACATTTTTATGGTGCAATTGTTACATGTAATGAACCATCAGTGAAACAGTTACAGTCAAACCTCAGTTCTCTAATATCTCCAATATCAAACAGTTTGGTTCTAGACCAGCCATGGGCAAACTACGGCCCGCGGGCCAGATCCGGCCCGTTCGGCTGTTCTATCCGACCCGCGGAACCGAAAGAGCGGAGGGTTCTCTTGCTCTCCCCTCCGCTCCTTTACTTTGAATTTATATTAGTTCACACAAACATTCCATCCATGCTTTTGTTCCGGCCCTCCGGTCCAGTTTAAGAACCCATTGTGGCCCTTGAGTCAAAAAGTTTGCCCACCCCTGGAATCTACACCAAGCTGTTCAAGGAAAACATGAATCAGTTGTGGAACAAAACTTAAGTTCTTGACCTGATAAATTCTTCAGGCTGATACCTCTACATGACACAAAGCATCTCCCATGCAACAAAGGAGAGAATGTCTTTGTTGCTGGCAAAATCTATAAGTAGCATAATTTTAAAACATAAGTAACCTTCAAGAGTGATAATGTAGCCAAGTGTGTGAAAGTGCTCACAAAACAACAGTCACAGGCAATTGAAGAGGTCGAAAATTGTTGATTCGGATAAATGAAAGAGATCAACCGAAGGACTTGTATGCATGTATATAAGGATAACCAATGGACACAGACACTTGGGGGGTGAGGGCATGTGCCAGGGGGTAGGGGAGGCCAGTGGGAGGTCAATGGGAGAAAAAAGGAAACATATGTACTACTATTTGTAATACTTTCAACAATAAGAAAAAAAGAAAAGAAAAGCAGTTAGCCAGTGATAGCATTTGGAAGGCAAGGATATGAGGAAAGGTGAAGATGGTGCCTTCTGACCTCCTGAAGGATACCCCTGAAAGGAGTGCTGAATGTGATTTATTTAAGGCTAACGGGGTAGTTCCTTAAATTTAAAAAAACAAGTGTTGCTATTTAGGTTAAACAGTACTTTAGACATGTACTGTATATAAGAAATTTAAAACAGGGAACCCTTTGTGTGTCTGGGATGAATTCATTTAATTTATATATATATACACTAGAGGCCCAGTGCATGAAAATTCATGCACTGGAGGGGGGTCCCTCAACCCAGCCTGCCCCCTTTTACAGTCTGGGAGCCCTCAGGGGCGGGAGGCGACCCAGCGATCAGGGGAAGATGACAGCCCCATCACACCTCTGCTGCTGCCACTGCTGGCAGCTCAAGCCTCGGCCAGCCCTGGTTACCTGAGCCTCAGGTGGCCCTGGGCGGCTGGGCAGCTGCCATCCAAGGTGCAGGCAAGCCTCAGTGTTGGCTGGGCAGCCACCATCGAGGCTTGCCTGCACCTCAGGCCGGCCCTGGGTGGCTGGGAGGCTGAGGGGACTGGGGGACTCCGGAGACAGGCACGTGGCTGCCGCCCCAGCAGGGCTGAGAGGACTGGGCACCACCATTTTTGAGGACATGGCAGTCAATTAGCATATTCCCTCCTTATTGGCTGTGGGTGCCACCATCTTTGTGAGGGCATGATAGTCAATTAGCATATGCCCTCTTTATTAGATAGGATGTCTAATGGGAAAAATTATTTGGTTTTCCTTTTTTGTATTTCTATTGATTTCAAAAGAGGAAGGGAGAGGGAGAGAGAGATAGAAACCTCAGTGATGCTAGAGAGTAATTGATTGGCTGCCTCCTGCACACCCCCTACTGAGGATTGGGACCACAAACCAGGTATGTGCTTTTGACTAGAATAGAACCTGGGAGCCTTCAGTCCACAGGCTGTTGCTCTATCCACTGAATCAAACTGACTAGGGCTGATTTGGTTTTTGAACAAATCACTTCTGAAACAGCCTTCTGAAATAAATTAAGTTCAAGAAGTGAGGTTCTACTGTATTGAAGTCTTTATTTTATTAAGATTTCCTTAGTTTTTACTTAATGTGCTTTTTCTGCCCCAGGATCCCATCCACAATACCATATTAAATTTTAGTCATGCCTCATTGGGATCCTCATGGCTGTACAGTTTTCTAGACTTATTGTTTTAGAGAACCTTTAATTTTTGGTTGTTTTTTTTTTACATTAAATCTTCCAATGTTATTGATGTTATAGTTGAAAGTTTTTACCAAGCTCTTCCTATTTCTTCCACCCCTTAACACTTGGAAAACACTTTTCTACTCTCTGTTTCAATGAGTTTGTCTTTTTCTATTTTAAATATTCCACATATAACTGATATGATGCAGTGTGTGTGTGTGTGTGTGTGTGTGTGTGTGTGTGTAGAATATCTTCTTTATCCATTCATTTCTTGATGGACATTTAACTTGCGTACCTTGACTATTGTGAATAATGCAGCATATTTCCTACTATTTTGGATGTCTTACCTAAAACCCCACAGAACTAAATACTCATTTTTATGTTTCAATAAAGACATGAATTATCACACTTCCTTCCAACACCTTGCTCTTCCAGGCAACTTTCACAGGTAGCATGTAGTGTGTGTACTAATATGTGTGTGTGTTTCCTGGATACACTTCACTGATTTTCTCCACTACTCTCCTCATATGTATTTATTTTGCTTTCGGAGAACCTCAAACCTAGTCAGTATCATCAGCATTATGGAACCCCCCATGGCAGTGGTTGAATTAATCACTTGGCTTTGTCACAGGAGTGCCATGGATGTTCCTCTCTAGAACCCTCAGGATCAGGATCCTGTGTTTGTTTGTGTGTGTGTGTGTGTGTGTGTGTGTGTGTGTGTGTGTGTGTGTGTAAGAGAGAGAGACAAGGAGAGAGAGATGGGCAGCAACAGGAGAAGCATTTTGCAAAGTCCTAGTGAGTCACCTGCTTTCAGGTGTGTGACATCAGCATCCCTCATAGTAACTCCTCTTCCTCTGTGAGTGACTACCCAGTGGACTTGTACATTGAACAGGCTATCCAACCAAACTCTATATAGAAAGTGGACCAACAACTGGTTAAGACACAACAAATGTTCACAAGGTAAAAGTAATTCCCTTAGACACAGTGTCCGTCACATCTTACTTTGGAACTGAGACACATGACTCAATATGAGACTCACAAATAGGTCCAGGTTGAGATACATGATTGAGGACTACTTTAAGGAGGCCTCCTGTCACTCTATATTAATTTGCTAACTGACTTACGCAGGTCAAATCTTTAGGAGATGCTTGGTAAGACTCACTAATGCAGTGCAAGGAATAGCAGTTGAAAGCACAAGCTTGCCACCAGGCAATGGCTCAAAGTGTATGCCTACCAGCATGTAGAAGAGTCAGTTAGGAAGCCAAAGCAAGATAAGAAAGTTCCCTGGCAGTATGGACAGTACCCTTATGTCCTCCTCACATGGCCATTTGTAGTGATCACTCCACAGACACAGGATGGATCCTACACCTAAAATTTCTTCTGGATGTCAAGACTGATGACCCAGGCACCAGGAGAGTATGAAAAAGTTTATTACTCACATAATGAGGCTTTCTGGAGGCATCAGGGAGAGAGAGAGAGAGAGAGAGAGAGAGAGAGGGAGAGAGAGAGAGAAAGGAGACTGCTTTTATGGTGTTAAGAGGATGAAGCTGGAATGAGTCTATCAGATAATTTAGGGTTTGCATGGTCTGAACTTCTTAATGGCCCCACAGAAAAGTGTACTTGGGCTTTCTTATCAGACTAAGGTTATTAGGGATAGAGGAAGTGGTGGGACTCTTTTATAGAATAGTGTTGTTTAAAGGCAAGATGTTCTAGCACAATTTGGTATTCTTATAAACCTTATAACTAACCTTCTTTTATTGCTTTAGCTGAAACTACTCTTCACTAGATATTCATTTATCAAATTATGATCCTTTATATATTATTTAAAGTAGCTTAGAATTATCTTCAATCAACAGAGAAACTGTGCAGAAAGATAAAAGACTGCTAGCATCAACAAGTCTGACACTCTGCCTACAAGAGGGCAGACCTAATTATTACACTATATCCTGAATTATGTGGAGTTACTTACATTTTTCCTATTCCAGGTGATTATTATAACATATAAAGACTGTAATAATAATAATAATAATAATAATAATAATAATAATAATATAAGAAGAAGAAGAAGAAGAAGAAGAAGAAAGAAGAGAAATTAACAGTTATTGACCATTAACTATATGCAGAAATTATAATAAACATTCATGTCCCTATTTAATCTTCATTACATCCCTATTTAGGTAAGTGACAAAACAATATTTTTGGCAGCTGTGCTGGGACTCCTTTGATTATCTCCATTCCAATACAGAAAAAGAAAAGAGTATGATGTAAGGCATATTGCAACATTTATAGGCTAGTCTCAAGAGAGGCATGCATTACTCCTGCTCACATTACATTTGAAAAAACTCACATAGCCATGCCTACCTACAAGAGAAAAGGAGAAATATAGTCTCTCTAGAAGAAAAGAACTTGAATGTTGGAAATCAGCAAGCAATCTCTGTCTCCACTATCATGTTCATCACTATCCCCATATTTAGAATAGGGCTTAGCACATAGTAGGTCATCACAAATATATATTTTTAATTACCTGTTTTGAGGGATTTTTGTCAGTTATGGAGTTCTGAAACGTATAAACCTTGTTTAAGCAATGGTTTCTTATATTTGATACCAAAAGCACAAGCAACAAAGAGTACATTGGACTATTCAAAATTAAAAAAAAAATTCTCCTGCAAAAGTCCCACCAAGAAAGTGCAAAGTCACCCCAAAAGAAAGAGAAAATATTTGCAAATCATATATTTGATAAAGTCGAGCATCCGGAGTACAGAAATAACTCAACAACAAAAATAATAATGACACAACTGAAAGTTAGGTAAAGGACTTGAATAGATATACATTTAAGATATACACATAGCCAACAAACACATGAAAATATGCCCAATATCATTAGTCATTAGGAAAATGAAAATCAAAACCACAATGAGATACCACTTCACACCCACATGGAAGGCTCTAACAAACAAACAAACAAACAAAATCATGAATATAATAAGGATATAGATATTTTGAAATCCTCATACACACCTGATGGGAACATAAAATGGTGTAGTCTCTGAAAAAACATTTTGCATTTCCTTAACAAGTTAAACATAGACTTCCTATACTACCCAGCAATTCTACTCCTAGGCATATAACCAAAAAAATTAAAAACGGTGAATGAAGCATCACAAAAGTAATGGACCAGTAATATTTAAAGAAGGAAAAAATGGTCAACTTTATTACAGCTCTCCATAGTTGAGGACAGACAGTTGATTATTGAACTTAATGGTAATAGAAGTCATTGTTAACTTTGAAAAAAAGATTAAAAGAGTGGAAAAGATTTAATATAAACTTGAATGTTTTATATTAAGTATATAATGTAATGTGAAGAAGTGGGAGTGGATAGTTATTTTCTTTTGAGGGATTTGGTATAAAGGAGAGAAGAAATATGGGACTATATCTATAGGGAGATTTGATACCAAAAGTACATTTTTAAGAGGGTAGATTCAAGCTAATGTAGATTATTTAATTAAATTGATGATATAAAAGATCAGGTGATAATTGTAGAAAAAGAAACATTGAGACAGCAAGAGGGGTATTCAGAACCCTAGTAGATGGGATCCATAGTAAAAGTGGAAGAGTTAGCCTTACATGAGAACAGGTAAAGTTTATACATTGTATGGAATAAAAGGGAATGATCATGGTATAGTTACAAAAGCAGATTATATGATGGATTAGCTGAGGAAGATATAAAGATGCTCTCTCTTGTTCTTTTTTCAGTGAAGGGATAAAGTAAGGTTATAAAATGAAAGGAGTGAGGGTAGGGTTTTGAGGAATTGAGGAGAGCATAAGATATTGAATATTCATTTTGAATAATGGAAATAGGCACATCATATGAAAGGTTTGCTGATTTGTGGTATGTGATCAAGAATTTAAAATTAACTGGTGAACAAAATAGATCCAGAGGCATAGAAGCATGGAATAGACTGATGAATCTCAGAGGAAAGGTGGGGGTTGGGGGATAGGGGGAGTGATTAACCAGGGAACTTGTATGCACATATGCATAGCCCAGGGATACAGACAATAGAATGGTAAGGGCCTGGGAGGGGCGGGTGTGGGGTTGAGGGGCAGTCAATGGGAAAAACAGACAAAGGGGGCATTTGTAATACTTTCAACAATAAAGATAAAATTTAAAAAATAAATAGGTTTATGTCCAGGAAAAAAAAAGAATTTAAGGTGAGATCAGGCAGCTCAGTCTCATAAATTTCTACAGCAATATTCATCATTTGTGTATAGGAACAAAATAGGTAGATACCTAGGTTCAACAAGGGTTGTGGTTTTGCCAAGAAATTACCATGGTGGGAAAGCAGGCAAGGAGATGAAGGTTTATGAAAGTGAGTGATAATAATGATGGACCATGAACTCTACATTGGTTAGGAATGAGGAAATTAGAAATGAAAATGGTGGTTAATGGTGAGATGTAGTGGAGTTCATAGATTGGAATTTAAAGTTGAAAAATTGTTGGAGGGGTGTGTGTGTGTGTGTGTGTGTGTGTGTGTGTGTGTGTGTGTAGCCCAAGAGATGTATGTCTTAAAATCAAGATTTACAAGTTGGTGCAATTTTGGGAAATTGCAATGTCTAGACCATGAGCATTAAAGATAGTGGCTTAAGTATGACGGGAGGAAAATATCATTGGAAATGAAAGCACGAAAGATTTACAAAGCCAAAAATGTTGGATTAATACACACATAGATTAATAGATGTGGAAGTTGCCAAAATGGTGGCAGAAAGGCATACGGAGGGGCAGCATATGATATTGTCTATGTGGATGAAAGGGGCCACATGCTAACCTGACAAGCTCAGGGGAGGCCTGCCTGGCAGTCTTGCAAACTCAGAGACCTAAAGTAACCACAAAGGATGGTCTGAAATTAAACTTTAACTAAAAGCAGTTATGGTGGGCAGTTACGTCCTAGGCTGGTATCTTCACTGACAAGGTCAACTTTTACCTTAACTGAGCCTATCTGTCTTTTTGCATCTATAATAACATACCCTTGAAATGTCTTGGTAACTTGTAACTTCCCTTTTTCTGAACCCCTTGGGGCACAACTTAATATGCTGGGCACCAGGACAGATACCACAAATTCCTTCATTGTTATCATGTTAAATTTCCTGCACCCACCTAAGTATGTGTCTATCATTTTACTTTTTATCCAATCCCAGGGGTTTCCCCCACTTTGCTTTCTCCCGCCTCTCTAGTCCACCAGTGTAGTTCATGTAACCCACCTACACCCCTTTCCTTTGATTGCAATGTAACTCGCCATTCTCTGGAGCATTATTTCAATTCGTTTTGAGGTTCTGCTTCCCAGCATATGTCGACAGTTTGGCTCAAATAAACTCACGAAAATTCTTTACAGGTTTCAATGGTTTTTTATGTTAACATCTAATAGCATGAACTACAAATGAAGTCTGGATTTTGAAGGAGAAATGAGCAGAAACTGTTTGGAAGCAACAATGGGAAGCAAAATAGACACTTCCTTGACCCGGGGTATGTGAGGAAAACTAATGTTTACTTAAGATTACTGCAGGAGAAGTGATTTCCTCAAGACATAGCCACATTCCATTTATAAAACAGAAATGGAAGAAACATTGAGAGAAGAATTTGAAGCTACTGGAAAGGTTGTTAATGATAGACTATGACTTATAGAGGGCAGAAAAGAAGGGCTTATGTAGATGGGGAGAGTTGTGTCTAGTTTTGTTGTGCATAGAACAATATGTGGATAAGGGTCTAGTTAATAATGGATAATCTGCAGGGCAGTGACTGAAGTAAAAGTGATGACACAAGATGAACTTTGTGATTGTATGACAGTCTCAGAGTTGAGTAAAACCCTCCTGACTGATGATTGCTTAATAAGATTAACCTAAAATCTAGACAAATCCAGAAACACCAATAGAAACCTTCTTGTTCTAAATATCTGTATCCTGCATGATGATCCAGTGTTTTAAAGATAGACTAATAAGGACATTTAAGAGAGCATAGAAGAGACATAAATTTGAAAAGAGGGGAGTGTTTGTGCGCAGAAATGTGGGTATGTATGAAAAATATCATCAGCAAATTCTAATGTCAGCAGGTTGCTATTATAGGCATATGGAGCTGTGCACTATTTTTGGAACACTCATGATGCCTGCACACCTGTGGTCCACATGCAGGTACCAACACATATTGGGCATCTGCAAGACCAAAGTTAGGAAAGCAGGGAGGCCGAAGGGAAGTGGTATTATTGTCCCAATCCAGAAATGTATTTACTGAGGCCTCCTGAAAGGCAGGTGGATAATAAATGGAAGAAAAAAGGTGAGTTTATTTTTTTCCTAACAACTCACCTTAGAAAGAAGTAGTTAGAGTTGTATTTCCCACATAAATTCACTTGCTAAAACTCCAGGAGCTCATCAGTGGGCAGATGTTTCCACCTAAGTATGGTTACCAGCAAACATTTAATCAAAATCAAGGCTGCATCTGGCTCACATTAAAAGGTTTCTTTTTGTCATTGTCTTTTAAAAGAACAATTCCCCATGTTTGTTATAAATCCAGACTCAGAATATCAATTCAATGTGCCTCAGGAGTTTTGTGGCTACACCTTCCTGCTGGGAATCAGCACTATCCCCAGAGAATCAATTTGTGGAGTATTGTCAAAGTGTTTTTCTTTTCAGTGTTTATCCACTGGAATGTCGAGGAATAAAGCATAGCCAGGGCAATCCTAAATTCATTTTCTTTCACCAAATGCATACAGTGTATATGAACATCACAGCAAGAGGGTGAAGATTTAATTAAACTACCAAAAGAGATCTGAGCTCAAATCCTAGAATCATCCTACACTGACTGGCCAGATTATTATGATCTCTGAACACATAATAATCTGGCCACTCAGTGTATATCCTATATAATAAAAGGCTAATATGCAAACTATCCTCTCGATCAGGAGTTCGACCAGCAGACAGGCCAGCCAACCACCCATGTCCCCTCCCCCTGGCCAGGCCACCCATGCAGGAATTCATGAACTGGGCCACTAGTGTGTGTGTGTGTGTGTGTGTGTGTGTGTGTGTGTGTGTGTGTGTATACACACACTAATGGCCCGGTGCATGAAATTCATGCACAGGGGGCTATCCCTCAGCCCGCCCTGCATCCTCTCCAATCTGAGACTCCTCAAAAGATGTCCTACTGCCGGTTTACAGGGATCGGGCCTAAACCAGCAGTTGGACATCCCTCTCGCAATCCAGGGCTGCTGGCTCCTAACCGCTCACCTGCCTGCCTGCCTGATTGCCCCTAACCACTCTGCCTGCAGGCCTGTTCGCCCCCAACTGCCCCCTGCTGCTGGCCTGCTCACCCCCAAATGCTCCCCTGCCAGCCTGATCACCCCCAACTGCCCCCCGTGCCAGTGTGCTCACCCCCAACTGCCCCCCTCTGCTGGCCTGCTCACTCCAAACTGCCCCCCCACTGTCCTGATCACCTTCAACTGACCCCCACTGGGGGCCTGCTTGCCCCCAACTGGCCCCCCTGCTGGTTTGCTCACCCCCAACTACCCCCCTCCACCAGCCTGATCACCCCCAACGCCCCCCCCCCCGCCACCAGCCTGATCACCCACAACTGCTGTCCCATCCTGGCCTGATCACCCAAAATTTCCCTCCCCTCTTGGCCTCTAACTGCCTCTACCTCAGGCCTGCCACCATGGCTTTGTCCAGAAGAATGTCCAGAAGGTCTCCTGGAAGATCTCTCAGTCTAATTAGCATATTATCCTTTTATTAGTAGAGATAGAGGCCTGGTGCACAGGTGGGGGCCAGCTGGTTTCCCCTGGAGGGTGTCCTGGATCAGGGTGGGGGTTCCCTTGGGGCATGGGGTGGCCTGGGCGAGATGCCTGTGGTGGTTTGCAGGCTGGCCACTCCCCCATGGGGTGAAGGTCCCTGCTGGGGGGGCATGGCCAGCCTGGGTGAGGGGCTGAGAGCTGTTTTCATGCTGGCCACACCTCCTTCAGGGTGGGGGTTCCCACTGGGGTGCCTGGCCAGCCTGGGTGAGGGGCTGATGGAGGTTTGCAGGCTGGCCATGTCCCCCAGTGGGGACCCTCACCCCATAAGGGCATGGCCAGCCTGGGTGAGGGGCTAAGGCAGCCGTGGGCAAACTATGGCCCGCGGGCCGGATCCGGCCCGTTTGGCTGTTCTATCCGGCCCGCGGAGCCGAAAGAGCGGAGGGTTCTCTTGCTCTCCCCTCCGCTCCTTTACTTTGAATTTATATTAGTTCACACAAACACTCCATCCATGCTTTTGTTCCGGCCCTCCGGTACAGTTTAAGAACCCATTGTGGCCCTTGAGTCAAAAAGTTTGCCCACCCCTGGGCTAAGGGCTGTTTTCAGGCTGGCCACACCCCCTTCAGGGTGGGAGTTCTCACTGGGGTGCCTGGCCAGCCTGGGTGAGGGGCTTATGGCTGTTTGCAGGCTGGCCACGCTTCCCAGCAGGGTCTCTTACTCCATGAGGGCGTGGCCAGCCTGGGTAAGGGGCTGGGGGCCGTTTTCAGGCTGGCCACAGCCCCTTCAGGGTGGGGGGTCCCACTGAGGTGCCTGGCCAGCCTGGGTGAGGGTCTGAGGGCTGTTTGCAGGCTGGCCAAGCCCCCCAGTGGGGACCCTCACCTCATGGGGGTGTGGCCAGCCTGGGTGAGGAGCTGAGGGCTTTTTTCAGGCTGGCCACACCCCCTTCAGGGTGGGGGTCCCCACTGAGGTGCCTGGCCAGCCTGGGTGAGGGTCTGAGGGCTGTTTGCAGGCTGGCCAAGCCCCCCAGTGGGGACCCTCACCTCATGGGGGTGTGGCCAGCCTGGGTGAGGAGCTGAGGGCTTTTTTCAGGCTGGCCACACCCCCTTCAGGGTGGGGGTCCCCACTGGGGTGCCTGGCCAGCCTGGGTAAGGGGCTGAGGGCCATTTTCAGGCTGGCCATGCCCCCTGGTGACCCAGTCTCCCAGCCCCTCCTTTTTTTTTTCCAGCGCCTCCTTGAGTGGAGGCCAGGGCGGGCGGGAAGCTTGGCTTCCTCCATCGCTGGGGGCAACCCAAGCCTCCTGCTCGCTCCAGCTCCATGGCCACAGCCATTTTTGTTGGGTTGATTTGCATACTTGCTCCTGATTTGCTGGTGGGCCTAGCGCAGGGACGGTCAATTTGTATATTTCTCTTTTATTAGTGTAGATATACACTGAGTGGCCAGATTATTATGTGTTTAGAGATCATAATAATCTGGCCACTCAGTGTATATTAACATTTTGGGTTAGGCTAGGTACTTAACCACTCTGAGCCTATTTCTGCTTTCTAAAAAAAGAGACAGGAATAATATCTCATATGGTTGTTGTAAAGATCAAATAAAATAATTCGTGGGAAGAATACAGCACAACAACTCACAGATTGCAAGACAATATTTGCAAATCATACATTTGACAAGGGATTTGTATCCAGAATATATAAAGAACTCTTACAAGTCACTGAAAAAAAAGTAAATAACCCAATGGAAAATTGTCAAAGAATCTCAATAGACTTTTATCCCAGAAAGATATACAAATGTCAGACAAACACATTGAAGATGCTTGACATCATTAGCCATCAGGGAAATACAAATGAAAACCACAAATAGATACCACTTCATACTTACTAGGATTGCTAGAATCAAAAAGTAAGATAATTAGCCCTAACCGGTTTGGCTCAGTGGATAGAGCGTCGGCCTGCGGACTGAAGGGTCCCAGGTTTGATTCCGGTCAAGGGCATGTACCTTGGTTGCGGGCACATCCCCTGTGGGGAGTGTGCAGGAGGCAGCTGATCGATGTTTCTCTCTCATCGATGTTTCTAACTCTCTGTCCCTCTCCCTTCCTCTCTGTAAAAAATCAATAAAATATATTTAAAAAAAAAGTAAGATAATTATAAGTGCTGTTGAGGATTTAGAGAAATCAGAACCTCCATACACTGCTATTAGGAATCCTATATAATAAAGAGGTAATATGCAAATTGACTGTCATACCCTCACACAAGATGGCCACCCCCATTTGGTCACAAGATAGCCACGACCATGTGGTCACAAGATGGCCGCCACAAGATGGCCAGCAGGGGAGGGCAGTTGGGGGCAACCAGGCCTGCAGGGGAGGGCATTTGGGGGCAACCAGGCCTACAGGGGAGGGCAGTTGGGGGTGACCAGGCTTGCAGGAGAGGGCAGTTAGAGGGGATCAGGCCTGCAGGGGAGGGCAGTTGGGGGCAATCAGGCCAGCAGGGGAGTAGTTAGGCATCAATCAGGATGGCAGGGGAGTGGTTAGGGGGTGATCAGGCTGGCAGGAAGAAGTGGTTAGGGGCAATCAGGCAGGCAGACAGGTGAGCAGTTGGGAGCCAGCAGTCCTGGATTGTGAGAGAGATGTCCGACTGCCTATTTAGGCCCGATCCTCCGAGAGGTCCCAGATTAGAGAGGGTGCAGGCTGGGCTGAGGGACACCCCCCAGAGCACAAATTTCGTGCACCAGGTCTCTAGTATACAATAATGCAATTGCTTTGGAAAAGTTTAGCAATTTTTGAAATAGTAAAACAGAGTTACCATTTGACCAGCAATTCAATTCCTATTTATGACTCCAAGATTAATGAAAATATATGTCCACAAAAAAACTTATACATAAATGTTCATAGCAGTAATATTCATAATAGCCAAAGGTGGAAATAACCCAAATGACCATCAACTGATGAATGGATAATCAATATGTGGCATACAACAGGTTATTCAGCCATCAAAAATAATAAAGTACTGATGCATGCTACAACATGGATAAACTTTGAAAACGCTATGATAAGTGAAAAAAGCCAGTAACAAAGGACTACATATATAAAATTCTATTCATATGAAATGCTCAGAACATGGAAACCAAAAGAGATAAAGTAGATTAATAGTTGTTTATGACTGAGGGCAGAAGCTGTGTGCACAGTGGATTGATAACTAAAGGGTACAGTGTTTCTTTTTGAGGTATGGAAAATGTTCTAAAATACACTGTGGTAATATCACATACCTGTGAACATACTAAAATACATTGAATTCCACACTACAAATGGGTGAATTCTATGTTATATGAATTATCCTATCTAATAAACAGGGAATATTCAAATTGACTGTCACGCCATAACAAGCTGGCTGCGCCCACAGCAGAGGCGGGGAGCCCATAACACAAGATATCTGCACCCACAGCAGAGGCCAAGTTCCCATAACGAGCCTTAATGAGCAATCAGCAGGGACCTGAGGCTGCATGGTGCTGGTCTGGGGCAGGGGACCTGAGGCTGCACCTCCAGCCTGGCAGGGATTGACAGGGAACCTCAGGCTTTGTCCCCAGCTCAGCAGGGCTTGACGGGGGACCTCAGGCCTTGTGCCCCATCCCAGCACCAGGCTGGGGGACCTCAGGCTGCACCCCCTGCCCAGAAGGGCTTGATGGGGGACCTCAGGCCACGCCCCCCACCTGTCAGGGCTTGGCGGGGGACCTCAGGCCGTATCCCCCGCCCCAGCGCCAGGCTGGGAGACCTCAGGCTGTGATCCCCACCCCAGCACTGGGCCAGGGGACCTGAGGCCGCACCCAACGCCTCGGCACAAGACCGTGGGACCTGAGGCCGCACCCCCTGCCCGGCGGGGCTTGACAGGGGACCTCAGGCCATAACCCCTGCCCAGCAGGGATAAACAGGGGACCTCAGGGTGCACCCCCACCCCAGTACTGGGCTGGGGGACCTGAAGCGATGCCCCCCATGCTGGCACCAGGCTGGAGGACCTGAGGCCTCACCCCCTGCCCCGGCGCAAGGCCAGGGACTTGAGGCCATGCCCCCCGCCTGCAGGGATTGACAGGGGACCTCAGGCCAGGCCCCCCACCCCAGCACTGGGCCTGGGGACCTGAGGCCGCACCCCCTGCCTGGCGGGGCTTGACAGGGAACTCAGTACATGCCCCTTGCCCTGGGCTGGGCTGGGACACCTCAGGCTGCACCCCGCCCATTCCCCCCCAGCACTAGGCCAGGCACCCTGAGGCGGCACCTCCCCACCTGGCGGGGCTTGACACGAGTGAGGCCGGCCAGGTCTGGATCTAGCCCAATGGGTCTTGCGAGATTTCGAGGTGCATGTGGGTGGGCAGGGACTTGACTCTGGTTCCTGTGGCACACCCCAGGCTCTGACAGGAGGAAGATTTTCATATACATTTTACTAATTTTCATCTCTGACACTTCTATTATAGAGAAAGGGCAAATAGCAATATTAAAATATTTCCTCTAATTAATTCCCTTTTAATGTACACGAATTTCATGCACTGGGTCACTAGTATCTCAATAAAGTTGTTCTTATAAGTGTGTGGTAGGCAGAAGAATAAAGAAAAACAAATGCAGCATATTGTGTGGAACAAAGTAAATGTTAATTATATGAAAGCTATTATTATTATTCTATGATCATTTGCTATATTCCTCTGACTAATTTAGTTTATCCAGTATACAATCAATCTATGGCAAGTGATTAAATTACTAGGAAGAAATTAAATGTGACAAATAAATCCTAATGATTAAGAATCTAATCTTTGGAACCAGACAACTATAGATTTACCATCACTCACATATGACCTTGAGCATATTAATTTCTCCATTTCTTTGTCTGTAAGATGGTAGTAACAAGACCCAGCTCATACAAATATTGTTAAGAATAAATAAAGTGAGGTATATGCTAAAGATTGGAACATAATAGTTCTCAGCAAAAATTAGATCTCCTTTTGTCAAGCCAATTTCCTACATGTTCTAATCACCTCAAAATATATTTTTAATTTTATATGCTTAAAAATTTTATTTTAAATGTCAAACTTTTTTTCTGGAATTTGCTTCCAATAATGGTTCAGTACTTGAATACTGTTAGCTGCCAAAATGTCAATTATTTTAAAAGTCAGCATTCTTATTCTCATTGGCCTTACGATACCTTGTTGATGGAAACAAGTCTCTGATTCTGGTTGAATTAGTAGGTATTCTTCACTTTAATCAGCCACTTGTGCATCTTTGCCCTTTTCTTGGTAAGAAAAGCATTTTTTGAAAAGTCAATGAAATAAATATGATTCAGTTGATATGACTACCAACATTAGAAATGGAAACTACTACCAGCTAATTCAAGTTGTGCTATTGTGAAGTATTTCACTCCCAAGGTGTTTGTTTTTTCAGGTTTACTCAAAATTAATGACCTTAAATAACTAAAGAAAAAAAATTAAAAAGATGTTAAAGAATATGTCAAGATGTGCTTGGAAATCAATACACAGTTGCTTTTAATATAAAGAAAGGAAGACAAAACCACCACAAAATCCCTGCTGGAAAAATCAAGTTCTTCACTCCAGGGATTAAAGAGAAGAGAAATTTTGTCACAACTATATATCATCTATCCAGATATGTGACTTTTTTCTAAATCTGTGAAAACTGAAAATTTCATTCTATAAACTAAACACTTTCACTGAATTTAAAGATAACCATATGTACTTTCAAAATCAAGCTTAAATTATACTACCATGGAATAAAACACATTTTTATACTTTACAACTTTATTCAGAAATTCAGCATAAGAATTGGCTATAAAAGTCTCAGATTTCATATAAAGCTTCCAAGTTATACTTTGGCTCTTGAATTTTAACTGTTTTAAACTAACAACAGAAATATTTACAAAAGAAAAACATACATTTCAGGGTGTTTGAGGGAAATCTGTGTCCTGTAACCAATCTCTACACAGGGAATGGCACATGCCAAGTTCCTTACTTTTTTGCCCAGGTGTAAGCATGGGCTAGACCAGTGTGAGAATTTAAGTCTTCAGAAGAAATGTCATGATGTTGCATCTGAGAACAATTTTACCTGAAAGTCATAGAGATTGCTCCTGAGAGGGAAATCTTTTCAAAGTTTCACTCTGACCTGCACAAGTTAGTAGCATTATTTCTGCCCACTCTTCCTGTGCCCAATTTTAATTCATTGGGGCCACATTCTCAGACTCAGATTTACTCTACTCTCTCCTTGGCTTTGTTTCCTCTGAAATGCCTCTGTCCATTCTTTTGATGGGCCATGTCAATATCACTGCCATGCAGATGGCTTCTCTCTCAAAGTCCTCAGTATTACCTCATGCTGCCCCACCATCATGCCATTACCTGGAACACTTCCTTTGTGTTAATAGGTAATGTCATCAGAACTAACATCTATTGAGCTTTTCCCATGTGACATTCACTATTCTAAGCACTTAACATGCATTACCTTAACTGGTCTTCCCAACAGTCTCAAGTAGGGTTTATTATTAACTCCCTTTCATCAAGGAAACTGGAGTTTAGGAAGGACATATGTTTACAGAATATACTAGGGCCCCAGTGCACAAATTCATGCACCTTGAAAGGAACTGTGGGCCGTGAGGCTGTGGTGGATCTGTCCATCCTCTGTGCCCCCCTGCTTGGCCCCTCCCACCATGCCCTGCCCCATCTTGGTCCCCTGTCTGCTGGCAGCCCTGCTCCTGATACCACTGCTACCATGCGCTGATGGCGCCAGCCCCACTTGCACAAGCTGATGGTGCGGAATGATTGGGGCCTGTGCCAGCAGCAGGTGTGAGTGGTGACTGCTTTCCCCAATCACCTCTGAGGGCTTCTCCACCTTCCCTTGCTCCTGAGCAATCAGGACTGGCACCAGGTGCCGGCAGCGGGTGCGAGCAGCAGCTCAGGTGCCAGCTGTGGGTGTGAGCGGGGCCAGTGCTGGCAGCAGGTGCAAGTGCCAGGCAAGACCATGGCACACGGGAGCAAAGGATTTTCAGTAACCACCGGAGGCTTTCCCTGATGACAGCGACCAGTGCCCCACCTTGGTTTGCTGCCCCCACTCACCTGCTTCATCATCCCACCGCGGCTGACGCCCACCATGTTCCACACTCTGCCGCCTGCTACCGATGCCCACCACGTTCCACGCGCACACCCTGGTGGTCAGCACACATCATAGCGACCAGTTGTTCGGTTGTTTGGCCGTTCAGTCTATTTGCATATTAGGGTTTTATATATGTATATACTAGTAGCCCTACACATGAATCCATGCACCAGTAGCTTGCTGCCACCCTCCAGTAGCTCTCCGCCTGCTGCCCCACCCTCCTGTAGCTCCCCCTCCCCCCAATAGCTTGCTGCCCTGCCCCCTCTTCCTCTTGTAGCTCTCCACTGCCTGCTTGTAGCTCACTGCACCACCCACCTTCTGATCTGTGATCCAGTCGTTATGTGGACATAATGACCATTTGCATATTACATCTTTATTACATAGTGTATATATAATTATTATATATATATACACTAGAGGCCCGGTGCACAAAATTCATGCATGGGGAGGTGGGTCCCTCAGCCCAGCCTGCACCGTCTCCAATCTGGGACCCCTCGAGGGATGTCCGATTGCCCGTTTAGGCCCAATCCCAACAGGCAGTCGGACATCCCTCTCACAATCCAGAACAGCTGGCTCCCAACTGCTTGCCTGCCTGCCTGCCTGATTGCCCCTAACTGCTTCTGCCTGCCAGCCTGATCACCTCCTAACAACTCCCTTGCCAGCCTGATCGATGCCTAACTGCTCCCCTGCCGGCCCAATTGCCCCTAACTGCCCTCTCCTGCCGGCCTGGTCACCCCTAACTGTCCTCCCCTTCAGACCTGGTTGCCCCCAAATGCCCTCCCCTGCATGCCTGATCACCCACAACTGCCCTCCCCTGCAGGCCTGGTCGCCCGCAACTGCCCTCCCCTGCTGACCTGATTGCCCACAACTGCCCTCCCCTGCTGGCCATCTTGTGTCCACATGTGGCAGCCATCTTTGATCTCATGGGGGCGGCCATCTTGTGTGTTGGAATGATGGTCAATTTGCATATTACTCTTTTATTAAATAAGATGATACATGTTGCTTGCAAAAGTAAACAGAATTACCTCAGAGGTAAGGTGGGGGAGGGTGAGTAGAGGGGGGAGAGATCAACCAAAGGACTTGTATGCATGCATATGGGCATAACCAATGGACACAGACACCAACAGGGTGAGGGTATTAACGGGGGCGGGGGCAATGGGGGCATAAGGACACATATGTAATACCTTAATCAATAAAAAGAAGTACACAGAAGTAGAAACTAGCAGAGTTGGTATTTGTAGTCAGATTTTATTATTCAACATGATATATAATATTGTCACATCCATTTTTCATCTTTTGCTAAATTTTAGATAAAATATCTTATTTTATTTTGCATTTCTTGATTTCTATTGCAGCAGAAACAGAATGCTTCATGAAATATGTGACATAAGGTATATTGCATATTGTTTCTTTGATTTCTTCTTTCCTAACATAAAATAAAATCCAGAAACTTAAATATTAGAGTTTAGGAGAAATAAAGAAGATATTATTGGGTAATCTGCCTGATAAATTAATAGTATGCCTTTTGTTGCTCCCCAGTGGCACTGTTGAATTGTGGTTCTCCATGATTTTAGATGAACTGTTGTTATAGGAGGCAATACAGATCTCTTTTCTAGTGATAATTCTCAGGATCTCAGTGGTGAGCCCTACCACCACCATCATTGCTCTCCAAACTGTAGTACCAAGTATCCCACCTCCTTCACAGTCATTGATATCCAAGAGCCTGCTACCTTGAGGCATAGCTTGTGAGGTCAGTACAAGTCTTTTTTTCCTAGTTTAAGCACTCCAAAATATACTGCTTCCAAACTTCTCCCTGAGGGTTGGTCAGACAAATCTTAATTAATTTTTAGGCCTAATCTAGATGTTGTTAAGTTTACTTCTACAAGTCAAATGTAGAAATTCCAGTCATATAAGCCAAAGATACCTCTTTGAATGCCCTTGCATTGTTCTTCTTTATTTTAACATTAGATACCAACAACTAACAATTATGTTATCTAATATAAAAACCCAGACTTACTTCCTCTTTCTCCCCCACAAAGAGCTGACAACACTAGTGCACATTCCTTGCAAGGCAAGATCTCCTGGATCCAACAGCAATTGCTCTCTTTAGATGGGCCATGAACCTCTAGTCCATCACCTGGCTGCTTTACTTTCTGAGATAAACTGTCTGAACTCCACAGATATTTGAGTTTATAACTGAATCTAGAATTTTTAAAGCAAAGTCTATTTAGGGTTAACTTTAGGGCACCTGGAACTTCTGATTTTTCTGTGTTGTTTTATGCTGTTGTTTTTTGCCGGGGGAAAGGGTGGCTGCTACTGAAACATAAAAGATCTGTTAACTTACACCAACCCAACGATAATCCTACATATTAGGGATGCATGGGGGTTAGTATGTACAATGTCTAACACATAACAGGTGCTCCATAAATACTGTCTGAATGTATGAAAAATGGCTCTCTTTCTTTTAATTAGTGTCAAATGTGATGAGAAGAAATGCACCAATTAATTTTTCAGTAATAAATCCAGTTAATGCTAGTAAAATTAGAATATTTTTCTCAACTTAATTGACCATACATATTTTTCCTTTGGGAGTTACCTAACCAAATATTTTCCCATTATCCTTTTGAATACTTATATTTCTTATTGGTTTTTTAAAAATATTTTTTATTGATTTCAGAGAAGAAGGGGGGAGAGAGAGAGATAGAAACATCAATGATAAGAGAGAATCATTGATTAGCTGTGTCTTACACAGCCCACACTGGGGATCAAGCCCGCAACCTGGGCATGTGCCCTTACTGGGAATGGAACTGTGACCTCCTGGTTCATAGGTCAATGTTCAGCCACTGAGGCACGCAGGCTGGGCTTTTATTGTTTTTTAAAATATCCTATATACTAAAAGCCTAATATGCTAAGTGTCCGACTCTTCGACCAGTCGCTATGACGCGCACTGACCACCAGGGGGCAGACGCTCCAACCGGTAGGTTAGTTTGCTGCTGGGGTCCGGCTGATCAGGACTAGGTGAGACAGGCCAGACATGCTCTGGAGCCCTCCCATCATCCCTCCCCAGCCAGCCAACCTCCTGTGGTCCCTCTCCGGCCAGCCGGCCTAGATTAGCACCAATCAGGACAGGACGAGATGGGCCAGACACGCCCTGGAGCCCTCCTGTGGTCCCTCCCCAGTCTCGATCATTCACCAGTGGTGTCCCTTGGCCTGGCCTGTGCCCTCTTGCAATCTGGGACTCCTCATGGGATGTCGGAGAGCTGGTTTCAGCCCAATCCCCACAGGCCAGTACGAGGAACCCAACCAGTGCACAAATCCGTGCACTGGGCCTCTAGTATATATATAAAAGGCTAAAATACTAACTGTCCGACCATCCAACCAGTCGCTATGATATGCACTGACCACCAAGGGGCAGATGCTCAATGCAGGAGCTGCCATGACACGCACTGGCACCACGGACCTGGCTCTCACAAAGAAACACTCAGCTTCCCCCAAGTGGGACAGAGGCCCCGCCACCACCCTGGAGCAACACCACACCAAATCACAGCTGGTGCTGCCAAGACTCCATGGCACAAAATTTGGCCCACAGCCCAGCCCAGCCCGGAAACAGTCGCTGTGGATGCTGGGTAATGACATCACATAGCAATGCCCAGCTTCCTCTTCCTCCCGATGACTAGCCTCTTTGCAGTTTCTTCAGCCCAAGAACACGACTTGCTTTCTGGCCATGTGGAAACATTTTACACTGTAATTAAATGTCTGTGAAGCATTTTCCCATGCCTCATCTCATTTGATCCTCACAGAAGTCCTGCAGTAGGTAGATAGGAGACTCGCTGGAATCCTATTTTATTTTCATTAGCTGGAAAATGAAGATTTAGAAAGTTTAGAAACAACCCAACTGAAAAGAAGTAAGAAGTTCCAGGTGCCCTAAAATGACTTCAGGTTTTTTCACTGCACAGAATATAGTCAAACACTGCTGCAATTAAATATTTTATCCTATGTTCTCCCTGCATGATCTACAATGATAATTTGCTTCATGTTGATAGTTACTGTGTTGCTGACAATTACCTGAAAGAGAAGTTGGGATGCTTCACTGGGCTGGAAAAAGTTTAGCTACATCAGAAAGCAGGTCTAATAAGCAAGTTTATTCTATACTAGAGGCCTGGTGCACGAAATTCGTGCACAGGGGAGGGTGGGGTCCCTCAGCCCAGCCTGCACCCTCTCCAATCTGGGAACCCTCGAGGGATGTCCAACTGCCCGTTTAGGCCCAATTTCGGTATGATCGGGCCTAAATGGACAGTCAGAAATCCCTCTCACAATCCAGGACTGCTGGCTCCCAACTGCTCGCCTGCCTGCCTTCCTGATTGCCCCTAACCGCTTCTGCCTGCCAGCCTGATAACCCCCTAACCACTCCCCTGCCAGCCTGATTGATGCTTAACTGCTCCCATGCCAGCTTGTTTGCCCCTAACTGCCCTCCCCTGCAGGCCTGGTCACCCCTAACTGCTCTCCCCTGCAGGCCTGGGTGCCCCCCACCTGCCCTCCTCTGCAGGCCTGGTCACCCTTAACTGCCCTCCCCTGAGGCCTGGTCCCCCCCAACTGCTCTCCCCTGCAGGCCTGGGTCCCTCCAAACTGCCTTTCCCTGCAGGCCTGGTCGCCCCCAACTTCCCTCCTCTGCCGGCTTGGTCACCCCTAACTGCCCTCCCCTGCAGGCTTGATCGCCCCCAACTCCCCTCCCTTGCAGGCCTGGTCCCTCCCAACTGCCCTCCCTTGCTGTCCATCTTGTGGTGGCCATCTTGTGTCCACATGGGGGCAGGATCTTTGATCACATGGGGGCAGTCATCTTGTGTGTTGGAGTGATGGTAAATCTGCATATTACTCTTTTATTAGATAGGATAGAGGCCTGGTGCATGGGTGGGGGCCAGCTGGTTTGCCCTGAAAGGTGAACTGGATCAGGGTGGGGGTTCCCTTGGGGCGTGAGGCGGCCTGGGCGAGGGGCCTGTGGTGGTTTGCAGGCTGGCCACGCCCCCTGGTCACCCAAGCAGAGGCCCTGGTATCTGGGGTTTATTTATCTTCTATAATTGAAACTTTGTAGCCTGGAGCAGAGCCAAGCCTTCTGCTCACTCTGTGGTGGCAGCCATTTCTATTGGGATTTATGTATCTTCTATAATTGAAACTTTGTAGCCTTAAGCAGAGGCCTGGACTGGCCAGGGTGTGCAGAAAGGTTGGCTTCCTCCATCACCGGGGGCAACCCTAGCCTCCTAGCTCTTTCCAGCTCTGTGGCTGCCGCCATTTCTGTTGGGCTATATTTATCTTCTATCATTGAAACTTTGTAGCCTTGAGTGGAGGTCTGGGCCGGCAAGGGCAGGCGGAAAGCTTGGCTTCCTCCATTGCCAGGGAAACCCAAGCCTCCCTCCTGCTCTCTGTGGTCGTAGCCATCTTGCTTGGGTTTATTTGCATATTCGCTCCTGATTGGCTTGTGGGCGTGGCTTGTGGGCATGGCTTGTGGGTGTAGTGGGGTGATGGTTAATTTGCATATTACTCTTTTATTATATAGGATATATAAAAGGCTAAGTTGACGTACACATGCTTGATACATATAAAGCTCTCACTGGCGCCAATCGCACGTGTGTATTTCCATCTGTCTTTGTCGATCGTGAATTTGGTTGACATTCCATTATAGAGAAAGGGCAAATAGCGATATTAAAATATTTCTTCTAATTAATTTCCTTTCAATGTGTATGAATCTGTGCACCAGGACACTAGTCTTCATATAAAGTCAAACCTCAGTTCTTGAACATCTTCCAACTTGAACAATTCAGTTTTTGATCAATTTTTCATAGAAAAATGTCTTCATTGTCAAACGAAACCTTGGTTCTCCACTCTACAACCCCTTCGTCCTGATACCTATATGATCAGTCATATGTCTCTCAGGTGACAAAGGAGAGAGTGCCGGAGTATAAGTCAGATTACTGCTAACCCTAGCCTTGTTAACATCTCAGAAAATTGTGCTGTGAATATTTTCATGGTTTTTTTTTTTGCTTTTGTTACTGCTTATTATTGTTAAATATATTATGTACAGTTAGTCACCATGGGTCCTAAGAAGGTTAGCGATAGCAGAAAACTGAAAAGTTGTGTGAATAATAAAAGAGCTTTAAAAAGAAATAATTGCAAAGTATGATAGAGGTGTTCATGTGACTCATCTGGCTACCTAGTATGGCATGGAAAAATCGATTAGCACAATTTTAAAACATAAAGAGGCCTTCAAGAATGCTGATGTTGCTAAGGGTGTGACAGTGCTCATGAAACAATGATCACAGGCAATTGAGAAAGGTTAAAACAGGGAATCATATGGAGGTCTAAAACAGATTAATAATATTTCTAATGAGAAAAATGATTTGGTTTTGAACAAATCACTTATTGAACAGCCTTCTGGAACAAATTAAGTTCAAGAACTAAGGTTCCACTATATTGATGGATTATTTCATAATACATTCACCTCTTTTTTAAAGTTATTTACATTTTCATTTTATCTGTGCTTTTATATAAATAAACTTAATTATTTTAATGCAGGAAGAGCCTTGTGGTTTTGAAACTCACTTAATCCACAGTGATAATAATATCAATACATTCTGCATTCCTGTTTTATTTTCACTACCCTTTTGGACAATGGCAATGGTAGAAAGAACAATCTAAGTATCAGGCTGCTGGGACTGCACTGATTATAGTACAACGTACATAAGAAACTAAGAAAATAAAGTTCTGCTTTTTCTTAGTTGAAGCTTCCTTACAGAGAAAAATAAAAGGTAGAGTAAAAGATAGAACAGATAAGACCATATCTATTTCTAACAATGAAATTTCTAAATTAGCTTAAACCAAGTCAATGGAAGTAGAGACAGATCAAGTGCCCAGATGATCCCTCTAGAGCAATGGTTCACAACCTTTTTTTGGCCATTCCCCTCCTAAGCATCTATAAAATCCTGATGCTCTCCACCCGCCTCCATGAAATATAATTTTTATTATTCTAAAGGTGAACTCCTATTCATGTGGAGGAAGCCTAAAAGGCCATTCACTTGGTCTAAACAAGCTTCCAAAGAACATGGCATTCATGAAGGAGAAAAATAAAAGAATGAAAGGATAGTTGAAGTACTGAGGAAGAAATCACTAAGAAATTGTTAAAAAAAATAATAATATGAAGTTATATGAAAAAATAGCAAATAAAGTTTCAAAACATATAATAGAGAACTGAAATGCATAAATATGTCACAATATATAGTTATATACTCTATATGAGGCCCCTAGAACCATAAGAAATGCAAAAAATTCACTGTTAATAACTCATTCTCAAATTGGCCCCGTTAAAAATCAAATTGCCCCCCTGTGGGAGGGGGTGCCCCACGTTGGGAACCACTGCTCTAGAGCCAGCACTCAAGCTAACATCCTATATAATAAAAGCCTAATATGCTAAGTGTCCAGTCGTCCATTCAACCAATCAAAGCGTAATATGCTAATGATATGCTAAGGCTGCTCAACCACTCACTATGACATGCACTGACCACCAGGGGGCAGACGCTCCAACTGGTAGGTTAGCTTGCTACTGGGGTCCAGCTGATCAAGACTGAGCAAGATGGGCCGGACACACCCTGGAGCTCTCCCGCAGTCCCTCCCTAGCTGGCCAACCTCCTGCATCCCTCCCCAGCCCCAATCATGCACCAGTGGAGTCACTCAGCCTGACCTGAGCCCTCTCGCAATCTGGGACCCCTCAGGGGATGTCAGAGAGCTGGTTTCAGCTTGATCCCACAGGTAAGGCCAAGGGACCCCACTGGTGCATGAATTCATGCAGCAGGCCTCTAGTTATACATAAAATACCAACTATATTCCTGATGGTCTCATTGCTTTGTCTATGGAATAAGCACGCTTCGAAAACACAGGAGACCCAACCTGGCTGGCCCCACCCCCATTGGGTGAGACCCAGACCTGGCCAGCTCTTGGGTGGGGGGCGCAGCCTCAAGTCCCTCGGCCCAGCGCCAGAGCGGGGGATATGGCCTGAGGTCCCCTGTCAAGCCCTGCCAGGCAGGGGGTACAGTCTGAGATCCCCCAGGCCTAGCACTGGGGTTGGGGGGCATGACCTGAGGTCCCCCATCAAGCCCCACCGGGTTGGGGGTGCAGCCTGAGGTCTCCATCAAAGCCCTGCCAGGCGGGGGGCATGGCCTGAGGTCCCCATCAAGCCCCACTGGGCGGGGAGTGCAGCCTGAGGTCCCCATCAAGCCCCTCTGGGCAGAGGGTGCAGCATGCGGTCCCCGGCCTGACACTGGGGCAGGGGGCATGGCCTGAGGTCCCCTGTGAAGCATAGCCAGGCAGGGGGCACAGCCTGAGGTCCCTGTCAAGCCCTGCCTGGTGAGGGGCAGGGCCTGAGTTCCCCCGTCAAGCCCAGTGGGGGGGTGGCCTGAGGTCCCTCGCCTGGCCAGGCGCCATGCAGCCTCAGGTCCCTGCTGTTCGGTCGTGACGTTATGGTGTCCCAGCTAATTTGCATATTCCTCTATTATTAGTATAGATAAAAATATATTTTTTTAAATGTTAACCATAAATAATTCTGAAAAGAAAAAGATGCCTAGAGAAACATGATTGCTATTTTCACCCCTGGTCCCATCTCAAATAGTTTTGTCCTTGGCATCTGTATTTGCAGAGATAAATATTGTAGTGCAATTTGAAGACTATATTTTCAGTAAAGTTAATAGGATTTGTAATCCCTTAGAAATGAGTAATTTTGTAAAAATAGTAATTTCTGTCTATGGAAAAAGAACAGATAACTGTTATTTAAAGAATTTTCTAGCCCTAGCCAGTTTGGCTCAGTGAATAGTGCATCGACCTGTGGACTGAAGGATCCCAGGTTCAACTCCAGCCAAGGGCACATGCCCGGGTTGTGGGCTCAATCCCCAGTAGGGGACGTGCAGGAGGTAGCCATTCAATGATTCTCTCTCATCATTTATGTTCCTATCTCTCTCTCCCTCTCCCTTCCTCTCTGAAATCAATAAAGAAATATAGATATTAAAAAAAGAAAGAAAAATAACCTAGTCAAAATCTTAAAAAAATAATTTTCTATGCATAATATAAAGTTTGATGAGCTTCCTTTAAATCTTTAACGCCATTTGAAAGATACAACAGGAACTCATAACTGATATATGCACAATTTATAAAAAGATGCAAATTAAAAATGGCAGACAAGCAACACAGAAGTAGTGTTGCTCTTATCCACACTTATTTTTCTTACCCTACATCTGATAGAAAGTATTTTCCCAATACCATAATATTCCCTTCAAACTCACACAAGGAGAACTGTTTTCTTGAATGCTTGGCCTCACAAATACAGACATGCTATAAAGGGGCAGCTGCTGCTAAACCTAGAGATGCATTGAGTGACTTCTCTGATCATTCCATGTTTCCTCATTAATGTCTTCCCAGCTACATAGATAAAATAAGATTCCTACATAAGGTTCATGCTAGCTGGCAAATTGTGTTATCCTCTTTCAACCAAACAACTGTGTGTATGTGTGTGTGTGTGTGTGTGTGTGTGTGTGTGTGTGTGTGTGTGTGTTTATGTGAAGAGAGAGAGAGAGAGAGAGAGAGGGAGAGAGAGAGGGAGAGAGAGAAACGGGGGGGGGACTATAATAGCATCTGAAAGGCCTTACTTAATATAATTCAGTAAGATCATGGTTTTTTAGTATTTACATATATTATACAGTAAACTCCAGATGTGTAAAATATAACCAAAACCCACAAAACTTTTTTAGTCTCCAAATGTTAGGGTATTTATAATAGTTACTTTTAAATAGGAACATTTGCATTGGATGATTATTTAATGATCATGTCAACTAAGCATTATGCATCTTCTCAGTAAATTCCAGAGGATTGTTTAGGCATCCTAGCTTTTTACCATAATTGCAATTTCTAACCCTAGAAAAGAGAAGACACAAGGGATAATATGATAGCACAAAATAATTTTTCTTCAATAAATGGTGCTGGGGAAACTAGTTAGAAAAAACTGGTTTGGAAACTGTTCAATAAAAATGAAATTGGACCCTTATCTCACTCTAAATACAAAAATAAAACTCAAAACAGATTAAAGCACAGACTGCTAGAAAAAAAACATAGTGAAAAACCTTCTTGGAAATGATTTTTTTTATGTGACCCCCAAAGTACAGTCAATGAAATCAAGGATAGACAAATGTGATTGCAACAAACTAAAAAGTGTTTGCACAGCAAAGGAAATAATCAACACAGTGAAGTCAATATACAAATGGGAGAAAATATTTGTAAACCATACTACTGATAATGGATTAATATCCAAAATATATAAAGAACTAAATAGTAAAAATCAAGTAACCCAATTAAAAATTAGACAAAGGTTGGAATAATCATTTCTCCAAAAAAAATATATACAAATGGCCAACTGGTACATGGAAAAGTCTTCCACATCATGACTCATCAGAGAATTCAAATCAAAACCACAATGAAATATCACCTCACAGTTGTTAGAAAGATTATTATCAAAGCAAGAGACAACAAGTGTTTACAAATATATGGATAAAAGGGAAACCTTGTACTTTGTTGGTGGGAATATAAACTGACACAGCCATTATAGAAAACAGCATGGAGAGTCTGCAAGAAAAGGTAAAAATAGAACTACTGTATGATACAGCAATCCCACTCTGGGTATATACCCAAAGGAAATAAAATAAGTATCTCAAACAGATATCTACACCCCATGTTCATTGTAGCACCATTCACAATAGCCATAATATGGAAATACCCAAGTGTCTGTCAATGTGTGATTGAATAAAAAAGACGTGGTATATATTGGAATAACAACTGAATATTATTCAACCATGAGAAAGAAGGAAATATTGTCATTTGCAACAACATGGATGTAAGTGTAGGGTATTATGCTACTTGAAATAAGCCAGACACAGAAAGACAAATACTATACACTGAGTGGCCAGATTATTATGATCTCTGAATGCATAATAATCTGGCCACTCAGTGTATATCCTATATAATAAAAGGCTAATATGCAAATTGTCCCCTTGACCAGGAGTTCAACCAGCAGGCAGGCCAGCCAACCGCCCATGTCCCCTCCCCCTGGCCAGGCTTGCTGGACCCCACCCATGCATGAGCATGAATTCATGCACCGGGCCTCTACTATATATATACTGAGTGGCCAGATTATTATGCATTCAGAGATCATAATAATCTGGCCACTCATTGTATGATCTCACTTGTATGTGGAATCTAAAAATAAAGTCAACCTCAGAAGCACAGAACTGAACAGTGGGGTGGGGAGGGTGGAGGAAATAGGGAGATGTTGATTAAAGATTACAAAGTGACAGTTATGTAATGTGAATACATCTAGATATCTAATATACAGGCATGATGACTATACTTAATAATTCTCTCCTGAACACTGGAACTATCCTAAGAGAGTAGATTTCAGGAGCTTTTGTCACACACAAAAAATGGTAATCATGTAAAGAGATGATGTCATATCTGGGTTGTGGGTTTGATCCTTAGGGAGCATATGGAAGGCAACTGATCGATGTTTCTCTTTCACACTGGTGTTTTTCTCTCTCTCTTTCTCTTTCTTCCTCTCTCTAAGCATGTTCTCAGGTGAGGATGAAAATAAATAAATAAATGATTAAATGGAAAAAACTGCCACTAATCTTATGTACACTCCCTTAATAAATAAGAATAAATCCTATATAATAAAGAGGTAATATGCAAATTGACCCTCATGCCCTCACAAGATGGCTGCCTATGACCAGGCTATCAAGGGGTTCAGTGAGGGACGACCAAATGACTGAACAAGCAGGCTGCGTGGGGCAACCAGGCAGGCAGGGGGGGTTAGTGAGGGATGACCAAACGATTGAACAGAAGGCTGCATGGGGTGACCAAGCCAGCGGCGGGGGGGGGGGGGGGGGAGGGCGTGAGGGGCGACCAAACTGGCAGGGGGGGCAGTTGGGGGTAACCAGGCCAGCAGGGGAGGCAGTAAGAGGCAACCAGGCCAGCGGGGGGGGGGGGGCAGTTAGGGGCAACCAGGCCAGAGGGGGCGTGCAGTTGGGGGTGACCAGGTCAGCAGGGGGCAGCTGGGAGCTATTGGGCTGGCAGAGGGAGCAATGAGGGGCAACTAGGCCAGCAGGGGGGGCAGTTAGGAGTGACCTGCTAGCAGGGGGGGCAGTTAGGTGTGATCAGGCCAGGATGCAGAGGCAGTGGGGGCCAATCAGGCCGGCAGAAGGGGCAGTTAGGGGTTACCAGGCAGGCAGGCAGGTGAGCAATTAGGAGCCAGCGGTCCAGGATTGTGAGAGGAGTGTCCGACTGCCAGGATCGGGCCTAAACTGGCAGTTGGACATCCTGCAAGGGATCCCGGATTGGAGAGGGTGCAGGCTGGGCTGAGGGGACCATCCCCCTCTGTGCACAAATTTTGTGCACTGGGCCTCTAGTTATATAAATAATTGAAAAAAGAGCAATACAATTATAAAAGGTAAATACATATTTTCCATGCTAAGGTTGATTGTGGAGATGATAGCTCACTTGTTTTATTTCTAGGAAACACAGTTCAAAATGCAATGGGCTAGTTCACCTCTGTGTACCCTTGTGACCAAACATGCAGGTTATCACTATCATTGCATCCTATATGTTTTCATTATGCTAATTATCACACATACATTCAAATATTTCTTTCTTTCAGTGTTTGTTGTAAAGTGTCTACCCTAATAGATTTAAAACTCCATGAAGTCAGTAATTGTGTTTAATTTACCACTGTATGTCTAGTGCCTAGCATAATGCTTTATTCCTAATAAATGCTCCATAAATATGTGTGGAGACGGAGGACTGGAGGGAGGGAAGAAAGAAAAGAATGGAGGAAAGAAATGAACAAGGAAGTAAGATGGAGCCAAGGAAATGGATATAAAAGTTATTTAGATGGTGCAAAGTGACCTATAGATAAGTAATAATCCACCTTTTTAACCTACAAAAAAAGCTATTTCCATGGCAATGCATGACATCTATAGGACACTCAGATTTGATTCAAATATGTAGAGTGGATATATGAACTATAACTTGTTTGTAGAAGTTTAGAACATTCTTTGTTTCCCTATAACTTCTGTTTCCAACTGGATCGTGATCTTTTTTTATGACAGTGTCCCACCCAGAAGTCTTTAAAGTAGGCATGTCATGTGTTCAGTAGTGCTACTCAAAAGCCTCTTATTGTTGAAACTTCTTTTCTTCCTTGTCATGCATTTCCAATTAATTGTCAAGTTTTGCCAATGTTGTTTCCTTGATATTTTTTTAGTCTCTCTTTCCCTTAATCCCCATTCTCATAAATCTACTCAAGCTATCTTTCTATTGGTCAACTGAAATAACCTCTTAATTGGTCTTCTTGCTCTACTCCAGACCCTTCAATTCACTTTCTCTGTTGCAACTAGCATTTTTCAAAACACAAAGATGGTATGTACGTAGATTGCATGTTAAAATTCATTAGCAGCTCAATGCTGTTAAAATCAAAAGTCTTAGTTAATTCTTAGATCATGACCTACCAGGTGCTGTATGGTACGACCTCCCCTAACCATTCCAGCCTCTTCTTGCAGCACTCATACCCATCCTTTACATTCTAGTTACTTTAGCCTGATTTTAGTTCCTTTAATGTATCATTCCATCCTGTCATCAGGTTGTTGTATATACTATTTCCATCATCCAGAATGTTCCTGCATACCTATGCCTTTTACCTAATCAGGCCTTACCATGTTTTCAGTCTCAGCTAAAGTAACATTTCTTTAATGTTACTTAAAACTTTCTCTGGTTAACAGTTCTAGTCTAAGTCAGAATTATTTTTAATATATTTTATGTAACTATGTTCTTAACATTAATAACATTTTTCTCAGCTTGGAATGATACACTTACATATGTGATTATTTGATTAATATACACTTTGCCATTCAGAAGATAAAGTCTGTAAGAACCATGTCTGGTTTTGTTCAACATTTTTTTTTAAATATATTTTATTGATATTTCACAGAGAGGAAGGGAGAGGGATAGAGAGCTAGAAACATCGATGAGAGAGAAACATCGATCAGCTGCCTCCTGCACACCTCCCACTGGGGATGTGCCCGCAACCAAGGTACATGCCCTTGACCGGAATCGAACCCGGGACCTTTCAGTCCGCAGGCCGACGCTCTATCCACTGAGCCAAACCGGTTTCAGCTTGTTCAACATTTTAACAACATTTCCTAGCATAATGAGTAGCACATAGCTTATGATTGATATTTTTGAAAGAGGTCAAGAATAATGCACTCAAGGATATATAATATTAAATATTTTCATAAATGTAGAGAAATTTTCTATAGCACCTAAAGTTGAAGACTTAGCTTTACTATTTTAACTAACTTCCTCTATAATTACAAAAGAATAGTAACATCACTATTGTACTTGCAGACGTTTCTTTTTATGAAAAAACTAGAGGCCTGGGGAGGGGGGTGTGTCCCTCAGCCCAGCCTGCACCCTCTTCAATCTGGGAACCCTAACGGGATCAGGCCTAAACGGGCAGTCAGACATCCCTCTCACAATCCAGGACTGCTGGCTCCCAACTGCTCGCCGCCTGACTTCCTGATTGCCCCTAACTGCTTCTGCCTGCCAGCCTGATCACCCCCTAACCACTCCCCTGCTAGCCTGATTGATGACTAACTGCTCCCCTGCCAGCCTGATTGCCCCTAATTGCCCTCCCTTGCAGGACTGGTCCCCCCCAACTGCTTTCCCCTGCAGGCCTTAGTCCACCCCCCAACTGCCCTTCCCTGCAGGCCCAGTTGCCCCCAACTTCCCTCCTCTGCCAGCCTGGTCACCCCTAACTGCCCTCCCCTGCAGGCTTAATGGCCCCCAACTGCCCTCCCTTGCAGGCCTGGTCCCTCCCAACTGCCCTCCCCTGCTGGCCTGATTGCCCACAACTGCCCTCCCCTGCTGGCCATCTTGTGGTGGCCATCTTGTGTCCACATGGGGGCAGCCATCTTGTGTTGGAGTGATGGTCAATTTGCATATTACTCTTTTATTAGATAGGATATTGAAACATTAGGGTTGTATTATCACCTTGTGATGAAACCAAATTAATATGCTTTATATCTTGATCTCATCATCAAGTCACCTTTAATTTGAATAATGAAATGTCTCCATGGGGCCAAGGATTTATTCTGTGTTCACATGTCTGCCCATGGGAGAAGAGTGTGCATATCTATTCAAATGATATCCAAGAGTTAGGTGATATTATGGGCTATGTTGAGAAATTGGTTCACTGATCTATTGTGATAGAAAATGTCCTCAGAGACTGGTATTAAATTAAAAAGCCTTGCGTCAGTCTTAGCAGCAACAAAAAACCTTAATTGCTGTTTTATTTTGTTTATTGTGATCTCTCTCTCAGGCTCCTCTTAGCTAGAACCACAATAAAGAACATTATTTTCTTTATTTAATTACACATACTATACCTTGTTCTTATTCTTAAATGACAGGAAACATGAAGGTTGGTCAGTATTATAGGCAAGAAAGTATGGATAATACTAACACTGAATAATTATAGCCTGTGGCTAAGCAAAATGAGAGCCAAAGCAAATTAAATTGCAACATACAACATAAAATCCATATAGGCACAGCATTTACTAAAAGTAAAATAATTTATGGAAACAGTGTGACCATTAACATGTAAAACAAAAAAGTCAAAAATAAGAAAATGAAATAAGAATTTATCTCCCACTTTTTAATGAACATCAGTTCTACTACTACTAAATTGTTTATGGGGGACAGAAGATTTCAAACTTGCATTCTCTTGACTTTGGAATAAACTTTGAAAAATCGCCAATGGCCTTACTTTAAAAACATGGAACTTAATTATAGCCACCCTCACTCATCTCTTCCCACATTTGTCCCTTGGTCCATCCTTCAAAAAAAAAAGACCATTTTTTGTATTTTCCTATTTACAACCTTTCAAGGGTTTTCCATAACTTTCCAGATTAATTCAAAAAATTTTAGAAAGACATATAGGTTTTTTTAACCTATTTATCAGTGTTCTAAGATCTGACCCCAGCTCAATCCTTGCCACTTAAACATGCAAATTGATATAAAAAGTGAACTCTTTACAGTTTCCAAATAGTTCTTTTTTTTCTGTCTTACTTCTTTGCCTTTGTGTATGTGCTGGAAATATCCTTTCTTCTGAAGTTAATTCCTGCTAGCCTGAAAAGGGCCAATTTAAGCAATTTTCTGTTTCACTGTCTATAAAAAGCCTTCCTAAGTATTCCCATTTTGGGTAAGGTGCTGCCTATGTGCTCCAATGTCAAAAAATAAGCTTGCTGAAACCGGTTTGGCTCAGTGGATAGAGCGTCGGCCTGTGGACTGAAAGGTCCCGGGTTCGATTCCGGTCAAGGGCATGTACCTTGTTTGTGGGCACATCCCCAGTGGGAGGTGTGCAGGAGGCAGCTGATCGATGTTTCTCTCTCATCGATGTTTCTAGCTCTCTATCCCTCTCCCTTCCTCTCTGTGAAATATTAATAAAATATATTTTTAAAAAAAAAGCTTGATTTATCCTATATAATAAAGAGGTAATATGCAAATTGATAGTTACACCCTCGCACAAGATGGCTGCCCCCATGTGGTCACAAGTTGGCCACCCCCATGTGGTCACAAGATGGCCACCACAAGATGGCCTGCAGGGGAGGGCAGTTGTGGGCAATCAGGCCAGCAGGGAAAAGCAGTTGGGGGCAACTGGGCCTGCAGGGGAGGGCAGTTAGGGGCAACCAGGCTGGCAGGGGAGGGCAGTTGGGAGGGACCAGGCCTGCAGGGGAGGGCAGTTGGGGGGGACCAGGTCAGCAGGGGAGGGGAGTTAGGGGCAACCAGGCTGGCAGGGGAGGGCAGTTAGGGGCAACCAGGCCAGCAGGGAAGGGCAGGTAGGGGCAACCAGGCTGGCAGGGGAGGGCAGTTAGGGGCAACCAGGCCAGCAGGGAAGGGCAGGTAGGGGTGACCAGGCTGCAGGGGAAGGCAGTTGGGGGAGGGACCAGCCTTGCAAGGAGGGCAGTTGGGGGCAACCAGGCCTATAGGGGAGGGCAGTTGGGGTTGACCAGGCTGGCATGGGAGGGCAGTTCTGGGGGGACCAGGCCTTCAGGGGAGGGCAGTTGGGGGGGACCAGGCCTATAGGGGAGGGCAGTTGGGGGCAACCAGGCCAACAGGGGAGGGCAGTTTGGGGCGACCAGGCCTGCAGGAGAAGGCAGTGGGGGGCGACCAGGCCTTCAGGGGAAGGAGGGCAGTTGGGAGGGGGACCAGGCCTACAGGGGAGGGCAGTTAGGGGTGAACAGGTTGGCAGGGGCAGGCAGTTATGGGCGACCAGGCTAGCGGGGGGGGGGCAGGTAGGGGTGACCTGGCTGACTGGGGAGGGTAGTTAGGGGTGACCGGGCCAGCAGGGGAGTGTAGTTGGGGGTGACGAGGCTTCAGGGGGAGGGCAGTTGGGGCCAACCAGGCCAGCAGGGGAGGCCAGTTGGGGGAGACCAGGCTGGCAGGGAGGGCAGTTGGGGGAGGATCAGCCCTGCAGGGGAGGGCACTTGGGGGCGACCAGGCCTGCAGAGGAGGGCAGTTAGGGGTGACCAGGTTGTCAGGGGAGGGTATTTGGGGGTTACTGGGTCAGCAGGGGAGGGCCATTGGGGGCAATTGGGCTGGAAGTGGGGGCAGTTGAGGGCAACTGGGCCAGCAGGGGAGCAGTTAGGCATCGATCAGGCTGGCAGGAGAGTGGTTAGGGGGTGATCAGGCTGGTAGGCACGTGAGCGTTTGGGAGCCAGCAGTCCTGGATTGTGAGAGGGATGTCCTAGATTGGAGAGGGTGAAGGCTGGGCTGAGGGATACCTGCCCCCCCCCAGTGCACAAATTTCATGCACTGGGCCTCTAGTTTAAGTATAAGAAAAAAAATACTGCCATTAAGGATTTTTTAAAAATCTAACTGCATATATAATTAAATTATATGACTGCATACTGGAACCAAAAAAACCATAGAAACCATCTATTCAACAAGGTTTTACCAAAGAAAAGTTACTCCCACAGTGTAAGATGGCCATGTTGGCAGGGAATGAGAGTGGCAATTTCCTCCATAGTAACAGCAGGAACTGGTCATTCAATCAACAGGAATAGATAAAGTGATGGTGGTGAATGTTTTTGTTGTAAACACCATTGAATATGTGCATTTGATACATTGCAGGTCTGGAATTAACTGAAAGTTTCAAAGAACATAACACCTGGATTTGCCTGTTTGCTCACCCCAGGTGCAATCAGTTGGTGCTGGAAATGGCATGTAAATCAGTCAGGAGCTATGGCACCATTTCCTCACTAAGAAGAAGGTATTACTAACATTTCATTTCTAGTCAGATTTTCAAAATTCTATATGACCCACAAAATTCTGTAGATAATTTAATCATGAAATTAGATTGAGATCTCAACCACATGTATATTAATGACATCAATAGAGACAGGTGCAGTTCTAGAATTTTTCTATCAGTGGAGATTGGCATTAGCAATTGGTTGAGGGAAGTGGGGAGAAAGGCTGAAGTACTTGCCCTGGGCTGTTTGCATAGCAATCTCAGTGTTTCTTAGCTGCCTATGCTTCTGTGGGGAGGCACTTGTGGGGGAATCTAATGAATATTACAGTGTCCTAAACCCTGTGCCTCAGATGCCTTGGCATCACCATTGATTACAGAAGCTACACCAAGCCTATTATGCAGCTTCTTTAAAAAGCAATTAGCATATTTCTGAATGTTGAGAGCTGGATTCCTGCCTTAAATTTTCTGCGAAGCATTTAAGTGATGCTGAATTTTCTCTCTTTGGATTCCAGTTTTTTCTTTAAAAAAAAAAATGAAGATGTTGGGCTTCATCATCCCATGGTCTCTTTCAGTTTTAATATTCTATGCTAGAAATGCATTAGCTTCAATGACTTCCAGTGCTTTCTCTTTTGTAAAAATTTAAATCTTGTTCTTAGATATTCAATGCCATGCATTTCCACATCTTAATATGCTCACCAGTTATAGTAAGTATGAACACACACTATGTATTAGGCCTCATGCTAAGTGTTTTTTACATGTATTAATTGATTAGTTTCCTACAACAACCCCAGAAAGTAAGTGCTAGTATTATTACTATTTTTAGATGAAGAGACTTCTATGGTTCTGAGAGGTTAAGAAACTTGAGATATATTACCCAACTAAGACATAGCAGAATCCAGATGTGAACCAAGCCCATTACCTTACCTTTGTGCCATATTGCCTCTAACAAATGTAAAGGAGTAATACTAATGAGTATAACATCAATATAAGTTGAGTTATATTTAATAAACCTTGCCACCACTGTGGAAATAAGTAGCATGGATAATATCATCCATGTTGTAGATAAAGGAATTCATTAGTTCCCAAATGATACTCCCTGACAGTTCAGCATTTTTTCCTTTAAATGTCAATGCTTTCTAATATTGAAATATGCAATGCTAACCTCAGGTTAATATGCATTCATTCACTAAATATTACTTGAAAGGTTACATGTTCCAGGCACTATACTATGGTTAAACTGATTAAAAGAATCACATTTTTTTTTACAAATGTACAAGTACCATTTAATATTTTCACCATTAAATTGGGGATGGCCTGTCCAATAAAATAGTTTCTAGGTAAAATCATGAGGAAAATAATGAGAGCTGATATATTGGAGAAGACCCTTCCAGGCAGAAGAAAGCAACAGCCCTGAGATGGACTTATATATTGTGAGTTACAGGAATCATATATTGGTCAGTGTGATTGGAGTAAAGCAATCCAGGCATAGAATAAAAAGCACTAAAGTCAGAAAGGTAAGATCATGTAGACTAGATCATGTAGAACCATGTTAGGAATTTGGATTTTACTCTAATCAAGATGAAAAGCTTTTAGAGATTTCATCAAAAAAAAGACATGATCTAGTTTAAAATATACAGTAGAGGAAGAAAGGCATAAGAAATTAACATTGCCATTATTATCAAGTATTTTCCACAAACATTTTCCAGTTGCCCAGATGTTTTTCAGAAACATTTTTAGCTTTATGATTGTCTAATAACTTTCTTTTCTTTTTTTTTTCTTTTTTTCTTTTTTTTCTGATTTTATTTTTATTTTATTTTTTTAAATAAATTTTTATTCAGATTATTACAATTATTTCTCCTTTTTCCCCCCATAGCTCCCCTCCACCCATTTCCCACCCCACCTTCTGCCCTTACCTCCCCCGCACTGTCCTCATCCATAGGTGTATGATTTTTGTCCAGTCTCTTCATGAACCCCCCATACCCCTTTCCCCCTGAGAATTATCAGTCCACTCCCTTTCTATGCCCCTGATTCTATTACATTCACCAGATTATTCTGTCCCTCAGGTTTTTAATTCACTTGATTTTTAGGTTCACTTGTTGATAGATATGTATTTGTTGTTCATAATTTTTATCTTTACTTTTTTCTTTTTCCTCTTCTTTAAGAATACCTTTCAGCATTTCATATAATATTGGTTTGGTGGTGATGAACTCCTTTAGCTTTTTCTTGTCTGTGAAACTCTTTATCTGCCCTTCAATTCTGAATGATAGCTTTGCTGGGTAGAGTAATCTTGGTTGTAGGTTCTTGCTATTCATCACAATGAAAATTTCTTGCCACTCACGTCTGGCCTGCATAGTTTCTGTTGAAAAGTCAGCTGACAGTCGTATGGGTGCTCCCTTGTAGGTAACTAACTGTTTTTCTCTTGCTGCTTTTAATATTCTCTCTTTGTCTTTTGCTCTTGGCATTTTAATTATGATGTGTCTTGGTGTGGTCCTCTTTGGATTCCTTTTGTTTGGGGTTCTGTGCACTTCCTGGACTTGTAAGTCTATTTCTTTCACCAGGTGGGGGAAGTTTTCGGTCATTATTTCTTCAAATAGGTTTTCAGTATCTTGCTCTCTCTCTTCTTCTGGCACCCCCATAATTCTGATGTTGGTACGCTTGAAGTTGTCCTAGAGTCTTCTTACATTATCTTCAACTTTTTGGATTTTTTTTTTGCTTTTTGCTTTTTTGGTTGAGTGTTTTTTGCTTCTTTGTAATTCAATTCTTTGACTTGATTTTTGTGTTCCTCTTGTCTGTTTTGGGGTCTCTGTATAATATTTTTTATTTCAGTCAGTGTATGTTTAATTTCTAGTTGGTCCTTTTTCATATCTTCGAGGGTCTCGTTATATTTCTAGGATATTCTTAAAAAGCCTTATAACCGTGGTTTTGAATTCTATATCCAGTCGTTTGTTTTCCTCCATTTCTTTCGTTTGTGATCTGATTCTTTGACGCCGCATTTTCACTGCTTCCTTGAGTTGGTAAGGTAGATTTGTGTGCTAGGTTTCCAATATGGCCCAGTGGGTCTGCCTCCCCAGTTAACCTGAGGTGGACACTCTTGGTGCACCCCTTTGTGGACAGTGTGTACAGCCTTGTTGTAATTAAGTCTTTATTGTTGTTGGTATCACTGGGAGGAATTGACCTCCAGGCCAGTTGGCTGTAAGGATCAGCTGTGTCTATGCTGGGAGAAGTTCGGTGCTGGAGACAGCCTTATAGAATTAGACTTGCCAAATTGCAATAGCCTCTGTGCTCAGCTTGGATGGGTTGGAGTCTCAGTCTTGGCTTCCCATCAGCCTTGCCCTTGCGCGCACGTGCGTGCCTTCAGACCTCTGCCTCCCCGGCTCCCGAGTCTTCGCCCGAGAGTCCAGACTCCCCCCACAAGAGCGTGGGTCCCCAGGGGCTCGCCTGGAACTGGGGTTCACTGCAGTCAGAACTGGGGCTCAGTGCATTCAGGAGCCTCTGACTCCCTTCCACTAGGGAAAGCCTGTGGCAACCTCCGCAGCCTTTGTGCGCACTGGCGCGCGCGCGTGCTTTCCGTCCTCCGCCTTCCCCGCCCCCCCCCGAGTCTCCGCCCGAGAGTCCAGACTCCCCCCGTAAGAGTGTGGGTCCCCAGGGGCTCACCTGGAACTGGGGTTCAGTGCAGTCAGAACTGGGGTTCAGTGCGGTCGGGGGCTTCCTTCCCCCTTCCGCCAGAGAAAGTCAGCCAGGCTCTCAGCCGCCCTTCCTCTCTGCGCGCACAAAGACCCTTTGCCGTACCTCCAATTCTCTGTGAGCTTTTCTCTTTCCTTCTAGTTGTAGAATTTTCACTCAGCCAGCTTTCCTGTGGTTCTAGATGGTGTCCGTTCTGTCTTTTAGTTGTAGTTTTTTTTGTTTGTTTGTTTGTTTTTAATATATTTTATTGATTTTTTACAGAGAGGAAGGAAGAGGGATAGATAGTCAGAAACATCGATGAGAGAGAAACATCGATCAGCTGCCTCCTGCACACCATCTACCGGGGATGTGCCCACAACCAAGTTACATGCCCTTGACTGGAATCGAACCTGGGACCTTTCAGTCCGCAGGCTGACGCTCTATCCACTGAGCCAAACCGGTTTTGGCTTTTTAGTTGTAGTTTTGAAATTGTTGTGCGAGGCAGCAGTTTAGGTGCTTACCTATGCCGCCATCTTGGTTTCTCTAATAACTTTATTTTCAAATAATGGTCAATAGCCCAATTTTTGAAGCTTTCTAAAAATTTAAGTTTAAGGATAGTTTTCTCTTTTGCCTTCTCTTTCCCCTTCCTTCCTTCCTTCCTTCCTTCCTTCCTTTCCTTTCCTTTCCTTTCCTTTCCTTTCCTTTCCATTCCTTTCCATTCCTTTCCATTCCTCCCTTCCCTTCCCTTCCCTTCCCTTCCCTTCCCTTCCCTTCCTTTCCCTTCCTTTCCCTCTCCTTTCCTTTCCTTCCTTCCTTCCCTTCTACTCCTTCTCCTCCTCCTCCTTCTCCATCTCCTTTTTCTTCTCTTCTCCCTCTCCACGCCCCTCCCTCCTCTTCTATCCCCATCTCCTTTTTCTTCTCTTCTCCCTCTCCACGCCCCTCCCTTTTCTTTTATCCCCCTTCTCTCTCTCTCTCTCTCTCTCTCTCTCTCTCTCTCTCTCTCTCTCTCTCTTCCTTTCCCTCTCCTTCTCCCTTTCCCTCTTGCCCTCTTTTCCTCCATTTCTTGTCCTCTTAGATTCTTAGATTCAGCCTGGAGCATAGAATAACATAAGACAGATTTGATGTCTGAAATTAGTTCATGCCCAATGTTATGACAAGAGTCTAAAAACATGATAACCTCCAGTCATCTAGAAATACCAGTTTTTTAAGCTAAACTCAGCATTATTTTACCATGAGTTATGGAGGCCAGCCTGCATGGTCTATATTTCAGTCAATGCAGGTATTTATATAAACTGGCTCTGAAATGTAACAATGACCATGATCAGTGACTCTCAACTTTTTTGTCCATGAGGAAAATGATGCTCTCATATATAATATACAACCCAAGTGACATGCAGGAGACTAGAGAAGATAGGATGCAAGGTATGCTCATTTCTCAGGACATTAATTATAATTCCATCCCTTCCTATTGCACTCAAAAAAGAATATTGGAATGCAAGTCAGTTTTTGAGAGTGACATTTTTATTGGTATAGTTGGTATATTAATGTACCTAGTACAAATGCTTGGCTGAGCAAGAAAAGCAATACCATTTTTTAAAAATAATTGCATGTTGGGAAGCATGAGACTTGGTAGGAAAGCTTGTATGGAGGATATTCAGAGAAAAGGGAAGTGTGTGGAAGGCCACCAGCCCTGTTTATTGGAATTCCAACTTAGGGAAGACTTAGGGGAGTGTCAAATGTGGCACCCCTAATTATTCCTTGACATTTTCAAACAAGTCTGTGCATGTGTAGATCCCCGGGTGTTTACTGGAATCTTTATGCTTAATCCCTGGATGCCCTTGCCTAGAAGACAATGTAAACATATGTGTCCTCCCAAGATTACTCACCTTACTGATTGTATCTAAAGATAAAAATTCCAGTGAAAGCCTAATGAGGCAGACAATTGAGGCTGCCTGGCTCCTTTAGCCAGGCCATCCCTTAGCCCTCTCTTTCACAGTGAAACTGTGTCAGAGTAATCTGTTCATCCATCATTCAGGGGCTGTTGGTCAGCTATAGCAATGTGGTGCCCCGTGTGAGGACCAAGGAGTGCAATGAGACTCAGCAGAACCCTCGAAAACGAAGAGAAAGGAAATGAAAGCAACTGTGCAGTAAGTCATTGGAGCCCGCTTAGGGTTTCCAAGTTTGAAAGAATTGTTTTTTAGCTAAGGTTTCACAATAGGACTGCAACTGTCCACCAAGTAATAGAGGTCTTTGTTACTTAAAAAGTTATTAAAAGCAAATGGTGCCTTTAATTTATAATCCTTGGTTCCCTAATGATGGAACATTAGATGTTGATCTCTGGAAACAAGTAGGCAGGAATTTAAAGAGAAATAAGGTTCAGGTAAAACGGGTGCCTTTGTCATCTTTAACTATGTGGGTTCCTGTTCAAACTTCACTATGCCCACTTCATATTGAGGATCAAAAGCCTACAGAATGCCAGGAGGATTTACCACTGCCCCCTCATCCTGAAGTAGAGCCTGTAAAGCCTATAATACCTAAGGCCCCCATCCTCCGCCTCCCATGTGGGAAGGAGAGAAAATCGGGCTAACAGTCCATTTACAAAAGGACTCCTTAATGTTTTGTCTGAAAATTACCATATGACACCTTGGGACTGGCAGATTTTGGCTAAAATGACTTTAGATGCCAGTCAATATTTGCTATGATGAGATCTGTGAACAACAGGCTGTTTGTGGGTATTTACTGGTGACCCCACCTGGGAGCCCTCTGGGCCACATTTAGCTTTAAGTCCCAAGCAATGTAAAACATCTTCTGAAAGATCCATGAAAAGAACTCTGATTTATTAAGTCTTGTCTGTGTGTTATGCACGCCTGTATATCTGTTTCTGTTTTTAAGATCTCTTCTTATATGTAAGATTTCATGTTGTTAGTATACTCAGAAAGAAAAAATAGGGGAAATAATCATTTAAACCCCCAAGTCTTTTTCCTAAGATGATTAGACCTGTAAAGTACCCTCCAGCAGGCGGTGGAAATAGCAGTGTGGGGGCCACTCCCACTATTGTAAAAAAAAAAAAAATAGTACTTTAACATTAAAGCCACTGAGTTATCTCTGTTACAAAATTTGCCAAGAAAATGCATTGGGTAATAATAATTGACTTTGAAATCTCAAAGTTGTCAAAGCAAAATAAATATAACTAAAATGAAGGTTATATGATAAAACTTTTTCAGTGGTAATTATATATGCCTAAACATAGTTTTCCAAAGTGTTTGGTAAATTAAAACTTTGAAGTTTGCTGGGTTAAATAGCAAAAATTATTAAATATCTAGGTATTTTTAAATAACAGGCTACTGAAATATTAATCTGAGTTTGCCTCGTATGGAAAATCTAGAAGATGGATTTGAATCTATTAATGAATGTCTTGTATTTTATTTGAAATATCTATTAAAATGTGAATGTATTGCTAATATGATGAATGTTAATTACTTATATGTCACCTAAAAATTAAGGCTTCTAAGGGTTAAAAATTGTAATTAATTGGAAAGAAATTCTGAAGAAAGATTTGTAAAAGTTGTAGAATTTTGTGAAGAGAAATGTCAAAAGGAAGTTGTATAAATGACACAGGCCAGTAAGCCAGTAGTAGAATAGGGAAATTGAGAAGGTTAAACAGCAATTTGGAGCCTTATAGTAAATCCTATCTTTCCTAAACCAAGGACACTTAGGAGTAAAGTCTTTGCATTTTGCCCCCCTAACCAGAGGTTATAACCAGATGGTAAATAGGTTATATCAATAGCAGAAATCCAATTAGTGTCATTTGCTGGCCACGCCCAAGGACAAATGAAGTTAGAGAATAAACCTTATTTTGGGTAGTCCTTTTCTAGTCTGTTAAAAGGGAAAAGATCTTTCCTATTTTTCTACCCAGGAAGCAAAAGTCCTATAAATTATTAAAATGGTTATATTTCATATTAATCAGGTATTTTTTACAAAAAGGCCATCTTTTTATCATGGGAACTAAAGTTTGCTAGCCTATGTTTGTGTCTAATACACTTTGATATATGATCTTTTGGCAAAATAAAATCCTTCCAGTGTTTGAATTTTAAGAAACTTTTTCTTGACTTAGAATTGGCTTTAGATCATTCCAATAGGCTCTAGAATGCCTCAAGTGTTTGTTTTCTCTCTCATGGAGGAAAATTGTCTGCTTATGGTACATAGGAAGCTTTTTCAAATAATAACTATATTGTGCTTTCATTTATAGCTCTAATTGTTATTCTGGAATATTGTGTTCTGCAGAAAAGACAAGATTCCATGTCATTTGCAAGTATTGCTGATTCTTAAACTTTTTGTTTTCCAGCTATAAGGAAGCATTTTTAACACAAATTTGGTAAATTATATATTCTCTCCACCTGTCCTTCCAGAATTTGGCAATTCTTAATAAGTGGCAATATTTATTTGCATGAATTCAATAAGACCTGTTTCCAATTGTAGCTATATTAACCAAGATAAACTGATAATGGGCCTGCTTATAGAAGCCTTGGCTTCACCATCTTTTGCAGAATTTGATCCACCCAGCATTCCATGGGAATCCCTTACAATCTACAAGGGCAGGCCATTTTTTAACGTATCCATGTTACCCTGAAGGCTATGCTAGTAAAATAAAAAAGGGGGAATATGGGACTCAAGAACCCTGCTATAATACTATCTAAAGCACTCTTTACCTTTATTTTTTTGAATTTAAATGATCATTTTCAATTCTCTGTAGAACAGCACTTTACCTCAATAACCCCATCTCAGAAACCACAAGTCTTGTGGCGAGATGTGAACACTAATAACTGGATGGGACCCAATGAATTATTAACATGGGGGAGAGGATATGTGTGTATTTCTACCCCCACAGGGCTGCTGTGTATTCCAGCTTGCCGGATTAAACCCTGCCATGGCATGGCATGGGACCAATCCTCTTTCAGAAATGAAGAATTTGGGCCTGGGGACTCTGCAGCCCCGAACGATGCACCTTTCCCAGACCCAGATGGCCCCCGGAATAACCTTGGGAATGATGAAGAAGCTGACAGCAGAGGATGAGTAATTATTGGAGCGTACCCACACTCCACCCAATCCAGATAACTAACCATTGCTCTTTTTGTTTTTCTTATAGTCTGTAAAATTCAAACTCCAGCAATAAACACTCCTTGTGGACCCTGGCATTCCTAAGCAGAAAGTTCACCACCTCCTTCTGTCTTCTACATTCAGCAAAACAAAAAAGGGGGAGATGCTGGAAAGCATGAGACTTGGTTGGAAAGCTTGTAAGGAGGATATTCCGAGAAAAGGGAAGTGTGTGGAAGGCCGCCTGCCCTGTTTAGCAGAATTCTGACTTAGGGGAGTGTAGAAGGCAGTGCCCTTAATATTTCCTTGACCTTTCCAAACAAGTCTGTGCATGTGCAGACCCCCAGGTGTTTACTGGAATCCTTATGCTTAATCCCTGGATGCCCTTGCCTAGAGGACAATGTAAACACATGTGTCCTCCCAAGATTACTCACCCTACTGATTGCATCTAAAGATAAAAATTCCAATAAAAGTCTAATGAGGCAGGCAATTGAAGCTGCCTGGCTCCATTAGCCAGGCCATCCCTTAGCCCTCTCTTTCACAGTGAAACTGTGTCAGAGTAATCTGTTCATCCATCATTCAGGGGCTGTTGGTCAGCCCTAGCAATTGCACTTCATTTTCATGTGGCAAAAACAATCAATTCAGAGTCTCTGTCATATTCCCTAGAGTTGTGTCCATGTGACATCTCAACATTTGCATCATCCCATCTGGATCTTTGTGGCTAATTCATGCAGAACACTTCTTTGTCATCCCTCAGTTCCAACCATAGGGCTTCTCTAATTCTAACTCTCTTTAAGACACTCCCTTTTCCCTCTTAGGGGTATGAGAACCATTCAATTGCTTTCTTCCACTATTCTGATTCTTCAAGCAAAAAGGTAGGGCTTTTAGAGGACTTTTACTGCCTGAGTGTGACTCTCAAGTAACACTACTACTGATATGCTGAGCACAGAAATATAGTGCATGGTAACTTTATAAATAGACAGTGTTAGGCCCATCTTCACAGGCAGATCACTTGGACATTTCTTTCAATCTCTCACTACTCTGGCCTGGAGACAATTTTGCCTCTTTATCCTCTCAGGCATATGTATATATTCACATCTCTGGTTCCCAAACATTATTAGTTTCTACTATTTGGTTATTTCCCACCCACCCAAGGACTTAAGATGGGCAGGGGTTGGGAGTTCAGAGTACAGGACCCATCTCAGGCACTAACAATATCTATGTATTCATTGTATATTATGGTACATATCTCTTCATTCCACATTTCAAGAATGGATCTTCATATGGTCTAAGCAAAACATGAATATCCACCTCGATATGTTAGTATTTGTTGGCAAAACAAATGAAGCCAATATTTCAGTGGCTTAATATAACAAAGCTTTAATACTTATTCATACTAAATATCAAGGGTGAGCTCTCAAGGGGGAGTCTTATCCACAGGGCAGCGACTATTCGTATTGTCAGGAAGTGTGGCTGAGGGAAAACAGAGCCAAGGAGGGTTTCACATTAGCACTTAAATATTAGGCCCAGCAGTGACACCTATAATTTCTGCTACAATTCACTGATATGAATAGGTCATTCCCCTCATTGTCATTCCCCACCCAAATTGTGTCAAGGCTTGGTCATAGGCTTGTTTTTACCAATGAAAAGCGACTGCAAATGATTTAGCATATGTTATAAAATCCATAGCTTTATTCTTCATGTTCTATTCTTCCTTTGTCACAAAGATTGCAATGTCTTGCTTCCTCATTCAGCCTCAAGAGAAAAAACAAGTATCACATGATCTCACCCGTGTGTGGAATCTAATGAACAAAATAGATCCAGAGACATAGAAGCATGGAACAGACTGGAATCTCAGAGGGAAGGAGCGGGGAGGGTAGGTGGGTGGAAAGAGACCAACCAAAGAACTTGTATGCATATGTGCATAACTCATGGACACAGACAATAGGCTGGTGAAGGCCTGGGGCAGAAGGTGGGTGGGCTAGAAGAGGTCAATGGAAGGAAAAAGAGGGACATATGTAATACTTTCAATAATAAAGATTTAAGAAAAAATTAATTTTGAAATGAAGATGATATTAAACAGAACTATAGCCAACAAGCAGTCAACAAGTACCTTGAGCAAGAAATGAACTTTTACTGTTATAAGCTATGGATGTTTGGGGTTGTTTGTTACTGAAATATAACTTTTCTTAAACTAATTTATATAGTCTAGAAGGGAGGGGAACTGAAATATTTGGTGAAGAGCACAAATGACATCATTTATTCCATGTTCTGAACCTCTAGGAAAAATAATTGTAGACTTGGAAAAACTTGAATTTATGGTATAAGCAATTGGGAAATTTTTTTTAAAAAGAGGTCAATGTATTTGAACATACTACTAGAAATATGCTCCTTAAAATGGCAGTGATCTTCTGACATTGTGCCCATAGAGGAAGAATTAAGCACACTGTTGTCTCACAGTGCATGATATTTCTATAATAATAATGACATAAATACTCATGGTTTTCTATCTTCTATAATCAACTTCATACAAATCAAAGAATACTTAACACAATCAGTTTTGTAACCATAGTTATCAGGCTTGACAAAATAAAATACAGTGCTTACAAAGCTTTGGTGCTGGAAAGAGGTCAGGATGGGTACAAGAGGGATACGGGATACAAGGAAAGGAGAAGGGAAAATTACCAACATTTCATCCTATACAACAGGGAATTAGGAGAAACCATTTCTGGTTGGTAAAACAAGAAATGGGGATTTAAATATTCAGATTGAAATAGAAGAGGTGCCCAATGAAGGAATTTAGAATAGTGAGATATTAGTCAGAATAGGCAAAATTAAAAGTTAACATCTGATCTGCTACCTATTTTTGTAAATAAAGTTTTATTAGAACACTAGTGACCCAGTGCATGGATTCATGCACATTGAAAAAAATTAATTAGAAGGTGGCCGGTGGGGTGGGACTGGGCAAGACAGGCCAGACACATCCTGGAGCCAACCTCCCATGGTCCCTCCCTGGCCGGCCACACCTGGGGTGCCGTGGCTTGAAGCGCATCTGCAGAGTGAGGGGTTGGGGTCCCTCAGCCTGGCCTGCAGGGATCGAGCCAAAACCAGCTCTCTGATATCCCCTGAGGGGTCCTGTAGTGCGAGAGGGCACTCTGCAAAGTTGCTGTCCTACAGGGTGTGGAATGCAAACATAGGTGTGCAGTAAACCAGATCCAGGGCCGACAGTGCCCTAGCAACAACATAACCCATGGCTGAAGGTGGAATCATGCAGCCCTGTGAGGAATCGGCCTCCCTCCTCTCTGGTTTCAGGGTGCGTCAACCGAGACCCACTGCTGCCAAGTCACTGCAGCTCCTGCATTGAGCATCTGCCCCCCGGTGGTCAGTGCACGTCATAGCGACCTGTAGGACAATCAGACACTTAGCATATTAGCCTTTTATATATATAGTTAACCACCCCATTTGTTTTTATATTGTCTATGGTCCCTTTCACACTGCAACAGCAGAGTTGAAGAATTACAACAGAGTCCTAAGAGTCCAAGCCTAAAATACTTACTATCTGACTTGTTACACAAAAATGGTTGATAAATGCTGCACTAGATAATGCTGCAGTAAAAATTTAGTCTCAGAAAACAAAAAAACAAAAGACAGTAGCCTGACATAACTAAGGATACAAAGATTTTTTTCTTAGTCATAATACATCTAACATAGGTCAATAGAGACCCTGCTCCATGTAAGAACTAAGCTGCCTGAGTATCACCACCTTATGATGCATCCATATCAACACAAAGATTCAGGGTTTGCCATAGTACAAGAGGTCACATGAAAAATTCATATCTCCTTTTGAATGCTTTGGGCCAGAAGCAACACATATCACTTCTACTCATAACCCATTAGCCAGCACTAATAATATGGCCCTAATAGCAAGATGGTTTCTTCTAGGGCACAGAACTGGGGTAGGAGTAGTATGGGTTCAAGCCTATTGTGTTTCATTATAAAAATTGTCTTCTAGAGTTATCTTATCTCTTAATGCATATGATATTACTATGCTTTATTTAAACTGGGTCATTTTGGGCATTAATATATAACCTTTGCATAACCAGCTTATTACCTATTTAATACATGTCTAAGATCTACTTCACTGACCTACTAACAGGTTTACTTTTTCCCATCTAGCCCTCCCCCAACTTATTCTCCATACTTTTACTAGAATGATTCTTCTGAAGTGCAATTATATTATTTTATTTAATCTCTTTAATTTTTCAATGTCTAGAGGTTCTGAAAAAAGAAGGTATAAATTCAGTGATGTGCTGGTAAATATGCATCAACTAGCTATGAAAAAAACAACAACAAATCCACCCTGATTTGTAGTGTTTTCTTGTATCCATTGTGTAAATATTACCATTGTGACCTATCTCAAACTACTGACCTAATATCACTAAACAAAACTGGGAAGAGATGCACAGTAGTACACCATATTATAATATGTTCAACATGTAGTTATAATAAAAATATTTACCCTCAATAGTATAGATAAGTTAAGTGGGGTAAAATCATTAGGAAATTATTAGTTTTGAGTAAATATTATCTTGATTTTAATATATTCTGTTTAACTGCATCTTTTACATAACTTAATTTTATTTATTAAATAATCTAAAATTAATATTTTTAAATAATCATCTAGGTTATGAAATTTTAGCATACTACTGTAAATCTTCGCTAGGTCTACAATGCCTTTCATAATCATACCAAGCTTAGCTTTCTAGCCAATTCCATTCGGCATTCAGATCATAAAGAATGATTAATGGTTCCCTGAGGATGCTGTTCTATTTCCTTTTTCTATGTATTTATTCTATATTTCTTTTGCTTGGAGGGGCAGTCTTTTTATTATGATAATGGAAAACTCCTAACAGTCATACAAGATTCAGAAAAGAAATGATGGCACAAAAAATAGTGTATTAAGTAGTTCAGAAATCTTCTTCTTAATAAAAACAATGAGAAAACTATCAAAATTACAAGAATCATGTCTTTCAAAGTTTTAGAAATTAATAAAACACTAGTAACAATGGAAGGACCATTTAATCAAGAAAAATGGTTAAATTCAGGTAAGAACAGTGAACTTGGTGATGTTTTAACTTGCTCTAGTCTAATACCCAATTCTCTGGCTCCAATGGAGCCTTGAAAAATAATAGCCTGCACTGACAGTCAAAACCAGAAGTCTGGCAATGACTGAGGGATAGAACAGAGTTGGAGCTTCTTCAAAGCCACATTCCTAGATAAATGTTATTATGTGATGTGTCTAGTGTCTATAGTCTTCTAGAGTTAGCTTATATCTTAATGCATATATTATTACTATGATGCATATATTATTACTGGAAAATCTCATTTGCAAGGCTGTATATATTTGATCTCCTTTGGACATCACCCACTAAGAAAAGCCTTCTCCCTAGAATTTAAAGAAAACCATTGTGGACGAAAGCGGCCACATGCTGACCTGACAAGCTCAGGGAAGGCCTGCATGGCAGTCTTGCAAACTCAGAGACCTAAAGTCACCACAAAGGATGGTCTGAAATTAAACTTTAACTAAAAGCAGTTATGGTGGGTAGTTACATCCTAGGCCAGTATCTTCACTGACAAGGTCAACCTTTACCTTAACTGAGCCTATCTGTCTTTTTGCATCTATGATAACATACCCTTGAAATGTCTGGGTAACTTGTAACTTCCCTTTTTCTGGAGCCCCTGGGGCACAACTAAATGTGCTGGGCACCAGGACAGATACCACAAATTCCTTCATTATCATGTTAATTGTTCCTGCACCCACCTAAGTATGCGTTCATCATTTTACTTTTTATCCAATACCAGGGTTTCCTCCCCCCTCCACTTTGCTTTATCCCACCTCCTTAATCTATCACCAATGAATTTCATGCAGCCCATCTATGTCCCTCCTTTGATGGCAATGTATAAATACAAATGTAACCTGCCATTCTCCAGAGCATTATCGCAATTCACTGAGGTTCTGCTTCCTGGCATATGTCGACAGTTTGGCTCAAATAAACTCACAAAAATTCTTTACAGGTTGCAATGGTGTTTTACGTTAACACCATTAAGGCAATTGTTTAAATTCAAGAATGTCTGAGGAAGTGTATAATAACTGAAGTGGATAATAAACCAAAAATTTTAAAAGGAACAGCTATGGAATGAGATGTCTATAAAGATTTTGAGTATAGTTAGGACAAGTACATGCATACGGCTAAGTATATGGCAGGGCTATGTGAATGTTCTGGAAAGATCTAAGGAGGCCCCATGTTCTCACCTCTTCCTGACCTTAAGGCTTTGTACAAAGAGGAAGAGAAGAATAAGACAGAGTGGTCAACCTCCTGACTCAATGTTAAAGGCATGCCTCAACATACACATAACCCCTCCACAAAAAACAGAAGACTTATTTGTGTCTCCAGGACACACCTTTCCCCTGAAGTCAACACTCATATGCCTAAAACAACTTAATATATTCCCCAAACCAAGATTCTGATCTCCCCTTCTCTGCCTAAACCTACTCCATTCAGAGTCATCTCCATCTCAGTAAATGGCAATATCCTTCCAGTTGCTAAGGTCACAAAACTTGGAGGTATCTTTGAGTTCTCTCACTTCTCACATCTAATCAGACAGGAAATACCTACTGCTGGTTCTACTTTCAAAATAAATTTGCAATTCATCCACTTAGCACTATTCCTTTTGACATTATGTTTATCCCAGCCATCATGATCTCTTATCTAGAGTATTAAAATAGCCTCCTGCTTGGACTCCTGGTTCCAGCCATTTCCCTCTTGCAGACTAGTCTCAACACAGAAGGCACAGTGATACTTAGAAATCTGAAGTCAGATCAAGTCATTCCTTTTCTCAAAACACTCATCCTTAGAGCTAAAGCCAAAGCTTAAAGGTTCTCTATGATCCGCCCACCACCAGCCTTCCTTCCTCACCCTGTTGTAGTGTAACCCCCATCTTACAAAGGACACCTCAAGAAAAAGTTGAATTATGGAGTCATTTATTAAAAGCCGGCGGCATATGAGGGAGCAAAAGCACTCCAGACCTCACAGCCCCGAACAGCTTGCCACTTCTGGCTTATATGCAGAATATCACAAAAGTATTGATTACATCTTTGGGTCTGGAATGAGGAACCTGTTTCGCGAAAAAGCATTTTTACAGAAGCAGAATTTGAGCAACTTAGTTATCTAAAGTATCTACGAATCACTGAATCAACAGAAACGCATTATCTGGGACCACCTGGACAATTTAGAATAATTGTGCTGTCCAGATTCCGGGACCACTGAGTCAACCGAAACTCAGTTATCTGTAGCTACTGAGACAATTTAGGATCACTATCTGTCCTGGGTCCCAGAGGAATGTGCTTCGATGACCAGTGAGATCATAATCAATGGGATATTCAAACCACCATCAATGGAGTTTTCAATCATACATAAGTTCAGAAAATCAAAATAACTTTTAAATGAGTACAGAACCCAAAACAGCAAGGTTAAAACATTAAACAGAATTTTTTACCCAAGTATGGTTGCTACCATACTTCAACCCCAAGTTACCTCAATGAATTCATCTCCTAGTACTCTGCTCATTCACTGTACTCCAGTTTTACTGGCAATCTAAATTTATTTGAATACTTTAGGCACATTCTCACTTCAATGTCTTTGAAGTTGCTTTTTCCCCTTTTCTGAATTGTTCTTTCTTCAGTTATCTGAATGTTTCTCACTCTCAATTCTATTTATTCATCTTTCCTGAATCCAAAATTTAGGCTCTAGCATAGATTTATTAATACAATGTTTTTTAAATTTTTATAGTAAAATATTTTAAATGCATGACAAGATCATAAGCAATTCAGCAGTCATGATGAGTACCAATTGTCTCAAACACTTTCTTGTTTGAATTTCCCATTATGCTTAATGGTGCTGTCATCCTCCATGGCTCTGTGCTCCCAATTTGGCTGTAATCTTTAATATTCCCTAGTTAACAGACCTAGTCTCTCCCCTGTGCTATTAAAATTATGAAGATCCACCAAGTCCCAGTTGAAATGTTTCCTCTTCCATGAAGAATGGCCAAAACTTCTGACTAAAGATGGGCTTACTTCCTTTGAACTTTTACATAGCATTGTCATTCTCTTATAACATTTCACATATGAAATATATGAAGGATGTTGTGGTAAAGGAGAAATACCATTTAAACGTAGAACGTAAAGGCCAGAATTCACATTCCAGCTTGGTCATTTAGTAGATCTGTGACCTTGGGGATCAAACTTTAGACATATGGGCCTCATTCTCCTCATCCACAAAATGTGGGCAAATAACCACTAATCCAGGTTGTTTTAAAGATCCCTTTAGCTAATATATGGAGATACATGTAATACACACCTTTGAATATATCAGATAAATAATTATTAAACACAGATTTATATATTTTACTAGACTGAAAGTCTCTTGATAGCCATGGTCATGTCCTGTCCAATTGTGTTTTACACAACCCTGTCAGACCTAGTTGGTATATTATCTGGTTTATGGCAGGTACTCTATATTAAATGAGTACAATTTTAAGAATTAGGATTGTAAAAAAACCTGTTGTCCAATACTGAAGGCATCTTATTTTGAGGCTTGTTGCCAAATATTCACTTTACTATGTTAAAATAAGGTGACCAAATAAATTACCACTTTTTGATGTGGGTTGTAAAAGATATATGTTTCAGGAGTAGATTCTATTGACTTTTCCTGCAATATTGAGGCATGTGATGGTGATATATCTCACGTGTTAAAAGAGTCTAAGTAGGATCCATACCCTTTGATCACCCACTGTTTATTTTCCATTTACAACCACTGCTCTCAGAGCTACCTTGAAGGGACAGTAATATAGCTGTATAACAAACTAGATATAAATAAGTTTTATTTGAAATGTAAGTTAGCTAATTCCTCAATTCAACTTTTTTCTTTCTATGGGATAACTATTTCCTCATTCATAATAAGAAAAAAATATAAATTATACTTTTCTATCTGAAAGAAGATTGAAATGAGGGAGTAATACAACGGATTTAATTATAATGTGCCAAACAGGATTATTGCAAGTTCTGTTTCTATGAATTCAGTTCGGTTGACATTTAAATTAAACTGCACTTTAATTCAAATATAAAGAAGAAAACCCACATTATTAACTAACGTTGTCAATCAACCTGTCAATAACTAATCATCAAAAACTTTAGCAAAGCAAAACTGCCCCCTTGCAATTTTTATATTATAGCCTCAAACACAAAAGCAATTACACTGTTCAAGTTATCACCTCATTACTTACATTTAAAAGCACACACCCCCACAGTACTAATAGGCCCTATCCATGAAAGAACCTGTGAATTTTTGTAGCTATAGAAATGGTTTTCCTCAACTATAATAGATGTAAATTCACTAAAGGAACAATACTGTGTACCCCTAAATCAGCCTGCACAAAACTGTAAACAATAAAATAATCATGTAAAACTAATTACAATACATGTCAATTATTGGGCATCTATCAGTTTTAGCCTTAATCACCTAGTCCAGTGGTCAGCAAACTCATTAGTCAACAGAGCCAAATATCAACAGTACAACGATTGAAATTTCTTTTGAGAGCCAAAAACCGACTTCTGCGCACGGGCCACGAAGTTTCAATCGCACTGCACATGTGTGCCCACACGTGGTATTTTGTGGAAGAGCCACACTCAAGGGGCCAAAGAGCCGCATGTGGCTTGCGAGCCACAGTTTGCCGACCACTGACCTAGTCAGAGTAATATATGCCAAATTTCACCACAATAAAGTTACCTCTCTTTTTCTATACATTTTCCTTCCAAAGCAAATCATTAAGTGCAGCCAACACAGGCGAAGGGAATTTAACTCTAACTCTTAGAGTAGGTACTATGAACATAAATGATCTGGAGTTCATCTGTATAGATTTGTGTCTTCCCTCTATTTATTTAGTCAAACATGTGTTTATATCAATATAAAACCCAAATACTTATTGTATAGTTTACATTATAATTTAACACTACTTTATTAATTTTGTTCATATTATTTCAGCTTTGGCCATTAGGGACTCTATTTGGTTTCAATGTCCTTTAGATATCATTTGCTTTTGAGGTTTCTTTTACTTTCTGGCATTACAATATGTTCGAGGCTCATATTGTGTATTTCCTACCCCAGTACTGTAATCAGCCATTTCTTTAAGGAACCCTGGTTTCTTTTATTGAGGAATGATATTGGAAACCAAGATCTGAGTCCTAGGTGTGTCAATTGCTACAAGGGTGTCATCAATTCTAGGCCCTCTCAGCTGAGAAAATGAGAAAGTATATATACATGTATTCAATTGTATAAATATTTCTATGTGTAGCTATCTGTATCTATATTAAGCTAAATATGAGTTTGTACTGATGTCTTCAACTCAAATCCATTACCATATGTATCATTCTAGCCTTCTGCCTTGCTTGTCTACAACCTCCCATTCCAAAAGTTAGAAACTGAGATCCTACAATCCTTCATCTATTTGCTTAGTTGTTCAGTTCCAGTATAGATGTCAAGTAGTTTCAGAATTGTTAGACTTACCCCAGTGGGAAACAATGTTATCCAATAGAGTACAGTGTTTATGTGAAGCTTATTTTGGCATTAGTTTTATAGACTTCATTTATCTCTACTTCTCTTCCAACCCTCCTCAGTAAGGTTATTTAATACTTTGTAATACTCAGATTCCATTGTCACCATCTGAGTTCTCTCTCTCTCTCTCTCTCTCTCTCTCTCTCTGTCTCTCTCTCTTTCTCTTTCTATATATACTCTAATGTTCTGAAAATTTCATCCACCTAGTTTTTAATTTTATATTGTATACGTTTTAGCTCCAAATTATCACATTTTGTTTTCCATTTCTCTCCTCATTATGTTTATGTTTTTCTTTAAAATATAGAACATACATTATTTTAAATTAGAGGCCCGGTGCATGATATTTGTGCACGGGGGAGGGGGTGTCCCTCAGCCCAGCCTGCACACTCTCCAATCTGGGACCCCTCGAGGGATGTCCGACTGCCCGTTTACCCGATCCCACCTAAACGGGCAGTTGGACATCCCTCTCACAATCCAGGACTGCTGGCTCCCAACTACTCACCTGCCTGTCTGCCTGATTGCCCCTAACCACTTCTGCCTGCCAGCCTGATCACCCCCTAACCACTCCCCTGCCAGCCTGATTGATGCCTAACTACTCCCCTGCCAGCCTGTTTGCCCCTAACTTCCCCCCCCTGCAGGCCTGGTCCCCCCCAACTGCTCTCCCCTGCAGATCTGGGTCCCCCACAACTGCTCTCCCCTGCAGGCCTGGTCCCCCCCAACTGCTCTCCATTGCAGGCCTGGGTCCACCCCCCCCAACTGCCTTTCCCTGCAGGCCCGGTCGCTCCCAACTTCCCTCCTCTGCCGGCTTGGTCACCCCTAACTGCCCTCCCCTGCAGGCTTGATCGCCCCCAACTGCCCTCCCTTGCAGGCCTGTTCCCTCCCAACTCCCCTCCCCTGTTGGCCTGATCACCCACAACTGCCCTCCCTTGCAGGCCTGGTCCCTCCCTACTGCCCTCCCTTGCTGGCCATCTTGTGGTGGCCATCTTGTGTCCACATGGGGGCAGGATCTTTGACCACATGGGGACAGCCATCTTGTGTGTTGGAGTGATGGTCAATCTGCATATTACCCTTTTATTAGATAGGATAGAGGCCTGGTGCACGGGTGGGGGCCAGCTGGTTTACCCTGAAGGGTGTACCGGATCAGGGTGGGGGTTTCCTTGGGGTGTGGTGTGGCCTGGGCGAGGGGCCTGTGGTGGTTTGCAGGCCGGCCATGCCCCCTGGCGACCCAAGCGGAGGCCCTGGTATCTGGGGTCTATTTATCTTCTACAATTGAAACTTTGTAGCCTGGAGCGGAGCCAAGCCTTCTGCTTGCTCCAGGGCAGCAGCCATTTTTTTTTTTTTGGATTTATGTATCTTCTATAATTGAAACTTTGTAGCCTTAAGCAGAGGCCTGGGCCGGCCAGGGTGTGCGGAAAGCTTGGCTTCCTCCATCATCAGGGGCAACCCTAGCTTCCTGCTCTTTCCAGCTCTGTGGCTGCTGCCATTTCTGTTTGGATTTATGTATCTTCTATCATTGAAACTTTGTAGCCTTGAGTGGAGGCCTAGGCCGGCAAGGGCAGGCGGAAAGCTTGGCTTCCTCCATTGCCGGGGAAACCCAAGCCTCCCTCCTGCTCTCTGTGGCCATAGCCATCTTGGTTGGGTTTATTTGTATATTTGCTCCTGATTGTCTGGTGGGTGTGGCTGGTGGGCATGGCTTGTGGGTGTAGTGGAGTGATGGTTAATTTGCATATTACTCTTTTATTAGATAGGATAACTATTTAAAGCCCTTGTCAGCTAAATCCATAACCTTTGATTCCCTCCTGGTTATGGCTCACAGTTTGCTGTTCAATTTGGTTTGCTAGTCAGTTAAATACAAATTTTTGAATTATGACTTTAAGGATAGTGTTTTTTTCATTTTTTAGATATTGATTTTAAGTTTTGTTTTTAATCTTTGTTAGGGTTGGAATAGAGTAACCTTTAATCTTGGGCTAATTTAGTCTTCTGGTGTCTTCTGACTTAAATGTTAAGTGAGGTCTCTCCATTTTTACTAGTAGGATTTTGAAGATGTTTGAACCCCTTTTGTGGGAAATTTAACAGAAAAATAGTTCTTGATATCTGGGAACTGGTCTGACACTTATAGCTAGGCTTTAGTGCTGTTAAAAGCTGGCCTGGCATTCACAGTTAAATCATATTATTTGTTGCTGGACAAAATCACATAACACTAATTTCAGACCATGATGAAGTGAGATAAAAGGCCATTTTATAATTGTTTAAGCACATACTAAAATAAGATCACTGTACAGCTGCCAAAATACAATATACCTTTCTCTGTTAATATGTGACTGTTACTTGTTCTTCCAATTATAGCTTTATAGTTGCTCTAGTCTGCTCTCTTTCTATATAAGATTTATTTTAATACCCAGTCATAGAATTGTCCCTATTTTCTAAAAGTATTCAATCTAGAGCAAATTACCCAGCCAAAGTCCAAATCTTATAAGTTCTTTCTAATACTATCTTATTGAGATACTCTGGTGTTCATTTTCCCTCAGAGCCACAATTAATAAACCCAACATCTTCATATATAGGTATATTCCTGGAGGACAGTGACAGTGAATTCTGAAAATTTTTCAACTGGTGACTCACAATCAGTCATTCTTTCTCTGATCTCATGGTCTCATGGAACTCATCCTACAAATGTGTTGATTAGTAGTCAGCTAATGCTTCAAAATGCCCACATGAAATTTTCTAGAGCTCTTTTTCTACATAGCTCCACTCTCTCCAACATTCTGCTAAGCAAATTCCAATTGTTTAAATTTTCCTGAATTTAAATTTTTATTCTTCAATTTAGTGAAACAACAGTGGCTTACTTGGGTTCCTCTTTCCTGTGCCAAAGTTCAAATTTTACCTCCTGGTATGGGTCTTCAGTGATTATAGTGCTCACGTGATTTGTTCCCCTTCTCTTGTGATCATAGATGGTCCTTTAATACCCATTGTCTTGATTTCTAAAAATAGACCATTTCAAATATTTACTGTTGAAAGTATTACAGGTGTCCCCCTTTTCCCCCATTGACTCCCTCCACCCCACTCCCAGCCCCACATCAGGCCTTCACCACACTATTGTCTGTGTCCATGGTTTATGCATATATGCATATAAATTCTTTGGTTAATCTCTTCCTATCCCCATCCCTCCTTCCCTCTGAGATTCATCAGTCTGTTCCATGCTTCTGTGTCTCTGGATCTATTTTGTTCATCAGTTTATTTTGCTCATTGGATTTCATCTTTAAGTGAGATCATGTGATACTTGTCTTTCTCTGATTGGCTTATTTCACTTAGCATAATCAAACTAATCATTTTTTTTTAATCTCTGTCACCTCATCTTAAAGGAAGTATCATGAGACTGTGAATTGAAGGGGAGGCACTAGTGCAACACTAGAGGATGGCATGAGCATCTTGGCCACCTCCTTGTGCAGCTTATTATTGAACTCTGGACCTGTTCAATTCTGCTCTTGAATGTGTACTTCCATTTTACAGTGGATTCCTGCTGGATCTGCCTGTCCATATGGATTGGGAGGTCTGACAGGATCCAAATCATAATGGGCAGCTCTGGCTTCATGATCACTTGAAATTCTGTGATTAGATATTCTGATTCCATCACCCAGTAGATTAACACAGCAGGAATTGATATTCAAATGGCTTATACTTTTCTGCTGCAAACAGCATAACCTTAGGATTGGGATTTGAGTGGAGAGCCACAGTATGCACTGCACCAGCCAATTTTGAGGTAGAGGATAACACTCATTAGAAATAATGTCCACAGCTCTTGCCATGACACTTGAGGTCTTTCAGATCTGCAGTTTCACTAACCCTCTAACTTGTGATCAATTAAAATGGGAGTGTTTGTTGTTCCATTATCTTGGCTCCTACTTCTGCCTTTCTTACACTGTTCCTCCAGCCTTTAATCTTTTTTCCTCCTGCCTTTTCCCCATGTTTAATTACTAAAAGGCCAGCATTAATATTCCCTAAAGCCTTTCCCAATGCCTCTAGCCTGTCTTCTCTGAATTCTATTGGCACTTCATCTTATGTGTTCCTTGTTTTATAGTTATTTGTATCTATACATGACATGTACTAAACTGTTAGCTCTTAGGTAGAAAGATCTAAGTCTAACAATGCCAAAAATTATTCAGTATACAGAAACAAACAATTTACACTCCTTGAAAAGTTCTAAGTATGCAGCAGTGTTTCTAGTCCTCTTCATTGTTAGGGCAAATAGATGGGAGAACAGAGCTATGGGGAATATGGATGGACCAATACAGATAGTAAGGCTTGAAGCATGCATGTAAGGGAATAAGATGTGTTAAATGGGCTCCTCAAAGGACCCCTTTCTTTCTTGGTATATATTACCCAGATTAGTTCTTTATCTCCCATTTGAAAGTATGGGTGTCAGAGCAGAAATTTTCCTCACATAGGTCACCGGGAACATATTGAGTATTATCAACTGGATTGTATAGAGTAATAAACTAAGGCATCAAGTGGTAACAGATTTTCCATGTCATCTGGTAAGCCATCACTATGCCTCAAAGCCCTGAGGTGCTCATCTTGGCTGAACAGCTCTTCCTGTGACATGTTAGGCATATTCTAATGAAAAATCAAACTTAAAATTCCAGCACAGCTAATAATAAAAATGTTGAACTTTGTAGAGAAGAGCGAGACGAGGGTGGATATTTTACTTTTCAGGTAAGGATTACATAAGGGTGGTTTCTTGCAGATTCCAGAACTGACTATGCTAACATATTAAAAAAAGAGGAAAAAAAGGAATAATTAGTCTCAGAGAGCAGGCACATGCAAACTAAACTCATGTTGATTGAACTTCTGTGCCACTTTAGAAATGGGCATTCTAACTGCCTAGTAGACTAGCAATATAGAGTCACGTAATAGAATCACAGCATGTTTAAACTGAAAATTATTTAATCATCATATTTAATTTTTCTAATTTTATAAAAAAAACTGAGATAAAGAAAGGGGGATATGATTTGTGCAAAGTTACAGAGCTAGTTGGTGGGAGGACTGGAGACAAAACTCAAAATTGCTGATTTATAAGCCAGTGAAATATAACTGTAAGCTATTATCAAGTCAACATGTATTTATGGAGCACCTAATATGAATCAAACACAATAAGTCACAAGCAGAAAAATCTCATATGAGTGGCTAACTGCAGTACTCTAACATTATCATTTTCCTGATGAAGGACCAGCAGCTGACTAGCTTTTCTGAGTAATCCAAGTCCTACTTGAAATCAAGTTTCTTATCAACTTATTTTTTTAAGTCATTTAAAGATATCTCTTCTCAATTTGGAATGGTACCAACAAAACATATTTTTTACATCATTCTCATCCTTTTCTTGGTAGCAATGGGATATTTCTGGTATGTTGGTTTTTTTAGTCTCTTCTTGTCTTTGGTATTGTGAAGTATCTGTCATCCATTCTAAAGGGCTGGTATTTAATTCTATCTGATTGTACAGGGTGTCCCCAAATATATATAAGCATAGCTGATACCTCAATTTTGAAAACGAAATGTATTTTTCATAAACATTGTCTTCATAATTAAAAAAACAAAAAAATAAAAACCTCTCTTCTCTATACAATTACTGACTATTAGAAATATACTATAAACTAGATATGTAATGTAAAAATTTCCAATAGCTACAATAAAAACATAAAGAGAAACCTACAAAATTAATTTCAGTAATATCTTTTATCTATCCCAAAATATCTAAAATATTATCATTTCAAAAAAATATTATCATTTCAACATATAAACAATATGCAAATTTAATGACATATTACCTATTATATTACTTGTACTAAACCTTCAAAGTTCAGTGTGCATTAACACTTACAGCAAATCTCCATTTGAACTAATGACATGTCAAGTGTGTATTAGCCATGTGGCTAGTTCTAGTATTGAACATCAGAGCTGCATACCATATACTAAAAAATTCAGTCCTTTGTGTATTTCTAAAAATTAAAATGCAACCCTAACATACTACATTCAATAGTCCTAGAAATTATAAAAAGTGGAAAATGCATTTCCAGATAGAGTCCTATGAACTTCAGTTAAGTGTCCAACTTCCTTTGGTTATTCTAAGCCATGCCTGAGCACACCAGGTCACTGGAAAGGTTAAATGAAAAGAAGCAAAAAGAACATTAAAATAAAATGTTATATTACACTTAATAGGTTTTTAATGATTTCTGGCCTTCATTTATTCCAAGTCTTTATAATTGGGATTAAACATTATTTTCACAGTGGCAAATCAAAACAGATAACAACAGGAATAGAGCCACTTTCTGTTAAGACATTAGGGACTAAACTGCCCATTCCAAAATAGGTGTTTTCCCCCAATATCACTGTCAAGACTAGTTTTTCATAAAAAATTACTAAACAGCCTAGAGGTTAGAAATACATTACCTGGTAAATAGATGTCCATCCTCTATAACCTTGAAGAAATTCTGCCACAAAATTCAAATGCAACATACAATTAATATTTCTGAGCCCAGTGTTGACACTTATTATTCAGCAATATCACAGAATCTTTCAAATGATAACTTTCTAGAAAAATCTGTAATTTATGGTCACAGTAACTATAAATCAATGAAATACCATAACAAATTTAGATCCCAAGAATACATAGCTTAACTTTATAATAGCTGGTCAGGAGAAGATAGTTTCTGCAAAATCATTAAGACAAGTATCACATGATCTCATTCATATGTGGAATCTAATGAACAAAATAATCTGATGAACAAAATAGATCCAGAGACACAGAAGCATCGAACAGACTGTTGAACCTCAGAGGGAAGGCAGAGGAGAGTGGGTGGGTGGGAAGAGATCAACCAATGAACTTGTATGAATATATGCATAACTCATAGTCACAGACAGTAGTGTGATGAAGGCCTGGGGTGGGGAGTGGGAGTGAACTGGGAGAGGTCAAGGGGGAAAAAGGGGGACATATGTAATACTTTCAACAACAAAGATTTTTTTAGAGAATAAAATAAAATAAAATACCCAATCTTTCTCGACTGCAAAAAAAAAAAAGAGAATGATGTCAGAGGAATCTTAAATTCTTATATAAAAATTTTATGACATATTGTATCCAAGTACCAATCACTAAAAAGCATCATGGAGTGAGATTTTTTAAAAATATATTTTATTGATTTTTTTACAGAGAGGAAGGGAGAGGGATAGAGAGAGAGTTAGAAACATCGATGAGAGAGAAACATTGACCAGCTGCCTCCTGCACACTCCCTACTGGGTATGTGCCCGCAACCAAAGCACATGCCCTTGACCAGAATCAAACCTGGGACCCTTGAGTCCACAGGCCGACGCTCTATCCACTGAGCCAAACCGGTTAGGGCCATAGAGTGAGATTTGACACTCAACCACTGAGCCACACTGGCTGGGCTGAGATAGTATTAAATTGTAGCTATATATTTTGACACAGACATTGTAACAATAAGAAAATAAATGTATACCAGCTTGCTCACAGTTCTTATCTCCAGAAGTGAAATTACGTTTATTTCCCTTCTTTGTAGTCTTACGCATTTGCTACATTTAGAGCAATTAATATGTATTACTTTGGTAATCAGAAAAAATTACGCTATGTCACAAGTATAATTAAATAATAAATAATGAATGCCATAAAGTTAATTTATTTTTATAGTAGTTCTTAATTATCCCTCTTTTTTCGACAATATGCTGGAAAATTCTAACTGGGTTCGATGAGAATGATAAAGGCCTGTGGGGGAAGGGGAGAATTGTTTCATTTTCTATTTTTAATAATGGTGTCATGGATAATTTCTAATTTCTGATTATAAAACTAACCTAAGTTGAATTTACCTAGGAATACAATTCATATATATGAGTTTAAATACATAAAATTAAAACTCTCATTTTAAACACATAAATAATTCAGATTATAATAATTCAGGATAGTTAATTTAAATCCTAAAGATTAAAACTCTTAATTTAAATAATGAAAATATATTATTTCCACTAAAATATTGTCTCCTTGGAAAATGCAGCATTGTTCCTATAATGGGAAAAATAATAAACCAATGACCTGGATCTGCTAAATATCTGACTGTGAATTAGATAAGTCAAATTTATCTCTATATCCTGTATCTAAATATGATCATAAATTTATATAGATAATGCATATGTTTCTACAGAGTAGCCTTCTAAAATATGTCACTATTCAGCCCTAGCCGGTTTGGTTCAGTGGCTAGAGCGTATGTAGGGTTCTGAGTTCGATTCCAGTCAAGGGCACATGCCCTGGTTGTGGTCTCCATTCCCAGTGCGGGGGATGCAGGAGGCAGCCGATCAATGATTCTCTCTCATCATTGATGTTTCTCTCTCTCCCTCTCCTTTCCCCTCTGAAATCAATAAAAATATATTTAAAATAAAATAAAATATATCACCATTCAAAGTTTATTCCCTGAGAAAGATATATTTTCCTCATGTGTAAAATGAGGGAGTTGGAATAAATGACCTATGATGACCCTTTAATAGGCAATTGTCACACTATAGACACACCAGCTCCATGAATGAACCTACATTAATATAAAGTAAGGCCTTTCTTATGCAGTTTCAAAATACTAAAAAATACTTGTCCTCATGAAGTAATATACTTCAACAATCTGACCCTATAACCACCTTAAACTATTCTTCCAATTTTAAAGCATACCAGCCTCATCCATAAGAATACCTCCTGCTCCAAAGAAACTGTAATTCCCTTTAAAGAATCTAGAATCTCCTGTCATTTGCCATCTCACCAACATTTGAAAGGATTTCTTGGGCAGCATGACCTTAAGGGGCCATATACTAGATGTACTAATTTGCATCATCCTTTTATATTTTAGTTTTATAGAAAAACTAGAGGCCTGGTGCACAAAATTCGTGCATGGGGGTGTGTGTCCCTCAGCCCAGCCTGCACCCTCTCCAATCTGGGACCCCTAGAGGGATCTCTGACGGCCCATTTAGGCCCAATCCCACCCACTGGGTTCGGGCCTAAACGGGCAGTCGGACATTCCTCTCACAATCCAGGACTGCTGGCTCCCAACTGCTCACCTGCCTGCCTGCCTTTCTGATTGCCCCTAACCACTTCTGCCTGCCAACCTGATCACCCCCTAACCACTCTCCTGCCAGCCTGATCACCCCCTAACCACTCCCCTGCCAGCCTGATTGATGCCTAACTGCTCCCCTGCCAGCCTGTTTTCCCCTAACTGCCCTCCCTTGCAGGCCTGATCACCCCCAACTGCCCTCCCTTTCAGGCCTGGTCCCTCCCAACTACCCTCCCCTGCTGGTCATCTTATGGTGGCCATCTTGTGTCCACATGGGGGCGGCCATCTTTGACCATATGGGGGCGGCCATCTTGTGTGTTAAGTGATGGTCAATTTGCATATTACCTCTTTATTATATAGTATTTATACAGAGGCCTCATTTGCAAGTAAATGATTGCATTCTGTTTTCCAGAAGTATCTAAACACTGCACCATTTACCACTTCCCCTAATGTTATCAAAATATGTTATATTTGGTTTTGATTTCTGTATAGAAAAAACTAAAACTGAAATCCATAAAAATACAGTTTAAGTACTTTAAATTGCATTAAAATTTCTTGTTACATTTAAATGAACATTATCATTATTAATCCTATAATATAATTGTGACATGGATAATTTAATAAAATTAACATTTTTCCATTTAAAATGTTCTCCAGAATAAGAAGCCAATGCTCCAAGTATATTTTAATAATTATTTCAATAATTAAATTAGAATTTCAAACACTGCATCTTATAGTCACATTACCATTTAGTGAATTCATTATAAACATCACCACTATGACCATCAAAGGAACTAATAAATGACTATATCTCTATCATTTCCCCAATAAAAGCTAAAATATACAGTTTTATCTCTTTCGTATATGATTTTACTTTTTTAGCTCAATCCAATAAATGAAGTATTTAATCTTTCACTGTTGACAGGTAATCTAATTTAGGAAATATACACTGAGTGGCCAGATTATTATGATTTCTGAACGCATAATAATCTGGCCACTCAGTATATATATATTAGAGGCCCGGTGCATGAATTCATGCATGGGTGGGGTCCGGCCAGCCTGGCCAGGGGGAGGGGACATGGGCGGTTGGCCGGCCTGCTTGCTGGTCGGACTCCTAATCGAGGGGATAATTTGCATATTAGCTTTTTATTATATAGGATATACACTGAGTGGCCAGATTATTATGCCTCCAGAGATCATAATAACCTAGCCACTCAGTGTATATAGAATTATAGACCAGCAGGAGGATGTGCATGCAGCAGGGGGTGGGCAGCCGGAGCCAAATTCCTGGGGATCTGAGGAGAGTGCCTGACAGGAGCCGGGACTGCAAAGAAGGAAGAGGAAGCAGCTATGGTGAGCTCTTCCAATCCCCCTGCATGGACACCCTACCACAGCCCCCGCACCCCCTGGGGGACAGGGAGGCTGACTGGATGGGGAGAAGACCCAGCCTCAGGGGTAGCTGCAGCCCGCACCTCCGACTCCTGATCTCTTCCCCTGCCACCCCTGTCAGGGGCGCCCACAACAATAGCACTCTGGCGACCACCCATCAGCACCCACCAGGCACCTGAGGCCCTCGGCCCGCTGCTGCCAGGCCCACTCCACTGGGGCTAGGCACTCCTCTCCTCCCTACAACTCCAGACCTGAGTGGAGGCAGGCCTGAGTGGCCCCCCAGGGTCAGACCCTTCCCCCCGCCACAGCAGCAGCACCATCTCCACAGCTGAAGCATGCTGAACCTCGCTGGGGGAGTGGCTAAACCTGCCCTCCTAGCCCATCTGGCTCTGCCCTGGCCCAGCCCCCACCCCACTCCAGGAGCTTGGAGCCCCGCCCTGAGCAGGTACAGCTGTGAAACAGCCATGTACAATTTAAAGAATGGCACCAAGTGGGAAGGTTTGACAGTTACTCCCCCTTTGGCCTCACCGTCCCCCCAGCACCCCCCTAACACTCCGCCCCCCACCAGTGCATCCAGGGAGGACCACCGCTACAGGGCTGCTGGCCAGAGCCCGCCCCTCGGAGGCCTGGGGAACCCTCTGTAAAGCTTCCATAACTACAGTCCCAGGAAACAATCATGCCCTCCTCCCCTAATCAGCACCTGCCACCTGCGAGGGTACCCGTGAGCTTAAAAATAACAATCCCTTCTGGTTTAGACATCACTTACTTGATGAAACATTTCTAGGTTTATTAGCTCAGAACCTCCTCATGACAACCCAGTGAAGTAGGCGGAGAAGAGATTACAATTCCCATGGCATATGCATATGTATTCAGAAATGAAGCTCAGAGAGGAAAAGTGTCAAGCCCACTGGTCCCCCAGGTGCAGCACACGCCCCACAGGGCAGAGTGGGGCAATTTGATTTTAAGTGGGGGAAATTTGAGAATGAGTTAACTGATTTTTTTGCATTTCCTATGGTTCTAGGGGGCCTCATCTACAGCGTATCCTACATAATAAAAGGCTAATACGCAAATGACTGAATGGTGGAATGACTGGTCACTATGATGCACACTGACCACCAGGGGGCAGACACTCAATGCAGGAGCTGCCCCCTGGTGGTCAGTGCATTCCCATAGAGGGAGTGCCGCTCAGCCAGAAGCTGGGCTCACAGCTGGCAAGCACAGCGGCAATGGTGCGAGCCTCTCCCACCTCCGTGGCAATGCTAAGGATGTCTGATTGATGGCTTAGGCCCACTAAGCCATCAGTCGGACATCCCCCCAGGGCTCCCAGACTGCGAGAGGGCACAGGCCAGGCTGAGGGACCCCCCAAGCGCATGAATTTCGTGCACCGGGCCTCTAGTGTTATTATAATGGTAAGTAGTTATTGCACTATTGGATGTTTTTCTAATGTTTCTTGATTGCTAAACATTACTTTTAGTAGGCATATAAATTATTTCAATCTAATATATTCAAAGTTCATATAATAATGAGTCTCTGTGTGCCTAAATCTGAGGGGCACAACAATGACCAATAACTTTGAGGCTAGATCAAAGACATAAAGGCTTTTGGAACCCTTGCTCAACTTTCCCCAGAAACTGTTGTAGTGTAGAGCCTAAACAGATGGCATAAGAGGCCTTAACATCCAGGACTGGTCACATAAGGCTAGGTTGAAAAATAAGGGGTTGACATAACTTTAAAGGTACCAACATGTCTCTGACAAATGTTGGCACATGTATTGCCTTAGGCTCTAACTACTGCTAAGTCAAGTGCCAAACAGTATCACAAAATAATCCTTGAGACTGCTTTGTAGACTTTATGAAAATAAAATCTGATAAAGGTTAGATGTCTTGCTCTGCTACCTAACTTTATTGCTTGGTGTGTCTTGCCTTGCTCTTTGTGTTTAATTCCTCATCATCTGCCCAGTGACTCTAAAACAATGCTTAGTCATTATCATGTGCCAGATTCTTCAGATTCAGCCATAAGCAAGTCAGATGCTGTTGCAATAGCCACCATTATGGCGAAAACCTCTTTAACCCAAAATCCAGAGCTCCTTCCAAGACCTACTTATTTCAATTGATCTGTGTAAAAGCAGTTCTAACATTTATTAAAATGCTAGATATGATAATTAAAAATGGCGGCAGGGTAAGTGGAAGCTACACTGACAGGCTCCCAGAACCAAACTGTAAATACAACTAAAATATAAAAAAACCACCCTGAAAAATCAACTGAAGACTAGCTGGAGAGAACCCTGATAAAAAGGGTAGAAAGTGGAGACCACATAGAGACTAGTATGAAGTGCAGAGGAATGAGAGGTCTGGCTGGGCTCCCACAGGCAGCAGCTGAAGTCTTGGAGGGATATCTCAGCTGTGTGGGGTTCCACTGAGAACTCTGGGGTCTAAACCCCAAGCTGGGCCCCCCAGCCCAGAGCACCAGAACTGAGAAAGGCGCCCACATAACATTTGGCTGTTAAAAGCAACAGGGTTGCTGTCTGCCAAGGGGAGATGTGGCTGGAAATGCAGGCACCCTCTTAAAGAGCCAACACACAAAATTTTGTGTGCAGCCACTCACCTTGAACTCCAGTAGAGGGAGGGCAGAGTGGACTGGAGCTGTGCCAAGGTTGGGGGCTCTGAGGTTGGAACTAGGAGGGCAGCCGTCCTGGTTTTCCTGTACTGAGTCATTCTCTCATACTGCAGAGGTCAGCTTTCTCCATGGACCTTTGCTATCCAGGTGGTTTTGGCCTGGGGAAAGGCAGCCAATCTCCACACCCTGTGGAAAGAACTCTTGCCCCAGCCAATCAAGGCTGATAAGAATCAGAGTGCAGGCAGAGGCTGATCTCTGGAGGCTTAGAGTCTTTGCCTGATCTCCTCCTGGGCCCGGGGCTAGGAAAGGCAGACCCAGGCGTACATCTTGGTCCTTTCCAAAGGCATCCAGCCCCAGCAAGGGAGGTACAAGCTGTGGATTGTTGATAGCTCCAAATAAGGTATTCAGGGCCAATCAGAAAAATGTTAGATATGTGATAGACAAAGATGTGCTGCTCAGATCACCCTTCAAGGAAAGACATGCTGCCCACCTGCCAGGAGTGTCAGAACACAACCTCCTGCTGTACAGTCACCTCCACTGAGGTAATGCCCACAGTAGCCTACATCTGGTACCTGAGCAAATATGAAGGCAATACCCTCTCCAGTGCTCCCAGTAAGATTGGATGAGATTTTATTGAGCCTTCAATGAAGTTCAATTTCTTCCTCTTCCAACCCTACTTCCTGTCCTTCCATCTCACAGCTATTGATCCTCAATAAATACTATATACTGCAAATGGTAATGTGACTATATATTGCAAACCCTCAATCTCAGAGTCTGTTTTTGGAGATTCTAAATTAAAGCAATGTACTCATGAAGGCAGCAAGAAGAGCTAACACACTCTCATACACTAAAATTATCTTTAATAATACATTCTAAATAGGAATGCACTATTATTCCCTAAGTGAAGCATATATGGTAGTTTAAGGTAGTTTAACAGAATGCTTTGTTGTTGGGGAGCAAATGAGACTTGCTTGGAAAGTTTGTAAGGAGGACATTCTGAGAAAAGGGAAGTGTGTAGAAGGCCTCCTGCCCTGTTTATCAGAATTCTGACTAGGGGAGACTTAGGGGAGTGTTGAACGTGGCGCCCCTAATTATTCCTTGACATTTCCAAACAAGTCTGTGCATGTGCAGACCCTCTGGTGTTTACTGGAATCCTTAATCTTAATCCCTAGGTGTCCTTGCTTAAAAGATACTACAAACACAAGTGTCCTCCCAAGATTACTTACCCTTCTGATTGTATATAAAAGATAAACTTTATTTCAAACTGCTGATACAATAAAAGCCTAAAGAGGCAGGCAATCGAGGCTGCTTGGACCCTTGAGCCAGGCAACCCCTTAGCCCTCTCTTTCACAGTGAAACTGTGTCAGAATAATCTGTTCATCCGTCATTCAGGGGCTGCTGGTCAGCCCCAGCACTTTGTAATCATGTAATATGTGACAACAACCTACCAATAATTAATTGATTTAGCAATACTTATTGAACATCTAGTGTCTAAATCAATTATTGCCACACTAATGCTGCATGACAAACAACCCTAATATCTCAAAGGCAGAAAAAATATTCATTTTCTCACTCACAGGTCTGTAAGTCAACTGGGGCAGAATTGATTCAAGCTACAGATTGATTTTTAAGTCACCTTCACAATGTCTCTCTTTCTAGTATGTAAGCAAAGGAGTCAGCAGTTAGCTGAGGCATGTTCTTTTATGGCAATGGCAGTAGACAAGAAGATAAGCCCAACTTTGAAAATAGATTTTAAACCTATGCTCACATCACATATGCAAACATTTCGTTGGCCAAAGAAAGTAAATGACGAAGACCAATAAAAGTGTGAATAAGTGTAACCCACCTATCCATCATAAGGCAACGATAAGGACATAGATGTGTAATACTACTACAGCTGGCTGAATAATTAACACCAGTATTTTAATCTACCACATCTGCTACATATCAAAAGCTGTTACAAACCCTGAGGATTCAATAATGCTCCAAACAGACAAATCCACTACACATCTAGGTTTTAAATTGCAGGAGGAGCATAAAAACAATGAACACAATCACAAATGTTAATGGTAGAATCTCAGCAGTGGATAGATGAGTGCTCACTCTAAATTTCTTTAAGTTATGCTATAT